>NC_064618.1:9186388-9811388 GCF_023898315.1 Schistocerca nitens | reverse complement strand
GTAAACCTGAAGAGGTGCATCGGAATGGAAAACTAGTGAGACAGGAAACGCTCAAACATAGACAGTAGGAAGCCTCAGTCTTCCTGTACTTAAGTCGGCATTGTGTCTCTTATATTTAATTCCGATGCGATTTCTGTGTTTCATCGTCAAGGGAAGGTCCAATGGATTCAGTAAACCTGCACAGGTGCATCGGAATGTAAAACTGATGACACAGGAAACGCTCAAAACATAGACAGTAGGGAGACTTAGTCTTCCTGTACTTAAGTCGGCATTGTGCCTCTTATATTTAATTCCGATGCGATTTCTGTGTTTCATCGTCAAGGGAAGGTCCAATGGATTCAGTAAACCTGCACAGGTGCATCGGAATGTAAAACTGGTGACACAGGAAACGCTCAAAACATAGACCGTAACAAAACTCAGTTTTCTTGTACTTAAGTCAGCGTTGTGTCTCTTATATTTAATTCCGATGAAATTTCTGTGTTTCATCGTCAATGGGAAGGTCCAATGGATACAGTAAACCTTTAGAGGTCCCTCGGAATGTAAAACTGATGACACAGGAAACGCTCAAAACATAGACAGTAGGAAGACTCAGTCTTCCTGTACTTAAATCGGCATTGTGTCTCTTATATTTAATTTCGATACAATTTGTGTGTTTCATCGCCAATGGGATGGTCCAGGGGATATAGTAAACCTGCAGATGTGCATCGGAATGTAAAACGGGTGACACAGGAAACGCTCAACACACAGACTGTAAGAAGACTCTTTTCTTGTACTTAAGTCGGCATTGTGTCTCTTATATTTCATTCCGATTCAATTTCTGTGTTTCATCGTCAATGGGAAAGTCCAAGGGATACAGTAAACCTGCAGATGTGCATCAGAATGTAAAACTGGTGACACAGGAAACGCTCAAATTATAGACAGTAGGAAGACTCAGTCTTCCTGTACTTAAGTCGGCATTGTGTCTCTTATAATTAATTCCGATGCAATTTCTCTGCTTCATCGTCAATGGGAAGGTCCAAGGGATACAGTAAACCTGAAAAGGTGCATCGGAATGTAAAACTAGTGAGACAGGAAACGCTCAAACATAGACAGTAGGAAGCCTCAGTCTTCCTGTACTTAAGTCGGCATTGTGTCTCTTATATTTAATTCCGATGCGATTTCTGTGTTTCATCGACAAAGGAAGGTCCAATGGATTCCGTAAACCTGCACTGGTGCATCGGAATGTAAAACTGATGACACAGGAAACGCTCAAAACATAGACAGTAGGGAGACTTAGTCTTCCTGTACTTAAGTCGGCATTGTGTCTCTTATATTTAATTCCGATGCAATTTCTGTGTTTCATCGTCAATGGGAAGGTCCAAGGGATACAGTAAACCTGCAGAGGTGCATCCGAATGTAAACCTGGTGACACAGGAAACGCTCAAAACATAGACAGTAGGAAGTCTCAGTCTTCCTGTACATAAGTCGGCATTGTGTCTCTTATATTTAATTCCGATGCCATTTCTGTGTTTCATCGACAATGGGAAGGTGCAAGGGATACAGTAAACCGGCAGAGGTGCATCGGAATGTAAAACTGGTGACACAGGAAACGCTCAAAACATAGACCGTAAAAAGACTCAGTTTTCTTGTACTTAAGTCGGCGTTGTGTCTCTTATATTTAATTCCGATGCAATTTCTGTGTTTCATCGTCAATGGGAAGATCAAATGGATACAGTAAACCTTTAGAGGTCCCTCGGAATGTAAAACTGATGACACAGGAAACGCTCAAAACATAGACAGTAGGAAGACTCAGTCTTCCTGTACTTAAATCGGCAATGTGTCTCTTATATTTAATTTCGATACAATTTGTGTGTTTCATCGCCAATGGGATGGTCCAGGGGATACAGTAAACCTGCAGATGTGCATCGGAATGTAAAACGGGTGGCACAGGAAACGCTCAAAACACAGACTGTAAGAAGACTCTTTTCTTGTACTAAAGTCGGCATTGTGTCTCTTATATTTCATTCCGATTCAATTTCTGTGTTTCATCGTCAATGGGAAGGTCCAAGGGATACAGTAAACCTGCAGAGGTGCATCAGAATGTAAAACTGGTGACACAGGAAACGCTCAAATTATAGACAGTAGGAAGACTCAGTCTTCCTGTACTTAAGTCGGCATTGTGTCTCTTATATTTAATTCCGATGCAATTTCTCTGCTTCATCGTCAATGGGAAGGTCCAAGGGATACAGTAAACCTGAAGAGGTGCATCGGAATGTAAAACTAGTGAGACAGGAAACGCTCAAACATAGACAGTAGGAAGCCTCAGTCTTCCTGTACTTAAGTCGGCATTGTGTCTCTTATATTTAATTCCGATGCGATTTCTGTGTTTCATCGACAAGGGAAGGTCCAATGGATTCAGTAAACCTGCACAGGTGCATCGGAATGTAAAACTGATGACACAGGAAACGCTCAAAACATAGACAGTAGGGAGACTTAGTCTTCCTGTACTTAAGTCGGCATTGTGCCTCTTATATTTAATTCCGATGCAATTTGTGTGTTTCATCGTCAATGGGAAGGTCCAAGGGATACAGTAAACCTGCAGAGGTGCATCCGAATGTAAAACTGGTGACACAGGAAACGCCCAAAACATAGATAGTAGGAAGTCTCAGTCTTCCTAAACATAAGACGGCATTGTGTCTCTTATATTTAATTCCGATGCGATTTCTGTGTTTCATCGACAATGGGAAGGGCAAGGGATACAGTAAACCGGCAGAGGTGCATCGGAATGTAAAACTGGTGACACAGGAAACGCTCAAAACATAGACCGTAACAAGACTCAGTTTTCTTGTACTTAAGTCGGCGTTGTGTCTCTTATATTTAATTCCGATGAAATTTCTGTGTTTCATCGTCAATGGGAAGGTCCAATGGATACAGTAAACCTTTAGAGGTCCCTCGGAATGTAAAACTGATGACACAGGAAACGCTCAAAACATAGACAGTAGGAAGACTCAGTCTTCCTGTACTTAAATCGGCATTGTGTCTCTTATATTTAATTTCGATACAATTTGTGTGTTTCATCGCCAATGGGATGGTCCAGGGGATATAGTAAACCTGCAGATGTGCATCGGAATGTAAAACGGGTGACACAGGAAACGCTCAAAACACAGACTGTAAGAAGACTCTTTTCTTGTACTTAAGTCGGCATTGTGTCTCTTATATTTCATTCCGATTCAATTTCTGTGTTTCATCGTCAATGGGAAGGTCCAAGGGATACAGTAAACCTGCAGAGGTGCATCAGAATGTAAAACTGGTGACACAGGAAACGCTCAAATTATAGACAGTAGGAAGACTCAGTCTTCCTGTACTTAAGTCGGCATTGTGTCTCTTATATTTAATTCCGATGCAATTTCTCTGCTTCATCGTCAATGGGAAGGTCCAAGGGATACAGTAAACCTGAAGAGGTGCATCGGAATGTAAAACTAGTGAGACAGGAAACGCTCAAACATAGACAGTAGGAAGCCACAGTCTTCCTGTACTTAAGTCGGCATTGTGTCTCTTATATTTAATTCCGATGCGATTTCTGTGTTTCATCGACAAGGGAAGGTCCAATGGATTCAGTAAACCTGCAGAGGTGCATCCGAATGTAAAACTGGTGACACAGGAAACGCTCAAAACATAAACAGTAGGAAGTCTCAGTCTTCCTGTACATAAGTCGGCATTGTGTCTCTTATATTTAATTCCGATGCGATTTCTGTGTTTCATCGACAATGGGAAGGTGCAAGGGATACAGTAAACCGGCAGAGGTGCATCGGAATGTAAAACTGGTGACACAGGAAACGCTCAAAACATAGACCGTAAAAAGACTCAGTTTTCTTGTACTTAAGTCGGCGTTGTGTCTCTTATATTTAATTCCGATGCAATTTCTGTGTTTCATCGTCAATGGGAAGGTCCAATGGATACAGTAAACCTTTAGAGGTCCCTCGGAATGTAAAACTGATGACACAGGAAACGCTCATAACATAGACAGTAGGAAGACTCAGTCTTCCTGTACTTAAATCGGCATTGTGTCTCTTATATTTAATTTCGATACAATTTGTGTGTTTCATCGCCAATGGGATGGTCCAGGGGATACAGTAAACCTGCAGAGGTGCATCAGAATGTAAAACTGGTGACACAGGAAACGCTCAAATTATAGACAGTGGGAAGACTCAGACTTCCTGTACATAAGTCGGCATTGTGTCTCTTATATTTATTTCCGATGAAATTTCTGTGTTTCATCGTGAATGGGAAGATCCAAGGGATATAGTAAACAAGCAGAGGTGCATCGGAAAGTAAAACTGATGACACAGGAAACGCTCAAAGCATAGACAGTAGGAAGACTTAGTCTTCCTGTACTTAAGTCGGCATTGTCTCTCTTATATTTAATTCCGATGCAATTTCTGTTTTCCATCGTCAATGGGAAGGTCCAAGGGATACAGTAAACCTGCAGAGGTGCATCGGAATGTAAAACTGATGACACAGGAAACGCACAAAACATAGACAGTAGGAAGACTCAGTCTTCCTGTACTTAAGTCGGCATTGTGTCTCTTATATTTAATTCCGATGCAATTTCTGTGTTTCATCGTCAATGGGAATTCTAAGGGATACAGTAAACCTGCACAGGTGCATCGGAATGTAAAACTGATGACACAGGAAACGCTCAAAACATAGACAGTAGGGAGACTTAGTCTTCCTGTACTTAAGTCGGCATTGTGCCTCTTATATTTAATTCCGATGCAATTTGTGTAATTCATCGTCAATGGGAAGATCCAAGGGATACAGTAAACCTGCAGAGGTGCATCCGAATGTAAAACTGGTGACACAGGAAACGCCCAAAACATAGATAGTAGGAAGTCTCAGTCTTCCTGTACATAAGTCGGCATTGTGTCTCTTATATTTAATTCCGATGCGATTTCTGTGTTTCGTCGACAATGGGAAGGGCAAGGGATACAGTAAACCGGCAGAGGTGCATCGGAATGTAAAACTGGTGACACAGGAAACGCTCAAAACATAGACCGTAACAAGACTCAGTTTTCTTGTACTTAAGTCGGCGTTGTGTCTCTTATATTTAATTCCGATGAAATTTCTGTGTTTCATCGTCAATGGGAAGGTCCAATGGATACAGTAAACCTTTAGAGGTCCCTCGGAATGTAAAACTGATGACACAGGAAACGCTCAAAACATAGACAGTAGGAAGACTCAGTCTTCCTGTACTTAAATCGGCATTGTGTCTCTTATATTTAATTTCGATACAATTTGTGTGTTTCATCGCCAATGGGATGGTCCAGGGGATATAGTAAACCTGCAGATGTGCATCGGAATGTAAAACGGGTGACACAGGAAACGCTCAAAACACAGACTGTAAGAAGACTCTTTTCTTGTACTTAAGTCGGCATTGTGTCTCTTATATTTCATTCCGATTCAATTTCTGTGTTTCATCGTCAATGGGAAGGTCCAAGGGATACAGTAAACCTGCAGAGGTGCATCAGAATGTAAAACTGGTGACACAGGAAACGCTCAAATTATAGACAGTAGGAAGACTCAGTCTTCCTGTACTTAAGTCGGCATTGTGTCTCTTATATTTAATTCCGATGCAATTTCTCTGCTTCATCGTCAATGGGAAGGTCCAAGGGATACAGTAAACCTGAAGAGGTGCATCGGAATGTAAAACTAGTGAGACAGGAAACGCTCAAACATAGACAGTAGGAAGCCACAGTCTTCCTGTACTTAAGTCGGCATTGTGTCTCTTATATTTAATTCCGATGTGATTTCTGTGTTTCATCGACAAGGGAAGGTCCAATGGATTCAGTAAACCCGCAGAGGTGCATCCGAATGTAAAACTGGTGACACAGGAAACGCTCAAAACATAAACAGTAGGAAGTCTCAGTCTTCCTGTACATAAGTCGGCATTGTGTCTCTTATATTTAATTCCGATGCGATTTCTGTGTTTCATCGACAATGGGAAGGTGCAAGGGATACAGTAAACCGGCAGAGGTGCATCGGAATGTAAAACTGGTGACACAGGAAACGCTCAAAACATAGACCGTAAAAAGACTCAGTTTTCTTGTACTTAAGTCGGCGTTGTGTCTCTTATATTTAATTCCGATGCAATTTCTGTGTTTCATCGTCAATGGGAAGGTCCAATGGATACAGTAAACCTTTAGAGGTCCCTCGCAATGTAAAACTGATGACACAGGAAACGCTCAAAACATAGACAGTAGGAAGACTCAGTCTTCCTGTACTTAAATCGGCATTGTGTCTCTTATATTTAATTTCGATACAATTTGTGTGTTTCATCGCCAATGGGATGGTCCAGGGGATACAGTAAACCTGCAGATGTGCATCGGAATGTAAAACGGGTGACACAGGAAACGCTCAAAACACAGACTGTAAGAAGACTCTTTTCTTGTACTTAAGTCGGCATTGTGTCTCTTATATTTCATTCCGATTCAATTTCTGTGTTTCATCGTCAATGGGAAGGTCCAAGGGATACAGTAAACCTGCAGAGGTGCATCAGAATGTAAAACTGGTGACACAGGAAACGCTCAAATTATAGACAGTGGGAAGACTCTGTCTTCCTGTACTTAAGTCGGCATTGTGTCTCTTATATTTAATTCCGATGCAATTTCTCTGCTTCATCGTCAATGGGAAGGTCCAAGGGATACAGTAAACCTGAAGAGGTGCATCGGAATGTAAAACTAGTGAGACAGGAAACGCTCAAACATAGACAGTAGGAAGCCTCAGTCTTCCTGTACTTAAGTCGGCATTGTGTCTCTTATATTTAATTCCGATGCGATTTCTGTGTTTCATCGACAAGGGAAGGTCCAAATGATTCAGTAAACCTGCAGAGGTGCATCGGAATGTAAAACTGGTGACACAGGAAACGCTCAAATCATAGACAGTAGGAAGACTCAGACTTCCTGTACATAAGTCGGCATTGTGTCTCTTATATTTAATTCCGATGAAATTTCTGTGTTTCATCGTGAATGGGAAGATCCAAGGGATATAGTAAACAAGCAAAGGTGCATCGGAAAGTAAAACTGATGACACAGGAAACGCTCAAAGCATAGACAGTAGGAAGACTTAGTCTTCCTGTACTTAAGTCGGCATTGTGTCTCTTATATTTAATTCCGATGCAATTTCTGTTTTCCATCGTCAATGGGAAGGTCCAACGGATACAGTAAACCTGCAGAGGTGCATCGGAATGTAAAACTGATGACACAGGAAACGCACAAAACATAGACAGTAGGAAGACTCAGTCTTCCTGTACTTAAGTCGGCATTGTGTCTCTTATATTTAATTCCGATGCAATTTCTGTGTTTCATCGTCAATGGGAAGTTCTAAGGGATACAGTAAACCTGCAGAGGTGCATCGGAATGTAAAACTGATGACACAGGAAACGCTCAAAACATAGACAGTAGGGAGACTTAGTCTTCCTGTACTTAAGTCAGCATTGTGTCTCTTATTTTCAACTCCGATGCAATTTCTGTGTTTCACCGTCAATGGGAAGGTCCAAGTGATACAGTAAACCTGCAAAGGCACAATGGAATTTAAACCTGGTGACACAGGAAACGCACAAAACATAGACCGTAAGAAGACTCAGTTTTCATGTACTTAAGTCGGCGTTGTGTCTCTTATATATAATTCCGATGCAATTTCTGATTTTCATCGTCAATGGGAAGGTCCAAGGGATACAGCAAACCTGCAGAGGTGCATCCGAATGTAAAACTGGTGACACAGGGAACGCTCAAAACATAGACAGTAGGAAGTCTCAGTCTTCCTGTACTTAAGTGGGCATTGTGTCTCTTATATTTAATTCCGATGCGATTTCTGTGTTTCATCGACAATGGTAAGGTGCAAGGGATACAGTAAACTGGCAGAGGTGCATCGGAATGTAAAACTGGTGACACAGGAATCGCTCAAAACATAGACCGTAAAAAGACTCAGTTTTCTTGTACTTAAGTCGGCGTTGAGTCTCTTATATTTAATTCCGATGCAATTTCTGTCTTTCATCGTCAATAGGAAGGTCCAATGGATACAGTAAACCTGCAGAGGTCCATCGGAATGTAAAACTGGTGACACGTGAAACGCTAAAAACATAGACAGTAGGAAGACTCAGTCTTCCTGTACTTAAGTCGGCATTGTGTCTCTTATATTTAATTCCGATGCAATTTCTGTGTTTCATTGTCTATGCTAAGGTCCAAGGGATACAGTAAACCTGCAGAGGTGCATCGGAATGTAAAACTAGTGACACAGGAAACGCTCAAAACATAGACAGTAGGAAGACTCAGTCTTCCTGTTCTTATGTCGGCATTGTGTCTCTTATATTTAATTCCAATGCAATTTCTGTGTTTCATCGTCAATGGAAAGGTCAAAGGGACACAGTAAACCTGCAGAGGTGCATCGGAATGTAAAACTGGTGACACAGGAAACGCTCAAATCATAGACAATAGGAAGACTCAGTCTTCCTGTACTTAAGTCGGCATTGGGTCTCTTATATTTATTTTCGATTAAATTTCTGTTTTTCATTGTGAATGGGAAGGTCCAAGGGATATAGTAAACATGCAGAGGTGCATCGGAATGTAAAACTGATGACACATTAAACGCACAAAACATAGACAGTAGGGAGACTTAGTCTTCCTGTACTTAAGTCAGCATTGTGTCTCTTATTTTCAACTCCGATGCAATTTCTGTGTTTCACCGTCAATGGGAAGGTCCAAGTCATACAGTAAACCTGCAAAGGCGCAATGGATTTTAAACCTGGTGACACAGGAAACGCACAAACATAGACCGTAAGAAGACTCAGTTTTCATGTACTTAAGTCGGCGTTGTGTCTCTTATATATAATTCCGATGCAATTTCTGATTATCATCGTCAATGGGAAGGTCCAAGGGATACAGTAAACCTGCAGAAGTGCATCGGAATGTAAAACTGATGACACAGGAAACGCTCAAATCATAGACAGTAGGAAGACTCAGTCTTCCTGTACTTAAGTCGGTATTGTGTCTCTTATATTTAATTCCGATGCAATTTCTGTGTTTCATCGTCAATGGGAAGGTCCAAGGGATACAGTAAACCTGCAGAGGTGCATCCGAATGTAAAACTGGTGACACAGGGAACGCTCAAAACATAGACAGTACGAAGACTCTGCCTTCCTGTACTTAAGTGGGCATTGTGTCTCTTATATTTAATTTCGATGCAATTTGTGTGTTTCATCGCCAATGGGATGGTCTAGGGGATACAGTAAACCTGCAGATGTGCATCGGAATGTACAACTGGTGACACAGGAAACGCTCAAAACATTGACTGTAAGAAGACTCTTTTCTTGTGCTTAAGTCGACATTGTGTCTCTTATATATAATTCCGATGCAATTTCTGTGTTTCATCGTCAATGGGATGGTCCAAGGGATACAGTAAACCTGCAGAGGTGCATCAGAATGTAAAACTGGTGACACAGGGAACGCTCAAAACATAGACAGTAGGAAGACTCAGTCTTCCTGAACTTAAGTCAGCATTGTGTCTCTTATATTTAATTCCGATGCACTTTCTGTTTTCCATCGTCAATGGGAAGGTCCAAGGGATACAGTAAACCTGCAGAGGTGCATCGGAATGTAACACTGTTGACACAGGAAACGCTCAAATTATAGACAGTAGGAAGACTCAGTTTTCTTGTACTTAAGTCGGCGTTGTGTCTCTTATATTTACTTCCGATGCAATTTCTGTGTTTCATCGTCAATAGGAAGGTCCAATGGATACAGTAAACCTGCAGAGGTCCATATGAATGTAAAACTGGTGACACGTGAAACGCTCAAAACATAGACAGTAGGAAGACTCAGTCTTCCAGTACTTAAGTCGGCATTGTGTCTCTTATATTTAATTCCGATGCAATTTCTGTGTTTCATCGTCAATGGGAAGGTCCAAGGGATACAGTAAACCTGCAGAGGTGCATCGGAATGTAAAACTGGTGACACAGGAAACGCTCAAAACATAGACAGTAGGAAGACTCAGTCTTGCTGTTCTTATGTCGGCATTGTGTCTCATATATTTAATTCCAATGCAATTTCTGTGTTTCATCGTCAATGGGAAGGTCCAAGGGATACAGTAAACCTGCAGAGGTGCATCGGAATGTAAAACTGGTTACTCAGGAAACGCTCAAATCATAGACAGTAGGAAGACTCAGTCTTCCTGTACTTAAGACGGCATTGTGACTCTTATATTTAATTCTGATGTGATTTCTGTGTTTCATCGACAATGGGAAGGTCCAAGGGATATAGTAAACCAGCAGAGGTGAATCGGAATGTAAAACTGGTGACACAGGAAACGCTCAAATTATAGACAGTAGGAAGACTCAGTATTCCTGTTCTTAAGTCGGCATTGTGTCTCTTATATTTAATTCCGATGCGATTTCTCTGCTTCATCGTCAATGGGAAGGTCCAAGGGATACAGTAAACCTGAAGAGGTGCATCGGAATGTAAAACTAGTGAGACAGGAAACGCTCAAAACATAGACAGTAGGAAGCCTCAGTCTTCCTGTACTTAAGTCGGCATTGTGTCTTTTATATTTAATTCCGATGCAATTTCTGTGTTTCATCGTCAATGGGAAGCTCCAAGGGATACAGTAAACCTGCAGAGGTGCATCGGAATGTAAAACTGGCGACACAGGAAACGCTCAAAACATAGACAGTAGGAAGACTCAGTCTTCCTGTACTTAAGTCGGCATTGCGTCTCTTATATTTAATTCCGATGCTATTTCTGTGTTTCATCGTCACTGTGATGGTCCAAGGGATACAGCAAACCTGCAGAGGTGCATCGGTATGTAAAACTGGTGACACAGGATACGCTCAAAACAGGTCCTGTTCTTATGTCGGCCTTGTGTCTCTTATATTTAATTCCGATGCAATTTCTGTGTTTCATCGTCAATGGGAAGGTCCAAGATATACAGTAAACCTGCAGAGGTGCATCAGAATGTAAAACTGGTGACACAGGAAACGCTCAAAACATAGACAGCAGGAAGACTCAGTCTTCCTGTACTTAAGTCGGCATTGTGTCTCCTATATTTAATTCCGGTGCGATTTCTGTTTTTCATCGACAATGGGAAGGTCCAAGGGATACAGTAAACCGGCAGAGGTGCATCGGAATGTAAAACTGGTGACACAGGAAACGCTCAAAACATAGACCGTTAGAGGACTCAGTTTTCTTGTGCTTAAGTCGGCGTTGTGTCTCTTATATTTAATTCCGATGCAATTTCTGTGTTTCATCGTCAATGGGAAGGTCCAATGGATACAGTAAACCTGCAGAGGCACATCGGAATGTAAAACTCGTGACACACGCAACGCTCAAAACATAGACAGTAGGAAGACTCATTCTTCCTGTACTTAAGTCGGCATTGTGTCTCTTATATTTAATTCGGATGAAATTTCTGTAATTCATCGTCAATGGGAAGGTCCAAGGGATACAGTAAACCTGCAGAGGTGCATCCGAATGTAAAACTGGTGACACAGGAGACGCACAAAACATAGACAGTAGGAAGTCTCAGTCGTCCTGTACTTAAGTCGGCATTGTGTATCATATATTTAATTCCGATGCGATTTCTGTGTTTCATCGACAATGGGAAGGTGCAAGGGATACAGTAAACCGGCAGAGGTGCATCGGAATGTAAAACTGGTGACACAGGATACGCTCAAAACATGACCGTAAAAAGACTCAGTTTTCTTGTACTTAAGTCGGCGTTGTGTCTCTTATATTTAATTCCGATGCAATTTCTGTGTTTCATCGTCAATGGGAAGGTCCAAGGGATACAGTAAACCTGCAGAGGTGCATCCGAATGTAAAACTGGTGACACAGGGAACGCTCAAAACATAGACAGTACGAAGTCTTAGTCTTCCTGTACTTAAGTGGGCATTGTGTCTCTTATTGTTAATTTCGATGCAATTTGTGTGTTTCATCGCCAATGGGATGGTCCAGGGGATACAGTAAACCTGCAGATGTGCATCGGAATGTAAAACTGGTGACACAGGAAACGCTCAAAACATTGACTGTAAGAAGACTCTTTTCTTGTGCTTAAGTCGACATTGTGTCTCTTATATATAATTCCGATGCAATTTCTGTGTTTCATCGTCAATGGGAAGGTCCAAGGGATACAGTAAACCTGCAGAGGTGCATCAGAATGTAAAACTGGTGACACAGGAAACGCTCAAAACATAGACAGTAGGAAGACTCAGTCTTACTGTACTTAAGTCGGCATTGTGTCTCTTATATTTAATTCCGATGCGATTTCTGTGTTTCATCGACAATGGTAAGGTGCAAGGGATACAGTAAACCGGCAGAGATGCATCGGAATGTAAAACTGGTGACACAGGAATCGCTCAAAACATAGACCGTAAAAAGACTCAGTTTTCTTGTACTTAAGTCGGCGTTGTGTCTCTTATATTTAATTCCGATGCAATTTCTGTATTTCATCGTCAATAGGAAGGTCCAATGGATACAGTAAACCTGCAGAGGTCCATCGGAATGTAAAACTGGTGACACGTGAAACGCTCAAAACATAGACAGTAGGAAGACTCAGTCTTCCTGTACTTAAGTCGGCATTGTGTCTCTTATATTTAATTCCGATGCAATTTCTGTGTTTCATCGTCAATGGGAAGGTCCAAGGGATACAGTAAACCTGCAGAGGTGCATCGGAATGTAAAACTTGTGACACAGGAAACGCTCAAAACATAGACCGTTAGAGGACTCAGTTTTCTTGTGCTTAAGTCGGCGTTGTGTCTCTTATATTTAATTCCGATGCAATTTCTGTGTTTCATCGTCAATGGGAAGGTCCAATGGATACAGTAAACCTGCAGAGGCACATCGGAATGTAAAACTGGTGACACAGGCAACGCTCAAAACATAGACAGTAGGAAGACTCATTCTTCCTGTACTTAAGTCGGCATTGTGTCTCTTATATTTAATTCGGATGAAATTTCTGTGTTTCATCGTCAATGGGAAGGTCCAAGGGATACAGTAAACCTGCAGAGGTGCATCCGAATGTAAAACTGGTGACACAGGAAACGCTCAAAACATAGACAGTAGGAAGTCTCAGTCTTCCTGTACTTAAGTCGGCATTGTGTCTCATATATTTAATTCCGATGCGATTTCTGTGTTTCATCGACAATGCTAAGGTGCAAGGGATACAGTAAACCGGCAGAGGTGCATCGGAATGTAAAACTGGTGACACAGGAAACGCTCAAAACATGACCGTAAAAAGACTCAGTTTTCTTGTACTTAAGTCGGCGTTGTGTCTCTTATATTTAATTCCGATGCAATTTCTGTGTTTCATCGTCAATGGGAAGGTCCAAGGGATACAGTAAACCTGCAGAGGTGCATCGGAATGTAAAACTGGTGACACAGGAAACACTCAAATCATAGACAGTAGGAAGACTCAGTCTTCCTGTACTTCAGTCGGCATTGTGTCTCTTATATTTATTTCCGATGAAATTTCTGTGTTTCATCGTGAATGGGAAGATCCAAGGGATATAGTAAACAAGCAGAGGTGCATCGGAAAGTAAAACTGATGATACAGGAAACGCTCAAAGCATAGACAGTAGGAAGACTTAGTCTTCCTGTACATAAGTCAGCATTGTGTCTCTTATATTTAATTCCGATGCAATTTCTGTTTTCCATCGTCAATGGGAACGTCCAAGGTATACAGTAAACCTGCAGAGGTGCATCGGAATGTAAAACTGATGACACAGGAAACGCTCAAATTATAGACAGTAGGAAGACTCAGTCTTCCTGTACTTAAGTCGGCATTGTGTCTCTTATATTTAATTCCGATGTAATTTCTGTGTTTCATCGTCAATGGGAAGTTCTAAGGGATACAGTAAACCTGCACAGGTGCATCGGAATGTAAAACTGATGACACAGGAAACGCTCAAAACATAGACTGTAGGGAGACTTAGTCTTCCTGTACTTAAGTCGGCATTGTGTCTCCTATATTTAATTCCGATGCAAATTCTGTGTTTCATCGTCAATGGGAAGGTCCAAGGGATACAGTAAACCTGCAGAGGTGCATCGAATGTAAAACTGGTGACACAGGAAACGCTCAAAACATAGACAGAAGGAAGTCTCAGTCTTCCTGTACTTAAGTCGGCATTGTGTCTCTTATATTTAATTCCGATGCGATTTCTGTGTTTCATCGACAATGGGAAGGTGCAAGGGATACAGTAAACCGGCAGAGGTGCATCGGAATGTAAAACTGGTGACACAGGAAACGCTCAAAACATAGACCGTAAAAAGGCTCAGTTTTCTTGTACTTAAGTCGGCGTTGTGTCTCTTATATTTAATTCCGATGCGATTTCTGTGTTTCATCGACAATGGGAAGGTGCAAGGGATACAGTAAACCTGCAGAGGTGCATCGAATGTAAAACTGGTGACACAGGAAACGCTCAAAGCATAGACAGTAGGAAGACTTAGTCTTCCTGTACTTAAGTCGGCATTGTGTCTCTTATATTTAATTCCGATGCAATTTCTCTGTTTCATCGTCAATGGGAATTTCCAAGGGATACAGTAAACCTGCAGAGTTGCATCAGAATGTAAACCTGGTGACACAGGAAACGCTCAAATCGTAGACAGTAGGAAGACTCAGTCTTCCTGTACTTATGTCGGCATTGTGTCTCTTATATTTAATTCCGATGCAATTTCTGTGTTTCATCGTCAATGGGAAGGTACAAGGGATACAGTAAACCTGAAGAGGTGCATCGGAATGTAAAACTAGTGAGACAGGAAACGCTCAAAACATAGACAGTAGGAAGACTCAGTCTTCCTTTACTTAAGTCGGCATTGTGTCTCTTATATTTAATTCCGATGCGATTTCTGTGTTTCATCGACGATGGGAAGGTCCGATGGATACAGTAAACCTGCAGAGTTGCATCAGAATGTAAAACTGGTGACACAGGATACGCTCAAAACATAGACAGTAGGAAGACTCAGTCTTCCTGTTCTTATGTCGGCATTGTTTCTCTTATATTTAATTCCGATGCAATTTCTGTGTTTAATCGTCAATGGGAAGGTCCAAGGGATACAGTAAACCTGCAGAGGTGCATCAGAATGTAAAACTGGTGACACAGGATACGCTCAAAACATAGACAGTAGGAAGACTCAGTCTTCCTGTACTTAAGTCGGCATTGTGTCTCTTATACTTTATTCCGACGCAATTTCTGTGTTTCATCGCCATGGGAAGGTGCAAGGGATACAGTATACCTGCAGAGGTGCATCAGAATTTAAAACTGGTGACACAGGAAACGCTCAAAAAATAGACAGTAGGGAGACTCAGTCTTCCTGTACTGAAGTCGGCATTGTGTCTCTTATATTTATTTCCGATGAAATTTCTGTGTTTCATCGTGAATGGGAAGATCCGAGGGATATAGTAAACAAGCAGAGGTGCATCGGAAAGTAAAACTGATGACACAGGAAACGCTCAAAGCATAGACAGTAGGAAGACTTAGTCTTCCTGTACTTAAGTCGGCATTGTGTCTCTTATATTTAATTCCGATGCAATTTCTGTGTTTCATCGTCAATGGGAAGGTCCAAGTGATACAGTAAACCTGCAGAGGTGCATCGGAATGTAAAACTGATGACACAGGAAACGCTCAAAACATAGACAGTAGGAAGACTCAGTCTTCCTGTACTTAAGTCTGCATTGTGTCTCTTATATTTAATTCCGATGGAATTTCTGTGTTTCATCGTCAATGGGAAGTTCTAAGGGATACAGTGAACCTGCAGAAGTGTATCGGTATGTAAAACTGGTGACACAGGATACGCTCAAAACAGGTCCTGTTCTTATGTCGGCCTTGTGTCTCTTATATTTAATTCCGATGCAATTTCTGTGTTTCATCGTCAATGGGAAGGTCCAAGATATACAGTAAACCTGCAGAGGTGCATCAGAATTTAAAAATGGTGACACAGGAAACGCTCAAAACATAGACAGCAGGAAGACTCAGTCTTCCTGTACTTAAGTCGGCATTGTGTCTCCTATATTTAATTCCGGTGCGATTTCTGTTTTTCATCGACAATTGGAAGGTCCAAGGGATACAGTAAACCGGCAGAGGTGAATCGGAATGTAAATCTGGTGACACAGGAAACGCTCAAAACATAAACCGTTAGAGGACTCAGTTTTCTTGTGCTTAAGTCGGCGTTGTGTCTCTTATATTAAATTCCGATGCAATTTCTGTGTATCATCGTCAATGGGAAGATCCAATGGATACAGTTAACCTGCAGAGGAACATCGGAATGTAAAACTGGTGACACAGGCAACGCTCAAAACATAGACAGTAGGAAGACTCATTCTTCCTGTACTTAAGTCGGCATTGTGTCTCTTATATTTAATTCGGATGAAATTTCTGTGTTTCATCGTCAATGTGAAGGTCCAAGGGATATAGTAAACCTGCAGAGGTGCATCCGAATGTAAAACTGGTGACACAGGAAACGCTCAAAACATAGACAGTAGGAAGTCTCAGTCTTCCTGTACTTAAGTCGGCATTGTGTCTCATATATTTAATTCCGATGGGATTTCTGTGTTTCATCGACAATGGGAAGGTGCAAGGGATACAGTAAACCGGCAGAGGTGCATCGGAATGTAAAACTGGTGACACAGGAAACGCTCAAAACATGACCGTAAAAAGACTCAGTTTTCTTGTACTTAAGTCGGCGTTGTGTCTCTTATATTTAATTCCGATGCAATTTCTGTGTTTCATCGTCAATGGGAAGGTCCAAGGGATACAGTAAACCTGCAGAGGTGCATCGGAATGTAAAACTGGTGACACAGGAAACACTCAAATCATAGACAGTAGGAAGACTCAGTCTTCCTGTACTTCTGTCGGCATTGTGTCTCTTATATTTATTTCCGATGACATTTCTGTGTTTCATCGTGAATGGGAAGATCCAAGGGATATAGTAAACAAGCAGAGGTACATCGGAAAGTAAAACTGATGATACAGGAAACGCTCAAAGCATAGACAGTAGGAAGACTTAGTCTTCCTGTACTTAAGTCAGCATTGTGTCTCTTATATTTAATTCCGATGCACTTTCTGTTTTCCATCGTCAATGGGAAGGTCCAAGGGATACAGTAAACCTGCAGAGGTGCATCGGAATGTAAAACTGATGACACAGGAAACGCTCAAAATATAGACAGTAGGAAGACTCAGTCTCCCTGTACTTAAGTCGGCATTGTGTCTCTTATATTTAATTCCGATGTAATTTCTGTGTTTCATCGTCAATGGGAAGTTCTAAGGGATACAGTAAACCTGCACAGGTGCATCGGAATGTAAAACTGATGACACAGGAAACGCTCAAAACATAGACAGTAGGGAGACTTAGTCTTCCTGTACTGAAGTCGGCATTGTGTCTCTTATATTTAATTCCGATGCAATTTCTGTGTGTCATCGTCAATGGGTAGGTCGAAGGGATACAGTAAACCTGCAGAGGTGCATCGGAATGTAAAACTGGTGACACAGGAAACGCTCAAAACATAGACAGTAGGAAGTCTCAGTCTTCCTGTACTTAAGTCGGCATTGTGTCTCTTATATTTAATTCCGATGCGATTTCTGTGTTTCATCGACAATGGGAAGGTGCAAGGTATACAGTAAACCGGCAGAGGTGCATCGTAATGTAAAACTGGTGACACAGGAAACGCTCAAAACATAGACCGTAAAAAGGCTCAGTTTTCTTCTACTTATGTCGGCGTTGTGTCTCTTATATTTAATTCCGATGTAATTTCTGTGTTTCATCGTCAATGGGAAGTTCTAAGGGATACAGTAAACCTGTACAGGTGCATCGGAATGTAAAACTGATGACACAGGAGACGCTCAAAACATAGACAGTAGGAAGACTCAGTCTTCCTGTACTTAAATCGGCATTGTGTCTCTTATATTTAATTTCGATACAATTTGTGTGTTTCATCGCCAATGGGATGGTCCAGGCGATACAGTAAACCTGCAGATGTGCATCGGAATGTAAAACGGGTGACACAGGAAACGCTCAAAACACAGACTGAAAGAAGACTCTTTTCTTGTACTTAAGTCGTCATTGTGTCTCTTATATTTAATTCCGATGCAATTTCTGTGTTTCATCGTAAATGGGAAGGAACAAGGGATACAGTAAACCTGAAGACGTGCATCGGAATGTAAAACTAGTGACACAGGAAACGCTCAAAACATAGACAGTAGGAAGACTCAATCTTCCTGTACTTAAGTCGGCATTGTGTCTCTTATATTTAACTCCGATGCTATTTCTGTGTTTCATCGTCACTGTGATGGTCCAAGGGATTCAGTAAACCTGCAGAGGTGCATCGGTATGTAAAACTGTTGACACAGGATACGCTCAAAACATAGACAGTAGGAAGACTCAGTCTTCCTGTTCTTATGTCGGCATTGTGTCTCTTATATTTAATTCCGATGCAATTTCTGTGTTTCATCGTCAATGGGAAGGTCCAAGGGATACAGTAAACCTGCAGAGGTGCATCAGAATGTAAAACTGGTGACACAGGCAACGCTCAAAACATAGACAGTAGGAAGACTCAGTCTTCCTGTACTTAAGTCGGCATTGTGTCTCTTATATTTAATTCCGATGCAATTTCTGTGTTTCATCGTGAATGGGAAGATCCGAGGGATATAGTAAACAAGCAGAGGTGAATCGAAAAGTAAAACTGATGACACAGGAAACGCTCAAAGCATAGACAGTAGGAAGACTTAGTCTTCCTGTACTTAAGTCGGGATTGTGTCTCTTATATTTAATTCCGATGCAATTTCTGTTTTCCATCGTCAATGGGAAGGTCCAAATGATACAGTAAACCTGCAGAGGTGCATCGGAATGTAAAACTGATGACACAGGAAACGCTCAAAACATAGACAGCAGGAAGACTCAGTCTTCCTGTACTTAAGTCTGCATTGTGTCTCTTATATTTAATTCCGATGGAATTTCTGTGTTTCATCGTCAATGGGAAGTTCTAAAGGATACAGTAAACCTGCACAAGTGCATCGGAATGTAAAACTGATGACACAGGAAACGCTCAAAACATAGACAGTAGGGAGACTTAGTCTTCCTGTACTTAAGTCAGCATTGTGTCTCTTATTTTTAATTCCGATGCAATTTCTGTGTTTCATCGTCAATGGGAAGGTCCAAGGGATACAGTAAACCTGCAGAGGCGCAATGGAATTTAACCTGGTGACACAGGAGACGCTCAAAACATAGACCGTAAGAAGACTCAGTTTTCATGTACTTAAGTCGGCATTGTGTCTCTTATTTATAATTCCGATGCAATTTTTGATTTTCATCGTCAATGGGAAGGTCCAAGGGATACAGTAAACCTGCAGATGTGCATCGGAATGTGAAACTGATGACACAGGAAACGCTCAAATCATAGACAGTAGGAAGACTCAGTCTTCCTGTACTTGAGTCGGCATTGTGTCTCTTATATTTAATTCCGATGCATTTCCTGTGTTTCATCGACAATGGGAAGGTCCAAAGGATACAGTAAACCTGCAGATGTGCATCGGAATGTAAAACTGGTGACACGGGAAACGCTCAAAACATTGACTGTAAGAAGACTCTTTTCTTGTACTTAAGTCGGCATTGTGTCTCTTATATTTAATTCGATGCGATTTCTGTGTTTCATCGACAATGGGAAGGTCCAAGGGATACAGTAAAACGGTAGGGGTGCATCGGAATGTAAAACTGGTGACACAGGAAACGCTCAAAACATCGACCGTAAGAAGACTCAGTTTTCTTGTACTTAAGTCGGCACTGTGTCTCTTATATTTAATTCCGATGCAATTTCTGTGTATCATCGTCAATGGGAAGGTCCAAGGGATACAGTAAACCTGCAGAGGTGCATCAGAATGTAAAACTGGTGACACAGGAGACGCTCAAAACATAGACAGTAGGAAGACTCAGTCTTCCTGTACTTAAGTCTGCATTGTGTCTCTTATATTTAATTCCGATGTAATTTCTGTGTTTCAACGTCAATGGGAAGTCCAAGGGATACAGTAAACCTGAAGAGGTGCATCGGAATGTAAAACTAGTGAGAGAGGAAACGCTCAAAACATAGACAGTAGGAAACCTCAGTCTTCCTGTACTTAAGTCGGCATTGTGTCTCTTATATTTAATTTCGATGCGATTTCTGTGTTTCATCGACAATGGGAAGGTGCAAGGGACACAGTAAACCGGCAGAGGTGCATCGGAATGTAAAACTGGTGACACAGGAAACGCTCAAAACATAGACCGTAAAAAGACTCAGTTTTCTAGTAGTTAAGTCGGCGTTGTGTCTCTTATATTTAATTCCGATGCAATTTCTGTGTTTCATCGTCAATGGGAAGGTCCAATGGATACAGTAAACCTGCTGAGGTCCTTTGGAATGTAAAACTGGTGACACAGGAAACGCTCAAACATAGACAGTAGGAAGACTCAGTCTTCCTGTACTTAAGTCGGCACTGTGTCTCTTATATTTCATTTCGATGCAATTTGTGTGTTTCTACGCCAATGGGATGGTCCAGGGGATACAGTAAACCTGCAGATGTGCATCGGAATGTAAAACTGGTGACACAGGAAACGCTCAAAGCATTGACAGTAATAAGACTCTTTTCTTGTACTGAAGTCGGCATTGTGTCTCTTATATTTATTTCCGATGCAATTTCTGTGTTTCATCGTCCATGGGAAGGTCCAAGGGATACAGTAAACGTGCAGAGGTGCATCAGAATGTAAAACTGGTGACACAGGAAACGCTCAAAACATAGACAGTAGGAAGACTCAGTCTTCCTGTACTTATGTCGGCATTGTGTCCCTTATATTTAATTCCGATGCAATTTCTGTGTTTCAACGTCAATGGGAAGGTCCAAGGGATACAGTAAACCTGAAGAGGTGCATCGGAATGTAAAACTAGTGAGAGAGGAAACGCTCAAAACATAGACAGTAGGAAACCTCAGTCTTCCTGTACTTACATCGGCATTGTGTCTCTTATATTTAATTCCGATGCGATTTCTGTGTTTCATCGACAATGGGAAGGTGCAAGGGACACAGTAAACCGGCAGAGGTGCATCGGAATGTAAAACTGGTGACACAGGAAACGCTCAAAACATAGACCGTAAAAAGACTCAGTTTTCTTGTACTTAAGTCGGCGTTGTGTCTCTTATATTTAATTCCGATGCAATTTCTGTGTTTCATCGTCAATGGGAACGTCCAATGGATACAGTAAACCTGCAGAGGTCCATTGGAATGTAAAACTGGTGACACAGGAAACGCTCAAACATAGACAGTAGGAAGACTCAGTCTTCCTGTACTTAAGTCGGCATTGTGTCTCTTATATTTAATTTCGATGCAATTTGTGTGTTTCAACGCCAATGGGATGGTCCAGGGGATACAGTAAACCTGCAGATGTGCATCGGAATGTAAAACTGGTGACACAGGAAACGCTCAAAACATTGACAGTAATAAGACTCTTTTCTTGTACTTAAGTCGGCATTGTGTCTCTTATATTAAATTCCGATGCAATTTCTGTGTTTCATCGTCAATGGGAAGGTCCAAGGGATGCAGTAAACCTGCAGAGGCGCAATGGATTTTAAACCTGGTGACACAGGAAACGCTCAAAACATAGACCGTAAGAAGACTCAGTTTTCATGTACTTAAGTCGGCGTTGTGTCTCTTATATATAATTCCGATGCAATTTCTGATTTTCATCGTCAATGGGAAGGTCCAAGGGATACAGAAAACCTGCAGAGGTGCATCGGAATGTGAAAATGATGACACAGGAAACGCTCAAATCATAGACAGTAGGAAGACTCAGTCTTCCTGTACTTGAGTCGGCATTGTGTCTCTTATATTTAATTCCGATGCAATTTCTGTGTTTCATCGTCAATGGGAAGGTCCAAGGGATACAGTAAACCTGCAGATGTGCATCGGAATGTAAAACTGGTGATTCGGGAAACGCTCAAAACATTGACTGTAAGAAGACTCTTTTCTTGTACTTAAGTCGGCATTGTGTCTCTTATATTTAATTCCGATGCAATTTCTGTGTTTCATCGTCATCGGGAAGGTCCAAGGGATACAGTAAACCTGCAGAGGTGCATCGGAATGTAAAACTGGTGACACAGGAAACGCTCAAAACATAGACAGTAGGATGACTCAGTCTTCCTGTACTTAGGTCGGCGTACTTAGGTCGGCATTGTGTCTCTTATATTTATTTCCGATTAAATTTCTGTGTTTCATCGTGAATGGGAATTTCCAAGGGATATAGTAAACATGCAGAGGTGCATCGGAAAGTAAAACTGATGACACAGGAAACGCTCAAAACATAGACAGTAGGAAGACTTAGTCTCCCTGTACTTAAGTCGGCATTGTGTCTCTTATATTTAATTCCGATGCAATTTCTGTGTTTCAGCGTCAATGGGAACGTCCAAAAGATACAGTAAAGCTGCAGAGGTGAATCGGAATGTAAAACTGGTGACACAGGAAACGCTCAAAACATAGACAGTAGGAATACTCAGTCTTCCTGTACTGAAGTCGGCATTGTGTCTCTTATATTTAATTTCGAGGCAATTTGTGTGTTTCATCGCCAATGGGAAGGTCCAAGGGATACAGTAAACATGCAGAGGTGCATCACAATGTAAAACTGGTGACACAGGAAACGCTCAAAAAATAGACAGTAGGAAGACTCGGTCTTCCTGTACTTAAGTCGACATTGTGTCTCTTATATTTAATTCCGATTCTATTTCTGTGTTTCATCGTCACTGTGAAGGTCCAAGTGATACAGTAAACCTGTAGAGGTGCGTCAGAATGTAAAACTGGTGACACAGGAAACGCTCAAATTATAGACAGTAGGAAGACTCAGTCTTCCTGTACTTAAGTCGGCATTGTGTCTCTTATATTTAATTCCGATGCAATTTCTGTATTTCATCGTCAATGGGAAGGTCCAAGGGATACAGTAAACCTGCAGAGGTGCATCAGAATGTAAAACTGGTGACACAGGAGACGCTCAAAACATAGACAGTAGAAAGACTCAGTCTTCCTGTACTTAAGTCGGCATTGTGTCTCTTATATTTAATTCCGATGCAATTTCTGTGTTTCAACGTCAATGGGAAGGTCCAAGGGATACAGTAAACCTGAAGAGGTGCATCGGAATGTAAAACTAGTGAGAGAGGAAACGCTCAAAACATAGACAGTAGGAAACCTCAGTCTTCCTGTACTTAAGTCGGCATTGTGTCTCTTATATTTAATTCCGATGCGATTTCTGTGTTTCATCGACAATGGGAAGGTGCAAGGGACACAGTAAACCGCCAGAGGTGCATCGGAATGTAAAACTGGTGACACTGGAAACGCTCAAAACATAGACCGTAAAAAGACTCAGTTTTCTTGTACTTAAGCCGGCGTTGTGTCTCTTATATTTAATTCCGATGCAATTTCTGTGTTTCATCGTCAATGGGAAGGTCCAATGGATACAGTAAACCTGCAGAGGTCCATTGGAATGTAAAACTGGTGACACAGGAAACGCTCAAACATAGACGGTAGGAAGACTCAGTCTTCCTGTACTTAAGTCGGCATTGTGTCTCTTATATTTAATTTCGATGCAATTTGTGCGTTTCAACGCCAATGGGATGGTCCAGGGGATACAGTAAACCTGCAGATGTGCATCGGAATGTAAAACTGGTGACACAGGAAACGCTCAAAACATTCACAGTAGTAAGACTCTTTTCTTGTACTTAAGTCGGCATTGTGTCTCTTATATTTAATTCCGATGCAATTTCAGTGTTTCATCGTCAATGGGAAGGATCAAGGGATACAGTAAACCTGCAGAGGTGCATCAGAATGTAAAACTGGTGACACAGGAAACGCTCAAAACAAAGACAGTAGGAAGACTCAGTCTTCCTGTACTTAAGTCGGCATTGTGTATCTTATATTTAAATCCGATGCAATTTCTGTTTTTCATCGTCAAGGATACAGTAAACCTGCAGAGGTGCATCGGAATGTAAACATAGTGACACAGGAGACGCTCAAAACATAGACAGTAGGAAGACTCAGTCTTCCTGCTCTTATGTCGGCATTGTGTCTCTTATATTTAATTCCGATGCAATTTCTGTGTTTCATCGTCAATGGGAAAGTCAAAGGGATACAGTAAACCTGCAGAGGTGCATCGGAATGTAAAACTGGTGACACAGGAAACGCTCAAAACATAGACAATAGGAAGACTCAGTCTTCCTGTACTTAAGTCGGCATTGTGTCTCTTATATTTATTTCCGATTAAATTTCTGTGTTTCATCGTGAATGGGAAGGTCCAAGGTATATAGTAAACATGCAGAGGTGCATCGGAAAGTAAAACTGATGACACAGGAAACGTTCAAAACATAGACAGTAGGGAGACTTAGTCTTACTGTACATAAGTCGGCATTGTGTATCTTATACTTAAATCCGATGCAATTTCTGTTTTTCATCGTCAATGGGAAGGTCCAAGGGATACAGTAAACCAGCAGAGGTGCATCAGAATGTAAAACTGGTGACTCAGAAACGCTCAAATCATAGACAGTAGGAAGACTCAGTCTTCCTGTACTTAAGACGGCATTGTGACTCTCATATTTACATCCGATGCGATTTCTGTGTTTCATCGTCACTGTGAAGGTCCAAGGGATACAGTAAACCTGTAGAGGTGCATCGGAATGAAAAACTGGTGACACCGGAAACGCTCACATTATAGACAGTAGGAAGACTCAGTCTTCCTGTTCTTAAGTCGGCATTGTGTCTCTTATATTTAATTCAGATGCAATTTCTCTGTTTCATCGTCAATGGGAAGGTCCAAGGGATACAGTATACCTGCAGAGTTGCATCAGAATGTAAAACTGGTGACACAGGAAACGCTCAAAACATAGACAGTAGGAAGACTCAGTCTCCCTGTACTTAAGTCGGCATTGTGTCTCTTATATTTAATTCTGATGCGATAACTGTGTTTCATCGACAATGGGAAGGTGCAAGGGATACAGTAAACCGGCAGAGGTGCATCGGAATGTAAAACTGGTGACACAGGAACCGCTCAAAACATAGAAAGTAGGAAGACTCAGTCTTCCTGTACTTAAGTCGGCATTGTGTCTCTTATATTTATTTCCGATGAAATATCTGTGTTTCATCGTGAATGGGAAGGTCCAAGGGATATAGTAAACCTGCAGAGGTGCATCGGAAAGTAAAACTGATGACACAGGAAACGCTCAAATCATAGACAGTAGGAAGACTTAGTCTTCCTGTACTTAAGTCGGCATTGTGTCTCTTATATTTAATTCCGATGCAATTTCTGTGTTTAATCGACAATGGGAACGTCCAAAAGATACAGTAAACCTGCAGAGGTGAATCGGAATGTAAAACTGGTGACACAGGAAACGTTCAAAACATAGACAGTAGGAAGACTCAATCTTCCGGTACTTAAGTCGGCATTGTGTGTCTTATATTTAATTTCGATGCAATTTGTATGTTTCATCGCCAATGGGAAGGTCCAAGGGATACAGTAAACATGCAGAGGTCCATCAGAATGTAAAACTGGTGACACAGGATACGCTAAAAACATTGACCGTAAGAAGACTGTTTTCTGTTACTAAAGTCGGCATTGTGTCTCTTATATTTAATTCCCATGCAATTTCTGTGTTTCATCGTCACTGTGAAGGTCCAAGTGATACAGTAAACCTGTAGAGGTGCATCAGAATGTAAAACTGGTGACACAGGAATCGCTCAAATTATAGACAGTAGGAAGACTAAGTCTTCCTGTACTTAAGTCGGCATTGTGTCTCTTATATTTAATTCCGATGCAATTTCTGTGTTTCATCGTCAATGGGAAGGTCCAAGGGATACAGTAAACCTGCAGAGGTGCATCAGAATGTAAAACTGGTGACACAGGAAACGCTCAAAACATAGACAGTAGGAAGACTCAGTCTTCCTGTACTTAAGTCGGCATTGTGTCTCTTATATTCAATTCCGATGCAATTTCTGTGTTTCAACGTCAATGGGAAGGTCCAAGGGATACAGTAAACCTGAAGAGGTGCATCGGAATGTAAAACTAGTGAGAGAGGAAACGATCAAAACATAGACAGTAGGAAACCTCAGTCTTCCTGTACTTAAGTCGGCATTGTGTCTCTTATATTTAATTCCGATGCAATTTCTGTGTTTCATTGACAATGGGAAGGTGCAAGGGATACAGTAAACCGGCAGTGGTGCATCGGAAAGTAAAACTGATGACACAGGAAACGCTCAAAACATAGACAGTAGGGAGACTTAGTCTTCCTGTACTTAAGTCGGCATTGTGTATCTTATATTTAAATCCGATGCAATTTCTGTTTTTCATCGTCAATGGGAATGTCCACGGGATACAGTAAACCTGCAGAGGTGCATCGGAATGTAAACATAGTGACACAGGAAACGCTCAAAACATAGATAGTAGGAAGACTCAGTCTTCCTGTTCTTTTGTCGGCATTGTGTCTCTTATATTTAATTCCGATTCAATTTCTGTGTTTCATCGTCAATGGGAAGGTCCAAGGGATACAGTAAATCTGCAGAGTTGCATCAGAATGTAAAACTGGTGACACAGGAAACGCTCAAAACATAGACAGTAGGAAGACTCAGTCCTCCTGTACTTAAGTCGGCATTGTGTCTCTTATATTTAATTCCGATGCAATTTCTGTGTTTCATCGTCAATGGGAAGGTCCAAGGGATACAGTAAACCTGAAGAGGTGGATCGGAATGTAAAACTACAGAGACAGGAAACGCTCAAAACATAGACAGTAGGAAGCCTCAGTCTTCCTGTACTTAAGTCGGCATTGTGTCTCTTATATTTAATTCCGATGCGATTTCTGTGTTTCATCGACAATGGGAAGGTCCAATGGATACAGTAAACCTGCAGAGGTGAATCGGAATGTAAAACTGGTGACATAGGAAACGCACAAAACATAGGCAGTAGGAAGACTCAGTCTTCCTGTACTTAAGTCGGCATTGTCTCTCTTATATTTAATTCGATGCGAGTTTTGTGTTTCATCGACAATGGGAAAGTCCAAGGGATACAGTAAATCAGCAGGGGTGCATCGGAATGTAAAACTGGTGACACAGGAAACGCTCAAAACATCGACCGTAAGAAGACTCAGTTTTCTTGTACTTAAGTCGGCGTTGTGTCTCTTATACTTAATTCCGATGCAATTTCTGTGTTTCATCGTCAATGGGAAGGTCCAAGGGATACAGTAAACCTGCAGAGGTGCATCGGAATGTAAAACTGGTGACACAGGAAACGCTCAAAACATAGACAGTAGGAAGACTCAGTCTTCCTGTACTTAAGTCGGCATTGTGTCTCTTATATTTAATTTCGATGCAATTTGTGCGTTTCAACGCCAATGGGATGGTCCAGGGGATACAGTAAACCTGCAGATGTGCATCGGAATGTAAAACTGGTGACACAGGAAACGCTCAAAACATTCACAGTAGTAAGACTCTTTTCTTGTACTTAAGTCGGCATTGTGTCTCTTATATTTAATTCCGATGCAATTTCAGTGTTTCATCGTCAATGGGAAGGATCAAGGGATACAGTAAACCTGCAGAGGTGCATCAGAATGTAAAACTGGTGACACAGGAAACGCTCAAAACAAAGACAGTAGGAAGACTCAGTCTTCCTGTACTTAAGTCGGCATTGTGTATCTTATATTTAAATCCGATGCAATTTCTGTTTTTCATCGTCAAGGATACAGTAAACCTGCAGAGGTGCATCGGAATGTAAACATAGTGACACAGGAGACGCTCAAAACATAGACAGTAGGAAGACTCAGTCTTCCTGTTCTTATGTCGGCATTGTGTCTCTTATATTTAATTCCGATGCAATTTCTGTGTTTCATCGTCAATGGGAAAGTCAAAGGGATACAGTAAACCTGCAGAGGTGCATCGGAATGTAAAACTGGTGACACAGGAAACGCTCAAAACATAGACAATAGGAAGACTCAGTCTTCCTGTACTTAAGTCGGCATTGTGTCTCTTATATTTATTTCCGATTAAATTTCTGTGTTTCATCGTGAATGGGAAGGTCCAAGGGATATAGTAAACATGCAGAGGTGCATCGGAAAGTAAAACTGATGACACAGGAAACGTTCAAAACATAGACAGTAGGGAGACTTAGTCTTACTGTACATAAGTCGGCATTGTGTATCTTATACTTAAATCCGATGCAATTTCTGTTTTTCATCGTCAATGGGAAGGTCCAAGGGATACAGTAAACCTGTAGAGGTGCATCGGAATGAAAAACTGGTGACACCGGAAACGCTCACATTATAGACAGTAGGAAGACTCAGTCTTCCTGTTCTTAAGTCGGCATTGTGTCTCTTATATTTAATTCAGATGCAATTTCTCTGTTTCATCGTCAATGGGAAGGTCCAAGGGATACAGTATACCTGCTGAGTTGCATCAGAATGTAAAACTGGTGACACAGGAAACGCTCAAAACATAGACAGTAGGAAGACTCAGTCTCCCTGTACTTAAGTCGGCATTGTGTCTCTTATATTTAATTCCGATGCGATTACTGTGTTTCATCGACAATGGGAAGGTGCAAGGGATACAGTAAACCGGCAGAGGTGCATCGGAATGTAAAACTGGTGACACAGGAACCGCTCAAAACATAGAAAGTAGGAAGACTCAGTCTTCCTGTACTTATGTCGGCATTGTGTCTCTTATATTTATTTCCGATGAAATATCTGTGTTTCATCGTGAATGGGAAGGTCCAAGGGATATAGTAAACCTGCAGAGGTGCATCGGAAAGTAAAACTGATGACACAGGAAACGCTCAAATCATAGACAGTAGGAAGACTTAGTCTTCCTGTACTTAAGTCGGCATTGTGTCTCTTATATTTAATTCCGATGCAATTTCTGTGTTTAATCGACAATGGGAACGTCCAAAAGATACAGTAAACCTGCAGAGGTGAATCGGAATGTAAAACTGGTGACACAGGAAACGCTCAAAACATAGACAGTAGGAAGACTCAATCTTCCGGTACTTAAGTCGGCATTGTGTGTCTTATATTTAATTTCGATGCAATTTGTATGTTTCATCGCCAATGGGAAGGTCCAAGGGATACAGTAAACATGCAGAGGTCCATCAGAATGTAAAACTGGTGACACAGGATACGCTAAAAACATTGACCGTAAGAAGACTGTTTTCTGTTACTAAAGTCGGCATTGTGTCTCTTATATTTAATTCCCATGCAATTTCTGTGTTTCATCGTCACTGTGAAGGTCCAAGTGATACAGTAAACCTGTAGAGGTGCATCAGAATGTAAAACTGGTGACACAGGAATCGCTCAAATTATAGACAGTAGGAAGACTAAGTCTTCCTGTACTTAAGTCGGCATTGTGTCTCTTATATTTAATTCCGATGCAATTTCTGTGTTTCATCGTCAATGGGAAGGTCCAAGGGATACAGTAAACCTGCAGAGGTGCATCAGAATGTAAAACTGGTGACACAGGAAACGCTCAAAACATAGAAAGTAGGAAGACTCAGTCTTCCTGTACTTAAGTCGGCATTGTGTCTCTTATATTCAATTCCGATGCAATTTCTGTGTTTCAACGTCAATGGGAAGGTCCAAGGGATACAGTAAACCTGAAGAGGTGCATCGGAATGTAAAACTAGTGAGAGAGGAAACGATCAAAACATAGACAGTAGGAAACCTCAGTCTTCCTGTACTTAAGTCGGCATTGTGTCTCTTATATTTAATTCCGATGCAATTTCTGTGTTTCATTGACAATGGGAAGGTGCAAGGGATACAGTAAACCGGCAGTGGTGCATCGGAAAGTAAAACTGATGACACAGGAAACGCTCAAAACATAGACAGTAGGGAGACTTAGTCTTCCTGTACTTTAGTCGGCATTGTGTATCTTATATTTAAATCCGATGCAATTTCTGTTTTTCATCGTCAATGGGAATGTCCACGGGATACAGTAAACCTGCAGAGGTGCATCGGAATGTAAACATAGTGACACAGGAAACGCTCAAAACATAGATAGTAGGAAGACTCAGTCTTCCTGTCCTTTTGTCGGCATTGTGTCTCTTATATTTAATTCCGATTCAATTTCTGTGTTTCATCGTCAATGGGAAGGTCCAAGGGATACAGTAAATCTGCAGAGTTGCATCAGAATGTAAAACTGGTGACACAGGAAACGCTCAAAACATAGACAGTAGGAAGACTCAGTCCTCCTGTACTTAAGTCGGCATTGTGTCTCTTATATTTAATTCCGATGCAATTTCTGTGTTTCATCGTCAATGGGAAGGTCCAAGGGATACAGTAAACCTGAAGAGGTGGATCGGAATGTAAAACTACAGAGACAGGAAACGCTCAAAACATAGACAGTAGGAAGCCTCAGTCTTCCTGTACTTAAGTCGGCATTGTGTCTCTTATATTTAATTCCGATGCGATTTCTGTGTTTCATCGACAATGGGAAGGTCCAATGGATACAGTGAACCTGCAGAGGTGAATCGGAATGTAAAACTGGTGACATAGGAAACGCTCAAAACATAGGCAGTAGGAAGACTCAGTCTTCCTGTACTTAAGTCGGCATTGTCTCTCTTATATTTAATTCGATGCGAGTTTTGTGTTTCATCGACAATGGGAAAGTCCAAGGGATACAGTAAATCAGCAGGGGTGCATCGGAATGTAAAACTGGTGACACAGGAAACGCTCAAAACATCGACCGTAAGAAGACTCAGTTTTCTTGTACTTAAGTCGGCGTTGTGTCTCTTATACTTAATTCCGATGCAATTTCTGTGTTTCATCGTCAATGGGAAGGTCCAAGGGATACAGTAAACCTGCAGAGGTGCATCGGAATGTAAAACTGGTGACACAGGAAACGCTCAAAACATAGACAGTAGGAAGACTCAGTCTTCCTGTACTTAAGTCGGCATTGTGTCTCTTATATTTATTTCCGATTAAATTTCTGTGTTTCATCGTGAATGGGAAGGTACAAGGGATATAGTAAACATGCAGAGGTGCATCGGAAAGTAAAACTGATGACACAGGAAACGCTCAAAACATAGACAGTAGGAAGACTTAGTCTTCCTGTACTTAAGTCGGCATTGTGTCTCTTATATTTAATTCCGATGCAATTTCTGTGTATCAGCGTCAATGGGAAGGTGCAAGGGATACAGTAAACCTGCAGAGGTGCATCAGAATGTAAAACTGTTGACACAGGAAACGCTCAAAACATAGACCGTAAGAAGACTCAGTTTTCTTGTACTTAAGTCGGCGTTGTGTCTCTTATATTTAATTCCGATGCAATTTCTGTGTTTCATCGTCAATGGGAACGTCCAAAAGATACAGTAAAGCTGCAGAGGTGAATCGGAATGTAAAACTGGTGACATAGGAAACGCTCAAAACATAGGCAGTAGGAAGACTCAGTCTTCCTGTACTTAAGTCGGCATTGTCTCTCTTATATTTAATTCGATGCGAGTTTTGTGTTTCATCGACAATGGGAAAGTCCAAGGGATACAGTAAATCAGCAGGGGTGCATCGGAATGTAAAACTGGTGACACAGGAAACGCTCAAAACATCGACCGTAAGAAGACTCAGTTTTCTTGTACTTAAGTCGGCGTTGTGTCTCTTATACTTAATTCCGATGCAATTTCTGTGTTTCATCGTCAATGGGAAGGTCCAAGGGATACTGTAAACCTGCAGAGGTGCATCGGAATGTAAAACTGGTGACACAGGAAACGCTCAAAACATAAACAGTAGGAAGACTCAGTCTTCCTGTACTTAAGTCGGCATTGTGTCTCTTACATTTAATTCCGATGCAATTTCTGTGTTTCATCGTCAATGGGAAGGTCCAATGGATACGGTAAACCTGCAGAGGCACATCGGAATCTAAAACTGGTGACACAGGCAACGCTCAAAACATAGACAGTAGGAAGACTCAGTCTTCCTGTACTTAAGTCTGCATTGTGTCTCTTATATTTAATTCCGATGCAATTTCTGTGTTTCATCGTCAATGGGAAGGTCCAAGGGATACAGTAAACTTGCAGAGGTGCATCAGAATGTAAAACTGGTGACACAGAAAACGCTCAAAAAATAGACAGTAGGAAGACTAAGTCTTCCAGTTCTTAAGTCGGCATTGTGTCTCTTATACTTAATTCCGATGCAATTTCTGTGTTTCATCGTCAATGGGAACGTCCAAAAGATACAGTAAACCTGCAGAGGTGAATCGGAATGTAAAACTGGTGACACAGGAAACGCTCAAAACATAGACAGTAGGAAGACTCAATCTTCCGATACTTAAGTCGGCATTGTGTGTCTTATATTCAATTTCGATGCAATTTGTGTGTTTCATCGCCAATGGGAAGGTCCAAGGGATACAGTAAACATGCAGAGGTGCATCGGAATGTAAAACTGGTGACACAGGAAACGCTCAAATTATAGACAGTAGGAAGACTCAGTCTTCCTGTACTTATGTCGGCATTGTGTGTCTTATATTTAATTCCGATGCAATTTCTGTGTTTCATCGTCAATGGGAAGGTCCAAGGGATACTGTAAACCTGCAGAGGTGCATCGGAATATAAAACTGGTGACACAGGAAACGCTCAAAACATAGACAGTAGGAAGACTCAGTCTTCCTGTTCTTATGTCGGCATTGTGTCTCTTATATTTAATTCCGATGCAATTCCTGTGTTTCATCGTCAATGGGAAGGTCCAAGGGATACAGTAAACCTGCAGAGGTGCATCAGAATGTAAAACTGGTGACACAGGAAACGCTCAAAACATAGACTGTAGGAAGACTCAGTCTTCCTGTACTTAAGTCGGCTTTGTGTCTCTTATATTTAATTCCGATGAAATATCTGTGTTTCATCGTGATTGGGAATTTCCGAGGGATATAGTAAGCCTGCAGAGGTTCATCGGAAAGTAAAACTGATGACACAGGAAACGCTCAAAGCATAGAGAGTAGGAAGACTTAGTCTTCCTGTACTTAAGTCGGCATTGTGTCTCTTATATTTAATTCCGATGCAATTTCTGTGTTTCATCGTCACTGTGAAGGTCCAAGGGATACAGTAAACCTGTAGAGGTGCATCGGAATGTAAAACTGGTGACACAGGAAACGCTCAAATTATAGACAGTAGGAAGACTCAGTCTTCCTGTACTTAAGTCGGCATTGTGTCTCTTATAATTAATTCCGATGCAATTTCTGTGTTTCATTGTCAATGGGAAGCTCCAAGGGATACAGTAAACCTGTAGAGGTGCATCAGAATGTAAAACTGGTGACACAGGAAACGCACAAAACATAGACAGTAGGAAGACTCAGTCTTCCTGTACTTAAGTCGGCATTGTGTCTCTTATATTTAATTCCGATGCAATTTCTGTGTTTCATCGTCAATGGGAAGGACCAAGGGATACAGTAAACCTGCAGAGGTGCATCAGAATGTAAAACTGGTGACACAGGAAACGCTCAAAACATAGACAGTAGGAAGCCTCAGTCTTCCTGTACTTATGTCGGCATTGTGTCTCCTACATTTAATTCCGGTGCGATTTCTGTGTCTCATCGACAATGGGAAGGTCCAAGGGATACAGTAAACCGGCAGAGGTGCATCGGAATGTAAAACTAATGACACAGGAAACGCTCAAAACATAGACCGTAAGAAGACTCAGTTTTCTTGTGCTTATGTCGGCGTTGTGTCTCTTATAGTTAATTACGATGCAATTTCTGTATTTCATCGTCAATGGGAAGGTCCAATGGATACAGTAAACCTGCAGAGGTCCATTGGAATGTAAAACTGGTGACACAGGAAACGCTCAAACATAGACGGTAGGAAGACTCAGTCTTCCTGTACTTAAGTCGGCATTGTGTCTCTTATATTTAATTTCGATGCAATTTGTGCGTTTCAACGCCAATGGGATGGTCCAGGGGATACAGTAAACCTGCAGATGTGCATCGGAATGTAAAACTGGTGACACAGGAAACGCTCAAAACATTCACAGTAGTAAGACTCTTTTCTTGTACTTAAGTCGGCATTGTGTCTCTTATATTTAATTCCGATGCAATTTCTGTGTTTCATCGTCAATGGGAAGGTTCAAGGGATACAGTAAACCTGCAGAGGTGCATCGGAATGTAAAACTGGTGACACAGGAAACGCTCAAAACATAGACAATAGGAAGACTCAGTCTTCCTGTACTTAAGTCGGCATTGTGTCTCTTATATTTATTTCCGATTAAATTTCTGTGTTTCATCGTGAATGGGAAGGTCCAAGGGATATAGTAAACATGCAGAGGTGCATCGGAAAGTAAAACTGATGACACAGGAAACGTTCAAAGCATAGACAGTAGGGAGACTTAGTCTTACTGTACTTAAGTCGGCATTGTGTATCTTATACTTAAATCCGATGCAATTTCTGTTTTTCATCGTCAATGGGAAGGTCCAAGGGATACAGTAAACCAGCAGAGGTGCATCAGAATGTAAAACTGGTGACTCAGGAAACGCTCAAAACATAGACAGTAGGAAGACTCAGTCTTCCTGTACTTAAGTCGGCATTGTGTCTCTTATATTTAATTCCGATGCAATTTCTGTGTTTAATCGACAATGGGAACGTCCAAAAGATACAGTAAACCTGCAGAGGTGAATCGGAATGTAAAACTGGTGACACAGCAAACGCTCAAAACATAGACAGTAGGAAGACTCAATCTTCCGGTACTTAAGTCGGCATTGTGTGTCTTATATTTAATTTCGATGCAATTTGTATGTTTCATCGCCAATGGGAAGGTCCAAGGGATACAGTAAACATGCAGAGGTGCATCGGAATGTAAAACTGGTGACACAGGATACGCTCAAAACATTGACCGTAAGAAGACTGTTTTCTGGTACTAAAGTCGGCATTGTGTCTCTTATACTTAATTCCGATGCAATTACTGTGTTTCATCGTCACTGTGAAGGTCCAAGTGATACAGTAAACCTGTAGAGGTGCATCAGAATGTAAAACTGGTGACACAGGAATCGCTCAAATTATAGACAGTAGGAAGACTAAGTCTTCCTGTACTTAAGTCGGCATTGTGTCTCTTATATTCAATTCCGATGCAATTTCTGTGTTTCAACGTCAATGGGAAGGTCCAAGGGATACAGTAAACCTGAAGAGGTGAATCGGAATGTAAAACTAGTGAGAGAGGAAACGATCAAAACATAGACAGTAGGAAACCTCAGTCTTCTTGTACTTAAGTCGGCATTGTGTCTCTTATATTTAATTCCGATGCAATTTCTGTGTTTCATCGACAATGGGAAGGTCCACGGGATACAGTAAACCTGCAGAGGTGCATCGGAATGTAAACATAGTGACACAGGAAACGCTCAAAACATAGATAGTAGGAAGACTCAGTCTTCCTGTTCTTTTGTCGGCATTGTGTCTCTTATATTTAACTCCGATGCAATTTCTGTGTTTCATCGTCAATGGGAAGGTCAAAGTGATACAGTAAACCTGCAGATGTGCATCGGAATGTAAAACTGGTGACACAGGAAACGCTCAAAACATAGACAATAGGAAGACACAGTCTTCCTGTACTTAAGTCGGCATTGAGACTCTTATATTTAATTCCGATTCAATTTCTGTGTTTCATCGTCAATGGGAAGGTCCAAGGGATACAGTAAATCTGCAGAGTTGCATCAGAATGTAAAACTGGTGACACAGGAAACGCTCAAAACATAGACAGTAGGAAGACTCAGTCCTCCTGTACTTAAGTCGGCATTGTGTCTCTTATATTTAATTCCGATGCAATTTCTGTGTTTCATCGTCAATGGGAAGGTCCAAGGGATACAGTAAACCTGAAGAGGTGGATCGGAATGTAAAACTACTGAGACAGGAAACGCTCAAAACATAGACAGTAGGAAGCCTCAGTCTTCCTGTACTTAAGTCGGCATTGTGTCTCTTATATTTAATTCCGATGCGATTTCTGTGTTTCATCGACAATGGGAAGGTCCAATGGATACAGTAAACCTGCAGAGGTGAATCGGAATGTAAAACTGGTGACATAGGAAACGCTCAAAACATAGACAGTAGGAAGACTCAGTCTTCCTGTACTTAAGTCGGCATTGTGTCTCTTATATTTAATTCGATGCGAGTTCTGTGTTTCATCGACAATGGGAAGGTCCAAGGGATACAGTAAATCAGCAGGGGTGCATCGGAATGTAAAACTGGTGACACAGGAAACGCTCAAAACATCGACCGTAAGAAGACTCAGTTTTCTTGTACCTAAGTCGGCGTTGTGTCTCTTATATTTAATTCCGATGCAATTTCTGTGTTTCATCGTCAATGGGAAGGTCCAAGGGATACAGTAAACCTGCAGAGGTGCATCGGAATGTAAAACTGGTGACACAGGAAACGCTCAAAACATAGACAGTAGGAAGACATAGTCTTCCTGTACTTAAGTCGGCATTGTGTCTCTTATATTTAATTCCGATGCAATTTCTGTGTATCAGCGTCAATGGGAAGGTGCAAGGGATACAGTAAACCTGCAGAGGTGCATCAGAATGTAAAACTGTTGACACAGGAAACGCTCAAAACATAGACCGTAAGAAGACTCAGTTTTCTTGTACTTAAGTCGGCGTTGTGTCTCTTATATTTAATTCCGATGCAATTTCTGTGTTTCATCGTCAATGGGAACGTCCAAAAGATACAGTAAACCTGCAGAGGTGAATCGGAATGTAAAACTGGTGACACTGGAAACGCTCAAAACATAGACAGTAGGAAGACGCAATCTTCTGGTACTTAAGTCGGCATTGTGTCTTTTATATTTTTAATTCCGATGCAATTTCTGTGTTTCATCGTCACTGTGAAGGTCCAAGTGATACAGTAAACCTGTAGAGGTGCGTCAGAATGTAAACTTGGTGACACAGGAAACGCTCAAATTATAGACTGTAGGAAGACTAAGTCTTCCTGTACTTAAGTCGGCATTTAATTCCGATGCAATTTCTGTGTTTCATCGTCAATGGGAAGGTCCAAGGGATACAGTAAACTTGCAGAGGTGCATCAGAATGTAAAACTGGTGACACAGAAAACGCTCAAAAAATAGACAGTAGGAAGACTAAGTCTTCCAGTTCTTAAGTCGGCATTGTGTCTCTTATATTTAATTCCGATGCAATTTCTGTGTTTCATCGTCAATGGGAACGTCCAAAAGATACAGTAAACCTGCAGAGGTGAATCGGAATGTAAAACTGGTGACACAGGAAACGCTCAAAACATAGACAGTAGAAAGACTCAATCTTCCGATACTTAAGTCGGCATTGTGTGTCTTATATTTAATTTCGATGCAATTTGTGTGTTTCATCGCCAATGGGAAGGTCCAAGGGATACAGTAAACATGCAGAGGTGCATCGGAATGTAAAACTGGTGACACAGGATACGCTCAAAACATTGACCGTAAGAAGACTGTTTTCTGGTACTTATGTCGGCATTGTGTCTCTCATATTTCATTCCGATGCAATTTCTGTGTTTCATCGTCACTGTGAAGGTCCAAGTGATACAGTAAACCTGTAGAGGTGCGTCAGAATGTAAATCTGGTGACACAGGAAACGCTCAAAACATAGACAGTAGGAAGACTCAGTCTTCCTGTTCTTATGTCGGCATTGTGTCTCTTATATTTAATTCCGATGCAATTTCTGTGTTTCATCGTCAATGGGAAGGTCCAAGGGATACAGTAAACCTGCAGAGGTGCATCAGAATGTAAAACTGGTGACACAGGAAACGCTCAAAACATAGACTGTAGGAAGACTCAGTCTTCCTGTACTTAAGTCGGCTTTGTGTCTCTTATATTTAATTCCGATGCAATTTCTGTGTATCAACGTCAATGGCAAGGTCCAAGGGATACAGTAAACCTGAAGAGGTGCATCGGAATGTAAAATTAGTGAGACAGGAAACGCTCAAATCATAGACAGTAGGAAGCCTCAGTCTTCCTGTACTTAAGTCGGCATTGTGTCTCATATTTAATTCCGATGCAATTTCTGTGTTTCATCGTCAATGGGAAGGTCCAAAGGATACTGTAAACCTGCAGAGGTGCATCGGAATGTAAAACTGGTGACACAGGAAACGCTCAAAACATAGACAGTAGGAAGACTCAGTCTTCCTGTACTTAAGTCGGCATTGTGTCTCTTATATTTATTTCCGAAGAAATATCTGTGTTTCATGGTGATTGGGAATTTCCGAGGGATATAGTAAGCCTGCAGAGGTTCATCGGTAAATAAAACTGATGACACAGGAAACGCTCAAAGCATAGACCGTAAGAAGACTCTGTTTTCTTGTGCTTAAGTCGGCGTTGTGTCTCTTATAGTTAATTACGATGCAATTTCTGTGTTTCATCGTCAATGGGAAGGTCCAATGGATACGGTAAACCTGCAGTGGCACATCGGAATCTAAAATGGTGACACAGGCAACGCTCAAAACATTGACAGTAGGAAGACTCAGTCTTCCTGTACTTAAGTCTGCATTGTGTCTCTTATATTTAATTCCGATGCAATTTCTGTGTTTCATCTTCAATGGGAAGGCCCAAGGGATACAGTAAAATTGCAGAGGTGCATCAGAATGTAAAACAGGTGACACAGGAAACGCTCAAAAAATAGACAGTAGGGAGACTCAGTCTTCCTGTACTTAAGTCGGCATTGTGTCTCTTATATTTAATTCCGATGCAATTTCTGTGTTTCATCGTCAATGGGAACGTCCAAAAGATACAGTAAACCTGCAAGGTAAATCGTAATGTAAAACTTGTGACACAGGAAACGCTCAAAACATAGACAGTAGGAAGACTCAATCTTCCGGTACTTCAGTCGGCATTGTGTGTCTTATATTTAATTTCGATGCAATTTGTGTGTTTCATCGCCAATGGGAAGGTCCAAGGGATACAGCAAACATGCAGAGGTGCATCGGAATGTAAAACTGGTGACTCAGGATACGCTCAAAACATTGACCGTAAGAAGACTGTTTTCTGGTACTTAAGTTGGCAATGTGTCTCTTATATTTATTTCCGATGCAATTTCTGTGTTTCATCGACACTGTGAAGGTCCAAGGGATACTGTAAACCTGCAGATGTGCATCGGAATGTAAAACTGGTGACACAGGAAACGCTCAAAGCATAGACAGTAGGAAGACTCAGTCTTCCTGTTCTTAAGTCGGCATTGTGTCTCTTATATTTATTTCCGATGAAATATCTGTGTTTCATCGTGAATGGGAAGGTCCAAGGGATATAGTAAACCTGCAGAGGTGCATCGGAAAGTAAAACTGATGACACAGGAAACGCTCAAAACATAGAGAGTAGGAAGACTTAGTCTTCCTGTACTTAAGTCTGCATTGTGTCTCTTATATTAAATTCCGATGCAATTTCTGTGTTTCATCGTCAATGGGAAGGTCCAAGGGTACAGTAAACTTGCAGAGGTGCATCAGAATGAAAAATTGGTGACACAGGAAACGCTCAAAAAATAGACAGTAGGAAGACTCAGTCTTCCTGTACTTAAGTCTGCATTGTGTCTCTTATATTTAATTCCGATTAAATTTCTGTGTTTCATCGTCAATGGGAAGGTCCAAGGGATACAGTAAATCTGCAGATGTGCATCGGAATGTTAAACTGGTGACACAGGAAACGCTCAAAACATAGACAGTAGGAAGACTCAGTCTTCTTATACTTATGTCGGCATTGTGTCTCTTATACTAAATTCCGATGCAATTTCTGTGTTTCATTGTCAATGGGAAGCTCCAAGGGTACAGTAAACTTGCAGAGGTGCATCAGAATGAAAAATTGGTGACACAGGAAACGCTCAAAAAATAGACAGTAGGAAGACTCAGTCTTCCTGTACTTAAGTCGGCATTGTGTCTCTTATATTTAATTCCGATTAAATTTCTGTGTTTCATCGTCAATGGGAAGGTCCAAGGGATACAGTAAATCTGCAGATGTGCATCGGAATGTTAAACTGGTGACACAGGAAACGCTCAAAACATAGACAGTAGGAAGACTCAGTCTTCCTGTACTTAAGTCGGCATTGTGTCTCTTATATTTAATTCCGATTAAATTTCTGTGTTTCATCGTCAATGGGAAGGTCCAAGGGATACAGTAAATCTGCAGATGTGCATCGGAATGTTAAACTGGTGACACAGGAAACGCTCAAAACATAGACAGTAGGAAGACTCAGTCTTCTTATACTTATGTCGGCATTGTGTCTCTTATACTAAATTCCGATGCAATTTCTGTGTTTCATTGTCAATGGGAAGCTCCAAGGGATACAGTAAACCTGCAGAGGTGCATCAGAATGTAAAACTGGTGACACAGGAAACGCTCAAAACATAGACAGTAGGAAGACTCAGTCTACCTGTACTTAAGTCGGCATTGTGTCTCCTATATTTATTTCCGGTGCGATTTCTGTGTTTCATCGACAATGGGAAGGTCCAAGGGATACAGCAAACCGGCAGAGGTGCATCGGAATGTAAAACTAATGACACAGGAAACGCTCAAAACATAGACCGCAAGAAGACTCAGTTTTCTTGTGCTTAAGTCGGCGTTGTGTCTCTTATAGTTAATTCCGATGCAATTTCTGTGTTTCATCGTCAATGGGAAGGTCCAATGGATACGGTAAACCAGCAGAGGCACATCGGAATCTAAAACTGGTGACACAGGCAACGCTCAAACATAGACAGTAGGAAGACTCAGTCTTCCTGTACTTAAGTCTGCATTGTGTCTCTTATATTTAATTCCGATGCAATTTGTGTGTTTCATCGTCAATGGGAAGGTCCAAGGGATACAGTAAACTTGCAGAGGTGCATCAGAATGTAAAACTGGTGACACAGGAAACGCTCAAAAAATAGACAGTAGGAAGACTCAGTCTTCCTGTACTTAAGTCGGCATTGTGTCTCTTATATTTAATTCCGATGCAATTTCTGTGTTTCATCGTCAATGGGAAGGTCCAAGGGATACAGTAAACCTGCAGAGGTGCATCGGAATGTAAAACGTGACACAGGAAACGCTCAAATCATAGACAGTAGGAAGACTCAGTCTCCCTGTACTTAAGTCGGCATTGTGTCTCTTATATTTATTTCCGCCGAAATTTCTGTGTTTCATCGTGAATGTAAAGATCCAAGGGATATAGTAAACAAGCAGAGGTGCATCGGAAAGTAAATCTGATGACACAGGAAACGCTCAAAGCATAGACAGTAGGAAGACTTAGTCTTCCTGTACATAAGTCGGCATTGTGTCTCTGATATTTAATTCCGATGCAATTTCTGTTTTTCCATCGTGAATGGGAAGCCCAAGGGATACAGTAAACCTGCAGAGGTGCATCGGAATGTAAAACTGATGACACAGGAAACGCTCAAAACATAGACAGTAGGAAGACTTAGTCTTCCTGTACTTATGTCTGCATTGTGTCTCTTATATTTAATTCCGATGCATTTTCTATGTTTCACCGTCAATGGGAAGTTCTATGGGATACAGTAAACCTGCACAGGTGCATCGGAATGTAAAACTGATGACACAGGAAGCGCTCAAAACATTGACTGTACTGAGACTTAGTCTTCCTGTACTTAAGTCAGCATTGTGTCTCTTATTTCTAATTCCGATGCAATTTCTGTGTTGCATCGTCAATGGGAAGGTCCAAGGGATACAGTAAACCTGCAGAGGTGCATCCGAATGTAAAACCGGTGACACTGGAAACGCTCAAAACATAGACAGTAGGAAGTCTCAGTCTTCCTGTACTTAAGTCGGCATTGTGTCTCTTATATTTAATTCCGAAGCAATTACTGTGTTTCATCGACAATGTGAAGGTGCAAGGGATACAGTAAACCGGCAGAGGTGCATCGGAATGTAAAACTGGTGACACAGGAAACGCTCAAGCATAGACCGTAAAAAGACTCTGTTTTCTTGTACTTAAGTCGGCGTTGTGTCTCTTATATTTAATTCCGATGCAATTTCTGTGTTTCATCGTCAATGGGAAGGTCCAATGGAAACAGTAAACCTGCAGAAGTCCATCGAAATGTGAAACTGGTGACACAGGAAACGATCAAAACATAGACAGTAGGAAGACTCAGTCTTCCTGTACTTAAGTCGGCATTGTGTCTCTTATATTTAATTTCGATGCAATTTGTGTGTTTCATCGCCAATGGGATGGTCCAGGAGATACAGTAAACCTGCAGATGTGCATCGGAATGTAAAACTGGTGACACAGGAAACGCTCAAAAAATAGACAGTAGGAAGACTCAGTCTTCCTGTACTTAAGTCGGCATTGTGTCTCTTATATTTAATTCCGATTCAATTTCTGTGTTTCATCGTCAATGGGAAGGTCCAAGGGATACAGTAAATCTGCAGAGGTGCATCGGAATGTAAAACTGGTGACACAGGAAACGCTCAAAACATAGACAGTAGGAAGACTCAGTCTTCTTATACCTATGTCGGCATTGTAACTCTTATACTAAATTCCGATGCAATTTCTGTGTTTCATTGTCAATGGGAAGCTCCAAGGGATACAGTAAACCTGCAGAGGTGCATCAGAATGTAAAACTGGAGACACAGGAAACGCACAAAGCATAGACAGTAGGAAGACTCAGTCTTCCTGTACTTAAGTCGGCATTGTGTCTCTTATATTTAATTCCGATGCAACTTCTGTGTTTCATTTTCAATGGGAAGCTCCAAGGGATACAGTAAACCTGCAGAGGTGCATCAGAATGTAAAACTGGTGACACAGGAAACGCACAAAACATAGACAGTAGGAAGACTCAGTCTTCTTGTACTTAAGTCGGCATTGTGTCTCTTATATTTAATTCCGATGCAATTTCTGTGTTTCATCGTCAATGGGAAGGTCCAAGGGATACAGTAAACCTGCAGAGGTGCATCGGAATGTAAAACTGGTGACACAGGAAACGCTCAAAACATAGACAGTAGGAAGACTCAGTCTCCTGTACCTATGTCGGCATTGTGTCTCTTATATTTAATTCCGATGCTATTTCTGTGTTTCATCGTCACTGTGATGGTCCAAGGGATACAGTAAACCTGCAGAGGTGGATCGGTATGTAAAACTGGTGACACAGGATACGCTCAAAACATAGACAGTAGGAAGACTCAGTCTTCCTGTTCTTATGTCGGCATTGTGTCTCTTATATTTAATTCCGATGCAATTTCTGTGTTTCATCGTCAATGGGAAGGTCCAAGGGATACAGTAAACCTGCAGAGGTGCATCAGAATGTAAAACTGGTGACACAGGAAACGCTCAAAACATAGACAGTAGGAAGACTCAGTCATCCTGTACTTAAGTCGGCATTGTGTCTCTTATATTTAATTCCGGTGCGATTTCTGTGTTTCATCGACAATGGGAAGGTCCAAGGGATACAGTAAACCGGCAGAGGTGCATCGGAATGCAAAACTAATGACACAGGATACGCTCAAAACATAGACCGTAAGAAGACTCAGTTTTCTTGTGCTTAAGTCGGCGTTGTGTCTCTTATAGTTAATTCCGATGCAATTTCTGTGTTTCGTCGTCAATGGGAAGGTCCAATGGATACGGTAAACCTGCAGAGGCACATCGGAATCTAAAACTGGTGACACAGGCAACGCTCAAAACATAGACAGTAGGAAGACTCAGTTTTCCTGAACTTAAGTCTGCATTTGTCTCTTATATTTAATTCCGATGCAATATCTGTGTTTCATCGTCAATGGGAAGGTCCAAGGGATACTGTAAACCTGCAGAGGTGCATCGGAATGTAAAACTGGTGACACAGGAAACGCTCAAAACATAGACAGTAGGAAGACTCAGTCTTCCTGTACTTAAGTCGGCATTGTGTCTCTTATATTTATTTCCGATGAAATATCTGTGTTTCATCGTGAATGGGAAGGTCCAAGGGATATAGTAAACCTGCAGAGGTGCATCGGAAAGTAAAACTGATGACACAGGAAACGCTCAAAACATAGAGAGTAGGAAGACTTAGTCTTCCTGTACTTAAGTCGGCATTGTGTCTCTTATATTTAATTCCGATGCAATTTCTGTGTTTCATCGTCACTGTGAAGGTCCAAGGGATACAGTAAACCTGTAGAGGTGCATCGGAATGTAAAACTGGTGACACAGGAAACGCTCAAATTATAGACAGTAGGAAGACTCAGTCTTCCTGTACTTAAGTCGGCATTGTGTCTCTTATATTTAATTCCGATACAATTTCTGTGTTTCATTGTCAATGGGAAGCTCCAAGGGATACAGTAAACCTGCAGAGTTGCATCAGAATGTAAAACTGGTGACACAGGAAACGCACAAAACATAGACAGTTGGAAGACTCAGTCTTCCTGTACTTAAGTCGGCATTGTATCTCTCATATTTAATGCCGTTGCAATTTCTGTGATTCATCGTCAATGGGAAGGTCCAAGGGATACAGTAAACCTGCAGAGGTGCATCGGAATGTAAAACTAGTGACACAGGAAACGCTCAAAACATAGACAGTAGGAAGACTCAGTCTTCTTATACCTATGTCGGCATTGTAACTCTTATACTAAATTCCGATGCAATTTCTGTGTTTCATTGTCAATGGGAAGCTCCAAGGGATACAGTAAACCTGCAGAGGTGCATCAGAATGTAAAACTGGAGACACAGGAAACGCACAAAGCATAGACAGTAGGAAGACTCAGTCTTCCTGTACTTAAGTCGGCATTGTGTCTCTTATATTTAATTCCGATGCAACTTCTGTGTTTCATTTTCAATGGGAAGCTCCAAGGGATACAGTAAACCTCCAGAGGTGCATCAGAATGTAAAACTGGTGACACAGGAAACGCACAAAACATAGACAGTAGGAAGACTCAGTCTTCTTGTACTTAAGTCGGCATTGTGTCTCTTATATTTAATTCCGATGCAATATCTGTGTTTCATCGTCAATGGGAAGGTCCAAGGGATACAGTAAACCTGCAGAGGTGCATCGGAATGTAAAACTGGTGACACAGGAAACGCTCAAAACATAGACAGTAGGAAGACTCAGTCTCCTGTACCTATGTCGGCATTGTGTCTCTTATATTTAATTCCGATGCTATTTCTGTGTTTCATCGTCACTGTGATGGTCCAAGGGATACAGTAAACCTGCAGAGGTGGATCGGTATGTAAAACTGGTGACACAGGATACGCTCAAAACATAGACAGTAGGAAGACTCAGTCTTCCTGTTCTTATGTCGGCATTGTGTCTCTTATATTTAATTCCGATGCAATTTCTGTGTTTCATCGTCAATGGGAAGGTCCAAGGGATACAGTAAACCTGCAGAGGTGCATCAGAATGTAAAACTGGTGACACAGGAAACGCTCAAAACATAGACAGTAGGAAGACTCAGTCATCCTGTACTTAAGTCGGCATTGTGTCTCTTATATTTAATTCCGGTGCGATTTCTGTGTTTCATCGACAATGGGAAGGTCCAAGGGATACAGTAAACCGGCAGAGGTGCATCGGAATGCAAAACTAATGACACAGGATACGCTCAAAACATAGACCGTAAGAAGACTCAGTTTTCTTGTGCTTAAGTCGGCGTTGTGTCTCTTATAGTTAATTCCGATGCAATTTCTGTGTTTCGTCGTCAATGGGAAGGTCCAATGGATACGGTAAACCTGCAGAGGCACATCGGAATCTAAAACTGGTGACACAGGCAACGCTCAAAACATAGACAGTAGGAAGACTCAGTTTTCCTGAACTTAAGTCTGCATTTGTCTCATATATTTAATTCCGATGCAATTTCTGTGTTTCATCGTCAATGGGAAGGTCCAAGGGATACAGTAAACTTGCAGAGGTGCATTAGAATGTAAAACTGGTGACACAGGAAACGCTCAAAAAATAGACAGTAGGAAGACTCAGTCTTCCTGTACTTAAGTCGGCATTGTGTCTCTTATATTTAATTCCGATGCAATTTCTGTGTTTCATCGTCAATGGGAACGTCCAAAAGATAGAGTAAACCTGCAGAGGTAAATCGGAATGTAAAACTGGTGACACAGGAAACGCTCAAAACATAGACAGTAGGAAGACTCAATCTTCCGGTACTTAAGTCGGCATTGTGTCTCTTATATTTAATTCAGATGCAATTTCTGTGTTTCAACGTCAATGGGAAGGTCCAAGGAATACAGTAAACCTGAAGAGGTGCATCGGAATGTAAAACTAGTGAGACAGGAAACGCTCAAAACATAGGCAGTAGGAAGCCTCAGTCTTGCTGTACTTAAGTCGGCATTGTGTCTCTTATATTTAATTCCGATGCAATATCTGTGTTTCATCGTCAATGGGAAGGTCCAAGGGATACTGTAAACCTGCAGAGGTGCATCGGAATGTAAAACTGGTGACACAGGAAACGCTCAAAACATAGACAGTAGGAAGACTCAGTCTTCCTGTACTTAAGTCGGCATTGTGTCTCTTATATTTATTTCCGATGAAATATCTGTGTTTCATCGTGAATGGGAAGGTCCAAGGGATATAGTAAACCTGCAGAGGTGCATCGGAAAGTAAAACTGATGACACAGGAAACGCTCAAAACATAGAGAGTAGGAAGACTTAGTCTTCCTGTACTTAAGTCGGCATTGTGTCTCTTATATTTAATTCCGATGCAATTTCTGTGTTTCATCGTCACTGTGAAGGTCCAAGGGATACAGTAAACCTGTAGAGGTGCATCGGAATGTAAAACTGGTGACACAGGAAACGCTCAAATTATAGACAGTAGGAAGACTCAGTCTTCCTGTACTTAAGTCGGCATTGTGTCTCTTATATTTAATTCCGATACAATTTCTGTGTTTCATTGTCAATGGGAAGCTCCAAGGGATACAGTAAACCTGCAGAGTTGCATCAGAATGTAAAACTGGTGACACAGGAAACGCAGAAAACATAGACAGTTGGAAGACTCAGTCTTCCTGTACTTAAGTCGGCATTGTATCTCTCATATTTAATGCCGTTGCAATTTCTGTGATTCATCGTCAATGGGAAGGTCCAAGGGATACAGTAAACCTGCAGAGGTGCATCGGAATGTAAAACTAGTGACACAGGAAACGCTCAAAACATAGACAGTAGGAAGACTCAGTCTTCCTGTACTTTAGTCGGCTTTGTGTCTCTTATATTTAATTCCGATCCCATTTTTTGTGTTTCATCGTCACTGTGATGGTCCAAGGGATACAGTAAACCTGCAGAGGTGCATCGGTATGTAAAACTGGTGACACAGGATACGCTCAAAACATAGACAGTAGGAAGACTCAGTCTTCCTGTTCTTATATCGGCATTGTGTCTCTTATATTTCATTCCGATGCAAATTCTGTGTTTCATCGTCAATGGGAAGGTCCAAGGGATACAGTAAACCTGCAGAGGTCCATCGGAATGTAAAACTGGTGACACAGGAAACGCTCAAAACATAGACAGTAGGAAGACAGTCTTCCTGTACTTTAGTCGGCATTGTGTCTCTTATATTTAATTCCGATCCTATTTCTGTGTTTCATCGTCACTCTGATGGTCCAAGGGATACAGTAAACCTGCAGAGGTGCATCGGTATGTAAAACTGGTGACACAGGATACGCTCAAAACATAGACAGTAGGAAGACTCAATCTTCCTGTCTTCTGTCGGCATTGTGTCTCCTATATTTAATTCCGGGGGGATATCTGTGTTTCATCGACAATGGGAAGGTCCAAGGGATACAGTAAACCGGCAGAGGTGCATCGGAATGTAAAACTAATGACACAGGAAACGCTCAAAACATAGACCGTAAGAACACTCAGTTTTCTTGTGCTTAAGTCGGCGTTGTGACTCTTATAGTTAATTCCGATGCAATTTCTTTGTTTCATCGTCAATGGGAAGGTCCAATGTATACGGTAAACCTGCAGAGGCACATCGGAATCTAAAAGTGGTGACACAGGCAACGCTGAAACATAGACAGTAGGAAGACTCAGTCTTCCTGTACTTAAGTCTGCATTGTGTCTCTTATATTTAATTTCGATGCAATTTGTGTGTTTCATCGCCAATGGGAAGGTCCAAGGGATACAGTAAACCTGCAGAGGTGCATCGGAATGTAAAACTGGTGACACAGGAAACGCTCAAAACATAGACAGTAGGAAGACTCAGTCTCCTGTACCTATGTCGGCATTGTGTCTCTTATATTTAATTCCGATGCTATTTCTGTGTTTCATCGTCACTGTGATGGTCCAAGGGATACAGTAAACCTGCAGAGGTGGATCGGTATGTAAAACTGGTGACACAGGATACGCTCAAAACATAGACAGTAGGAAGACTCAGTCTTCCTGTTCTTATGTCGGCATTGTGTCTCTTATATTTAATTCCGATGCAATTTCTGTGTTTCATCGTCAATGGGAAGGTCCAAGGGATACAGTAAACCTGCAGAGGTGCATCAGAATGTAAAACTGGTGACACAGGAAACGCTCAAAACATAGACAGTAGGAAGACTCAGTCATCCTGTACTTAAGTCGGCATTGTGTCTCTTATATTTAATTCCGGTGCGATTTCTGTGTTTCATCGACAATGGGAAGGTCCAAGGGATACAGTAAACCGGCAGAGGTGCATCGGAATGCAAAACTAATGACACAGGATACGCTCAAAACATAGACCGTAAGAAGACTCAGTTTTCTTGTGCTTAAGTCGGCGTTGTGTCTCTTATAGTTAATTCCGATGCAATTTCTGTGTTTCATCGTCAATGGGAAGGTCCAATGGATACGGTAAACCTGCAGAGGCACATCGGAATCTAAAACTGGTGACACAGGCAACGCTCAAAACATAGACAGTAGGAAGACTCAGTTTTCCTGAACATAAGTCTGCATTTGTCTCATATATTTAATTCCGATGCAATTTCTGTGTTTCATCGTCAATGGGAAGGTCCAAGGGATACAGTAAACTTGCAGAGGTGCATCAGAATGTAAAACTGGTGACACAGGAAACGCTCAAAAAATAGACAGTAGGAAGACTCAGTCTTCCTGTACTTAAGTCGGCATTGTGTCTCTTATATTTAATTCCGATGCAATTTCTGTGTTTCATCGTCAATGGGAACGTCCAAAAGATAGAGTAAACCTGCAGAGGTAAATCGGAATGTAAAACTGGTGACACAGGAAACGCTCAAAACATAGACAGTAGGAAGACTCAATCTTCCGGTACTTAAGTCGGCATTGTGTCTCTTATATTTAATTCCGATGCAATTTCTGTGTTTCAACGTCAATGGGAAGGTCCAAGGGATACAGTAAACCTGAAGAGGTGCATCGGAATGTAAAACTAGTGAGACAGGAAACGCTCAAAACATAGGCAGTAGGAAGCCTCAGTCTTGCTGTACTTAAGTCGGCATTGTGTCTCTTATATTTAATTCCGATGCAATTTCTGTGTTTCATCGTCAATGGGAAGGTCCAAGGGATACTGTAAACCTGCAGAGGTGCATCGGAATGTAAAACTGGTGACACAGGAAACGCTCAAAACATAGAGAGTAGGAAGACTCAGTCTTCCTGTACTTAAGTCGGCATTGTGTCTCTTATATTTATTTCCGATGAAATATCTGTGTTTCATCGTGAATGGGAAGGTCCAAGGGATATAGTAAACCTGCAGAGGTGCATCGGAAAGTAAAACTGATGACACAGGAAACGCTCAAAACATAGAGAGTAGGAAGACTTAGTCTTCCTGTACTTAAGTCGGCATTGTGTCTCTTATATTTAATTCCGATGCAATTTCTGTGTTTCATCGTCACTGTGAAGGTCCAAGGGATACAGTAAACCTGTAGAGGTGCATCGGAATGTAAAACTGGTGACACAGGAAACGCTCAAATTATAGACAGTAGGAAGACTCAGTCTTCCTGTACTTAAGTCGGCATTGTGTCTCTTATATTTAATTCCGATACAATTTCTGTGTTTCATTGTCAATGGGAAGCTCCAAGGGATACAGTAAACCTGCAGAGTTGCATCAGAATGTAAAACTGGTGACACAGGAAACGCACAAAACATAGACAGTTGGAAGACTCAGTCTTCCTGTACTTAAGTCGGCATTGTATCTCTCATATTTAATGCCGATGCAATTTCTGTGATTCATCGTCAATGGGAAGGTCCAAGGGATACAGTAAACCTGCAGAGGTGCATCGGAATGTAAAACTAGTGACACAGGAAACGCTCAAAACATAGACAGTAGGAAGACTCAGTCTTCCTGTACTTTAGTCGGCTTTGTGTCTCTTATATTTAATTCCGATCCCATTTTTTGTGTTTCATCGTCACTGTGATGGTCCAAGGGATACAGTAAACCTGCAGAGGTGCATCGGTATGTAAAACTGGTGACACAGGATACGCTCAAAACATAGACAGTAGGAAGACTCAGTCTTCCTGTTCTTATATCGGCATTGTGTCTTATATTTCATTCCGATGCAAATTCTGTGTTTCATCGTCAATGGGAAGGTCCAAGGGATACAGTAAACCTGCAGAGGTGCATCGGAATGTAAAACTGGTGACACAGGAAACGCTCAAAACATAGACAGTAGGAAGACAGTCTTCCTGTACTTTAGTCGGCATTGTGTCTCTTATATTTAATTCCGATCCTATTTCTGTGTTTCATCGTCACTGTGATGGTCCAAGGGAAACAGTAAACCTGCAGAGGTGCATCGGTATGTAAAACTGGTGACACAGGATACGCTCAAAACATAGACAGTAGGAAGACTCAATCTTCCTTTTCTTCTGTCGGCATTGTGTCTCCTATATTTAATTCCGGGGGGGGTTTCTGTGTTTCATCGACAATGGGAAGGTCCAAGGGATACAGTAAACCGGCAGAGGTGCATCGGAATGTAAAACTAATGACACAGGAAACGCTCAAAACATAGACCGTAAGAACACTCAGTTTTCTTGTGCTTAAGTCGGCGTTGTGACTCTTATAGTTAATTCCGATGCAATTTCTGTGTTTCATCGTCAATGGGAAGGTCCAATGGATACGGTAAACCTGCAGAGGCACATCGGAATCTAAAAGTGGTGACACAGGCAACGCTGAAACATAGACAGTAGGAATACTCAGTCTTCCTGTACTTAAGTCTGCATTGTGTCTCTTATATTTAATTTCGATGCAATTTGTGTGTTTCATCGCCAATGGGAAGGTCCAAGGGATACAGTAAACCTGCAGAGGTGCATCGGAATGTAAAACTGGTGACACAGGAAACGCTCAAAACATTGACAGTAGGAAGACTCAGTCTCCTGTACCTATGTCGGCATTGTGTCTCTTATATTTAATTCCGATGCTATTTCTGTGTTTCATCGTCACTGTGATGGTCCAAGGGATACAGTAAACCTGCAGAGGTGGATCGGTATGTAAAACTGGTGACACAGGATACGCTCAAAACATAGACAGTAGGAAGACTCAGTCTTCCTGTTCTTATGTCGGCATTGTGTCTCTTATATTTAATTCCGATGCAATTTCTGTGTTTCATCGTCAATGGGAAGGTCCAAGGGATACAGTAAACCTGCAGAGGTGCATCAGAATGTAAAACTGGTGACACAGGAAACGCTCAAAACATAGACAGTAGGAAGACTCAGTCATCCTGTACTTAAGTCGGCATTGTGTCTCTTATATTTAATTCCGGTGCGATTTCTGTGTTTCATCGACAATGGGAAGGTCCAAGGGATACAGTAAACCGGCAGAGGTGCATCGGAATGCAAAACTAATGACACAGGATACGCTCAAAACATAGACCGTAAGAAGACTCAGTTTTCTTGTGCTTAAGTCGGCGTTGTGTCTCTTATAGTTAATTCCGATGCAATTTCTGTGTTTCATCGTCAATGGGAAGGTCCAATGGATACGGTAAACCTGCAGAGGCACATCGGAATCTAAAACTGGTGACACAGGCAACGCTCAAAACATAGACAGTAGGAAGACTCAGTTTTCCTGAACTTAAGTCTGCATTTGTCTCTTATATTTAATTCCGATGCAATTTCTGTGTTTCATCGTCAATGGGAAGGTCCAAGCGATACAGTAAACTTGCAGAGGTGCATCAGAATGTAAAACTGGTGACACAGGAAACGCTCAAAAAATAGACAGTAGGAAGACTCAGTCTTCCTGTACTTAAGTCGGCATTGTTTCTCTTATATTTAATTCCGATGCAATTTCTGTGTTTCATCGTCAATGGGAACGTCCAAAAGATACAGTAAACCTGCAGAGGTAAATCGGAATGTAAAACTGGTGACACAGGAAACGCTCAAAACATAGACAGTAGGAAGACTCAATCTTCCGGTACTTAAGTCGGCATTGTGTCTCTTATATTTAATTTCGATGCAATTTCTGTGTTTCAACGTCAATGGGAAGGTCCAAGGGATACAGTAAACCTGAAGAGGTGCATCGGAATGTAAAACTAGTGAGACAGGAAACGCTCAAAACATAGGCAGTAGGAAGCCTCAGTCTTGCTGTACTTAAGTCGGCATTGGGTCTCTTATATTTAATTCCGATGCAATTTCTGTGTTCCATCGTCAATGGGAAGGTCCAAGGGATACTGTAAACCAGCAGAGGTGCATCGGAATGTAAAACTGGTGACACAGGAAACGCTCAAAACATAGACAGTAGGAAGACTCAGTCTTCCTGTACTTAAGTCGGCATTGTGTCTCTTATATTTATTTCCGATGAAATATCTGTGTTTCATCGTGAATGGGAAGGTCCAAGGGATATAGTAAACCTGCAGAGGTGCATCGGAAAGTAAAACTGATGACACAGGAAACGCTCAAAATATAGAGAGTAGGAAGACTTAGTCTTCCTGTACTTAAGTCGGCATTGTGTCTCTTATATTTAATTCCGATGCAATTTCTGTGTTTCATCGTCACTGTGAAGGTCCAAGGGATACAGTAAACCTGTAGAGGTGCATCGGAATGTAAAACTGGTGACACAGGAAACGCTCAAATTATAGACAGTAGGAAGACTCAGTCTTCCTGTACTTAAGTCGGCATTGTGTCTCTTATATTTAATTCCGATACAATTTCTGTGTTTCATTGTCAATGGGAAGCTCCAAGGGATACAGTAAACCTGCAGAGTTGCATCAGAATGTAAAACTGGTGACACAGGAAACGCACAAAACATAGACAGTTGGAAGACTCAGTCTTCCTGTACTTAAGTCGGCATTGTATCTCTTATATTTAATGCCGATGCAATTTCTGTGATTCATCGTCAATGGGAAGGTCCAAGGGATACAGTAAACCTGCAGAGGTGCATCGGAATGTAAAACTGGTGACACAGGAAACGCTCAAAACATAGACAGTAGGAAGACTCAGTCTTCCTGTACTTTAGTCGGCTTTGTGTCTCTTATATTTAATTCCGATCCTATTTCTGTGTTTCATCGTCACTGTGATGGTCCAAGGGATACAGTAAACCTGCAGAGGTGCATCGGTATGTAAAACTGGTGACACAGGATACGCTCAAACCATAGACAGTAGGAAGACTCGGTCTTCCTGTTCTTATGTCGGCATTGTGTCCCTTATATTTCATTCCGATGCAATTTCTGTGTTTCATCGTCAATGGGATGGTCCAAGGGATACAGTAAACCTGCAGAGGTGCATCGGAATGTAAAACTGGTGACACAGGAAACGCTCAAAACATAGACAGTAGGAAGACAGTCTTCCTGTACTTTAGTCGGCATTGTGTCTGTTATATTTAATTCCGATCCTATTTCTGTGTTTCATCGTCACTGTGATGGTCCAAGGGATACAGTAAACCTGCAGAGGTGCATCGGTATGTAAAACTGGTGACACAGGATACGCTCAAAACATAGACAGTAGGAAGACTCAATCTTCCTGTTCTTATGTCGGCATTGTGTCTCCTATATTTAATTCCGGGGGGATTTCTGTGTTTCATCGACAATTGGAAGGTCCAAGGGATACAGTAAACCGGCAGAGGTGCATCGGAATGTAAAACTAATGACACAGGAAACGCTCAAAACATAGACCGTAAGAACACTCAGTTTTCTTGTGCTTAAGTCGGCGTTGTGACTCTTATAGTTAATTCCGATGCAATTTCTGTGTTTCATCGTCAATGGGAAGGTCCAATGGATACGGTAAACCTGCAGAGGCACATCGGAATCTAAAAGTGGTGACACAGGCAACGCTGAAACATAGACAGTAGGAAGACTCAGTCTTCCTGTACTTAAGTCTGCATTGTGTCTCTTATATTTAATTTCGATGCAATTTGTGTGTTTCATCGTCAATGGGAAGGTCCAAGGGATACAGTAAACCTGCAGAGGTGCATCGGAATGTAAAACTGGTGACACAGGAAACGCTCAAAACAGTAGGAAGACTCAGTCTCCTGTACCTATGTCGGCATTGTGTCTCTTATATTTAATTCCGATGCTATTTCTGTGTTTCATCGTCACTGTGATTGTCCAAGGGATACAGTAAACCTGCAGAGGTGGATCGGTATGTAAAACTGGTGACACAGGATACGCTCAAAGCATAGACAGTAGGAAGACTCAGTCTTCCTGTTCTTATGTCGGCATTGTGTCTCTTATATTTAATTCCGATGCAATTTCTGTGTTTCATCGTCAATGGGAAGGTCCAAGGGATACAGTAAACCTGCAGAGGTGCATCAGAATGTAAAACTGGTGACACAGGAAACGCTCAAAACATAGACAGTAGGAAGACTCAGTCATCCTGTACTTAAGTCGGCATTGTGTCTCTTATATTTAATTCCGGTGCGATTTCTGTGTTTCATCGACAATGGGAAGGTCCAAGGGATACAGTAAACCGGCAGAGGTGCATCGGAATGCAAAACTAATGACACAGGATACGCTCAAAACATAGACCGTAAGAAGTCTCAGTTTTCTTGTGCTTAAGTCGGCGTTGTGTCTCTTATAGTTAATTCCGATGCAATTTCTGTGTTTCATCGTCAATGGGAAGGTTCAATGGATACGGTAAACCTGCAGAGGCACATCGGAATCTAAAACTGGTGACACAGGCAACGCTCAAAACATAGACTGTAGGAAGACTCAGTTTTCCTGTACTTAAATCTGCATTGTGTCTACTATATTTAATTCCGATGCAATTTCTGTGTTTCATCGTCAATGGGAAGGTCCAAGGGATACAGTAAACCTGCAGAGGTGCATCACAATGTAAAACTGGTGACACAGGAAACGCTCAAAAAATAGACAGTAGGAAGACTCAGTCTTCCTGTACTTAAGTCGGAATTGTGTCTCTTATATTTAATTCCGATGCAATTTCTGTGTTTCATCGTCAATGGGAACGTCCAAAAGATACAGTAAACCTGCAGAGGTAAATCGGAATGTAAAACTGGTGACACAGGAAACGCTCAAAACATAGACAGTAGGAAGACTCAATCTTCTGGTACTTAAGTCGGCATTGTGTCTCTTATATTTAATTCCGATGCAATTTCTGTGTTTCAACGTCAATGGGAAGGTCCAAGGGATACAGTAAACCTGAAGAGGTGCATCGGAATGTAAAACTAGTGAGACAGGAAACGCTCAAAACATAGGCAGTAGGAAGCCTCAGTCTTCCTGTACTTAAGTCGGCATTGTGTCTCTTATATTTAATTCCGATGCAATTTCTGTGTTTCATCGTCAATGGGAAGGTCCAAGGGATACTGTAAACCTGCAGAGGTGCATCGGAATGTAAAACTGGTGACACAGGAAATGCTCAAAACATAGACAGTAGGAAGACTCAGTCTTCCTTTACTTAAGTCGGCATTGTGTCTCTTATTTTTATTTCCGATGAAATATCTGTGTTTCATCGTGAAAGGGAAGGTCCAAGGGATATAGTAAACCTGCAGAGGTGCATCGGAAAGTAAAACTGATGACACAGGAAACGCTCAAAACATAAAGAGTAGGAAGACTTAGTCTTCCTGTACTTAAGTCGGCATTGCGTCTCTTATATTTAATTCCGATGCAATTTCTGTGTTTCATCGTCACTGTGAAGGTCCAAGGGATACAGTAAACCTGTAGAGGTGCATCGGAATGTAAAACTGGTGACACAGGAAACGCTCAAATTATAGACAGTAGGAAGACTCAGTCTTCCTGTACTTAAGTCGGCATTGTGTCTCTTATATTTAATTCCGATACAATTTCTGTGTCTCATTGTCAATGGGAAGTACCAAGGGATACAGTAAACCTGCAGAGGTGCATCAGAATGTAAAACTGGTGACACAGGAAACGCACAAAACATAGACAGTTGGAAGACTCACTCTTCCTGTACTTAAGTCGGCATTGTATCTCTTATATTTAATGCCGATGCAATTTCTGTGTTTCATCGTCAATGGGAAGGTCCAAGGGATACAGTAAACCTACAGAGGTGCATCGGAATGTAAAACTGGTGACACAGGAAACGCTCAAAACATAGACAGTAGGAAGACTCAGTCTTCCTGTACTTTAGTCGGCTTTGTGTCTCTTATATTTAATTCCGATCCTATTTCTGTGTTTCATCGTCACTGTGATGGTCCAAGGGATACAGTAAACCTGCAGAGGTGCATCGGTATGTAAAACTGGTGACACAGGATACGCTCAAAACATAGACATTAGGAAGACTCAGTCTTCCTGTTCTTATGTCGGCATTGTGTCTCTTATATTGAATTCCGATGCAATTTCTGTGTTTCATCGTCAATGGGAAGGTCCAAGGGATACAGTAAACCTGCAGAGGTGCATCAGAATGTAAAACTGGTGACACAGAAAACGCTCAAAACATAGACAGTAGGAAGACTCACTCATCCTGTACTTAAGTCAGCATTGTGTCTCTTATATTTAATTCCGATGCAATTTCTGTGTTTCAACGTCAATGGGAAGGTCCAAGGGATACAGTAAACCTGAAGAGGTGCATCGGAATGTAAAACTAGTGAGACAGGAAACGCTCAAAACATAGACAGTAGGAAGACTTAGTCTTCCTGTACTTAAGTCGGCATTGTGTCTCTTATATTTAATTCCGATGCAATTTCTGTGTTTCATCGTCACTGTGAAGGTCCAAGGGATACAGTAAACCTGCAGAGGTGCATCGGAATGTAAAACTGGTGACACAGGAAACGCTCAAAACATAGACAGTAGGAAGACTCAGTCTTCCTGTACTTAAGTCTGCATTGTGTCTCTTATATTTAATTCCGATGCTATTTCTGTGTTTCATCGTCAATGGGAAGGTCCAAGGGATACTGTAAACCTGTAGAGGTGCAACGGAATGTAAAACTGGTGACACAGGAAACGCTCAAAGCATAGACAGTAGGAAGACTCAGTCTTCCTGTACTTAAGTCGGCATTGTGTCTCTTATATTTATTTCCGATGAAATATCTGTGTTTCATCGTGAATGGGAAGGTCCAAGGGATATAGTAAACCTGCAGAGGTGCATCGGAAAGTAAAACAGATGACACAGGAAACGCTCAAAACATAGAGAGTAGGAAGACTTAGTCTTCCTGTACTTAAGTCTGCATTGTGTCTCTTATATTTAATTCCGATGCAATTTCTGTGTTTCATCGTCAATGGGAAGGTCCAAGGGATACAGTAAACTTGCAGAGGTGCATCAGAATGAAAAACTGGTGACACAGGAAACGCTCAAAAAATAGACAGTAGGAAGACTCAGTCTTCCTGTACTTAAGTCGGCATTGTTTCTCTTATATTTAATTCCGATGCAATTTCTGTGTTTCATCGTCAATGGGAAGGTCCAAGGGATACAGTAAATCTGCAGAGGTGCATCGGAATGTAAAACTGGTGACACAGGAAACGCTCAAAACATAGACAGTAGGAAGACTCAGTCTTCCTGTACTTTAGTCGGCATTGTGTCTCTTATATTTAATTCCGATCCTATTTCTGTGTTTCATCGTCACTGTGATGGTCCAAGGGATACAGTAAACCTGCAGAGGTGCATCGGTATGTAAAACTGGTGACACAGGATACGCTCAAAACATAGACAGTAGGAAGACTCAGTCTTCCTGTTCTTATGTCGGCATTGTGTCTCTTATATTTCATTCCGATGCAATTTCTGTGTTCCATCGTCAATGGGAAGGTCCAAGGGATACAGTAAACCTGCAGTGGTGCTTCAGAATGTAAAACTGGTGACACAGGAAACGCTCAAAACATAGAGAGTAGGAAGACTCAGTCTTCCTGTACTTAAGTCGGCATTGTGTCTCCTATATTTATTTCCGGTGCGATTTCTGTGTTTCATCGACAATGGGAAGGTCCAAGGGATACAGCAAACCGGCAGAGGTGCATCGGAATGTAAAACTAATGACACAGGAAACGCTCAAAACATAGACCGTAAGAAGACTCAGTTTTCTTGTCCTTAAGTCGGCGTTGTGTCTCTTATAGTTAATTACGATGCAATTTCTGTGTTTCATCGTCAATGGGAAGGTCCAATGGATACGGTAAACCTGCAGTGGCACATCGGAATCTAAAACTGGTGACACAGGCAACGCTCAAAACATAGACAGTAGGAAGACTCAGTCTTCCTGTACTTAAGTCTGCATTGTGTCTCTTATATTTAATTCCGATGCAATTTCTGTGTTTCATCGTCACTGTGAAGGTCCAAGTGATACTGTAAACCTGTAGACGTGCGTCAGAATAAAAAACTGGTGACACAGGCAACGCTGAAACATAGACAGTAGGAAGACTAAGTCTTCCTGTACTTAAGTCTTCATTGTGTCTCTTATATTTAATTCCGATGCAATTTCTGTGTTTCATCGTCAATGGGAAGGTCCAAGGGATACAGTAAACCTGCAGAGGTGCATCAGAATGTAAAACTGGTGACACAGGAAACGCTCAAAACATAGACTGTAGGAAGACTCAGTCTTCCTGTACTTAAGTCGGCATTGTGTCTCTTATATTTAATTCCGATGCAATTTCTGTGTTTCAACGTCAATGGGAAGGTCCAAGGGATACAGTAAACCTGAAGAGGTGCATCGGAATGTAAAACTAGTGAGACAGGAAGCGCTCAAAACATAGACAGTAGGAAGCGTCGGTCTTCCTGTACTTAAGTCGGCATTGTGTTTCTTATATTTAATTCCGATGCAATTTCTGTGTTTCATCGTCAATGGGAAGGTCCAAGGGATACTGTAAACCTGTAGAGGTGCAACGGAATGTAAAACTGGTGACACAGGAAACGCTCAAAGCATAGACAGTAGGAAGACTCAGTCTTCCTGTACTTAAGTCGGCATTGTGTCTCTTATATTTATTTCCGATGAAATATCTGTGTTTCATCGTGAATGGGAAGGTCCAAGGGATATAGTAAACCTGCAGAGGTGCATCGGAAAGTAAAACTGATGACACAGGAAACGCTCAAAACATAGAGAGTAGGAAGACTTAGTCTTCCTGTACTTAAGTCTGCATTGTATCTCTTATATTTAATTCCGATGCAATTTCTGTGTTTCATCGTCAATGGGAAGGTCCAAGGGATACAGTAAACTTGCAGAGGTGCATCAGAATGAAAAACTGGTGACACAGGAAACGCTCAAAAAATAGACAGTAGGAAGACTCAGTCTTCCTGTACTTAAGTCGGCATTGTTTCTCTTATATTTAATTCCGATGCAATTTCTGTGTTTCATCGTCAATGGGAAGGTCCAAGGGATACAGTAAATCTGCAGAGGTGCATCGGAATGTAAAACTGGTGACACAGGAAACGCTCAAAACATAGACAGTAGGAAGACTCAGTCTTCCTGTACTTTAGTCGGCATTGTGTCTCTTATATTTAATTCCGATCCTATTTCTGTGTTTCATCGTCACTGTGATGGTCCAAGGGATACAGTAAACCTGCAGAGGTACATCGGTATGTAAAACTGGTGACACAGGATACGCTCAAAACATAGACAGTAGGAAGACTCAGTCTTCCTGTTCTTATGTCGGCATTGTGTCTCTTATATTTCATTCCGATGCAATTTCTGTGTTTCATCGTCAATGGGAAGGTCCAAGGGATACAGTAAACCTGCAGTGGTACTTCAGAATGTAAAACTGGTGACACAGGAAACGCTCAAAACATAGAGAGTAGGAAGACTCAGTCTTCCTGTACTTAAGTCGGCATTGTGTCTCCTATATTTATTTCCGGTGCGATTTCTGTGTTTCATCGACAATGGGAAGGTCCAAGGGATACAGCAAACCGGCAGAGGTGCATCGGAATGTAAAACTAATAACACAGGAAACGCTCAAAACATAGACCGTAAGAAGACTCAGTTTTCTTGTCCTTAAGTCGGCGTTGTGTCTCTTATAGTTAATTCCGATGCAATTTCTGTGTTTCATCGTCAATGGGAAGGTACAAGGGATACAGTAAACCTGCAGAGGTGCATCGGAATGTAAAACGTGACACAGGAAACGCTCAAATCATAGACAGTAGGAAGCCTCAGTCTTCCTGTACTTAAGTCGGCATTGTGTCTCTTATATTTATTTCCGCTGAAATTTCTGTGTTTCATCGTGAATGTAAAGATCCTAGGGATATAGTAAACAAGCAGAGGTGCATCGGAAAGTAAATCTGATGACACAGGAAACGCTCAAAGCATAGACAGTAGGAAGACTTAGTCTTCCTGTACATAAGTCGGCATTGTGTCTCTTATATTTAATTCCGATGCAATTTCTGTGTTTCATTGTCAATGGGAAGCTCCAAGGGATACAGTAAACCTGCAGAGGTGCATCAGAATGTAAAACTGGTGACACAGGAAACGCACAAAACATAGACAGTAGGAAGACTCAGTCTTCCTGTACTTAAGTCGGCATTGTGTCTCTTATATTTAATTCCGATGCTATTTCTGTTTTCCATCGTGAATGGGAAGGTCCAAGGGATACAGTAAACCTGCAGAGGTGCATCGGAATGTAAAACTGATGACACAGGAAACGCTCAAAACATAGAGAGTAGGAAGACTCAGTCTTCCTGTACTTATGTCTGCATTGTGTCTCTTATATTTAATTCCGATATATTTTCTGTGTTTCACCGTCAATGGGAAGTTCTAAGGGATACAGTAAACCTGCACAGGTGCATCGGAATGTAAAACTGATGACACAGGAAACGCTCAAAACATAGACTGTAGGGAGACTTAGTCTTCCTGTACTTAAGTCAGCATTGTGTCTCTTATTTCTAATTCCGATGCAATTTCTGTGTTTCATCGTCAATGGGAAGGTCCAAGGGATACAGTAAACCTGCAGAGGTGCATCCGAATGTAAAACCGGTGACAATGGAAACGCTCAAATCATAGACAGTAGGAAGTCTCAATCTTCCTGTACTTAAGTCGGCATTGTGTCTCTTATATTTAATTCCGATGCGATTACTGTGTTTCATCGACAATGTGAAGGTGCAAGGGATACAGTAAACCGGCAGAGGTGCATCGGAATGTAAAACTGGTGACACAGGAAACGCTTAAGCATAGACCGCAAAAAGACTCAGTTTTCTTGTACTTAAGTCGGCGTTGTGTCTCTTATATTTAATTCCGATGCAATTTCTGTGTTTCATCGTCAATGGGAAGGTCCAATGGAAACAGTAAACCTGCAGAAGTCCATCGAAATGTGAAACTGGTGACACAGGAAACGCTCAAAACATAGACAGTAGGAAGACTCAGTCTTCTTATACTTAAGTCGGCATTGTGTCTCTTATATTTAATTCCGATGCAATTTCTGTGTTTCATTGTCAATGGGAAGCTCCAAGGGATACAGTAAACCTGCAGAGGTGCATCAGAATGTAAAACTGGTGACACAGGAAACGCACAAAACATAGACAGTAGGAAGACTCAGTCTTCCTGTACTTTAGTCGGCATTGTGTCTCTTATATTTAATTCCGATGCTATTTCTGTGTTTCATCGTCAATGGGAAGGTCCAAGGGATACAGTAAACCTGCAGAGGTGCATCGGAATGTAAAACTGGTGACACAGGAAACGCTCAAAACATAGACAGTAGGAAGACTCAGTCGTCCTGTACCTATGTCGGCATTGTGTCTCTTATATTTAATTCCGATGCTATTTCTGTGTTTCATCGTCTCTGTGATGGTCCAAGGGATACAGTAAACCTGCAGAGGTGCATCGGTATGTAAAACTGGTGACACAGGATACGCTCAAAACATAGACAGTAGGAAGTCTCAGTCTTCCTGTTCTTATGTCGGCATTGTGTCTCTTATATTTAATTCCGATGCAATTTCAGTGTTTCATCGTCAATGGGAAGGTCCAAGGGATACAGTAAACTTGCAGAGGTGCATCAGAATGTAAAACTGGTGACACAGGAAACGCTCAAAAAATAGACAGTAGGAAGACTCAGTCTTCCTGTACTTAAGTCGGCATTGTGTCTCTTATATTTAATTCCGATGCAATTTCAATGTTTCATCGTCAATGGGAAGGTCCAAGGGATACAGTCAACCTGCAGAGGTGCATCAGAATGTAAAACTGGTGACACAGGAAACGCTCAAAACATAGACAGTAGGAAGACTCAGTCATCCTGTACTTAAGTCGGCATTGTGTCTCTTATATTTAATTCCGGTGCGATTTCTGTGTTTCATCGACGATGGGAAGGTCCAAGGGATACAGTAAACCGGCAGAGGTGCATCGGAATGCAAAACTAATGACACAGGAAACGCTCAAAACATAGACCGTAAGAAGACTCAGTTTTCTTGTGCTTAAGTCGGCGTTGTGTCTCTTATAGTTAATTCCCATGCAATTTCTGTGTTTCATCGTCAATGGGAAGGTCCAATGGATACGGTAAACCTGCAGAGGCACATCGGAATCTAAAACTGGTCACACAGGCAACGCTCAAAACATAGACAGTAGGAAGACTCAGTTTTCCTGTACTTAAGTCTGCATTGTGTCTCTTATATTTAATTCCGATGCAATTTCTGTGTTTCATCGTCAATGGGAAGGTCCAAGGGATACAGTAAACTTGCAGAGGTGCATCAGAATGTAAAACTGGTGACACAGGAAACGCTCAAAAAATAGACAGTAGGAAGACTCAGTCTTCCTGTACTTAAGTCGGCATTGTGTCTCTTATATTTAATTCCGATGCAATTTCTGTGTTTCATCGTCAATGGGAACGTCCAAAAGATACAGTAAACCTGCAGAGGTAAATCGGAATGTAAAACTGGTGACACAGGAAACGCTCAAAACACAGACAGTAGGAAGACTCAATCTTCCGGTACTTAAGTCAGCATTGTGTCTCTTATATTTAATTCCGATGCAATTTCTGTGTTTCAACGTCAATGGGAAGGTCCAAGGGATACAGTAAACCTGAAGAGGTGCATCGGAATGTAAAACTGGTGACACAGGAAACGCTCAAATTATAGACAGTAGGAAGACTCAGTCTTCCTGTACTTAAGTCGGCATTGTGTCTCTTATATTTAATTCCGATACAATATCTGTGTTTCATTGTCAATGGGAAGCTCCAAGGGATACAGTAAACCTGCAGAGGTGCATCAGAATGTAAAACTGGTGACACAGGAAACGCACAAAACATAGACAGTTGGAAGACTCAGTCTTCCTGTACTTAAGTCGGCATTGTATCTCTTATATTTAATTCCGATGCAATTTCTGTGTTTCATCGTCAATGGGAAGGTCCAAGGGATACAGTAAACCTGCAGAGGTGCATCGGAATGTAAAACTGGTGACACAGGAAACGCTCAAAACATAGACAGTAGGAAGACTCAGTCTTCCTGTACTTTAGTCGGCTTTGTGTCTCTTATATTTAATTCCGATGCAATTTCTGTGTTTCATCGTCACTGTGATGGTCCAAGGGATACAGTAAACCTGCAGAGGTGCATCGGTATGTAAAACTGGTGACACAGGATACGCTCAAAACATAGACTGTAGGGAGACTTAGTCTTCCTGTACTTAAGTCAGCATTGTGTCTCTTATTTCTAATTCCGATGCAATTTCTGTGTTTCATCGTCAATGGGAGGGTCCAAGGGATACAGTAAACCTGCAGAGGTGCATCCGAATGTAAAACCGGTGACAATGGAAACGCTCAAATCATAGACAGTAGGAAGTCTCAGTTTTCCTGTACTTAAGTCGGCATTGTGTCTCTTATATTTAATTCCGATGCGATTACTGTGTTTCATCGACAATGTGAAGGTGCAAGGGATACAGTAAACCGGCAGAGGTGCATCGGAATGTAAAACTGGTGACACAGGAAACGCTTAAGCATAGACCGCAAAAAGACTCGGTTTTCTTGTACTTAAGTCGGCGTTGTGTCTCTTATATTTAATTCCGATGCAATTTCTGTGTTTCATCGTCAATGGGAAGGTCCAATGGAAACAGTAAACCTGCAGAAGTCCATCGAAATGTGAAACTGGTGACACAGGAAACGCTCAAAACATAGACAGTAGGAAGACTCAGTCTTCCTGTACTTAAGTCGGCATTGTGTCTCTTATATTTAATTTCGATGCAATTTGTGTGTTTCATCGCCAATGGGATGGTCCAGGAGATACAGTAAACCTGCAGATGTGCATCGGAATGTAAAACTGGTGACACAGGAAACGCTCAAAACATAGACAGTAGGAAGACTCAGTCTTCTTATACTTAAGTCGGCATTGTGTCTCTTATACTTAATTCCGATGCAATTTCTGTGTTTCATTGTCAATGGGAAGCTCCAAGGGATACAGTAAACCTGCAGAGGTGCATCAGAATGTAAAACTGGTGACACAGGAAACGCACAAAACATAGACAGTAGGAAGACTCAGTCTTCCTGTACTTAAGTCGGCATTGTGTCTCTTATATTTAATTCCGATGCTATTTCTGTGTTTCATCGTCAATGGGAAGGTCCAAGGGATACAGTAAACCTGCAGAGGTGCATCGGAATGTAAAACTGGTGACACAGGAAACGCTCAAAACATAGACAGTAGGAAGACTCAGTCGTCCTGTACCTATGTCGGCATTGTGTCTCTTATATTTAATTCCGATGCTATTTCTGTGTTTCATCGTCTCTGTGATGGTCCAAGGGATACAGTAAACCTGCAGAGGTGCATCGGTATGTAAAACTGGTGACACAGGATACGCTCAAAACATAGACAGTAGGAAGTCTCAGTCTTCCTGTTCTTATGTCGGCATTGTGTCTCTTATATTTAATTCCGATGCAATTTCAGTGTTTCATCGTCAATGGGAAGGTCCAAGGGATACAGTAAACCTGCAGAGGTGCATCAGAATGTAAAACTGGTGACACAGGAAACGCTCAAAACATAGACAGTAGGAAGACTCCGTCATCCTGTACTTAAGTCGGCATTGTGTCTCTTATATTTAATTCCGGTGCGATTTCTGTGTTTCATCGACAATGGGAAGGTCCAAGGGATACAGTAAACCGGCAGAGGTGCATCGGAATGCAAAACTAATGACACAGGAAACGCTCAAAACATAGACCGTAAGAAGACTCAGTTTTCTTGTGCTTAAGTCGGCGTTGTGTCTCTTATAGTTGATTCCGATGCAATTTCTGTGTTTCATCGTCAATGGGAAGGTCCAATGGATACGGTAAACCTGCAGAGGCACATCGGAATCTAAAACTGGTGACACAGGCAACGCTCAAAACATAGACAGTAGGAAGACTCAGTTTTCCTGTACTTAAGTCTGCATTGTGTCTCTTATATTTAATTCCGATGCAATTTCTTTGTTTCATCATCAATGGGAAGGTCCAAGGGATACAGTAAACTTGCAGAGGTGCATCAGAATGTAAAACTGGTGACACAGGAAACGCTCAAAAAATAGACAGTAGGAAGACTCAGTCTTCCTGTACTTAAGTCGGCATTGTGTCTCTTATATTTAATTCCGATGCAATTTCAATGTTTCATCGTCAATGGGAAGGTCCAAGGGATACAGTAAACCTGCAGAGGTGCATCAGAATGTAAAACTGGTGACACAGGAAACGCTCAAAACATAGACAGTAGGAAGACTCAGTCATCCTGTACTTAAGACGGCATTGTGTCTCTTATATTTAATTCCGGTGCGATTTCTGTGTTTCATCGACAATGGGAAGGTCCAAGGGATACAGTAAACCGGCAGAGGTGCATCGGAATGCAAAACTAATGACACAGGAAACGCTCAAAACATAGACCGTAAGAAGACTCAGTTTTCTTGTGCTTAAGTCGGCGTTGTGTCTCTTATAGTTAATTCCCATGCAATTTCTGTGTTTCATCGTCAATGGGAAGGTCCAATGGATACGGTAAACCTGCAGAGGCACATCGGAATCTAAAACTGGTCACACAGGCAACGCTCAAAACATAGACAGTAGGAAGACTCAGTTTTCCTGTACTTAAGTCTGCATTGTGTCTCTTATATTTAATTCCGATGCAATTTCTGTGTTTCATCGTCAATGGGAAGGTCCAAGGGATACAGTAAACTTGCAGAGGTGCATCAGAATGTAAAACTGGTGACACAGGAAACGCTCAAAAAATAGACAGTAGGAAGACTCAGTCTTCCTGTACTTAAGTCGGCATTGTGTCTCTTATATTTAATTCCGATGCAATTTCTGTGTTTCATCGTCAATGGGAACGTCCAAAAGATACAGTAAACCTGCAGAGGTAAATCGGAATGTAAAACTGGTGACACAGGAAACGCTCAAAACACAGACAGTAGGAAGACTCAATCTTCCGGTACTTAAGTCAGCATTGTGTCTCTTATATTTAATTCCGATGCAATTTCTGTGTTTCAACGTCAATGGGAAGGTCCAAGGGATACAGTAAACCTGAAGAGGTGCATCGGAATGTAAAACTGGTGACACAGGAAACGCTCAAATTATAGACAGTAGGAAGACTCAGTCTTCCTGTACTTAAGTCGGCATTGTGTCTCTTATATTTAATTCCGATACAATATCTGTGTTTCATTGTCAATGGGAAGCTCCAAGGGATACAGTAAACCTGCAGAGGTGCATCAGAATGTAAAACTGGTGACACAGGAAACGCACAAAACATAGACAGTTGGAAGACTCAGTCTTCCTGTACTTAAGTCGGCATTGTATCTCTTATATTTAATTCCGATGCAATTTCTGTGTTTCATCGTCAATGGGAAGGTCCAAGGGATACAGTAAACCTGCAGAGGTGCATCGGAATGTAAAACTGGTGACACAGGAAACGCTCAAAACATAGACAGTAGGAAGACTCAGTCTTCCTGTACTTTAGTCGGCTTTGTGTCTCTTATATTTAATTCCGATGCAATTTCTGTGTTTCATCGTCACTGTGATGGTCCAAGGGATACAGTAAACCTGCAGAGGTGCATCGGTATGTAAAACTGGTGACACAGGATACGCTCAAAACATAGACTGTAGGGAGACTTAGTCTTCCTGTACTTAAGTCAGCATTGTGTCTCTTATTTCTAATTCCGATGCAATTTCTGTGTTTCATCGTCAATGGGAGGGTCCAAGGGATACAGTAAACCTGCAGAGGTGCATCCGAATGTAAAACCGGTGACAATGGAAACGCTCAAATCATAGACAGTAGGAAGTCTCAGTTTTCCTGTACTTAAGTCGGCATTGTGTCTCTTATATTTAATTCCGATGCGATTACTGTGTTTCATCGACAATGTGAAGGTGCAAGGGATACAGTAAACCGGCAGAGGTGCATCGGAATGTAAAACTGGTGACACAGGAAACGCTTAAGCATAGACCGCAAAAAGACTCGGTTTTCTTGTACTTAAGTCGGCGTTGTGTCTCTTATATTTAATTCCGATGCAATTTCTGTGTTTCATCGTCAATGGGAAGGTCCAATGGAAACAGTAAACCTGCAGAAGTCCATCGAAATGTGAAACTGGTGACACAGGAAACGCTCAAAACATAGACAGTAGGAAGACTCAGTCTTCCTGTACTTAAGTCGGCATTGTGTCTCTTATATTTAATTTCGATGCAATTTGTGTGTTTCATCGCCAATGGGATGGTCCAGGAGATACAGTAAACCTGCAGATGTGCATCGGAATGTAAAACTGGTGACACAGGAAACGCTCAAAACATAGACAGTAGGAAGACTCAGTCTTCTTATACTTAAGTCGGCATTGTGTCTCTTATACTTAATTCCGATGCAATTTCTGTGTTTCATTGTCAATGGGAAGCTCCAAGGGATACAGTAAACCTGCAGAGGTGCATCAGAATGTAAAACTGGTGACACAGGAAACGCACAAAACATAGACAGTAGGAAGACTCAGTCTTCCTGTACTTAAGTCGGCATTGTGTCTCTTATATTTAATTCCGATGCTATTTCTGTGTTTCATCGTCAATGGGAAGGTCCAAGGGATACAGTAAACCTGCAGAGGTGCATCGGAATGTAAAACTGGTGACACAGGAAACGCTCAAAACATAGACAGTAGGAAGACTCAGTCGTCCTGTACCTATGTCGGCATTGTGTCTCTTATATTTAATTCCGATGCTATTTCTGTGTTTCATCGTCACTGTGATGGTCCAAGGGTTACAGTAAACCTGCAGAGGTGCATCGGTATGTAAAACTGGTGACACAGGATACGCTCAAAACACAGTCAGTAGGAAGACTCAGTCTTCCTGTTCTTATGTCTTCATTGTGTCTCTTATATTTAATTCCGATGCAATTTCAGTGTTTCATCGTCAATGGGAAGGTCCAAGGGATACAGTAAACCTGCAGAGGTGCATCAGAATGTAAAACTGGTGACACAGGAAACGCTCAAAACATAGACAGTAGGAAGACTCAGTCATCCTGTACTTAGGTCGGCATTGTGTCTCTTATATTTAATTCCGGTGCGATTTCTGTGTTTCATCGACAATGGGAAGGTCCAAGGGATACAGTAAACCGGCAGAGGTGCATCGGAATGCAAAACTAATGACACAGTAAACGCTCAAAACATAGACCGTAAGAAGACTCAGTTTTCTTGTGCTTAAGTCGGCGTTGTGTCTCTTATAGTTAATTCCGATGCAATTTCTGTGTTTCATCGTCAATGGGAAGGTCCAAGGGATACAGTAAACTTGCAGAGGTGCATCAGAATGTAAAACGGGTGACACAGGAAACGCTCAAAAAATAGACAGTAGGAAGACTCAGTCTTCCTGTACTTTAGTCGGCATTGTGTCTCTTATATTTAATTCCGATGCAATTTCTGTGTTTCATCGTCAATGGGAACGTCCAAAATATACAGTAAACCTGCAGAGGTAAATCGGAATGTAAAACTGGTGACACAGGAAACGCTCAAAACATAGACAGTAGGAAGACTCAATCTTCCGGTACTTAAGTCAGCATTGTGTCTCTTATATTTAATTCCGATGCAATTTCTGTGTTTCAACGTCAATGGGAAGGTCCAAGGGATACAGTAAACCTGAAGAGGTGCATCGGAATGTAAAACTAGTGAGACAGGAAACGCTCAGAACATAGACAGTAGGAAGCCTCAGTCCTCCTGTACTTAAGTCGGCATTGTGTCTCTTATATTTAATTCCGATGCAATTTCTGTGTTTCATCGTCAATGGGAAGGTCCAAGGGATACTGTAAACCTGCAGAGGTGCATCGGAATGTAAAACTGGTGACACAGGAAACGCTCAAAACATAGACAGTAGGAAGCCTCAGTCTTCCTGTACCTAAGTCGGCATTGTGTCTCTTATTTTTATTTCCGATGAAATATCTGTGTTTCATCGTGAATGGGAAGGTCCAAGGGATATAGTAAACCTGCAGAGGTGCATCGGAAAGTAAAACTGATGACACAGGAAACGCTCAAAACATAGAGAGTAGGAAGACTTAGTCTTCCTGTACTGAAGTCGGCATTGTGTCTCTTATATTTAATTGAAATGCAATTTCTGTGTTTTGATCGTCACTGTGAAGGTCCAAGGGATACAGTAAACCTGTAGAGGTGCATCGGAATGTAAAACTGGTGACACAGGAAACGCTCAAATTATAGACAGTAGGAAGACTCAGTCTTCCTGTACTTAAGTCGGCATTGTGTCTCTTATATTTAATTCCGATACAATTTCTGTGTTTCATTGTCAATGGGAAGCTCCAAGGGATACAGTAAACCTGCAGAGGTGCATCAGAATGTAAAACTGGTGACACAGGAAACGCACAAAACATAGACAGTTTTAAGACTCAGTCTTCCTGTACTTAAGTCGGCATTGTGTCTCTTATATTTAATTCCGATGCAATTTCTGTGTTTCATCGTCAATGGGAAGGTCCAAGGGATACTGTAAACCTGCAGAGGTGCATCGGAATGTAAAACTGGTGACACAGGAAACGCTCAAAACATAGACAGTAGGAAGACTCAGTCTTCCTGTACTTAAGTCGGCATTGTGTCTCTTATTTTTATTTCCGATGAAATATCTGTGTTTCATCGTGAATGGGAAGGTCCAAGGGATATAGTAAACCTGCAGAGGTGCATCGGAAAGTAAAACTGATGACACAGGAAACGCTCAAAACATAGAGAGTAGGAAGACTTAGTCTTCCTGTACTTAAGTCGGCATTGTGTCTCTTATATTTAATTCCAATGCAATTTCTGTGTTTCATCGTCACTGTGAAGGTCCAAGGGATACAGTAAACCTGTAGAGGTGCATCGGAATGTAAAACTGGTGACACAGGAAACGCTCAAATTATAGACAGTAGGAAGACTCAGTCTTCCTGTACTTAAGTCGGCATTGTGTCTCTTATATTTAATTCCGATTCAATTTCTGTGTTTCATTGTCAATGGGAAGCTCCAAGGGATACAGTAAACCTGCAGAGGTGCATCAGAATGTAAAACTGGTGACACAGGAAACGCACAAATCATAGACAGTTGGAAGACTCAGTCTTCCTGTACTTAAGTCGGCATTGTATCTCTTATATTTAATTCCGATGCAATTTCTGTGTTTCATCGTCAATGGGAAGGTCCAAGGGATACAGTTAACCTGCAGAGGTGCATCGGAATGTAAAACTGGTGACACAGGAAACGCTCAAAACATAGACAGTAGGAAGACTCAGTCTTCCTGTACTTTAGTCGGCTTTGTGTCTCTTATATTTAATTCCGATCCTATTTCTGTGTTTCATCGTCACTGTGATGGTCCAAGGGATACAGTAAACCTGCAGAGGTGCATCGGTATGTAAAACTGGTGACACAGGATACGCTCAAAACATAGACAGTAGGAAGACTCAGTCTTCTTGTTCTTATGTCGGCATTGTGTCTCTTATATTTCTTTCCGATGCCATTTCTGTGTTTCATCGTCAATGGGAAGGTCCAAGGGATACAGTAAACCTGCAGAGGTGCATCAGAATGTAAAACTGGTGACACAGGAAACGCTCAAAACAAAGACAGTAGGAAGACTCAGTCTTCCTGAACTTAAGTCGGCATTGTGTCTCCTATATTTAATTCCGGGGGGATTTCTGTGTTTCATCGACAATGGGAAGGTCTAAGGGATACAGTAAACCGGCAGAGGTGCATCGGAATGTAAAACTAATGACACAGGAAACGCTCAAAACATAGACCGTAAGAACACTCAGTTTTCTTGTGCTTAAGTCGGCGTTGTGTCTCTTATAGTTAATTCCGATGCAATTTCTGTGTTTCATCGTCAATGGTAAGGTCCAATGGATACGGTAAACCTGCAGAGGCACATCGGAATCTAAAAGTGGTGACACAGGCAACGCTGAAACATAGACAGTAGGAAGACTCAGTCTTCCTGTACTTAAGTCTGCATTGTGTCTCTTATATTCAATTCCGATGCAATATCAGTGTTTTATCGTCAATGGGAAGGTCCAAGGGATACAGTAAACTTGCAGAGGTGCATCAGAATGTAAAACTGGTGACACAGGATACGCTCAAATAATAGACAGTAGGAAGTCTCAGTCTTCCTGTACTTAAGTCGGCATTGTGTCCCTTATATTTAATTCCGATGCAATTTCTGTGTTTCATCGACAATGGGAAGGTCCAAGGGACACAATAAACTTGCAGAGGTGCAACGGAATGTAAAACTAGTGACACAGGAAACGCTCAAAACATAGACTGTAGGAAGACCCAGTCATCCTGTACTTAAGTCGGCATTGAGTCTCTTATATTTAATTCCGATGCAATTTCTGTGTTTCATCGTCATTGGGAAGGTCCAAGGGATACAGTAAACCTGCAGAGGTGCATCGGAATGTAAAACTGGTGACACAGGAAACGCTCAAATCATAGACAGTAGGAAGACTCAGTCATCCTGTACTTAAGTCGGCATTGTGTCTCTTATATTTATTTCCGCTGAAATTTCTGTGTTTCATCGTGAATGTAAAGATCCAAGGGGTATAGTAAACAAGCAGATGTGCATCGGAAAGTAAAACTGATGACACAGGAAACGCTCAAAACATAGACAGTAGGAAGACTTAGTCTTCCTGTACATAAGTCGGCATTGTGTCTCTTATATTTAATTCCGATGCAATTTCTGTTTTCCATCGTGAATGGGAAGGTCCAAGTGATACAGTAAACCTGCAGAGGTGAATCGGAATGTAAAACTGATGACACAGGAAACGCTCAAAACATAGACAGTAGGAACACTCAGTCTTCCTGTACTTATGTCTGCACTGTGTCTCTTATATTTAATTCCGATGTATTTTCTGTGTTTCACCATCAATGGGAAGTTCTAAGGGATACAGTAAACCTGCACAGATGCATCGGAATGTAAAACTGATGACACAGGAAACGCTCAAAACATAGACAGTACGGAGACTTAGTCTTCCTGTACTTAAGTCAGCATTGTGTCTCTTATTTTTAATTCCGATGCAATTTCTGTGTTTCATCGTCAATGGGAAGGTCCAAGGGATACAGTAAACCTGCAGAGGCGCATCGGAATTTAAACCTGGTGACACAGGAAACGCTCAAAACTTAGACCGTAAGAAGACTCAGTTTTCATATACTTAAGTCGGCGTTGTGTCTCTTATATATAATTCCGATGCAATTTCTGATTTTCATCGTCAATGGGAAGGTAAAAGGGATACAGTAAACCTGCAGAGGTGCATCGGAATGTAAAACTGATGACACAGGAAGCGCTCAATTCATAGACAGTAGGAAGACTCAGTCTTCCTGTACTTAAGTCGGCATTGTGTCTCTTATATTTAATTCCGATGCAATTTGTGTGTTTCATCGTCAATGGGAAGGTCCAAGGCATACAGTAAACCTGCAGAGGTGCATCCGAATGTAAAACCGGTGACACAGGAAACGCTCAAAACATAGACAGTAGGAAGACTCAGTCTTCCTGTACTTAAGTCGGCATTGTGTCTCTTATATTTAATTTCGATGCAATTTGTGTGTTTCATCGCCAAAGGGATGGTCCAGGGGATACAGTAAACCTGCAGATGTGCATCGGAATATAAAACTGGTGACACAGGAAACGCTCAAAACATGGACTGTAAGAAGACTCTTTTCTTGTACTTAAGTCGGCATTGTGTCTGTTATATTTAATTTCGATGCATTTTCTGTGTCTCATCGTCAATGGGAAGGTCCAAGGGATACAGTAAACCTGCAGTGGTGCATCAGAATGTAAAACTGGTGACACAGGAAACGCTCAAAACATAGACAGTAGGAAGACTCAGTATTCTTGTAATTAAGTCGACATTGTGTCTCATATATTTAATTCCGGTGCGATTTCTGTGTTTCATCGACAATGGGAAGGTCCAAGTGATACAGTAAACTGGCAGAGGTGCATCGGAATGTAAAACTGGTGACACAGGAAACGCTCAAAACATAGACCGTAAGAGGGCTCAGTTTTCTTGTCCTTAAGTCGGCGTTGTGTCTCTTATATTTAATTCCGATGCAATTTCTGTGTTTCATCGTCAATGGGAAGGTCCAATGGATACAGTAAACCTGCAGAGGCACATTGGAATGTAAAACTGATGACACAGGAAACGCTCAAAACATAGACAGTAGGAATACTCAGTCTTCCTGTACTTATGTCGGCATTGTGTCTCTTATATTTAATTCCGATGCAATTTCTGTGTTTCATCGTCAATGGGAAGGACCAAGGGATACAGTAAACCTGCAGAGGTGCATCAGAATGTAAAACTGGTGACACAGGAAACGCTCAAAACATAGACAGTAGGAAGACCCAGTCTTCCTGTACTTAAGTCGGCATTGTGTCTCCTATATTTAATTCCGGTGCGATTTCTGTGTTTCATCGACAATGGGAAGGTCCAAGGGATACAGTAAACCGGCAGAGGTGCATCGGAATGTAAAACTAATGACACAGGAAACGCTCAAAACATAGACCGTAAGAAGACTCAGTTTTCTTGTGCTTAAGTCGGCGTTGTGTCTCTTATAGTTAATTACGATGCAATTTCTGTGTTTCATCGTCAATGGGAAGGTCCAATGGATACGGTAAATCTGCAGTGGCACATCGGAATCTAAAACTGGTGACACAGGCAACGCTCAAAACATAGACAGTAGGAAGACTCAGTCTTCCTGTACTTAAGTCTGCACTGTGTCTCTTATATTTAATTCCGATGCAATTTCTGTGTTTCATCGTCAATGGAAAGGCCCAAGGGAGACAGTAAACTTGCAGAGGTGCATCAGAATGTAAAACAGGTGACACAGGAAACGCTCAAAAAATAGACAGTAGGGAGACTCCGTCTTCCTGTACTTAAGTCGGCATTGTGTCTCTTATATTTAATTCCGATGCAATTTCTGTGTTTCATCGTCAATGGGAACGTCCAAAAGATACAGTAAACCTGCAGAGGTAAATCGGAATGTAAAACTTGTGACACAGGAAACGCTCAAAACATAGACAGTAGGAAGACTCAATCTTCCGGTACTTAAGTCGGCATTGTGTGTCTTATATTTAATTTCGATGCAATTTGTGTGTTTCATCGCCAATGGGAAGGTCCAAGGGATACAGTAAACATGCAGAGGTGCATCGGAATGTAAAACTGGTGACACAGGATACGCTCAAAACATTGACCGTAAGAAGACTGTTTTCTGGTACTTAAGTCGGCATTGTGTCTCTTATATTTATTTACGATGCAATTTCTGTGTTTCATCGTCACTGTGAAGGTCCAAGGGATACTGTAAACATGCAGATGTGCATCGGAATGTAAAACTGGTGACACAGGAAACGCTCAAAGCATAGACAGTAGGAAGACTCAGTCTTCCTGTACTTAAGTCGGCATTGTGTCTCTTATATTTATTTCCGATGAAATATCTGTGTTTCATCGTGAATGGGAAGGTCCAAGGGATATAGTAAACCTGCAGAGGTGCATCGGAAAGTAAAACTGATGACACAGGAAACGCTCAAAACGTAGAGAGTAGGAAGACTTAGTCTTCCTGTACTTACGTCTGCATTGTGTCTCTTATATCAAATTCCGATGCAATTTCTGTGTTTCATCGTCAATGGGAAGGTCCAAGGGATACAGTAAACTTGCAGAGGTGCATCAGAATGAAAAACTGGTGACACAGAATCGCTCAAAAAATAGACAGTAGGAAGACTCAGTCTTCCTGTACTTAAGTCGGCATTGTGTCTCTTATATTTAATTCCGATGCAATTTCTGTGTTTCATCGTCAATGGTAAGGTCCAAGGGATACAGTAAATCTGTAGAGGTGCATCGGAATGTAAAACTGGTGACACAGGAAACGCTCAAAACATAGACAGTAGGAAGACTCAGTCTTCTTATACTTATGTCGGCATTGTGTCTCTTTTACTAAATTCCGATGCAATTTCTGTGTTTCATTGTCAATGGGAAGCTCCAAGGGATACAGTAAACCTGCAGAGGTGCATCAGAATGTAAAACTGGTGACACAGGAAAGGCACAAAACATAGACAGTAGGAAGACTCAGTCTTCCTGTACTTAAGTCGGCATTGTGTCTCTTATATTTAATTCCGATGCTATTTCTGTGTTTCATCGTCAATGGGAAGGTCCAAGGGATACAGTAAACCTGCAGAGGTGCAGCGGTATGTAAAACTGGTGACACAGGATACGCTCAAAACATAGCTAGTAGGAAGACTCAGTCTTCCTGTTCTTATGTCGGCATTGTGTCTCTTATATTTCATTCCGATGCAATTTCTGTGTTTCATCGTCAATGGGAAGGTCCAAGGGATACAGTAAACCTGCAGTGGTGCATCAGAATGTAAAACTGGTGACACAGGAAACGCTCAAAACATAGACAGTAGGAAGACTCAGTCTACCTGTACTTAAGTCGGCATTGTGTCTCCTATATTTATTTCCGGTGCGATTTCTGTGTTTCATCGACAATGGGAAGGTCCAAGGGATACAGCAAACCGGCAGAGGTGCATCGGAATGTAAAACTAATGACACAGGAAACGCTCAAAACATAGACCATAAGAAGACTCAGTTTTCTTGTGCTTAAGTCCCCGTTGTGTCTCTTATAGTTAATTCCGATGCAATTTCTGTGTTTCATCGTCAATGGGAAGGTCCAATGGATACGGTAAACCTGCAGAGGCAGAGGCGGTGCTGGGGCCACTGCTGTTTGTTATTTATATAAATGATATGCCTTCTAGTATTACAGGTGATTCAAAAATATTTCTGTTTGCTGATGACACCAGCTTGATAGTGAAGGATCTTGTGTGTAATATTGAAACAGTAACAAATAATTTAGTTCATGAAATAAGTTCGTGGCTTGTGGAAAATAATTTGATGCTAAATCACAGTAAGACTCAGTTTTTACAGTTTCTAACTCACAATTCAACAAGAACTGACATTTTAATCAGACAGAATGGGCATGTTATAAGCGAGACGGAACAGTTCAAGTTCCTAGGCGTACGGATAGATAGTAAGCTGTTGTGGAAAGCCCATGTTCAGGATCTTGTTCAGAAACTAAATGCTGCTTTATTTACCATTAGAACAGTATCTGAAATAAGTGACACTTCAACACGAAAAGTAGTCTACTTCGCATATTTTCATACGCTTATGTCGTATGGTATTATTTTTTGGGGTAATTCTTCTGATTCAAAAAGGGTATTTTTGGCTCAAAAACGGGCTGTTCGAGCTATATGTGGTGTAAGTTCGAGAACCTCTTGTCGACCCCTATTCAAAAATCTGGGAATTCTGACATTGCCCTCACAGTATATATTTTCTTTAATGTCGTTTGTTGTTAGCAATATTAGCCTATTCCCAAGAGTTAGCAGCTTTCACTCAGTAAATACTAGGCAGAAATCAAATCTGCATGTAGAATGCAGTTCCTTGACTCTTGTGCAGAAAGGAGTGCAGTATTCTGCTGCATCCATTTTCAATAAGCTACCACAAGTACTCAAAAATCTTAGCAGTAGCCCAAACTCTTTTAAGTCTAAACTGAAGAGTTTCCTCATGGCTCACTCCTTCTATTCTGTCGAGGAGCTCCTGGAAGAGCTAAAAAATTAAGCAAATTCCAGTGTTACATTGTTGATTGTCTTCATTTAAAATTATGACTTGTCACCTGAATATGTTTTTTTTCTATATTTCATTTTATCTGTTTCTAATATCGTGTTATAATTTCATGTATTGACTCGTTCCATGACCATGGAGATTTCTCCTTAATTTGGTCCCACGGAACAATAAATAAATAAATAAATAAATAAATAAATAAATAAAAACTGGTGACACAGGCAACGCTCAAACATAGACAGTAGGAAGACTCAGTCTTCCTGTACTTAATTCTGCATTGTGTCTCTTATATTTAATTCCGATGCAATTTCTGTGTTTCATCGTCAATGGGAAGGTCCAAGGGATACAGTAAACTTGCAGAGGTGCATCAGAATGGAAAACTGGTGACACAGGAAACGCTCAAAAAATAGACAGTAGGAAGACTCAGTCTTCCTGTACTTAAGTCGGCATTGTGTCTCTTATATTTAATTCCGATGCAATTTCTGTGTTTCATCGTCAATGGGAAGGTCCAAGGGATACAGTAAACCTGCAGAGGTGCATCGGAATGTAAAACGTGAAACAGGAAACGCTCAAATCATAGACAGTAGGAAGACTCAGTCTTCGTGTACTTAAGTCAGCATTGTGTCTCTTATATTTATTTCCGCCGAAATTTCTGTGTTTCATCGTGAATGTAAAGATCCAACGGATATAGTAAACAAGCAGAGGTGCATCGGAAAGTAAATCTGATGACACAGGAAACGCTCAAAGCATAGACAGTAGGAAGACTTAGTCTTCCTGTACATAAGTCGGCATTGTGTCTCTTATATTTAATTCCGATGCAATTTCTGTTCTTCCATCGTGAATGGGAAGCCCAAGGGATACAGTAAACCTGCAGAGGTGCATCGGAATGTAAAACTGATGACACAGGAAACGCTCAAAACATAGACAGTAGGAAGACTCAGTCTTCCTGTACTTATGTCTGCATTGTGTCTCTTATATTTAATTCCGATGTATTTTCTGTGTTTCACCGTCAATGGGAAGTTCTATGGGATACAGTAAACCTGCACAGGTGCATCGGAATGTAAAACTGATGACACAGGAAACGCTCAAAACATAGACTGTAGGGAGACTTAGTCTTCCTGTACTTAAGTCAGCATTGTGTCTCTTATTTCTAATTCCGATGCAATTTCTGTGTTTCATCGTCAATGGGAAGGTCCAAGGGATACAGTAAACCTGCAGAGGTGCATCCGAATGTAAAACCGGTGACACTGGAAATGCTCAAAACATAGACAGTAGGAAGTCTCAGTCTTCCTGTACTTAAGTCGGCATTGTGTCTCTTATATTTAATTCCGATGCGATTACTGTGTTTCATCGACAATGTGAAGGTGCAAGGGATACAGTAAACCGGCAGAGGTGCATCGGAATGTAAAACTGGTGACACAGGAAACGCTCAAGCATAGACCGTAAAAAGACTCAGTTTTCTTGTACTTAAGTCGGCGTTGTGCCTCTTATATTTAATTCTGATGCAATTTCTGTGTTTCATCGTCAATGGGAAGGTCCAATGGAAACAGTAAACCTGCAGAAGTCCATCGAAATGTGAAACTGGTGTCACAGGAAACGCTCAAAACATAGACAGTAGGAAGACTCAGTCTTCCTGTACTTAAGTCGGCATTGTGTCTCTTATATTTAATTTCGATGCAATTTGTGCGTTTCATCGCCAATGGGATGGTCCAGGAGATACAGTAAACCTGCAGATGTGCATCGGAATGTAAAACTGGTGACACAGGAAACGCTCAAAACATAGACAGTAGGAAGACTCAGTCTTCTTATACTTAAGTCGGAATTGTGTCTCTTATATTTAATTCCGATGCAATTTCTGTGTTTCATTGTCAATGGGAAGCTCCAAGGGATACAGTAAACCTGCAGAGGTGCATCGGAATGTAAAACTGATGACACAGGAAGCGCTCAATTCATAGACAGTAGGAAGACTCAGTCTTCCTGTACTTAAGTCGGCATTGTGTCCCTTATATTTAATTCCGATGCAATTTCTGTGTTTCATCGTCAATGGGAAGGTCCAAGGCATACAGTAAACCTGCAGAGGTGCATCCGAATGTAAAACCGGTGACACAGGAAACGCTCAAAACATAGACAGTAGGAAGACTCAGTATTCTTGTAATTAAGTCGACATTGTGTCTCATATATTTAATTCCGGTGCGATTTCTGTGTTTCATCGACAACGGGAAGGTCCAAGTGATACAGTAAACTGGCAGAGGTGCATCGGAATGTAAAACTGGTGACACAGGAAACGCTCAAAACATAGAGAGTAGGAAGACTTAGTCTTCCTGTACTTACGTCTGCATTGTGTCTCTTATATCAAATTCCGATGCAATTTCTGTGTTTCATCGTCAATGGGAAGGTCCAAGGGATACAGTAAACTTGCAGAGGTGCATCAGAATGAAAAACTGGTGACACAGAATCGCTCAAAAAATAGACAGTAGGAAGACTCAGTCTTCCTGTACTTAAGTCGGCATTGTGTCTCTTAATTTTATTCCGATGCAATTTCTGTGTTTCATCGTCAATGGTAAGGTCCAAGGGATACAGTAAATCTGTAGAGGTGCATCGGAATGTAAAACTGGTGACACAGGAAACGCTCAAAACATAGACAGTAGGAAGACTCAGTCTTCTTATACTTATGTCGGCATTGTGTCTCTTATACTAAATTCCGATGCAATTTCTGTGTTTCATTGTCAATGGGAAGCTCCAAGGGATACAGTAAACCTGCAGAGGTGCATCAGAATGTAAAACTGGTGACACAGGAAACGCACAAAACATAGACAGTAGGAAGACTCAGTCTTCCTGTACTTAAGTCGGCATTGTGTCTCTTATATTTAATTCCGATGCAATTTCTGTGTTTCATCGTCAATGGGAAGGTCCAAGGGATACAGTAAACCTGCAGAGGTGCATCAGAATGTAAAACAGGTGACACAGGAAACGCTCAAAAAATAGACAGTAGGGAGACTCCGTCTTCCTGTACTTAAGTCGGCATTGTGTCTCTTATATTTAATTCCGATGCAATTTCTGTGTTTCATCGTCAATGGGAACGTCCAAAAGATACAGTAAACCTGCAGAGGTAAATCGGAATGTAAAACTTGTGACACAGGAAACGCTCAAAACATAGACAGTAGGAAGACTCAATCTTCCGGTACTTAAGTCGGCATTGTGTGTCTTATATTTAATTTCGATGCAATTTGTGTGTTTCATCGCCAATGGGAAGGTCCAAGGGATACAGTAAACATGCAGAGGTGCATCGGAATGTAAAACTGGTGACACAGGATACGCTCAAAACATTGACCGTAAGAAGACTGTTTTCTGGTACTTAAGTCGGCATTGTGTCTCTTATATTTATTTCCGATGCAATATCTGTGTTTCATCGTCACTGTGAAGGTCCAAGGGATACTGTAAACCTGCAGATGTGCATCGGAATGTAAAACTGGTGACACAGGAAACGCTCAAAGCATAGACAGTAGGAAGACTCAGTCTTCCTGTACTTAAGTCGGCATTGTGTCTCTTATATTTATTTCCGATGAAATATCTGTGTTTCATCGTGAATGGGAAGGTCCAAGGGATATAGTAAACCTGCAGAGGTGCATCGGAAAGTAAAACTGATGACACAGGAAACGCTCAAAACATAGAGAGTAGGAAGACTTAGTCTTCCTGTACTTACGTCTGCATTGTGTCTCTTATATCAAATTCCGATGCAATTTCTGTGTTTCATCGTCAATGGGAAGGTCCAAGGGATACAGTAAACTTGCAGATGTGCATCAGAATGAAAAACTGGTGACACAGAATCGCTAAAAAAATAGACAGTAGGAAGACTCAGTCTTCCTGTACTTAAGTCGGCATTGTGTCTCTTAATTTTATTCCGATGCAATTTCTGTGTTTCATCGTCAATGGTAAGGTCCAAGGGATACAGTAAATCTGTAGAGGTGCATCGGAATGTAAAACTGGTGACACAGGAAACGCTCAAAACATAGACAGTAGGAAGACTCAGTCTTCTTATACTTATGTCGGCATTGTGTCTCTTATACTAAATTCCGATGCAATTTCTGTGTTTCATTGTCAATGGGAAGCTCCAAGGGATACAGTAAACCTGCAGAGGTGCATCAGAATGTAAAACTGGTGACACAGGAAACGCACAAAACATAGACAGTAGGAAGACTCAGTCTTCCTGTACTTAAGTCGGCATTGTGTCTCTTATATTTAATTCCGATGCAATTTCTGTGTTTCATCGTCAATGGGAAGGTCCAAGGGATACAGTAAACCTGCAGAGGTGCAGCGGTATGTAAAACTGGTGACACAGGATACGCTCAAAACATAGACAGTAGGAAGACTCAGTCTTCCTGTTCTTATGTCGGCATTGTGTCTCTTATATTTCATTCCGATGCAATTTCTGTGTTTCATCGTCAATGGGAAGGTCCAAGGGATACAGTAAACCTGCAGTTGTGCATCAGAATGTAAAACTGGTGACACAGGAAACGCTCAAAACATAGACAGTAGGAAGACTCAGTCTACCTGTACTTAAGTCGGCATTGTGTCTCCTATATTTATTTCCGGTGCGATTTCTGTGTTTCATCGACAATGGGAAGGTCCAAGGGATACAGCAAACCGGCAGAGGTGCATCGGAATGTAAAACTAATGACACAGGAAACGCTCAAAACATAGACCATAAGAAGACTCAGTTTTCTTGTGCTTAAGTCCCCGTTGTGTCTCTTATAGTTAATTCCGATGCAATTTCTGTGTTTCATCGTCAATGGGAAGGTCCAATGGATACGGTAAACCTGCGGAGGCAGAGGCGGTGCTGGGGCCACTGCTGTTTCTTATTTATATAAATGATATGCCTTCTAGTATTACAGGTGATTCAAAAATATTTCTGTTTGCTGATGACACCAGCTTGATAGTGAAGGATCTTGTGTGTAATATTGAAACAGTAACAAATAATTTAGTTCATGAAATAAGTTCGTGGCTTGTGGAAAATAATTTGATGCTAAATCACAGTAAGACTCAGTTTTTACAGTTTCTAACTCACAATTCAACAAGAACTGACATTTTAATCAGACAGAATGGGCATGTTATAAGCGAGACGGAACAGTTCAAGTTCCTAGGCGTACGGATAGATAGTAAGCTGTTGTGGAAAGCCCATGTTCAGGATCTTGTTCAGAAACTAAATGCTGCTTTATTTACCATTAGAACAGTATCTGAAATAAGTGACACTTCAACACGAAAAGTAGTCTACTTCGCATATTTTCATACGCTTATGTCGTATGGTATTATTTTTTGGGGTAATTCTTCTGATTCAAAAAGGGTATTTTTGGCTCAAAAACGGGCTGTTCGAGCTATATGTGGTGTAAGTTCGAGAACCTCTTGTCGACCCCTATTCAAAAATCTGGGAATTCTGACATTGCCCTCACAGTATATATTTTCTTTAATGTCGTTTGTTGTTAGCAATATTAGCCTATTCCCAAGAGTTAGCAGCTTTCACTCAGTAAATACTAGGCAGAAATCAAATCTGCATGTAGAATGCAGTTCCTTGACTCTTGTGCAGAAAGGAGTGCAGTATTCTGCTGCATCCATTTTCAATAAGCTACCACAAGAACTCAAAAATCTTAGCAGTAGCCCAAACTCTTTTAAGTCTAAACTGAAGAGTTTCCTCATGGCTCACTCCTTCTATTCTGTCGAGGAGCTCCTGGAAGAGCTAAAAAATTAAGCAAATTCCAGTGTTACATTGTTGATTGTCTTCATTTAAAATTATGACTTGTCACCTGAATATGTTTTTTTTCTATATTTCATTTTATCTGTTTCTAATATCGTGTTATAATTTCATGTATTGACTCGTTCCATGACCATGGAGATTTCTCCTTAATTTGGTCCCACGGAACAATAAATAAATAAATAAATAAATAAATAAATAAATAAAAACTGGTGACACAGGCAACGCTCAAACATAGACAGTAGGAAGACTCAGTCTTCCTGTACTTAATTCTGCATTGTGTCTCTTATATTTAATTCCGATGCAATTTCTGTGTTTCATCGTCAATGGGAAGGTCCAAGGGATACAGTAAACTTGCAGAGGTGCATCAGAATGGAAAACTGGTGACACAGGAAACGCTCAAAAAATAGACAGTAGGAAGACTCAGTCTTCCTGTACTTAAGTCGGCATTGTGTCTCTTATATTTAATTCCGATGCAATTTCTGTGCTTCATCGTCAATGGGAAGGTCCAAGGGATACAGTAAACCTGCAGAGGTGCATCGGAATGTAAAACTGATGACACAGGAAACGCTCAAAACATAGACAGTAGGAAGACTCAGTCTTCCTGTACTTATGTCTGCATTGTGTCTCTTATATTTAATTCCGATGTATTTTCTGTGTTTCACCGTCAATGGAAGTTCTATGGGATACAGTAAACCTGCACAGGTGCATCGGAATGTAAAACTGATGACACAGGAAACGCTCAAAACATAGACTGTAGGGAGACTTAGTCTTCCTGTACTTAAGTCAGCATTGTGTCTCTTATTTCTAATTCCGATGCAATTTCTGTGTTTCATCGTCAATGGGAAGGTCCAAGGGATACAGTAAACCTGCAGAGGTGCATCCGAATGTAAAACCGGTGACACTGGAAACGCTCAAAACATAGACAGTAGGAAGTCTCAGTCTTCCTGTACTTAAGTCGGCATTGTGTCTCTTATATTTAATTCCGATGCGATTACTGTGTTTCATCGACAATGTGAAGGTGCAAGGGATACAGTAAACCGGCAGAGGTGCATCGGAATGTAAAACTGGTGACACAAGAAACGCTCAAGCATAGACCGTAAAAAGACTCAGTTTTCTTGTACTTAAGTCGGCGTTGTGCCTCTTATATTTAATTCTGATGCAATTTCTGTGTTTCATCGTCAATGGGAAGGTCCAATGGAAACAGTAAACCTGCAGAAGTCCATCGAAATGTGAAACTGGTGTCACAGGAAACGCTCAAAACATAGACAGTAGGAAGACTCAGTCTTCCTGTACTTAAGTCGGCATTGTGTCTCTTATATTTAATTTCGATGCAATTTGTGTGTTTCATCGCCAATGGGATGGTCCAGGAGATACAGTAAACCTGCAGATGTGCATCGGAATGTAAAACTGGTGACACAGGAAACGCTCAAAACATAGACAGTAGGAAGACTCAGTCTTCTTATACTTAAGTCGGCATTGTGTCTCTTATATTTAATTCCGATGCAATTTCTGTGTTTCATTGTCAATGGGAAGCTCCAAGGGATACAGTAAACCTGCAGAGGTGCATCAGAATGTAAAACTGGTGACACAGGAAACGCACAAAACATAGACAGTAGGAAGACTCAGTCTTTCTGTACTTAAGTCGGCATTGTGTCTCTTATATTTAATTCCGATGCAATTTCTGTGTTTCATCGTCAATGGGAAGGTCCAAGGGACACAGTAAACCTGCAGAGGTGCATCGGAATGTAAAACTGGTGAGACAGGAAACGCTCAAAACATAGACAGTAGGAAGACTCAGTCTCCTGTACCTATGTCGGCATTGTGTCTCTTATATTTAATTCCGATGCTATTTCTGTGTTTCATCGTCACTGTGATTGTCCAAGGGATACAGTAAACCTGCAGAGGTGGATCGGTATGTAAAACTGGTGACACAGGATACGCTCAAAACATAGACAGTAGGAAGACTCAGTCTTCCTGTTCTTATGTCGGCATTGTGTCTCTTATATTTAATTCCGATGCAATTTCTGTGTTTCATCGTCAATGGGAAGGTCCAAGGGATACAGTAAACCTGCAGAGGTGCATCAGAATGTAAAACTGGTGACACAGGAAACGCTCAAAACATAGACAGTAGGATGACTCAGTCATCCTGTACTTAAGTCGGCATTGTGTCTCTTATATTTAATTCCGGTGCGATTTCTGTGTTTCATCGACAATGGAAAGGTCCAAGGGACACAGTAAACCGGCAGAGGTGCATCGGAATGCAAAACTAATGACACAGGAAACGCTCAAAACATAGACCGTAAGAAGACTCAGTTTTCTTGTGCTTAAGTCGGCGTTGTGTCTCTTATAGTTAATTCCGATGCAATTTCTGTGTTTCATCGTCAATGGGAAGGTCCAATGGATACGGTAAACCTGCAGAGGCACATCGGAATCTAAAACTGGTGACACAGGCAACGCTCAAAACATAGACAGTAGGAAGACTCAGTTTTCCTGTACTTAAGTCTGCATTGTGTCTCTATTATTTAATTCCGATGCAATTTCTGTGTTTCATCGTCAATGGGAAGGTCCAAGGCATACAGTAAACTTGCAGAGGTGCATCAGAATGTAAAACTGGTGACAGAGGAAACGCTCAAAAAATAGACAGTAGGAAGACTCAGTCTTCCTGTACTTAAGTCGGCATTGTGTCTCTTATATTTAATTCCGATGCAATTTCTGTGTTTCATCGTCAATGGGAACGTCCAAAAGATACAGTAAACCTGCAGAGGTAAATCGGAATGTAAAACTGGTGACACAGGAAACGCTCAAAACATAGACAGTAGGAAGACTCAGTCTTCCTGTACTTAAGTCGGCATTGTGTCTCTTATATTTATTTCCGATGAAATATCTGTGTTTCAACGTGAATGGGAAGGTCCAAGGGATATAGTAAACCTGCAGAGGTGCATCGGAATGAAAAACTGATGACACAGGAAACGCTCAAAACATAGAGAGTAGGAAGACTTAGTCTTCCTGTACTTAAGTCGGCATTGTGTCTCTTATATTTAATTCCGATGCAATTTCTGTGTTTCATCATCACTGTGAACGACCAAGGGATACAGTAAACCTGTAGAGGTGCATCGGAATGTAAAACTGGTGACACAGGAAACGCTCAAATTATAGACAGTAGGAAGACTCAGTCTTCCTGTACTTAAGTCGGCATTGTGTCTCTTATATTTAATTCCGATACAATTTCTGTGTTTCATTGTCAATGGGAAGCTCCAAGGGATACAGTAAACCTGCAGAGGTGCATCAGAATGTAAAACTGGTGACACAGGAAACGCACAAAACATAGACAGTTGGAAGACTCAGTCTTCTGTACTTAAGTCGGCATTGTATCTCTTATATTTAATGCCGATGCAATTTCTGTGTTTCATCGACAATGGGAAGGTCCAAGGGATACAGTAAACCTGCAGAGGTGCATCGGAATGTAAAACTGGTGACACAGGAAACGCTCAAAACATAGACAGTAGGAAGACTCAGTCTTCCTGTACTTTAGTCGGCTTTGTGTCTCTTATATTTAATTCCGATCCTATTTCTGTGTTTCATCGTCACTGTGATGGTCCAAGGGATACAGTAAACCTGCAGAGGTGCATCGGTATGTAAAACTGGTGACACAGGATACGCTCAAAACATAGACAGTAGGAAGACTCAGTCTTCCTGTTCTTATGTCGGCATTGTTTCTCTTATATTTCATTCTGATGCAATTTCTGTGTTTCATCGTCAATGGGAAGGTCCAAGGGATACAGTAAACCTGCAGAGGTGCATCGGAATGTAAAACTGGTGACACAGGAAACGCTCAAAACATAGACAGTAGGAAGACAGTCTTCCTGTACTTTAGTCGGCATTGTGTCTCTTATATTTAATTCCGATCCTATTTCTGTGTTTCATCGTCACTGTGATGGTCCAAGGGATACAGTAAACCTGCAGAGGTGCATCGGTATGTAAAACTGGTGACACAGGATACGCTTAAAACATAGACAGTAGGAAGACTCAATCTTCCTGTTCTTATGTCGGCATTGTGTCTCCTATATTTAATTCCGGGGGGATTTCTGTGTTTCATCGACAATGGGAAGGTCCAAGGGATACACTAAACCGGCAGAGGTGCATCGGAATGTAAAACTAATGACACAGGAAACGCTTAAAATATAGACCGTAAGAACACTCAGTTTTCTTGTGCTTAAGTCGGCGTTGTGACTCTTATAGTTAATTCCGATGCAATTTCTGTGTTTCATCGTCAATGGGAAGGTCCAATGGATACGGTAAACCTGCAGAGGCACATCGGAATCTAAAAGTGGTGACACAGGCAACGCTGAAACATAGACAGTAGGAAGACTCAGTCTTCCTGTACTTAAGTCTGCATTGTGTCTCTTATATTTAATTTCGATGCAATTTGTGTGTTTCATCGCCAATGGGATGGTCCAGGAGATACAGTAAACCTGCAGATGTGCATCGGAATGTAAAACTGGTGACACAGGAAACGCTCAAAACATAGACAGTAGGAAGACTCAGTCTTCTTATACTTAAGTCGGCATTGTGTCTCTTATATTTAATTCCGATGCAATTTCTGTGTTTCATTGTCAATGGGAAGCTCCAAGGGATACAGTAAACCTGCAGAGGTGCATCAGAATGTAAAACTGGTGACACAGGAAACGCACAAAACATAGACAGTAGGAAGACTCAGTCTTCCTGTACCTATGTCGGCATTGTGTCTCTTATATTTAATTCCGATGCTATTTCTGTGTTTCATCGTCACTGTGATGGTCCAAGGGATACAGTAAACCTGCAGAGGTGCATCGGTATGTAAAACTGGTGACACAGGATACGCTCAAAACATAGACAGTAGGAAGACTCAGTCTTCCTGTTCTTATGTCGGCATTGTGTCTCTTATATTTAATTCCGATGCAATTTCTGTGTTTCATCGTCAATGGGAAAGTCCAAGGGATACAGTAAACCTGCAGAGGTGCATCAGAATGTAAAACTGGTGACACAGGAAACGCTCAAAACATAGACAGTAGGAAGACTCAGTCGTCCTGTACTTAAGTCGGCATTGTGTCTCTTATATTTAATTCCGGTGCGATTTCTGTGTTTCATCGACAATGGGAAGGTCCAAGGGATACAGTAAACCGGCAGAGGTGCATCGAAATGCAAAACTAATGACACAGGAAACGCTCAAAACATAGACCGTAAGAAGACTCAATTTTCTTGTGCTTAAGTCGGCGTTGTGTCTCTTATAGTTAATTCCGATGCAATTTCTGTCTTTCATCGTTAATGGGAAGGTCCAATTGATACGGTAAACCTGCAGAGGCACATCGGAATCTAAAACTGGTGACACAGGCAACGCTCAAAACATAGACAGTAGGAAGACTCAGTTTTCCTGTACTTAAGTCTGCATTGTGTCTCTTATATTTAATTCCGATGCAATTTCTGTGTTTCATCGTCAATGGGAAGGTCCAAGGGATACAGTAAACTTGCAGAGGTGCATCAGAATGTAAAACTGGTGACACAGGAAACGCTCAAAAAATAGACAGTAGGAAGACTCAGTCTTCCTGTACTTAAGTCGGCATTGTGTCTTTTATATTTAATTCCGATGCAATTTCTGTGTTTCATCGTCAATGGGAACGTCCAAAAGATACAGTAAACCTGCAGAGGTAAATCGGAATGTAAAACTGGTGACACAGGAAACGCTCAAAACATAGACAGTAGGAAGACTCAATCTTCCGGTACTTAAGTCGGCATTGTGTCTCTTATATTTAATTCCGATGCAATTTCTGTGTTTCAACGTCAATGGGAAGGTCCAAGGGATACAGTAAACCTGAAGAGGTGCATCGGAATGTAAAACTAGTGAGACAGGAAACGCTCAAAACATAGACAGTAGGAAGCCTCAGTCTTCCTGTACTTAAGTCGGCATTGTGTCTCTTATATTTAATTCCGATGCAATTTCTGTGTTTCATCGTCAATGGGAAGGTCCAAGGGATACTGTAAACCTGCAGAGGTGCATCGGAATGTAAAACTGGTGACACAGGAAACGCTCAAAACATAGACAGCAGGAAGACTCAGTCGTCCTGTACTTAAGTCGGCATTGTGTCTCTTATATTTAATTCCGATGCGATTACTGTGTTTCATTGACAATGTGAAGGTGCAAGGGATACAGTAAACCGGCAGAGGTGCATCGGAATGTAAAACTGGTGACACAGGAAACGCTCAAGCATAGACCGTAAAAAGACTCAGTTTTCTTGTACTTAAGTCGGCGTTGTGCCTCTTATATTTAATTCTGATGCAATTTCTGTGTTTCATCGTCAATGGGAAGGTCCAATGGAAACAGTAAACCTGCAGAAGTCCATCGAAATGTGAAACTGGTGTCACAGGAAACGCTCAAAACATAGACAGTAGGAAGACTCAGTCTTCCTGTACTTAAGTCGGCATTGTGTCTCTTATATTTAATTTCGATGCAATTTGTGTGTTTCATCGCCAATGGGATGGTCCAGGAGATACAGTAAACCTGCAGATGTGCATCGGAATGTAAAACTGGTGACACAGGAAACGCTCAAAACATAGACAGTAGGAAGACTCAGTCTTCTTATACTTAAGTCGGCATTGTGTCTCTTATATTTAATTCCGATGCAATTTCTGTGTTTCATTGTCAATGGGAAGCTCCAAGGGATACAGTAAACCTGCAGAGGTGCATCAGAATGTAAAACTGGTGACACAGGAGACGCACAAAACATAGACAGTAGGAAGACTCAGTCTTCTTGTACTTAAGTCGGCATTGTGTCTCTTATATTTAATTCCGATGCAATTTCTGTGTTTCATCGTCAATGGGAAGGTCCAAGGGACACAGTAAACCTGCAGAGGTGCATCGGAATGTAAAACTGGTGACACAGGAAACGCTCAAAACATAGACAGTAGGAAGACTCAGTCTCCTGTACCTATGTCGGCATTGTGTCTCTTATATTTAATTCCGATGCTATTTCTGTGTTTCATCGTCACTGTGATTGTCCAAGGGATACAGTAAACCTGCAGAGGTGGATCGGTATGTAAAACTGGTGACACAGGATACGCTCAAAACATAGACAGTAGGAAGACTCAGTCTTCCTGTTCTTATGTCGGCATTGTGTCACTTATATTTAATTCCGATGCAATTTCTGTGTTTCATCGTCAATGGGAAGGTCCAAGGGATACAGTAAACCTGCAGAGGTGCATCAGAATGTAAAACTGGTGACACATGAAACGCTCAAAACATAGACAGTTGGATGACTCAGTCATCCTGTACTTAAGTCGGCATTGTGTCTCTTATATTTAATTCCGGTGCGATTTCTGTGTTTCATCGACAATGGGAAGGTCCAAGGGATACAGTAAACCGGCAGAGGTGCATCGGAATGCAAAACTAATGACACAGGAAACGCTCAAAACATAGACCGTAAGAAGACTCAGTTTTCTTGTGCTTAAGTCGGCGTTGTGTCTCTTATAGTTAATTCCGATGCAATTTCTGTGTTTCATCGTCAATGGGAATGTCCAAAAGATACAGTAAACCTGCAGAGGTAAATCGGAATGTAAAACTGGTGACACAGGAAACGCTCAAAACATAGACAGTAGGAAGACTCAGTCTTCCTGTACTTAAGTCGGCATTGTGTCTCTTATATTTATTTCCGATGAAATATCTGTGTTTCATCGTGAATGGGAAGGTCCAAGGGATATAGTAAACCTGCAGAGGTGCATCGGAAAGTAAAACTGATGACACAGGAAACGCTCAAAACATAGAGAGTAAGAAGACTTAGTCTTCCTGTACTTAAGTCGGCATTGTGTCTCTTATATTTAATTCCGATGCAATTTCTGTGTTTCATCGTCAATGGGAAGGTCCAAGGGATACTGTAAACCTGCAGAGGTGCATCGGAATGTAAAACTGGTGACACAGGAAACGCTCAAAACATAGACAGTAGGAAGACTCAATCTTCCTGTACTTAAGTCGGCATTGTGTCTCTTATATTTATTTCCGATGAAATATCTGTGTTTCATCGTGAATGGGAAGTTCCAAGGGCTATAGTAAACCTGCAGAGGTGCATCGGAAAGTAAAACTGATGACACAGGAAACGCTCAAAACATAGAGAGTAGGAAGACTTAGTCTTCCTGTACTTAAGTCGGCATTGTGTCTCTTATATTTAATTCCGATGCAATTTCTGTGTTTCATCGTCACTGTGAAGGTCCAAGGGATACAGTAAACCTGTAGAGGTGCATCGGAATGTAAAACTGGTGACACAGGAAACGCTCAAATTATAGACAGTAGGAAGACTCAGTCTTCCTGTACTTAAGTCGGCATTGTGTCTCTTATATTTAATTCCGATACAATTTCTGTGTTTCATTGTCAATGGGAAGCTCCAAGGGATACAGTAAACCTGCAGAGGTGCATCAGAATGTAAAACTGGTGACACAGGAAACGCACAAAACATAGACAGTTGGAAGACTCAGTCTTCCTGTACTTAAGTCGGCATTGTATCTCTTATATTTAATTCCGATGCAATTTCTGTGTTTCATCGTCAATCGGAAGGTCCAAGGGATACAGTAAACATGCAGAGGTGCATCGGAATGTAAAACTGGTGACACAGGAAACGCTCAAAACATAGACAATGGGAAGACTCAGTCTTCTTATACTTAAGTCGGCATTGTGTCTCTTATATTTAATTCCGATGCAATTTCTGTGTTTCATTGTCAATGGGAAGCTCCAAGGGATACAGTAAACCTGCAGAGGTGCATCAGAATGTAAAACTGGTGACACAGGAAACGCACAAAACATAGACAGTAGGAAGACTCAGGCTTCCTGTACCTATGTCGGCATTGTGTCTCTTATATTTAATTCCGATGCTATTTCTGTGTTTCATCGTCACTGTGATGGTCCAAGGGATACAGTAAACCTGCAGAGGTGCATCGGTATGTAAAACTGGTGACACAGGATACGCTCAAAACATAGACAGTAGGAAGACTCAGTCTTCCTGTTCTTATGTCGGCATTGTGTCTCTTATATTTAATTCCGACGCAATTTCTGTGTTTCATCGTCAATGGGAAGGTCCAAGGGATACAGTAAACCTGCAGAGGTGCATCAGAATGTAAAACTGGTGACACAGGAAACGCTCAAAACATAGACAGTAGGAAGAGTCAGTCATCCTGTACTTAAGTCGGCATTGTGTCTCTTATATTTAATTCCGGTGCGATTTCTGTGTTTCATCGACAATGGGAAGGTCCAAGGGATACAGTAAACCGGCAGAGGTGCATCGGAATGCAAAACTAATGACACAGGAAACGCTCAAAACATAGACCGTAAGAAGACTCAATTTTCTTGTGCTTAAGTCGGCGTTGTGTCTCTTATAGTTAAATCCGATGCAATTTCTGTGTTTCATCGTCAATGGGAAGGTCCAATGGATACGGTAAACCTGCAGAGGCACATCGGAATCTAAAACTGGTGACACAGGCAACGCTCAAAACATAGACAGTAGGAAGACTCAGTTTTCCTGTACTTAAGTCTGCATTGTGTCTCTTATATTTAATTCCGATGCAATTTCTGTGTTTCATCGTCAATGGGAAGGTCCAAGGGATACAGTAAACTTGCAGAGGTGCATCAGAATGTAAAACTGGTGACACAGGAAACGCTCAAAAAATTAACAGTAGGAAGACTCAGTCTTCCTGTACTTAAGTCGGCATTGTGTCTCTTATATTTAATTCCGATGCAATTTCTGTGTTTCATCGTCAATGGGAACGTCCAAAAGATACAGTAAACCTGCAGAGGTAAATCGGAATGTAAAACTGGTGACACAGGAAACGCTCAAAACATAGACAGTAGGAAGACTCAATCTTCCGGTACTTAAGTCGGCATTGTGTCTCTTATATTTAATTCCGATGCAATTTCTGTGTTTCAACGTCAATGGGAAGGTCCAAGGGATACAGTAAACCTGAAGAGGTGCATCGGAATGTAAAACTAGTGAGACAGGAAACGCTCAAAACATAGACAGTAGGAAGCCTCAGTCTTCCTGTACTTAAGTCGGCATTGTGTCTCTTATATTTAATTCCGATGCAATTTCTGTGTTTCATCGTCAATGGGAAGGTCCAAGGGATACTGTAAACCTGCAGAGGTGCATCGGAATGTAAAACTGGTGACACAGGAAACGCTCAAAATATAGACAGTAGGAAGACTCAGTCTTCCTGTACTTAAGTCGGCATTGTGTCTCTTATATTTATTTCCGATGAAATATCTGTGTTTCATCGTGAATGGGAAGTTCCAAGGGCTATAGTAAACCTGCAGAGGTGCATCGGAAAGTAAAACTGATGACACAGGAAACGCTCAAAACATAGAGAGTAGGAAGACTTAGTCTACCTGTACTTAAGTCGGCATTGTGTCTCTTATATTTAATTCCGATGCAATTTCTGTGTTTCATCGTCACTGTGATGGTCCAAGGGATACAGTAAACCTGTAGAGGTGCATCGGAATGTAAAACTGGTGACACAGGAAACGCTCAAATTATAGACAGTAGGAAGACTCAGTCTTCCTGTACTTAAGTCGGCATTGTGTCTCTTATATTTAATTCCGATACAATTTCTGTGTTTCATTGTCAATGGGAAGCTCCAAGGGATACAGTAAACCTGCAGAGGTGCATCAGAATGTAAAACTGGTGACACAGGAAACGCACAAAACATAGACAGTTTGATGACTCAGTCTTCCTGTACTTAAGTCGGCATTGTATCTCTTATATTTAATTCCGATGCAATTTCTGTGTTTCATCGTCAATCGGAAGGTCCAAGGGATACAGTAAACCTGCAGAGGTGCATCGGAATGTAAAACTGGTGACACAGGAAACGCTCAAAACATAGTCAGTAGGAAGACTCAGTCTTCCTGTACTTTAGTCGGCTTTGTGTCTCTTACATTTAATTCCGATCCTATTTCTGTGTTTCATCGTCACTGTGATGGTACAAGGGATACAGTAAACCTGCAGAGGTGCATCGGTATGTAAAACTGGTGACACAGGATACGCTCAAAACATAGACAGTAGGAAGACTCAGTCTTCCTGTTCTTATGTCGGCAATGTGTCTCTTATATTTCATTCCGATGCAATTTCTGTGTTTCATCGTCAATGGGAAGGTCCAAGGGATACAGTAAACCTGCAGAGGTGCATCGGAATGTAAAACTGGTGACACAGGAAACGCTCAAAACATAGACAGTAGGAAGACAGTCTTCCTGTACTTTAGTCGGCATTGTGTCTCTTATATTTAATTCCGATCCTATTTCTGTGTTTCATCGTCACTGTGATGGTCCAAGGGATACAGTAAACCTGCAGAGGTGCATCGGTATGTAAAACTGGTGACACAGGATACGCTCAAAACATAGACAGTAGGAAGACTCAATCTTCCTGTTCTTATGTCGGCATTGTGTCTCCTATATTTAATTCCGGGGGGATTTCTGTGTTTCATCGACAATGGGAAGGTCCAAGAGATACAGTAAACCGGCAGAGGTGCATCGGAATGTAAAACTAATGACACAGGAAACGCTCAAAACATAGACCGTAAGAACACTCAGTTTTCTTGTGCTTAAGTCGGCGTTGTGACTCTTATAGTTAATTCCCATGCAATTTCTGTGTTTCATCGTCAATGGGAAGGTCCAATGGATACGGTAAACCTGCAGAGGCACATCGGAATCTAAAAGTGGTGACACAGGCAACGCTGAAACATAGACAGTAGGAAGACTCCGTCTTCCTGTACTTAAGTCTGCATTGTGTCTCTTATATTTAATTCCGATGCAATTTCTGTGTTTCATCGTCAATGGGAAGGTCCAAGGGATACTGTAAACCTGCAGAGGTGCATCGGAATATAAAACTGATGACACAGGAAACGCTCAAAACATAGACAGTAGGAAGACTCAGTCTTCCTGTACTTATGTCGGCATTGTGTCTCTTATATTTAATTCCGATGCAATTTCTGTGTTTCATCGTCACTGTGAAGGTCCAAGGGATACAGTAAACCTGTAGAGGTGCATCGGAATGTAAAACTGGTGACACAGGAAACGCTCAAATTATAGACAGTAGGAAGACTCAGTCTTCCTGTACTTAAGTCGGCATTGTGTCTCTTATAATTAATTCCGATGCAATTTCTGTGTTTCATTGTCAATCGGAAGCTCCAAGGGATACAGTAAACCTGTAGAGGTGCATCAGAATTTAAAAGTGGTGACACAGGAAACGCACAAAACATAGACAGTAGGAAGACTCAGTCTTCCTGTACTTAAGTCGGCATTGTGTCTCTTATATTTAATTCCGATGCAATTTCTGTGTTTCATCGTCAATCGGAAGGTCCAAGGGATACAGTAAACCTGCAGAGGTGCATCGGAATGTAAAACTGGTGACACAGGAAACGCTCAAAACATAGACAATGGGAAGACTCAGTCTTCTTATACTTAAGTCGGCATTGTGTCTCTTATATTTAATTCCGATGCAATTTCTGTGTTTCATTGTCAATGGGAAGCTCCAAGGGATACAGTAAACCTGCAGAGGTGCATCAGAATGTAAAACTGGTGACACAGGAAACGCACAAAACATAGACAGTAGGAAGACTCAGTCTTCCTGTACCTATGTCGGCATTGTGTCTCTTATATTTAATTCCGATGCTATTTCTGTGTTTCATCGTCACTGTGATGGTCCAAGGGATACAGTAAACCTGCAGAGGTGCATCGGTATGTAAAACTGGTGACACAGGATACGCTCAAAACATAGACAGTAGGAAGACTCAGTCTTCCTGTTCTTATGTCGGCATTGTGTCTCTTATATTTAATTCCGACGCAATTTCTGTGTTTCATCGTCAATGGGAAGGTCCAAGGGATACAGTAAACCTGCAGAGGTGCATCAGAATGTAAAACTGGTGACACAGGAAACGCTCAAAACATAGACAGTAGGAAGAGTCAGTCATCCTGTACTTAAGTCGGCATTGTGTCTCTTATATTTAATTCCGGTGCGATTTCTGTGTTTCATCGACAATGGGAAGGTCCAAGGGATACAGTAAACCGGCAGAGGTGCATCGGAATGCAAAACTAATGACACAGGAAACGCTCAAAACATAGACCGTAAGAAGACTCAATTTTCTTGTGCTTAAGTCGGCGTTGTGTCTCTTATAGTTAATTCCGATGCAATTTCTGTGTTTCATCGTCAATGGGAAGCTCCAATGGATACGGTAAACCTGCAGAGGCACATCGGAATCTAAAACTGGTGACACAGGCAACGCTCAAAACATAGACAGTAGGAAGACTCAGTTTTCCTGTACTTAAGTCTGCATTGTGTCTCTTATATTTAATTCCGATGCAATTTCTGTGTTTCATCGTCAATGGGAAGGTCCAAGGGATACAGTAAACTTGCAGAGGTGCATCAGAATGTAAAACTGGTGACACAGGAAACGCTCAAAAAATTAACAGTAGGAAGACTCAGTCTTCCTGTACTTAAGTCGGCATTGTGTCTCTTATATTTAATTCCGATGCAATTTCTGTGTTTCATCGTCAATGGGAACGTCCAAAAGATACAGTAAACCTGCAGAAGTAAATCGGAATGTAAAACTGGTGACACAGGAAACGCTCAAAACATAGACAGTAGGAAGACTCAATCTTCCGGTACTTAAGTCGGCATTGTGTCTCTTATATTTAATTCCGATGCAATTTCTGTGTTTCAACGTCAATGGGAAGGTCCAAGAGATACAGTAAACCTGAAGAGGTGCATCGGAATGTAAAACTAGTGAGACAGGAAACGCTCAAAACATAGACAGTAGGAAGCCTCAGTCTTCCTGTACTTAAGTCGGCATTGTGTCTCTTATATTTAATTCCGATGCAATTTCTGTGTTTCATCGTCAATGGGAAGGTCCAAGGGATACTGTAAACCTGCAGAGGTGCATCGGAATGTAAAACTGGTGACACAGGAAACGCTCAAAACATAGACAGTAGGAAGACTCAGTCTTCCTGTACTTAAGTCGGCATTGTGTCTCTTATATTTATTTCCGATGAAATATCTGTGTTTCATCGTGAATGGGAAGTTCCAAGGGCTATAGTAAACCTGCAGAGGTGCATCGGAAAGTAAAACTGATGACACAGGAAACGCTCAAAACATAGAGAGTAGGAAGACTTAGTCTTCCTGTACTTAAGTCGGCATTGTGTCTCTTATGTTTAATTCCGATGCAATTTCTGTGTTTCATCGTCACTGTGATGGTCCAAGGGATACAGTAAACCTGTAGAGGTGCATCGGAATGTAAAACTGGTGACACAGGAAACGCTCAAATTATAGACAGTAGGAAGACTCAGTCTTCCTGTACTTAAGTCGGCATTGTGTCTCTTATATTTAATTCCGATACAATTTCTGTGTTTCATTGTCAATGGGAAGCTCCAAGGGATACAGTAAACCTGCAGAGGTGCATCAGAATGTAAAACTGGTGACACAGGAAACGCACAAAACATAGACAGTTTGAAGACTCAGTCTTCCTGTACTTAAGTCGGCATTGTATCTCTTATATTTAATTCCGATGCAATTTCTGTGTTTCATCGTCAATCGGAAGGTCCAAGGGATACAGTAAACCTGCAGAGGTGCATCGGAATGTAAAACTGGTGACACAGGAAACGCTCAAAACATAGTCAGTAGGAAGACTCAGTCTTCCTGTACTTTAGTCGGCTTTGTGTCTCTTACATTTAATTCCGATCCTATTTCTGTGTTTCATCGTCACTGTGATGGTACAAGGGATACAGTAAACCTGCAGAGGTGCATCGGTATGTAAAACTGGTGACACAGGATACGCTCAAAACATAGACAGTAGGAAGACTCAGTCTTCCTGTTCTTATGTCGGCAATGTGTCTCTTATATTTCATTCCGATGCAATTTCTGTGTTTCATCGTCAATGGGAAGGTCCAAGGGATACAGTAAACCTGCAGAGGTACATCGGAATGTAAAACTGGTGACACAGGAAACGCTCAAAACATAGACAGTAGGAAGACAGTCTTCCTGTACTTTAGTCGGCATTGTGTCTCTTATATTTAATTCCGATCCTATTTCTGTGTTTCATCGTCACTGTGATGGTCCAAGGGATACAGTAAACCTGCAGAGGTGCATCGGTATGTAAAACTGGTGACACAGGATACGCTCAAAACATAGACAGTAGGAAGACTCAATCTTCCTGTTCTTATGTCGGCATTGTGTCTCCTATATTTAATTCCGGGGGGATTTCTGTGTTTCATCGACAATCGGAAGGTCCAAGAGATACAGTAAACCGGCAGAGGTGCATCGGAATGTAAAACTAATGACACAGGAAACGCTCAAAACATAGACCGTAAGAACACTCAGTTTTCTTGTGCTTAAGTCGGCGTTGTGACTCTTATAGTTAATTCCCATGCAATTTCTGTGTTTCATCGTCAATGGGAAGGTCCAATGGATACGGTAAACCTGCAGAGGCACATCGGAAATTAAAAGTGGTGACACAGGCAACGCTGAAACATAGACAGTAGGAAGACTCCGTCTTCCTGTACTTAAGTCTGCATTGTGTCTCTTATATTTAATTCCGATGCAATTTCTGTGTTTCATCGTCAATGGGAAGGTCCAAGGGATACTGTAAACCTGCAGAGGTGCATCGGTATGTAAAACTGGTGACACAGGATACGCTCAAAACATAGACAGTAGGAAGACTCAGTCTTCCTGTTCTTATGTCGGCATTGTGTCTCTTATATTTCATTCCGATGCAATTTCTGTGTTTCATCGTCAATGGGAAGGTCCAAGGGATACAGTAAACCTGCAGTGGTGCTTCAGAATGTAAAACTGGTGACACAGGAAACGCTCAAAACATAGACAGTAGGAAGACTCAGTCTTCCTGTACTTAAGTCGGCATTGTGTCTCCTATATTTATTTCCGTTGCGATTTCTGTGTTTCATCGACAATGGGAAGGTCCAAGGGATACAGCAAACCGGCAGAGGTGCATCGGAATGTAAAACTAATGACACAGGAAACGCTCAAAACATAGACCGTAAGAAGACTCATTTTTCTTGTCCTTAAGTCGGCGTTGTGTCTCTTATAGTTAATTCCGATGCAATTTCTGTGTTTCATCCTCAATGGGAAGGTCCAATGGATACGGTAAACCTGCAGAGGCACATCGGAATCTAAAACTGGTGACACAGGCAACGCTCAAACGTAGACAGTAGGAAGACTCAGTCTTCCTGTACTTAAGTCTGCATTGTGTCTCTTATATTTAATTCCGATGCAATTTCTGTGTTTCATCGTCAATGGGAAGGTCCAAAGGGATACAGTAAACTTGCAGAGGTGCATCAGAATGTAAAACTGGTGACACAGGAAACGCTCAAAAAATAGACAGTAGGAAGACTCAGTCTTCATGTACTTAAGTCGGCATTGTGTCTCTTATATATAATTCCGATGCAATTTCTGTGTTTCATCGTCAATGGGAAGGTCCAAGGGATACAGAAAACCTGCAGAGGTGCATCGGAATGTAAAACGTGACACAGGAAACGCTCAAATCATAGACAGTAGGAAGACTCAGTCTTCCTGTACTGAAGTCGGCATTGTGTCTCTTATATTTATTTCCGCTGAAATTTCTGTGTTTCATCGTGAATGTAAAGATCCAAGGGATATAGTAAACAAGCAGAGGTGCATCGGAAAGTAAATCTGATGACACAGGAAACGCTCAAAGCATAGACAGTAGGAAGACTTAGTCTTCCTGTACATAAGTCGGCATTGTGTCTCTTATATTTAATTCCGATGCAATTTCTGTTTTCCATCGTGTATGGGAAGGTCCAAGGGATACAGTAACCCTGCAGAGGTGCATCGGAATGTAAAACTGATGACACAGGAAACGCTCAAAACATAGACAGTAGGAAGACTCAATCTTCCTGTACTTATGTCTGCATTGTGTCTCTTATATTTAATTCCGATATATTTTCTGTGTTTCACCGTCAATGGGATGTTCTAAGGGATACAGTAAACCTGCACAGGTGCATCGGAATGTAAAACTGATGACACAGGAAACGCTCAAAACATAGACTGTAGGGAGACTTAGTCTTCCTGTACTTATGTCTGCATTGTGTCTCTTACATTTAATTCCGATGCAATTTCTGTGTTTCATCGTCAATGGGAAGGTCCAAGGGATACAGTAAACTTGCAGAGGTGCATCAGAATGAAAAACTGGTGACACAGGAAACGCTCAAAAAATAGACAGTAGGAAGACTCAGTCTTCTTGTACTTAAGTCGGCATTGTGTCTCTTATATTTAATTCCGATGCAATTTCTGTGTTTCATCGTCAATGGGAAGGTCCAAGGGATACAGTAAATCTGCAGAGGTGCATCGGAATGTAAAACTGGTGACGCAGGAAACGCTCAAAACATAGACAGTAGGAAGACTCAGTCTTCCTGTACTTTAGTCGGCATTGTGTCTCTTATATTTAATTCCGATCCTATTTCTGTGTTTCATCGTCACTGTGATGGTCCAAGGGATACAGTAAACCTGCAGAGGTGCATCGGTATGTAAAACTGGTGACACAGGATACGCTCAAAACATAGACAGTAGGAAGACTCAGTCTTCCTGTTCTTATGTCGGCATTGTGTCTCTTATATTTCATTCCGATGCAATTTCTGTGTTTCATCGTCAATGGGAAGGTCCAAGGGATACAGTAAACCTGCAGTGGTGCTTCAGAATGTAAAACTGGTGACACAGGAAACGCTCAAAACATAGACAGTAGGAAGACTCAGTCTTCCTGTACTTAAGTCGGCATTGTGTCTCCTATATTTATTTCCGTTGCGATTTCTGTGTTTCATCGACAATGGGAAGGTCCAAGGGATACAGCAAACCGGCAGAGGTGCATCGGAATGTAAAACTAATGACACAGGAAACGCTCAAAACATAGACCGTAAGAAGACTCATTTTTCTTGTCCTTAAGTCGGCGTTGTGTCTCTTATAGTTAATTCCGATGCAATTTCTGTGTTTCATCCTCAATGGGAAGGTCCAATGGATACGGTAAACCTGCAGAGGCACATCGGAATCTAAAACTGGTGACACAGGCAACGCTCAAACGTAGACAGTAGGAAGACTCAGTCTTCCTGTACTTAAGTCTGCATTGTGTCTCTTATATTTAATTCCGATGCAATTTCTGTGTTTCATCGTCAATGGGAAGGTCCAAAGGGATACAGTAAACTTGCAGAGGTGCATCAGAATGTAAAACTGGTGACACAGGAAACGCTCAAAAAATAGACAGTAGGAAGACTCAGTCTTCATGTACTTAAGTCGGCATTGTGTCTCTTATATATAATTCCGATGCAATTTCTGTGTTTCATCGTCAATGGGAAGGTCCAAGGGATACAGAAAACCTGCAGAGGTGCATCGGAATGTAAAACGTGACACAGGAAACGCTCAAATCATAGACAGTAGGAAGACTCAGTCTTCCTGTACTGAAGTCGGCATTGTGTCTCTTATATTTATTTCCGCTGAAATTTCTGTGTTTCATCGTGAATGTAAAGATCCAAGGGATATAGTAAACAAGCAGAGGTGCATCGGAAAGTAAATCTGATGACACAGGAAACGCTCAAAGCATAGACAGTAGGAAGACTTAGTCTTCCTGTACATAAGTCGGCATTGTGTCTCTTATATTTAATTCCGATGCAATTTCTGTTTTCCATCGTGTATGGGAAGGTCCAAGGGATACAGTAACCCTGCAGAGGTGCATCGGAATGTAAAACTGATGACACAGGAAACGCTCAAAACATAGACAGTAGGAAGACTCAATCTTCCTGTACTTATGTCTGCATTGTGTCTCTTATATTTAATTCCGATATATTTTCTGTGTTTCACCGTCAATGGGATGTTCTAAGGGATACAGTAAACCTGCACAGGTGCATCGGAATGTAAAACTGATGACACAGGAAACGCTCAAAACATAGACTGTAGGGAGACTTAGTCTTCCTGTACTTATGTCTGCATTGTGTCTCTTACATTTAATTCCGATGCAATTTCTGTGTTTCATCGTCAATGGGAAGGTCCAAGGGATACAGTAAACTTGCAGAGGTGCATCAGAATGTAAAACTGGTGACACAGGAAACGCTCAAAAAATAGACAGTAGGAAGTCTCAGTCTTCCTGTACTTAAGTCGGCATTGTGTCTCTTATATTTAATTCCGATGCAATTTCTGTGTTTCATCGTCAATGGGAACGTCCAAAAGATACAGTAAACCTGCAGAGGTAAATCGGAATGTAAAACTGGTGACACAGGAAACGCTCAAAACATAGACAATAGGAAGACTCAATCTTCCGGTACTTAAGTCAGCATTGTGTCTCTTATATTTAATTCCGATGCAATTTCTGTGTTTCAACGTCAATGGGAAGGTCCAAGGGATACAGTAAACCTGAAGAGGTGCATCGGAATGTAAAACTAGTGAGACAGGAAACGCTCAAAAGATAGACAGTAGGAAGCCTCAGTCTTCCTGTACTTAAGTCGACATTGTGTCTCTTATATTTAATTCCGATGCAATTTCTGTGTTTCATCGTCAATGGGAAGGTCCAAGGGATACTGTAAACCTGCAGAGGTGCATCGGAATGTAAAACTGGTGACACAGGAAACGCTCAAAACATAGACAGTAGGAAGACTCAGTCTTCCTGTACTTAAGTCGGCATTGTGTCTCTTATATTTATTTCCGATGAAATATCTGTGTTTCATCGTGAATGGGAAGGTCCAAGGGATATAGTAAACCTGCAGAGGTGCATCGGAAAGTAAAACTGATGACACAGGAAACGCTCAAAACATAGAGAGTAGGAAGACTTAGTCTTCCTGTACTTAAGATGGCATTGTGTCTCTTATATTTAATTCCGATGTAATATCTGTGTTTCATCGTCACTGTGAAGGTCCAAGGGATACAGTAACCTGTAGAGGTGCATCGGAATGTAAAACTGGTGACACAGGAAACGCTCAAATTATAGACAGTAGGAAGACTCAGTCTTCCTGTACTTAAGTCGGCATTGTGTCTCTTATATTTAATTCCGATACAATTTCTGTGTTTCATTGTCAATGGGAAGCTCCAAGGGATACAGTAAACCTGCAGAGGTGCATCAGAATGTAAAACTGGTGACACAGGAAACGCACAAAACATAGACAGTTGGAAGACTCAGTCTTCCTGTACTTAAGTCGGCATTGTATCTCTTATATTTAATTCCGATGCAATTTCTGTGTTTCATCGTCAATGGGAAGGTCCAAGGGATACAGTAAACTTGCAGAGGTGCATCAGAATGAAAAACTGGTGACACAGGAAACGCTCAAAAAATAGACAGTAGGAAGACTCAGTCTTCTTGTACTTAAGTCGGCATTGTGTCTCTTATATTTAATTCCGATGCAATTTCTGTGTTTCATCGTCAATGGGAAGGTCCAAGGGATACAGTAAATCTGCAGAGGTGCATCGGAATGTAAAACTGGTGACGCAGGAAACGCTCAAAACATAGACAGTAGGAAGACTCAGTCTTCCTGTACTTTAGTCGGCATTGTGTCTCTTATATTTAATTCCGATCCTATTTCTGTGTTTCATCGTCACTGTGATGGTCCAAGGGATACAGTAAACCTGCAGAGGTGCATCGGTATGTAAAACTGGTGACACAGGATACGCTCAAAACATAGACAGTAGGAAGACTCAGTCTTCCTGTTCTTATGTCGGCATTGTGTCTCTTATATTTCATTCCGATGCAATTTCTGTGTTTCATCGTCAATGGGAAGGTCCAAGGGATACAGTAAACCTGCAGTGGTGCTTCAGAATGTAAAACTGGTGACACAGGAAACGCTCAAAACATAGACAGTAGGAAGACTCAGTCTTCCTGTACTTAAGTCGGCATTGTGTCTCCTATATTTATTTCCGTTGCGATTTCTGTGTTTCATCGACAATGGGAAGGTCCAAGGGATACAGCAAACCGGCAGAGGTGCATCGGAATGTAAAACTAATGACACAGGAAACGCTCAAAACATAGACCGTAAGAAGACTCATTTTTCTTGTCCTTAAGTCGGCGTTGTGTCTCTTATAGTTAATTCCGATGCAATTTCTGTGTTTCATCCTCAATGGGAAGGTCCAATGGATACGGTAAACCTGCAGAGGCACATCGGAATCTAAAACTGGTGACACAGGCAACGCTCAAACGTAGACAGTAGGAAGACTCAGTCTTCCTGTACTTAAGTCTGCATTGTGTCTCTTATATTTAATTCCGATGCAATTTCTGTGTTTCATCGTCAATGGGAAGGTCCAAAGGGATACAGTAAACTTGCAGAGGTGCATCAGAATGTAAAACTGGTGACACAGGAAACGCTCAAAAAATAGACAGTAGGAAGACTCAGTCTTCATGTACTTAAGTCGGCATTGTGTCTCTTATATATAATTCCGATGCAATTTCTGTGTTTCATCGTCAATGGGAAGGTCCAAGGGATACAGAAAACCTGCAGAGGTGCATCGGAATGTAAAACGTGACACAGGAAACGCTCAAATCATAGACAGTAGGAAGACTCAGTCTTCCTGTACTGAAGTCGGCATTGTGTCTCTTATATTTATTTCCGCTGAAATTTCTGTGTTTCATCGTGAATGTAAAGATCCAAGGGATATAGTAAACAAGCAGAGGTGCATCGGAAAGTAAATCTGATGACACAGGAAACGCTCAAAGCATAGACAGTAGGAAGACTTAGTCTTCCTGTACATAAGTCGGCATTGTGTCTCTTATATTTAATTCCGATGCAATTTCTGTTTTCCATCGTGTATGGGAAGGTCCAAGGGATACAGTAACCCTGCAGAGGTGCATCGGAATGTAAAACTGATGACACAGGAAACGCTCAAAACATAGACAGTAGGAAGACTCAATCTTCCTGTACTTATGTCTGCATTGTGTCTCTTATATTTAATTCCGATATATTTTCTGTGTTTCACCGTCAATGGGATGTTCTAAGGGATACAGTAAACCTGCACAGGTGCATCGGAATGTAAAACTGATGACACAGGAAACGCTCAAAACATAGACTGTAGGGAGACTTAGTCTTCCTGTACTTATGTCTGCATTGTGTCTCTTACATTTAATTCCGATGCAATTTCTGTGTTTCATCGTCAATGGGAAGGTCCAAGGGATACAGTAAACTTGCAGAGGTGCATCAGAATGTAAAACTGGTGACACAGGAAACGCTCAAAAAATAGACAGTAGGAAGTCTCAGTCTTCCTGTACTTAAGTCGGCATTGTGTCTCTTATATTTAATTCCGATGCAATTTCTGTGTTTCATCGTCAATGGGAACGTCCAAAAGATACAGTAAACCTGCAGAGGTAAATCGGAATGTAAAACTGGTGACACAGGAAACGCTCAAAAAATAGACAGTAGGAAGACTCAGTCTTCTTGTACTTAAGTCGGCATTGTGTCTCTTATATTTAATTCCGATGCAATTTCTGTGTTTCATCGTCAATGGGAAGGTCCAAGGGATACAGTAAATCTGCAGAGGTGCATCGGAATGTAAAACTGGTGACGCAGGAAACGCTCAAAACATAGACAGTAGGAAGACTCAGTCTTCCTGTACTTTAGTCGGCATTGTGTCTCTTATATTTAATTCCGATCCTATTTCTGTGTTTCATCGTCACTGTGATGGTCCAAGGGATACAGTAAACCTGCAGAGGTGCATCGGTATGTAAAACTGGTGACACAGGATACGCTCAAAACATAGACAGTAGGAAGACTCAGTCTTCCTGTTCTTATGTCGGCATTGTGTCTCTTATATTTCATTCCGATGCAATTTCTGTGTTTCATCGTCAATGGGAAGGTCCAAGGGATACAGTAAACCTGCAGTGGTGCTTCAGAATGTAAAACTGGTGACACAGGAAACGCTCAAAACATAGACAGTAGGAAGACTCAGTCTTCCTGTACTTAAGTCGGCATTGTGTCTCCTATATTTATTTCCGTTGCGATTTCTGTGTTTCATCGACAATGGGAAGGTCCAAGGGATACAGCAAACCGGCAGAGGTGCATCGGAATGTAAAACTAATGACACAGGAAACGCTCAAAACATAGACCGTAAGAAGACTCATTTTTCTTGTCCTTAAGTCGGCGTTGTGTCTCTTATAGTTAATTCCGATGCAATTTCTGTGTTTCATCCTCAATGGGAAGGTCCAATGGATACGGTAAACCTGCAGAGGCACATCGGAATCTAAAACTGGTGACACAGGCAACGCTCAAACGTAGACAGTAGGAAGACTCAGTCTTCCTGTACTTAAGTCTGCATTGTGTCTCTTATATTTAATTCCGATGCAATTTCTGTGTTTCATCGTCAATGGGAAGGTCCAAAGGGATACAGTAAACTTGCAGAGGTGCATCAGAATGTAAAACTGGTGACACAGGAAACGCTCAAAAAATAGACAGTAGGAAGACTCAGTCTTCATGTCGGCATTGTGTCTCTTATATATAATTCCGATGCAATTTCTGTGTTTCATCGTCAATGGGAAGGTCCAAGGGATACAGAAAACCTGCAGAGGTGCATCGGAATGTAAAACGTGACACAGGAAACGCTCAAATCATAGACAGTAGGAAGACTCAGTCTTCCTGTACTGAAGTCGGCATTGTGTCTCTTATATTTATTTCCGCTGAAATTTCTGTGTTTCATCGTGAATGTAAAGATCCAAGGGATATAGTAAACAAGCAGAGGTGCATCGGAAAGTAAATCTGATGACACAGGAAACGCTCAAAGCATAGACAGTAGGAAGACTTAGTCTTCCTGTACATAAGTCGGCATTGTGTCTCTTATATTTAATTCCGATGCAATTTCTGTTTTCCATCGTGTATGGGAAGGTCCAAGGGATACAGTAACCCTGCAGAGGTGCATCGGAATGTAAAACTGATGACACAGGAAACGCTCAAAACATAGACAGTAGGAAGACTCAATCTTCCTGTACTTATGTCTGCATTGTGTCTCTTATATTTAATTCCGATATATTTTCTGTGTTTCACCGTCAATGGGATGTTCTAAGGGATACAGTAAACCTGCACAGGTGCATCGGAATGTAAAACTGATGACACAGGAAACGCTCAAAACATAGACTGTAGGGAGACTTAGTCTTCCTGTACTTATGTCTGCATTGTGTCTCTTACATTTAATTCCGATGCAATTTCTGTGTTTCATCGTCAATGGGAAGGTCCAAGGGATACAGTAAACTTGCAGAGGTGCATCAGAATGTAAAACTGGTGACACAGGAAACGCTCAAAAAATAGACAGTAGGAAGTCTCAGTCTTCCTGTACTTAAGTCGGCATTGTGTCTCTTATATTTAATTCCGATGCAATTTCTGTGTTTCATCGTCAATGGGAACGTCCAAAAGATACAGTAAACCTGCAGAGGTAAATCGGAATGTAAAACTGGTGACACAGGAAACGCTCAAAACATAGACAATAGGAAGACTCAATCTTCCGGTACTTAAGTCAGCATTGTGTCTCTTATATTTAATTCCGATGCAATTTCTGTGTTTCAACGTCAATGGGAAGGTCCAAGGGATACAGTAAACCTGAAGAGGTGCATCGGAATGTAAAACTAGTGAGACAGGAAACGCTCAAAAGATAGACAGTAGGAAGCCTCAGTCTTCCTGTACTTAAGTCGACATTGTGTCTCTTATATTTAATTCCGATGCAATTTCTGTGTTTCATCGTCAATGGGAAGGTCCAAGGGATACTGTAAACCTGCAGAGGTGCATCGGAATGTAAAACTGGTGACACAGGAAACGCTCAAAACATAGACAGTAGGAAGACTCAGTCTTCCTGTACTTAAGTCGGCATTGTGTCTCTTATATTTATTTCCGATGAAATATCTGTGTTTCATCGTGAATGGGAAGGTCCAAGGGATATAGTAAACCTGCAGAGGTGCATCGGAAAGTAAAACTGATGACACAGGAAACGCTCAAAACATAGAGAGTAGGAAGACTTAGTCTTCCTGTACTTAAGATGGCATTGTGTCTCTTATATTTAATTCCGATGTAATATCTGTGTTTCATCGTCACTGTGAAGGTCCAAGGGATACAGTAACCTGTAGAGGTGCATCGGAATGTAAAACTGGTGACACAGGAAACGCTCAAATTATAGACAGTAGGAAGACTCAGTCTTCCTGTACTTAAGTCGGCATTGTGTCTCTTATATTTAATTCCGATACAATTTCTGTGTTTCATTGTCAATGGGAAGCTCCAAGGGATACAGTAAACCTGCAGAGGTGCATCAGAATGTAAAACTGGTGACACAGGAAACGCACAAAACATAGACAGTTGGAAGACTCAGTCTTCCTGTACTTAAGTCGGCATTGTATCTCTTATATTTAATTCCGATGCAATTTCTGTGTTTCATCGTCAATGGGAAGGTCCAAGGGATACAGTAAACCTGTAGAGGTGCATCAGAATGTAAAACTGGTGACACAGGAAACGCTCAAAGCAAAGACAGTAGGAAGACTCAGTCTTCCTGAACTTAAGTCGGCATTGTGTCTCCTATATTTAATTCCGGGGGGATTTCTGTGTTTCATCGACAATGGGAAGGTCCAAGGGATACAGTAAACCGGCAGAGGTGCATCGGAATGTAAAACTAATGACACAGGAAACGCTCAAAACATAGACCGTAAGAACACTCAGTTTTCTTGTGCTTAAGTCGGCGTTGTGTCTCTTATAGTTAATTCCGATGCAATTTCTGTGTTTCATCGTCAATGGGAAGGTCCAATGGATACGGTAAACCAGCAGAGGCACATCGGAATCTAAAAGTGGTGACACAGGCAACGCTGAAACATAGACAGTAGGAAGACTCAGTCTTCCTGTACTTAAGTCTGCATTGTGTCTCTTATATTTAATTCCGATGCAATTTCTGTGTTTCATCGTCATTGGGAAGGTCCAAGGGATACAGTAAACCTGCAGAGGTGCAACGGAATGTAAAACTAGTGACACAGGAAACGCTCAAAACATAGACAGTAGGAAGACTCAGTCTTCCTGTACTTAAGTCGGCATTGAGTCTCTTATATTTAATTCCGATGCAATTTCTGTGTTTCATCGTCATTGGGAAGGTCCAAGGGATACAGTAAACCTGCAGAGGTGCATCGGAATGTAAAACTGGTGACACAGGAAACGCTCAAATCATAGACAGTAGGAAGACTCAGTCTTCCTGTACTTAAGTCGGCATTGTGTCTCTTATATTTATTTCCGCTGAAATTTCTGTGTTTCATCGTGAATGTAAAGATCCAAGGGATATAGTAAACAAGCAGATGTGCATCGGAAAGTAAAACTGATGACACAGGAAACGCTCAAAACATAGACAGTAGGAAGACTTAGTCTTCCTGTACATAAGTCGGCATTGTCTCTCTTATATTTAATTCCGATGCAATTTCTGTTTTCCATCGTGAATGGGAAGGTCCAAGGGATACAGTAAACCTGCAGAGGTGCATCGGAATGTAAAACTGATGACACAGGAAACGCTCAAAACATAGACAGTAGGAACACTCAGTCTTCCTGTACTTAAGATGGCATTGTGTCTCTTATATTTAATTCCGATGTAATATCTGTGTTTCATCGTCACTGTGAAGGTCCAAGGGATACAGTAACCTGTAGAGGTGCATCGGAATGTAAAACTGGTGACACAGGAAACGCTCAAATTATAGACAGTAGGAAGACTCAGTCTTCCTGTACTTAAGTCGGCATTGTGTCTCTTATATTTAATTCCGATACAATTTCTGTGTTTCATTGTCAATGGGAAGCTCCAAGGGATACAGTAAACCTGCAGAGGTGCATCAGAATGTAAAACTGGTGACACAGGAAACGCACAAAACATAGACAGTTGGAAGACTCAGTCTTCCTGTACTTAAGTCGGCATTGTATCTCTTATATTTAATTCCGATGCAATTTCTGTGTTTCATCGTCAATGGGAAGGTCCAAGGGATACAGTAAACCTGTAGAGGTGCATCAGAATGTAAAACTGGTGACACAGGAAACGCTCAAAGCAAAGACAGTAGGAAGACTCAGTCTTCCTGAACTTAAGTCGGCATTGTGTCTCCTATATTTAATTCCGGGGGGATTTCTGTGTTTCATCGACAATGGGAAGGTCCAAGGGATACAGTAAACCGGCAGAGGTGCATCGGAATGTAAAACTAATGACACAGGAAACGCTCAAAACATAGACCGTAAGAACACTCAGTTTTCTTGTGCTTAAGTCGGCGTTGTGTCTCTTATAGTTAATTCCGATGCAATTTCTGTGTTTCATCGTCAATGGGAAGGTCCAATGGATACGGTAAACCAGCAGAGGCACATCGGAATCTAAAAGTGGTGACACAGGCAACGCTGAAACATAGACAGTAGGAAGACTCAGTCTTCCTGTACTTAAGTCTGCATTGTGTCTCTTATATTTAATTCCGATGCAATTTCTGTGTTTCATCGTCATTGGGAAGGTCCAAGGGATACAGTAAACCTGCAGAGGTGCAACGGAATGTAAAACTAGTGACACAGGAAACGCTCAAAACATAGACAGTAGGAAGACTCAGTCTTCCTGTACTTAAGTCGGCATTGAGTCTCTTATATTTAATTCCGATGCAATTTCTGTGTTTCATCGTCATTGGGAAGGTCCAAGGGATACAGTAAACCTGCAGAGGTGCATCGGAATGTAAAACTGGTGACACAGGAAACGCTCAAATCATAGACAGTAGGAAGACTCAGTCTTCCTGTACTTAAGTCGGCATTGTGTCTCTTATATTTATTTCCGCTGAAATTTCTGTGTTTCATCGTGAATGTAAAGATCCAAGGGATATAGTAAACAAGCAGATGTGCATCGGAAAGTAAAACTGATGACACAGGAAACGCTCAAAACATAGACAGTAGGAAGACTTAGTCTTCCTGTACATAAGTCGGCATTGTCTCTCTTATATTTAATTCCGATGCAATTTCTGTTTTCCATCGTGAATGGGAAGGTCCAAGGGATACAGTAAACCTGCAGAGGTGCATCGGAATGTAAAACTGATGACACAGGAAACGCTCAAAACATAGACAGTAGGAACACTCAGTCTTCCTGTACTTATGTCTGCATTGTGTCTCTTATATTTAATTCCGATGTATTTTCTGTGTTTCACCGTCAATGGGAAGTTCTAAGGGATACAGTAAACCTGCACAGATGCATCGGAATGTAATTCTGATGACACAGGAAACGCTCAAAACATAGACAGTAGGGAGACTTAGTCTTCCTGTACTTAAGTCAGCATTGTGTCTCTTATTTTTAATTCCGATGCAATTTCTGTGTTTCATCGTCAATGGGAAGGTCCAAGGGATACAGTAAACCCGCAGAGGCGCATCGGAATTTAAACCTGGTGACACAGGAAACGCTCAAAACTTAGACCGTAAGAAGACTCAGTTTTCATGTACTTAAGTCGGCGTTGTGTCTCTTATATATAATTCCGATGCAATTTCTGATTTTCATCGTCAATGGGAAGGTAAAAGGGCTACAGTAAACCTGCAGAGGTGCATCGGAATGTAAAACTGATGACACAGGAAACGCTCAATTCATAGACAGTAGGAAGACTCAGTCTTCCTGTACTTAAGTCGGCATTGTGTCTCTTATATTTAATTCCGATGCAATTTCTGTGTTTCATCGTCAATGGGAAGGTCCAAGGCATACAGTAAACCTGCAGAGGTGCATCCGAATGTAAAACCGGTGACACAGGAAACGCTCAAAACATAGACAGTAGGAAGACTCAGTCTTCCTGTACTTAAGTCGGCATTGTGTCACTTATATTTAATTTCGATGCAATTTGTGTGTTTCATCGCCAAAGGGATGGTCCATGGGATACAGTAAACCTGGAGATGTGCATCGGAATATAAAACTGGTGACACAGGAAACGCTCAAAACATTGACTGTAAGAAGACTCTTTTCTTGTACTTATGTCGGCATTGTGTCACTTATATTTAATTCCGATGCAATTTCTGTGTCTCATCGTCAATGGGAAGGTCCAAGGGATACAGTAAACCTGCAGTGGTGCATCAGAATGTAAAACTGGTGACACAGGAAACGCTCAAAACATAGACAGTAGGAAAACTCAGTATTCTTGTAATTAAGTCGACATTGTGTCTCGTATATTTAATTCCGGTGCGATTTCTGTGTTTCATCGACAATGGGAAGGTCCAAGTGATACAGTAAACTGGCAGAGGTGCATCGGAATGTAAAACTGGTGACACAGGAAACGCTCAAAACATAGACCGTAAGAGGGCACAGTTTTCTTGTCCTTAAGTCGGCGTTGTGTCTCTTATATTTAATTCCGATGCAATTTCTGTGTTTCATCGTCAATGGGAAGGTCCAATGGATACAGTAAACCTGCAGAGGCACATTGGAATGTAAAACTGATGACACAGGAAACGCTCAAAACATAGACAGTAGGAATACTCAGTCTTCCTGTACTTATGTCGGCATTGTGTCTCTTATATTTAATTCCGATGCAATTTCTGTGTTTCATCGTCAATGGGAAGGTCCAAGGGACACAGTAAACCTGCAGAGGTGCATCAGAATGTAAAACTGGTGACACAGAAAACGCTCAAAAAATAGACAGTAGGAAGACTCAGTCTTCCTGTACTTAAGTCGGCATTGTGTCTCTTATATTTAATTCCGATGCAATTTCTGTGTTTCATCATCAATGAGAAGGTCCAAGGGATATAATAAACCTGCAGAGGTGCATCGGAATGTAAAACTAGTGACACAGGAAACGCTCAAAACATAGACAGTAGGAAGACTCAGTCTTCCTGTACTTAAGTCGGCATTGAGTCTCTTATATTTAATTCCGATGCAATTTCTGTGTTTCATCGTCAATGGGAAGGTGCAAGGGATACAGTAAACGTGCAGAGGTGCATCGGAATGTAAAACTGGTGACACAGGAAACGCTCAAATCATAGACAGTAGGAAGACTCAGTCTTCCTGTACTTAAGTCGGCATTGTGTCTCTTATATTTATTTCCGATGAAATTTCTGTGTTTCATCGTGAATGGGAAGGTCCAAGGGATATAGTAAACAAGCAGAGGTGCATCGGAAAGTAAAACTGATGACACAGGAAACGCTCAAAACATAGACAGTAGGAAGACTCAGTCTTCCTGTACTTAAGTCTGCATTGTGTCTCTTATATTTAATTCCGATGCAATTTCTGTGTTTCATCGTCAATAGGAAGGTCTAAGGGATACAGTAAACCTGCAGAGGCGCATCGGAATTTAAACCTGGTGACACAGGAAACGCTCAAAACTTAGACCGTAAGAAGACTCAGTTTTCATGTACTTAAGTCGGCGTTGTGTCTCTTATATATAATTCCGATGCAATTTCTGATTTTCATCGTCAATGGGAAGGTAAAAGGGATACAGTAAACCTGCAGAGGTGCATCGGAATGTAAAACTGATGACACAGGAAACGCTCAACTCATAGACAGTAGGAAGACTCAGTCTTCCTGTACTTAAGTCGGCATTGTGTCTCTTATATTTAATTCCGATGCAATTTCTGTGTTTCATCGTCAATGGGAAGGTCCAAGGCATACAGTAAACCTGCAGAGGTGCATCCGAATGTAAAACCGGTGACACAGCAAACGCTCAAAACATAGACAGTAGGAAGACTCAGTCTTCCTGTACTTAAGTCGGCATTGTGTCACTTATATTAAATTTCGATGCAATTTGTGTGTTTCATCGCAAAAGGGATGGTCCAGGGGATACAGTAAACCTGGAGATGTGCATCGGAATATAAAACTGGTGACACAGGAAACGCTCAAAACATTGACTGTAAGAAGACGCTTTTCTTGTACTTATGTCGGCATTGTGTCTCTTATATTTAATTCCGATGCAATTTCTGTGTCTCATCGTCAATGGGAAGGTCCAAGGGATACAGTAAAACTGCAGTGGTGCATCAGAATGTAAAACTGGTGACACAGGAAACGCTCAAAACATAGACAGTAGGAAGACTCAGTATTCTTGTAATTAAGTCGACATTGTGTCTCGTATATTTAATTCCGGTGAGATTTCTGTGTTTCATCATCAATGACAAGGTCCAAGGGATATAATAAACCTGCAGAGGTGCATCGGAATGTAAAACTAGTGACACAGGAAACGCTCAAAACATAGACAGTAGGAAGACTCAGTCTTCCTGTACTTAAGTCGGCATTGAGTCTCTTATATTTAATTCCGATGCAATTTCTGTGTTTCATCGTCAATGGGAAGGTGCAAGGGATACAGTAAACGTGCAGACGTGCATCGGAATGTAAAACTGGTGACACAGGAAACGCTCAAATCATAGACAGTAGGAAGACTCAGTCTTCCTGTACTTAAGTCGGCATTGTGTCTCTTATATTTATTTCAGATGAAATTTCTGTGTTTCATCGTGAATGGGAAGGTCCAAGGGATATAGTAAACAAGCAGAGGTGCATCGGAAAGTAAAACTGATGACACAGGAAACGCTCAAAACATAGACAGTAGGAAGACTCAGTCTTCCTGTACTTAAGTATGCATTGTGTCTCTTTTATTTAATTCCGATGCAATTTCTGTGTTTCATCGTCAATAGGAAGGTCTAAGGGATACAGTAAACCTGCAGAGGCGCATCGGAATTTAAACCTGGTGACACAGGAAACGCTCAAAACTTAGACCGTAAGAAGACTCAGTTTTCATGTACTTAAGTCGGCGTTGTGTCTCTTATATATAATTCCGATGCAATTTCTGATTTTCATCGTCAATGGGAAGGTAAAAGGGATACAGTAAACCTGCAGAGGTGCATCGGAATGTAAAACTGATGACACAGGAAACGCTCAATTCATAGACAGTAGGAAGACTCAGTCTTCCTGTACTTAAGTCGGCATTGTGTCTCTTATATTTAATTCCGATGCAATCTCTGTGTTTCATCGTCAATGGGAAGGTCCAAGGCATACAGTAAACCTGCAGAGGTGCATCCGAATGTAAAACCGGTGACACAGCAAACGCTCAAAACATAGACAGTAGGAAGACTCAGTCTTCCTGTACTTAAGTCGGCATTGTGTCATTTATATTAAATTTCGATGCAATTTGTGTGTTTCATCCCCAAAGGGATGGTCCAGGGGATACAGTAAACCTGGAGATGTGCATCGGAATATAAAACTGGTGACACAGGAAACGCTCAAAACATTGACTGTAAGAAGACGCTTTTCTTGTACTTATGTCGGCATTGTGTCTCTTATATTTAATTCCGATGCAATTTCTGTGTCTCATCGTCAATGGGAAGGTCCAAGGGATACAGTAAACCTGCAGTGGTGCATCAGAATGTAAAACTGGTGACACAGGAAACGCTCAAAACATAGACAGTAGGAAGACTCAGTATTCTTGTAATTAAGTCGACATTGTGTCTCGTATATTTAATTCCGGTGCGATTTCTGTGTTTCATCGACAATGGGAAGGTCCAAGTGATACAGTAAACTGGCAGAGGTGCATCGGAATGTAAAACTGGTGACACAGGAAACGCTCAAAACATAGACCGTAATTGGGCACAGTTTTCTTGTCCTTAAGTCGGCGTTGTGTCTCTTATATTTAATTCCGATGCAATTTCTGTGTTTTATCGTCAATGGGAAGGTCCAATGGATACAGTAAACCTGCAGAGGCACATTGGAATGTAAAACTGATGACACAGGAAACGCTCAAAACATAGACAGTAGGATTACTCAGTCTTCCTGTACTTATGTCGGCATTGTGTCTCTTATATTTAATTCCGATGCAATTTCTGTGTTTCATCGTCAATGTGAAGGTCCAAGGGATACAGTAAACCTGCAGAGGTGCATCAGAATGTAAAACTGGTGACACAGAAAACGCTCAAAAAATAGACAGTAGGAAGACTCAGTCTTCCTGTACTTAAGTCGGCATTGTGTCTCTTATATTTAATTCCGATGCAATTTCTGTGTTTCATCATCAATGAGAATGTCCAAGGGATATAATAAACCTGCAGAGGTGCATCGGAATGTAAAACTAGTGACACAGGAAACGTCAAAACATAGACAGTAGGAAGACTCAGTCTTCCTGTACATAAGTCGGCATTGAGTCTCTTATATTTAATTCCGATGATATTTCTGTGTTTCATCGTCAATGGGAAGGTGCAAGGGATACAGTAAACGTGCAGAGGTGCATCGGAATGTAAAACTGGTGACACAGGAAACGCTCAAATCATAGACAGTAGGAAGACTCAGTCTTCCTGTACTTAAGTCGGCATTGTGTCTCTTATATTTATTTCCGATGAAATTTCTGTGTTTCATCGTGAATGGGAAGGTCCAAGGGATATAGTAAACAAGCAGAGGTGCATCGGAAAGTAAAACTGATGACACAGGAAACGCTCAAAACATAGACAGTAGGAAGACTCAGTCTTCCTGTACTTAAGTCTGCATTGTGTCTCTTATATTTAATTCCGATGCAATTTCTGTGTTTCATCGTCAATAGGAAGGTCTAAGGGATACAGTAAACCTGCACAGGTGCATCAGAATGTAAAACTGATGACACAGGAAACGCTCAAAACATAGACAGTAGGGAGACTTAGTCATCCTGTACTTAAGTCAGCATTGTGCCTCTTATTTTTAATTCCGAAGCAATTACTGTGTTTCATCGTCAATGGGAAGGTCCAAGGGATACAATAAACCTGCAGAGGTGCATCTGAATGTAAAACTGGTGACACAGGAAACGCTCAAATCATAGACAGTACGAAGACTCAGTCTTCCTGTACTTAAGTCTGCATTGTGACCCTTATATTCAATTCCGATGCAATTTCTGTTTTCCATCGTGAATGGGAAGGTCCAAGGGATACAGTAAACCTGCAGAGGTGCATCGGAATGTAAAACTGATGACACAGGAAACGCTCAAAACATAGACAGTAGGAACACTCAGTCTTCCTGTACTTATGTCTGCATCGTGTCTCTTATATTTAATTCCGATGTATTTTCTGTGTTTCACCGTCAATGGGAAGTTCTAAGGGATACAGTAAACCTGCACAGATGCATCGGAATGTAAAACTGATGACACAGGAAACGCTCAAAACATAGACAGTAGGGAGACTTAGTCTTCCTGTACTTAAGTCAGCATTGTGTCTCTTATTTTTAATTCCGATGCAATTTCTGTGTTTCATCGTCAATGGGAAGGTCCAAGGGATACAGTAAACCTGCAGAGGCGCATCGGAATTTAAACCTGGTGACACAGGAAACGCTCAAAACTTAGACCGTAAGAAGACTCAGTTTTCATGTACTTAAGTCGGCGTTGTGTCTCTTATATATAATTCCGATGCAATTTCTGATATTCATCGTCAATGGGAAGGTAAAAGGGCTACAGTAAACCTGCAGAGGTGCATCAGAATGTAAAACTGATGACACAGGAAACGCTCAATTCATAGACAGTAGGAAGACTCAGTCTTCCTGTACTTAAGTCGGCATTGTGTCTCTTATATTTAATTCCGATGCAATTTCTGTGTTTCATCGTCAATGGGAAGGTCCAAGGCATACAGTAAACCTGCAGAGGTGCATCCGAATGTAAAACCGGTGACACAGGAAACGCTCAAAACATAGACAGTAGGAAGACTCAGTCTTCCTGTACTTAAGTCGGCATTGTGTCACTTATATTTAATTTCGATGCAATTTGTGTTTTTCATCGCCAAAGGGATGGTCCAGGGGATACAGTAAACCTGGAGATGTGCATCGGAATATAAAACTGGTGACACAGGAAACGCTCAAAACATTGACTGTAAGAAGACTCTTTTCTTGTACTTATGTCGGCATTGTGTCTCTTATATTTAATTCCGATGCAATTTCTGTGTCTCATCGTCAATGGGAAGGTCCAAGGGATACAGTAAACCTGCAGTGGTGCATCAGAATGTAAAACTGGTGACACAGGAAACGCTCAAAACATAGACAGTAGGAAGACCCAGTATTCTTGTAATTAAGTCGACATTGTGACACGTATATTTAATTCCGGTGCGATTTCTGTGTTTCATCGACAATGGGAAGGTCCAAGTGATACAGTAAACTGGCAGAGGTGCATCGGAATCTAAAACTGGTGACACAGGAAACGCTCAAAACATAGACCGTAAGAGGGCACAGTTTTCTTGTCCTTAAGTCGGCGTTGTGTCTCTTATATTTAATTCCAATGCAATTTCTGTGTTTCATCGTCAATGGGAAGGTCCAATGGATACAGTAAACCTGCAGAGGCACATTGGAATGTAAAACTGATGACACAGGAAACGCTCAAAACATAGACAGTAGGAATACTCAGTCTTCCTGTACTTATGTCGGCATTGTGTCTCTTATATTTAATTCCGATGCAATTTCTGTGTTTCATCGTCAATGGGAAGGTCCAAGGGATACAGTAAACCTGCAGAGGTGCATCAGAATGTAAAACTGGTGACACAGAAAACGCTCAAAAAATAGACAGTAGGAAGACTCAGTCTTCCTGTACTTAAGTCGGCATTGTGTCTCTTATATTTAATTCCGATGCAATTTCTGTGTTTCATCATCAATGAGAAGGTCCAAGGGATATAATAAACCTGCAGAGGTGCATCGGAATGTAAAACTAGTGACACAGGAAACGTCAAAACATAGACAGTAGGAAGACTCAGTCTTCCTGTACATAAGTCGGCATTGAGTCTCTTATATTTAATTCCGATGCAATTTCTGTGTTTCATCGTCAATGGGAAGGTGCAAGGGATACAGTAAACGTGCAGAGGTGCATCGGAATGTAAAACTGGTGACACAGGAAACGCTCAAATCATAGACAGTAGGAAGACTCAGTCTTCCTGTACTTAAGTCGGCATTGTGTCTCTTACATTTATTTCCGATGAAATTTCTGTGTTTCATCGTGAATGGGAAGGTCCAAGGGATATAGTAAACAAGCAGAGGTGCATCGGAAAGTAAAACTGATGACACAGGAAACGCTCAAAACATAGACAGTAGGAAGACTCAGTCTTCCTGTACTTAAGTCTGCATTGTGTCTCTTATATTTAATTCCGATGCAATTTCTGTGTTTCATCGTCAATAGGAAGGTCTAAGGGATACAGTAAACCTGCACAGGTGCATCAGAATGTAAAACTGATGACACAGGAAACGCTCAAAACATAGACAGTAGGGAGACTTAGTCATCCTGTACTTAAGTCAGCATTGTGCCTCTTATTTTTAATTCCGATGCAATTACTGTGTTTCATCGTCAATGGGAAGGTCCAAGGGATACAATAAACCTGCAGAGGTGCATCTGAATGTAAAACTGGTGACACAGGAAACGCTCAAATCATAGACAGTACGAAGACTCAGTCTTCCTGTACTTAAGTCTGCATTGTGACTCTTATATTCAATTCCGATGCAATTTCTGTTTTCCATCGTGAATGGGAAGGTCCAATGGATACAGTAAACCTGCAGAGGCACATTGGAATGTAAAACTGATGACACAGGAAACGCTCAAAACATAGACAGTAGGAATACTCAGTCTTCCTGTACTTATGTCTGCATCGTGTCTCTTATATTTAATTCCGATGTATTTTCTGTGTTTCACCGTCAATGGGAAGTTCTAAGGGATACAGTAAACCTGCACAGATGCATCGGAATGTAAAACTGATGACACAGGAAACGCTCAAAACATAGACAGTAGGGAGACTTAGTCTTCCTGTACTTAAGTCAGCATTGTGTCTCTTATTTTTAATTCCGATGCAATTTCTGTGTTTCATCGTCAATGGGAAGGTCCAAGGGATACAGTAAACCTGCAGAGGCGCAACGGAATTTAAACCTGGTGACACAGGAAACGCTCAAAACTTAGACCGTAAGAAGACTCAGTTTTCATGTACTTAAGTCGGCGTTATGTCTCTTATATATAATTCCGATGCAATTTCTGATTTTCATCGTCAATGGGAAGGTAAAAGGGATACAGTAAACCTGCAGAGGTGCATCCGAATGTAAAACCGGTGACACAGGAAACGCTCAAAACATAGACAGTAGGAAGACTCAGTCTTCCGGTACTTAAGTCGGCATTGTGTCACTTATATTTAATTTCGATGCAATTTGTGTGTTTCATCGCCAAAGGGATGGTTCAGGGGATACAGTAAACCTGGAGATGTGCATCGGAATATAAAACTGGTGACACAGGAAACGCTCAAAACATTGACTGTAAGAAGACTCTTTTCTTGTACTTATGTCGGCATTGTGTCTCTTATATTTAATTCCGATGCAATTTCTGTGTCTCATCGTCAATGGGAAGGTCCAAGGGATACAGTAAACCTGCAGTGGTGCATCAGAATGTAAAACTGGTGACACAGGAAACGCTCAAAACATAGACAGTAGGAAGACTCAGTATTCTTGTAATTAAGTCGACATTGTGTCTCGTATATTTAATTCCGGTGCGATTTCTGTGTTTCATCGACAATGGGAAGGTCCAAGTGATACAGTAAACTGGCAGAGGTGCATCGGAATGTAAAACTGGTGACACAGGAAACGCTCAAAACATAGACCGTAAGAGGGCACAGTTTTCTTGTCCTTAAGTCGGCGTTGTGTCTCTTATATTTAATTCCGATGCAATTTCTGTGTTTCATCGTCAATGGGAAGGTCCAATGGATACAGTAAACCTGCAGAGGCACATTGGAATGTAAAACTGATGACACAGGAAACGCTCAAAACATAGACAGTAGGAATACTCAGTCTTCCTGTACTTATGTCGGCATTGTGTCTCTTATATTTAATTCCGATGCAATTTCTGTGTTTCATCGTCAATGGGAAGGTCCAAGGGATACAGTAAACCTGCAGAGGTGCATCAGAATGTAAAACTGGTGACACAGAACACGCTCAAAAAATAGACAGTAGGAAGACTCAGTCTTCCTGTACTTAAGTCGGCATTGTGTCTCTTATATTTAATTCCGATGCAATTTCTGTGTTTCATCATCAATGAGAAGGTCCAAGGGATATAATAAACCTGCAGAGGTGCATCGGAATGTAAAACTAGTGACACAGGAAACGCTCAAAACATAGACAGTAGGAAGACTCAGTCTTCCTGTACTTAAGTCGGCATTGAGTCTCTTATATTTAATTCCGATGCAATTTCTGTGTTTCATCGTCAATGGGAAGACGCAAGGGATACAGTAAACGTGCAGAGGTGCATCGGAATGTAAAACTGGTGACACAGGAAACGCTCAAATCATAGACAGTAGGAAGACTCAGTCTTCCTGTACTTAAGTCGGCATTGTGTCTCTTATATTTATTTCCGATGAAATTTCTGTGTTTCATCGTGAATGGGAAGGTCCAAGGGATATAGTAAACAAGCAGAGGTGCATCGGAAAGTAAAACTGATGACACAGGAAACGCTCAAAACATAGACAGTAGGAAGACTCAGTCTTCCTGTACTTAAGTCTGCATTGTGTCTCTTATATTTAATTCCGATGCAATTTCTGTGTTTCATCGTCAATAGGAAGGTTTAAGGGATACAGTAAACCTGCACAGGTGCATCAGAATGTAAAACTGATGACACAGGAAACGCTCAAAACATAGACAGTAGGGAGACTTAGTCATCCTGTACTTAAGTCAGCATTGTGCCTCTTATTTTTAATTCCGATGCAATTACTGTGTTTCATCGTCAATGGGAAGGTCCAAGGGATACAATAAACCTGCAGAGGTGCATCTGAATGTAAAACTGGTGACACAGGAAACGCTCAAATCATAGACAGTACGAAGACTCAGTCTTCCTGTACTTAAGTCTGCATTGTGACTCTTATATTCAATTCCGATGCAATTTCTGTTTTCAATCGTGAATGGGAAGGTCCAAGGGATACAGTAAACCTGCAGAGGTGCATCGGAATGTAAAACTGATGACACAGGAAACGCTCAAAACATAGACAGTAGGAACACTCAGTCTTCCTGTACTTATGTCTGCATTGTGTCTCTTATATTTAATTCCGATGTATTTTCTGTGTTTCACCGTCAATGGGAAGTTCTAAGGGATACAGTAAACCTGCACAGGTGCATCGGAATGTAAAACTGATGACACAGGAAACGCTCAAAACATAGACAGTAGGGAGACTTAGTCTTCCTGTACTTAAGTCAGCATTGTGTCTCTTATTTTTAATTCCGATGCAATTTCTGTGTTTCATCGTCAATGGGAAAGTCCAAGGGATACAGTAAACCTTCAGAGGCGCATCGGAATTTAAACCTGGTGACACAGGAAACGCTCAAAACTTAGACCGTAAGAAGACTCAGTTTTCATGTACTTAAGTCGGCGTTGTGTCTCTTATATATAATTCCTATGCAATTTCTGATTTTCATCGTCAATGGGAAGGTAAAAGGGATACAGTAAACCTGCAGAGATGCATCGGAATGTAAAACTGATGACACAGGAAACGCTCAAATCATAGACAGTAGGAAGACTCAGTCTTCCTGTACTTAAGTCGGCATTGTGTCTCTTATATTTAATTCCGATGCAATTTCTGTGTTTCATCGTCAATGGGAAGGTCCAAGGCATACAGTAAACCTGCAGAGGTGCATCCGAATGAAAACCGGTGACACAGGAAACGCTCAAAACATAGACAGTAGGAAGACTCAGTCTTCCTGTACTTAAGTCGGCATTGTGTCTCTTATATTTAATTTCGATGCAATTTGTGTGTTTCATCGCCAAAGGGATGGTCCAGGGGATACAGTAAACCTGCAGATATGCTTCGGACAGTAAAACTGGTGACACAGGAAACGCTCAAAGCATTGACTGTAAGAAGACTCTTTTCTTGTACTTATGTCGGCATTGTGTCTCTTATATTTAATTCCGATGCAATTTCTGTGTCTCATCGTCAATGGGAAGGTCCAAGGGATACAGTAAACCTGCAGTGGTGCATCAGAATGTAAAACTGGTGACACAGGAAACGCTCGAAACATAGACAGTAGGAAGACTCAGTATTCTTGTAATTAAGTCGACATTGTGTCTCGTATATTTAATTCCGGTGCGATTTCTGTGTTTCATCGACAATGGGAAGGTCCAAGTGATACAGTAAACTGGCAGAGGGGCATCGGAATGTAAAACTGGTGACACAGGAAACGCTCAAAACATAGACCGTAAGAGGGCACAGTTTTCTTGTCCTTAAGTCGGCGTTGTGTCTCTTATATTTAATTCCGATGCAATTTCTGTGTTTCATCATCAATGAGAAGGTCCAAGGGATATAATAAACCTGCAGAGGTGCATCGGAATGTAAAACTAGTGACACAGGAAACGCTCAAAACATAGACAGTAGGAAGACTCAGTCTTCCTGTACATAAGTCGGCATTGAGTCTCTTATATATAATTCCGATGCAATTTCTGTGTTTCATCGTCAATGGGAAGGTGCAAGGGATAAAGTAAACGTGCAGAGGTGCATCGGAATGTAAAACTGGTGACACAGGAAACGCTCAAATCATAGACAGTAGGAAGACTCAGTCTTCCTGTACTTAAGTCGGCATTGTGTCTCTTATATTTATTTCCGATGAAATTTCTGTGTTTCATCGTGAATGGGAAGGTCCAAGGGATATAGTAAACAAGCAGAGGTGCATCGGAAAGTAAAACTGATGACACAGGAAACGCTCAAAACATAGACAGTAGGAAGACTCAGTCTTCCTGTACTTAAGTCTGCATTGTGTCTCTTATATTTAATTCCGATGCAATTTCTGTGTTTCATCGTCAATAGGAAGGTTTAAGGGATACAGTAAACCTGCACAGGTGCATCAGAATGTAAAACTGATGACAGAGGAAACGCTCAAAACATAGACAGTAGGGAGACTTAGTCATCCTGTACTTAAGTCAGCATTGTGCCTCTTATTTTTAATTCCGATGCAATTACTGTGTTTCATCGTCAATGGGAAGGTCCAAGGGATACAATAAACCTGCAGAGGTGCATCTGAATGTAAAACTGGTGACACAGGAAACGCTCAAATCATAGACAGTACGAAGACTCAGTCTTCCTGTACTTAAGTCTGCATTGTGACTCTTATATTCAATTCCGATGCAATTTCTGTTTTCCATCGTGAATGGGAAGGTCCAAGGGATACAGTAAACCTGCAGAGGTGCATCGGAATGTAAAACTGATGACACAGGAAACGCTCAAAACATAGACAGTAGGAACACTCAGTCTTCCTGTACTTATGTCTGCATTGTGTCTCTTATATTTAATTCCGATGTATTTTCTGTGTTTCACCGTCAATGGGAAGTTCTAAGGGATACAGTAAACCTGCACAGGTGCATCGGAATGTAAAACTGATGACACAGGAAACGCTCAAAACATAGACAGTAGGGAGACTTAGTCTTCCTGTACTTAAGTCAGCATTGTGTCTCTTATTTTTAATTCCGATGCAATTTCTGTGTTTCATCGTCAATGGGAAGGTCCAAGGGATACAGTAAACCTTCAGAGGCGCATCGGAATTTAAACCTGGTGACACAGGAAACGCTCAAAACTTAGACCGTAAGAAGACTCAGTTTTCATGTACTTAAGTCGGCGTTGTGTCTCTTATATATAATTCCTATGCAATTTCTGATTTTCATCGTCAATGGGAAGGTAAAAGGGATACAGTAAACCTGCAGAGATGCATCGGAATGTAAAACTGATGACACAGGAAACGCTCAAATCATAGACAGTAGGAAGACTCAGTCTTCCTGTACTTAAGTCGGCATTGTGTCTCTTATATTTAATTCCGATGCAATTTCTGTGTTTCATCGTCAATGGGATGGTCCAAGGCATACAGTAAACCTGCAGAGGTGCATCCGAATGAAAACCGGTGACACAGGAAACGCTCAAAACATAGACAGTAGGAAGACTCAGTCTTCCTGTACTTAAGTCGGCATTGTGTCTCTTATATTTAATTTCGATGCAATTTGTGTGTTTCATCGCCAAAGGGATGGTCCAGGGGATACAGTAAACCTGCAGATATGCTTCGGACAGTAAAACTGGTGACACAGGAAACGCTCAAAGCATTGACTGTAAGAAGACTCTTTTCTTGTACTTATGTCGGCATTGTGTCTCTTATATTTAATTCCGATGCAATTTCTGTGTCTCATCGTCAATGGGAAGGTCCAAGGGATACAGTAAACCTGCAGTGGTGCATCAGAATGTAAAACTGGTGACACAGGAAACGCTCAAAACATGGACAGTAGGAAGACTCAGTATTCCTGTAATTAAGTCGACTTTGTGTCTCGTATATTTAATTCCGGTGCGATTTCTGTGTTTCATCGACAATGGGAAGGTCCAAGTGATACAGTAAACTGGCAGAGGTGCATCGGAATGTAAAACTGGTGACACAGGAAACGCTCAAAACATAGATTGTAAGAGGGCTCAGTTTTCTTGTCCTTAAGTCGGCGTTGTGTCTCTTATATTTAATTCCGACGCAATTTCTGTGTTTCATCGTCAATGGGAAGGACCAATGGATACAGTAAACCTGCAGAGGCACATTGGAATGTAAAACTGATGACACAGGAAACGCTCAAAACATAGACAGTAGGAATACTCAGTCTTCCTGTACTTATGTCGGCATTGTGTCTCTTATATTTAATTCCGATGCAATTTCTGTGTTTCATCGTCAATGGGAAGGTCCAAGGGATACAGTAAACCTGCAGAGGTGCATCAGAATGTAAAACTGGTGACACAGAAAACGCTCAAAAAATAGACAGTAGGAAGACTCAGTCTTCCTGTACTGAAGTCGGCATTGTGTCTCTTATATTTAATTCCGATGCAATTTCTGTGTTTCATCATCAATGAGAAGGTCCAAGGGATATAATAAACCTGCAGAGGTGCATCGGAATGTAAAACTAGTGACACAGGAAACGCTCAAAACATAGACAGTAGGAAGACTCAGTCTTCCTGTACATAAGTCGGCATTGAGTCTCTTATATTTAATTCCGATGCAATTTCTGTGTTTCATCGTCAATGGGAAGGTGCATGGGATACAGTAAACGTGCAGAGGTGCATCGGAATGTAAAACTGGTGACACAGGAAACGCTCAAATCATAGACAGTAGGAAGACTCAGTCTTCCTGTACTTAAGTCGGCATTGTGTCTCTTATATTTATTTCCGATGAAATTTCTGTGTTTCATCGTGAATTGGAAGGTCCAAGGGATATAGTAAACAAGCAGAGGTGCATCGGAAAGTAAAACTGATGACACAGGAAACGCTCAAAACATAGACAGTAGGAAGACTCAGTCTTCCTGTACTTAAGTCTGCATTGTGTCTCTTATATTTAATTCCGATGCAATTTCTGTGTTTCATCGTCAATAGGAAGGTCTAAGGGATACAGTAAACCTGCACAGGTGCATCAGAATGTAAAACTGATGACACAGGAAACGCTCAAAACATAGACAGTAGGGAGACTTAGTCATCCTGTACTTAAGTCAGCATTGTGCCTCTTATTTTTAATTCCGATGCAATTACTGTGTTTCATCGTCAATTGGAAGGTCCAAGGGATACAATAAACCTGCAGAGGTGCATCTGAATGTAAAACTGGTGACACAGGAAACGCTCAAATCATAGACGGTACGAAGACTCAGTCTTCCTGTACTTATGTCTGCATTGTGACTCTTATATTCAATTCCGATGCAATTTCTGTTTTCCATCGTGAATGGGAAGGTCCAAGGGATACAGTAAACCTGCAGAGGTGCATCGGAATGTAAAACTGATGACACAGGAAACGCTCAAAACATAGACAGTAGGAACACTCAGTCTTCCTGTACTTAAGTCTGCATTGTGTCTCTTATATTTAATTCCGATGCAATTTCTGTGTTTCATCGTCAATAGGAAGGTTTAAGGGATACAGTAAACCTGCACAGGTGCATCAGAATGTAAAACTGATGACAGAGGAAACGCTCAAAACATAGACAGTAGGGAGACTTAGTCATCCTGTACTTAAGTCAGCATTGTGCCTCTTATTTTTAATTCCGATGCAATTACTGTGTTTCATCGTCAATGGGAAGGTCCAAGGGATACAATAAACCTGCAGAGGTGCATCTGAATGTAAAACTGGTGACACAGGAAACGCTCAAATCATAGACAGTACGAAGACTCAGTCTTCCTGTACTTAAGTCTGCATTGTGACTCTTATATTCAATTCCGATGCAATTTCTGTTTTCCATCGTGAATGGGAAGGTCCAAGGGATACAGTAAACCTGCAGAGGTGCATCGGAATGTAAAACTGATGACACAGGAAACGCTCAAAACATAGACAGTAGGAACACTCAGTCTTCCTGTACTTATGTCTGCATTGTGTCTCTTATATTTAATTCCGATGTATTTTCTGTGTTTCACCGTCAATGGGAAGTTCTAAGGGATACAGTAAACCTGCACAGGTGCATCGGAATGTAAAACTGATGACACAGGAAACGCTCAAAACATAGACAGTAGGGAGACTTAGTCTTCCTGTACTTAAGTCAGCATTGTGTCTCTTATTTTTAATTCCGATGCAATTTCTGTGTTTCATCGTCAATGGGAAGGTCCAAGGGATACAGTAAACCTTCAGAGGCGCATCGGAATTTAAACCTGGTGACACAGGAAACGCTCAAAACTTAGACCGTAAGAAGACTCAGTTTTCATGTACTTAAGTCGGCGTTGTGTCTCTTATATATAATTCCTATGCAATTTCTGATTTTCATCGTCAATGGGAAGGTAAAAGGGATACAGTAAACCTGCAGAGATGCATCGGAATGTAAAACTGATGACACAGGAAACGCTCAAATCATAGACAGTAGGAAGACTCAGTCTTCCTGTACTTAAGTCGGCATTGTGTCTCTTATATTTAATTCCGATGCAATTTCTGTGTTTCATCGTCAATGGGATGGTCCAAGGCATACAGTAAACCTGCAGAGGTGCATCCGAATGAAAACCGGTGACACAGGAAACGCTCAAAACATAGACAGTAGGAAGACTCAGTCTTCCTGTACTTAAGTCGGCATTGTGTCTCTTATATTTAATTTCGATGCAATTTGTGTGTTTCATCGCCAAAGGGATGGTCCAGGGGATACAGTAAACCTGCAGATATGCTTCGGACAGTAAAACTGGTGACACAGGAAACGCTCAAAGCATTGACTGTAAGAAGACTCTTTTCTTGTACTTATGTCGGCATTGTGTCTCTTATATTTAATTCCGATGCAATTTCTGTGTCTCATCGTCAATGGGAAGGTCCAAGGGATACAGTAAACCTGCAGTGGTGCATCAGAATGTAAAACTGGTGACACAGGAAACGCTCAAAACATGGACAGTAGGAAGACTCAGTATTCCTGTAATTAAGTCGACTTTGTGTCTCGTATATTTAATTCCGGTGCGATTTCTGTGTTTCATCGACAATGGGAAGGTCCAAGTGATACAGTAAACTGGCAGAGGTGCATCGGAATGTAAAACTGGTGACACAGGAAACGCTCAAAACATAGATTGTAAGAGGGCTCAGTTTTCTTGTCCTTAAGTCGGCGTTGTGTCTCTTATATTTAATTCCGACGCAATTTCTGTGTTTCATCGTCAATGGGAAGGACCAATGGATACAGTAAACCTGCAGAGGCACATTGGAATGTAAAACTGATGACACAGGAAACGCTCAAAACATAGACAGTAGGAATACTCAGTCTTCCTGTACTTATGTCGGCATTGTGTCTCTTATATTTAATTCCGATGCAATTTCTGTGTTTCATCGTCAATGGGAAGGTCCAAGGGATACAGTAAACCTGCAGAGGTGCATCAGAATGTAAAACTGGTGACACAGAAAACGCTCAAAAAATAGACAGTAGGAAGACTCAGTCTTCCTGTACTGAAGTCGGCATTGTGTCTCTTATATTTAATTCCGATGCAATTTCTGTGTTTCATCATCAATGAGAAGGTCCAAGGGATATAATAAACCTGCAGAGGTGCATCGGAATGTAAAACTAGTGACACAGGAAACGCTCAAAACATAGACAGTAGGAAGACTCAGTCTTCCTGTACATAAGTCGGCATTGAGTCTCTTATATTTAATTCCGATGCAATTTCTGTGTTTCATCGTCAATGGGAAGGTGCATGGGATACAGTAAACGTGCAGAGGTGCATCGGAATGTAAAACTGGTGACACAGGAAACGCTCAAATCATAGACAGTAGGAAGACTCAGTCTTCCTGTACTTAAGTCGGCATTGTGTCTCTTATATTTATTTCCGATGAAATTTCTGTGTTTCATCGTGAATTGGAAGGTCCAAGGGATATAGTAAACAAGCAGAGGTGCATCGGAAAGTAAAACTGATGACACAGGAAACGCTCAAAACATAGACAGTAGGAAGACTCAGTCTTCCTGTACTTAAGTCTGCATTGTGTCTCTTATATTTAATTCCGATGCAATTTCTGTGTTTCATCGTCAATAGGAAGGTCTAAGGGATACAGTAAACCTGCACAGGTGCATCAGAATGTAAAACTGATGACACAGGAAACGCTCAAAACATAGACAGTAGGGAGACTTAGTCATCCTGTACTTAAGTCAGCATTGTGCCTCTTATTTTTAATTCCGATGCAATTACTGTGTTTCATCGTCAATTGGAAGGTCCAAGGGATACAATAAACCTGCAGAGGTGCATCTGAATGTAAAACTGGTGACACAGGAAACGCTCAAATCATAGACGGTACGAAGACTCAGTCTTCCTGTACTTATGTCTGCATTGTGACTCTTATATTCAATTCCGATGCAATTTCTGTTTTCCATCGTGAATGGGAAGGTCCAAGGGATACAGTAAACCTGCAGAGGTGCATCGGAATGTAAAACTGATGACACAGGAAACGCTCAAAACATAGACAGTAGGAACACTCAGTCTTCCTGTACTTATGTCTGCATTGTGTCTCTTATATTTAATTCCGATGTATTTTCTGTGTTTCACCGTCAATGGGAAGTTCTAAGGGATACAGTAAACCTGCACAGGTGCATCGGAATGTAAAACTGATGACACAGGAAACGCTCAAAACATAGACAGTAGGGAGACTTAGTCTTGCTGTACTTAAGTCAGCATTGTGTCTCTTATTTTTAATTCCGATGCAATTTCTGTGTTTCATCGTCAATGGGAAGGTCCAAGGGATACAGTAAACCTTCAGAGGCGCATCGGAATTTAAACCTGGTGACACAGGAAACGCTCAAAACTTAGACCGTAAGAAGACTCAGTTTTCATGTACTTAAGTCGGCGTTGTGTCTCTTATATATAATTCCTATGCAATTTCTGATTTTCATCGTCAATGGGAAGGTAAAAGGGATACAGTAAACCTGCAGAGGTGCATCGGAATGTAAAACTGATGACACAGGAAACGCTCAAATCATAGACAGTAGGAAGACTCAGTCTTCCTGTACTTAAGTCGGCATTGTGTCTCTTATATTTAATTCCGATGCAATTTCTGTGTTTCATCGTCAATGGGAAGGTCCAAGGCATACAGTAAACCTGCAGAGGTGCATCCGAATGAAAACCGGTGACACAGGAAACGCTCAAAACATAGACAGTAGGAAGACTCAGTCTTCCTGTACTTAAGTCGGCATTGTGTCTCTTATATTTAATTTCGATGCAATTTGTGTGTTTCATCGCCAAAGGTATGGTCCAGGGGATACAGTAAACCTGCAGATGTGCATCGGACAGTAAAACTGGTGACACAGGAAACGCTCAAAACATGGACAGTAGGAAGACTCAGTATTCCTGTAATTAAGTCGACATTGTGTCTCGTATATTTAATTCCGGTGCGATTCCTGTGTTTCATCGACAATGGGAAGGTCCAAGTGATACAGTAAACTGGCAGAGGTGCATCGGAATGTAAAACTGGTGACACAGGAAACGCTCAAAACATAGACCGTGAGAGGGCTCAGTTTTCTTGTCCTTAAGTCGGCGTTGTGTCTCTTATATTTAATTCCGACGCAATTTCTGTGTTTCATCGTCAATGGGAAGGTCCAAGGGATACAATAAACCTGCATAGGTGCATCTGAATGTAAAACTGGTGACACAGGAAACGCTCAAATCATAGACAGTACTAAGACTCAGTCTTCCTGTACTTAAGTCGGCACTGTGTCTCTTATATTTAATTCCGATGCAATTTCTGTGATTCATCGTCACTGTGAAGGTCCAAGGGATACAGTAAACCTGCAAGGTGCATCGGAATGTAAAACTGTTGACACGGGAAACGCTCAAAACATAGACAGTAAGAAGACTCAGTCATCCTGTTCTTAAGTCGGCACTGTGTCTCTAATATTTAATTCCGATGAAATTTCTGTGTTTCATCGTCAATCGGAAGTTCCAAGGGATACAGTAAACCAGCAGAGGTGCATCGGAATTTAAACCTGGTGACACAGGAAACGCTCAGAACATAGACAGTAGGAAGACTCAGTCTTCCTGTACTTAAGTTGGCATTGTGTCTCTTATATTTAATTCCTATGCAATATCTGATTTTCATCGTCAACGGGAAGGTCCAAGGGATACAGTAAACCTGCAGAGGTGCATCGGAATGTATGATGACACAGGAAACGCTCAAATCATAGACAGTAGGAAGACTCAGTCTTCCTGTACTTAAGTCGGCATTGTGTCTCTTATACTTAATTCCGATGCAATTTCTGTGTTTCATCGTCAATGGGAAGGTCCAAGGGATACAGTAAACCTGCAGAGGTGCATCGGAATGTAAAACTGGTGACACAGGAAACGCTCAAAACGTAGACAGTAGGAGGACTCAGTCTTCCTGTACAAAGGTCGGCATTGTGTCTCTTGTATTTAATTCCGATGCGATTTCTGTGTTTCATCGACAATGGGAAAGTCCAAGGGAAACAGTAAACTGGCAGAGGTGCATCGGAATGTAAAACTGGTGACACAGGAAACGCTCAAAACATAGACCTTAAGAAGACTCAGTTTTCTTGTACTTAAGTCGGCGTTGTGTCTCTTATATTTAATTCCGATGCAATTTCTGTGTTTCATCGTCAATGGGAAGGTCCAAGGGATACAGTAAACCTGCAGAGGTGCATCGGAATGTAAAACTGGTGACACAGGAAACGCTCAAATTATAGACAGTAGGAAGACTCAGTCTTCCTGTACTTAAGTCGGCATTGTGTCTCTTACATTTAATTCCGATGCAATTTCTGTGTTTCATCGTCAATGGTAAGGTCCAAGGGATACAGTAAACCTCCAGATGTGCATCAGAATGTAAAACTGGGACACAGGAAACGCTCAAAGCATAAACAGTAGGAAGACTCAGTCTTCCTGTACTTAAGTCGGCATTGTGTCTCTTACATTTAATTCCGATGCAATTTCTGTGTTTCATCGTCAATAGGAGAGTCCAAGGGATACAGTAAACCTGCAGAGGTGCATCGGAACGTAAAACTGGTGACACAGGAAACGCTCAAAACATAGACAGTAGGAAGACTCAGTCTTCCTGTACTTATGTCGGCATTGTGTCTCTTATATTTAATTCCGATGAAATTTCTGTGTTTCATCGTGAATGGGAAGGTCCAAGGGATATAGTAAACCTGCAGAGGTGCATCGGAAAGTAAAACTGATGACACAGGACACGCTCAAAACATAGACAGTGGTAAGACTTAGTATTCCTGTACTTAAGTCGGTATTGTGTCTCTTATATTTAATTCCGATGCAATTTCTGTGTTTCATCGTCACTGTGACGGTCCGAGGGATACAGTCAACCTGTAGAGGTGCATCGGAATGTGAAACTAGTGACACAGGAAACGCTCAAATTATAGACAGTAGGAAGACTCAATCTAACTGTACTTAAGTCGGCATTGTGTCTCTTATATTTAATTCCGATGCAATTTCTGTGTTTCATCGTACCTGTGAAGGTCCAAGGGATACAGTAAACCTGCAGAGGTGCATCCGAATGTAAAACTGGTGACACAGGAAACGCTCAAAACATTGACTGTAAGAAGACTCTTTTCTTGTACTTATGTCGGCATTGTGTCTCTTATATTTAATTCCGATGCAATTTCTGCGTCTCATCGTCAATGGGAAGGTCCAAGGGATACAGTAAACCTGCAGAGGTGCATCAGAATGTAAAACTGGTGACACAGGAAACGCTCAAAACATAGACAGTAGGAAGACTCAGTATTCCTGTAATTAAGTCGGAATTGTGTCTCCTATATTTAATTCTGGTGCGATTTCTGTCTTTCATCGACAATGGGAAGGTCCAAGTGATACAGTAAACCGGCAGAGGTGCATCGGAATGTAAAACTGGTGACACAGGAAACGCTCAAAACATAGACCGTAAGAAGGCTCAGTTTTCTTGTGCTTAAGTCGGCGTTGTGTCTCTTATATTTAATTCCGATGCAATTTCTGTGTTTCATCGTCAATGGGAAGGTCCAATGGATACAGTAAACCTGCAGAGGCACATTGGAATGTAAAACTGATGACACAGGAAACTCTCAAAACATAGACAGTTTGAATACTCAGTCTTCCTGTACTTATGTCGGCATTGTGTCTCTTATATTTAATTCCGATGCAATTTCTGTGTTTCATCGTCAATGGGAAGGTCCAAGGGATACAGTAAACCTGCAGAGGTGCATCAGAATGTAAAACTGGTGACACAGGAAACGCTCAAAAAATAGACAGTAGGAAGCCTCAGTCTTCCTGTACTTAAGTCGGCATTGTGTCTCTTACATTTAATTCCGATGCAATTTCTGTGCTTCATCGTCAATAGGAGAGTCCAAGGGATACAGTAAACCTGCAGAGGTGCATCGGAACGTAAAACTGGTGACACAGGAAACGCTCAAAACATAGACAGTAGGAAGACTCAGTCTTCCTGTACTTATGGCGGCATTGTGTCTCTTATATTTAATTCCGATGAAATTTCTGTGTTTCATCGTGAATGGGAAGGTCCAAGGGATATAGTAAACCTGCAGAGGTGCATCGGAAAGTAAAACTGATGACACAGGACACGCTCAAAACATAGACAGTGTTAAGACTTAGTATTCCTGTACTTAAGTCGGTATTGTGTCTCTTATATTTAATTCCGATGCAATTTCTGTGTTTCATCGTCACTGTGACGGTCCGAGGGATACAGTCAACCTGTAGAGGTGCATCGGAATGTAAAACTAGTGACACAGGAAACGCTCAAATTATAGACAGTAGGAAGACTCAATCTAACTGTACTTAAGTCGGCATTGTGTCTCTTATATTTAATTCCGATGCAATTTCTGTGTTTCATCGTACCTGTGAAGGTCCAAGGGATACAGTAAACCTGCAGAGGTGTATCCCAATGTAAAACTGGTGACACAGGAAACGCTCAAAACATAGACAGTAGGAAGACTCAGTCTTCTTGTACTTAAGTCGGCATTGTGTCTCTTATATTTAATTCCGATGCAATTTCTGTGTTTCATCGTCAATGGGAAGATCCGAGGGATACAGTAAACCTGCAGAGGTGTATCGGAATGTAAAACAGGTGACACAGGAAACTCTGAAAACGTAGACAGTAGGTGGACTCAGTCTTCCTGTACTTAAGTAGGCATTGTGTCTCTTGTATTTAATTCCGATGCGATTTCTGTGTTTCATCGACAATGGGAAAGTCCAAGGGAAACAGTAATCCGGCAGAGGTGCATCGGAATGTAAAACTGGTGACACAGGAAACGCTCAAAACATAGACCGTAAGAAGACTCAGTTTTCTTGTACTTAAGTAGGCGTTGTGTCTCTTATATTTAATTCCGATGCAATTTCTGTGTTTCATCCTCAATGGGAAGGTCCAAGGGATACAGTAAACCTGTAGAGGTCCATCGGAATGTAAAACTTGTGACACGGGAAACGCTCAAAACATAGACAGTAGGAAGACTCAGTCTTCTTGTACTTAAGTCGGCATTGTGTCTCTTATATTTAATTCCGATGCAATTTCTGTGTTTCATCGTCAATGGGAAGGTCCAAGGGATACAGTAAACCTGCAGAGGTGCATCAGAATGTAAAACTGGTGACACAGGAAATGCTCAAAACATCGACAGTAGGAAGACTCAGTCTTCCTGAACTTAAGTCGGCATTGTGTCTCTTATATTTAATTCCGATGCAATTTCTGTGTTTCATCGTCAATGAGAATGTCCAAGGGATGCAATCAACCTGCAGAGGTGCATCGGAATGTAAAACTAGTGACACAGGAAACGCTCAAAACATAGACAGTAGGAAGACTCAGTCTTCCTGTACTTAAGTCGGCATTGAGTCTCTTATATTTAATTCCGATGCAATTTCTGTGTTTCATCGTCAATGGGAAGGTGCAAGCGATACAGTAAACGTGCAGAGGTGCATCGGAATGTAAAACTGGTAACACAGGAAACGCTCAAATCATAGACAGTAGGAAGACTCAGTCTTCCTGTACTTAAGTCGGCATTGTGTCTCTTATATTTATTTCCGATGAAATATCTGTGTTTCATCGTGAATGGGAAGGTCCAAGGGATATAGTAAACAAGCAGAGGTGCATCGGAAAGTAAAACTGATGACACAGGAAACGCACAAAACATAGACAGTAGGAAGACTCAGTCTTCCTGTACTTAATATGGCATTGTGTCTCTTATATTTAATTCCTATGCAATATCTGATTTTCATCGTCAACGGGAAGGTCCAAGGGATACAGTAAACCTGCAGAGGTGCATCGGAATGTATGATGACACAGGAAACGCTCAAATCATAGACAGTAGGAAGACTCAGTCTTCCTGTACTTAAGTCGGCATTGTGTCTCTTATACTTAATTCCGATGCAATTTCTGTGTTTCATCGTCAATGGGAAGGTCCAAGGGATACAGTAAACCTGCAGAGGTGCATCGGAATGTAAAACTGGTGACACAGGAAACGCTCAAAACGTAGACAGTAGGAGGACTCAGTCTTCCTGTACAAAGGTCGGCATTGTGTCTCTTGTATTTAATTCCGATGCGATTTCTGTGTTTCATCGACAATGGGAAAGTCCAAGGGAAACAGTAAACTGGCAGAGGTGCATCGGAATGTAAAACTGGTGACACAGGAAACGCTCAAAACATAGACCTTAAGAAGACTCAGTTTTCTTGTACTTAAGTCGGCGTTGTGTCTCTTATATTTAATTCCGATGCAATTTCTGTGTTTCATCGTCAATGGGAAGGTCCAAGGGATACAGTAAACCTGCAGAGGTGCATCGGAATGTAAAACTGGTGACACAGGAAACGCTCAAATTATAGACAGTAGGAAGACTCAGTCTTCCTGTACTTAAGTCGGCATTGTGTCTCTTACATTTAATTCCGATGCAATTTCTGTGTTTCATCGTCAATGGTAAGGTCCAAGGGATACAGTAAACCTCCAGATGTGCATCAGAATGTAAAACTGGTGACACAGGAAACGCTCAAAGCATAAACAGTAGGAAGACTCAGTCTTCCTGTACTTAAGTCGGCATTGTGTCTCTTACATTTAATTCCGATGCAATTTCTGTGTTTCATCGTCAATAGGAGAGTCCAAGGGATACAGTAAACCAGCAGAGGTGCATCGGAACGTAAAACTGGTGACACAGGAAACGCTCAAAACATAGACAGTAGGAAGACTCAGTCTTCCTGTACTTATGTCGGCATTGTGTCTCTTATATTTAATTCCGATGAAATTTCTGTGTTTCATCGTGAATGGGAAGGTCCAAGGGATATAGTAAACCTGCAGAGGTGCATCGGAAAGTAAAACTGATGACACAGGACACGCTCAAAACATAGACAGTGGTAAGACTTAGTATTCCTGTACTTAAGTCGGTATTGTGTCTCTTATATTTAATTCCGATGCAATTTCTGTGTTTCATCGTCACTGTGACGGTCCGAGGGATACAGTCAACCTGTAGAGGTGCATCGGAATGTGAAACTAGTGACACAGGAAACGCTCAAATTATAGACAGTAGGAAGACTCAATCTAACTGTACTTAAGTCGGCATTGTGTCTCTTATATTTAATTCCGATGCAATTTCTGTGTTTCATCGTACCTGTGAAGGTCCAAGGGATACAGTAAACCTGCAGAGGTGCATCCGAATGTAAAACTGGTGACACAGGAAACGCTCAAAACATTGACTGTAAGAAGACTCTTTTCTTGTACTTATGTCGGCATTGTGTCTCTTATATTTAATTCCGATGCAATTTCTGCGTCTCATCGTCAATGGGAAGGTCCAAGGGATACAGTAAACCTGCAGAGGTGCATCAGAATGTAAAACTGGTGACACAGGAAACGCTCAAAACATAGACAGTAGGAAGACTCAGTATTCCTGTAATTAAGTCGGAATTGTGTCTCCTATATTTAATTCTGGTGCGATTTCTGTCTTTCATCGACAATGGGAAGGTCCAAGTGATACAGTAAACCGGCAGAGGTGCATCGGAATGTAAAACTGGTGACACAGGAAACGCTCAAAACATAGACCGTAAGAAGGCTCAGTTTTCTTGTGCTTAAGTCGGCGTTGTGTCTCTTATATTTCATTCCGATGCAATTTCTGTGTTTCATCGTCAATGGGAAGGTCCAATGGATACAGTAAACCTGCAGAGGCACATTGGAATGTAAAACTGATGACACAGGAAACGCTCAAAACATAGACAGTTTGAATACTCAGTCTTCCTGTACTTATGTCGGCATTGTGTCTCTTATATTTAATTCCGATGCAATTTCTGTGTTTCATCGTCAATGGGAAGGTCCAAGGGATACAGTAAACCTGCAGAGGTGCATCAGAATGTAAAACTGGTGACACAGGAAACGCTCAAAAAATAGACAGTAGGAAGCCTCAGTCTTCCTGTACTTAAGTCGGCATTGTGTCTCTTACATTTAATTCCGATGCAATTTCTGTGCTTCATCGTCAATAGGAGAGTCCAAGGGATACAGTAAACCTGCAGAGGTGCATCGGAACGTAAAACTGGTGACACAGGAAACGCTCAAAACATAGACAGTAGGAAGACTCAGTCTTCCTGTACTTATGGCGGCATTGTGTCTCTTATATTTAATTCCGATGAAATTTCTGTGTTTCATCGTGAATGGGAAGGTCCAAGGGATATAGTAAACCTGCAGAGGTGCATCGGAAAGTAAAACTGATGACACAGGACACGCTCAAAACATAGACAGTGGTAAGACTTAGTATTCCTGTACTTAAGTCGGTATTGTGTCTCTTATATTTAATTCCGATGCAATTTCTGTGTTTCATCGTCACTGTGACGGTCCGAGGGATACAGTCAACCTGTAGAGGTGCATCGGAATGTAAAACTAGTGACACAGGAAACGCTCAAATTATAGACAGTAGGAAGACTCAATCTAACTGTACTTAAGTCGGCATTGTGTCTCTTATATTTAATTCCGATGCAATTTCTGTGTTTCATCGTACCTGTGAAGGTCCAAGGGATACAGTAAACCTGCAGAGGTGTATCCCAATGTAAAACTGGTGACACAGGAAACGCTCAAAACATAGACAGTAGGAAGACTCAGTCTTCTTGTACTTAAGTCGGCATTGTGTCTCTTATATTTAATTCCGATGCAATTTCTGTGTTTCATCGTCAATGGGAAGATCCGAGGGATACAGTAAACCTGCAGAGGTGTATCGGAATGTAAAACAGGTGACACAGGAAACTCTGAAAACGTAGACAGTAGGTGGACTCAGTCTTCCTGTACTTAAGTAGGCATTGTGTCTCTTGTATTTAATTCCGATGCGATTTCTGTGTTTCATCGACAATGGGAAAGTCCAAGGGAAACAGTAATCCGGCAGAGGTGCATCGGAATGTAAAACTGGTGACACAGGAAACGCTCAAAACATAGACCGTAAGAAGACTCAGTTTTCTTGTACTTAAGTAGGCGTTGTGTCTCTTATATTTAATTCCGATGCAATTTCTGTGTTTCATCCTCAATGGGAAGGTCCAAGGGATACAGTAAACCTGTAGAGGTCCATCGGAATGTAAAACTTGTGACACGGGAAACGCTCAAAACATAGACAGTAGGAAGACTCAGTCTTCTTGTACTTAAGTCGGCATTGTGTCTCTTATATTTAATTCCGATGCAATTTCTGTGTTTCATCGTCAATGGGAAGGTCCAAGGGATACAGTAAACCTGCAGAGGTGCATCAGAATGTAAAACTGGTGACACAGGAAATGCTCAAAACATCGACAGTAGGAAGACTCAGTCTTCCTGAACTTAAGTCGGCATTGTGTCTCTTATATTTAATTCCGATGCAATTTCTGTGTTTCATCGTCAATGAGAATGTCCAAGGGATGCAATCAACCTGCAGAGGTGCATCGGAATGTAAAACTAGTGACACAGGAAACGCTCAAAACATAGACAGTAGGAAGACTCAGTCTTCCTGTACTTAAGTCGGCATTGAGTCTCTTATATTTAATTCCGATGCAATTTCTGTGTTTCATCGTCAATGGGAAGGTGCAAGCGATACAGTAAACGTGCAGAGGTGCATCGGAATGTAAAACTGGTAACACAGGAAACGCTCAAATCATAGACAGTAGGAAGACTCAGTCATCCTGTACTTAAGTCAGCAGTGTGACTCTTATTTTTAATTCCGATGCAATTTCTGTGTTTCATCGTCAATGGGAAGGTCCAAGGGATACTATAAACCTGCAGAGGTGCATCGGAATGTAAAACTGGTGACACAGGAAACGCTCAAAACATAGACAGTACTAAGACTCAGTCTTCCTGTACTTAAGTCGGCACTGTGTCTCTTATATTTAATTCCGATGCAATTTCTGTGATTCATCGTCGCTGTGAAGGTCCAAGGGATACAGTAAACCTGCAAGGTGCATCGGAATGTAAAACTGTTGACACGGGAAACGCTCAAAACATAGACAGTAAGAGGACTCAGTCATCCTGTTCTTAAGTCGGCACTGTGTCTCTAATATTTAATTCCGATGCAATTTCTGTGTTTCATCGTCAATGGGAAGTTCGAAGGGATACAGTAAACACGCAGAGGTGCATCAGAATTGAAACCTGGTGACACAGGAAACGCTCAACACATAGACCGTAAGAAGACTCAGTTTTCATGTACTTAAGTCGGCGTTGTGTCTCTTATATATAATTCCTATGCAATATCTGATTTTCATCGTCAATGGGAAGGTCCAACGGATACAGTAAACCTGCAGAGGTGCATCGGAATGTAAAACTGATGACACAGAAAACGCTGAAATCATAGACAGTAGGAAGACTCAGTCTTCCTGTACTTAAGTCGGCATTGTGTCTCTTATATTTAATTCCGATGCAATTTCTGTGTTTCATCGTCAATGGGAAGGTCCAAGGGATACAGAAAACCTGCAGAGTTGCATCGGAATGTAAAACTGGTGACACAGGAAACGCTCAAACCGTAGAGAGTAGGAAGACTCAGTCTTCCCGTACTTAAGTCGGCATTGTGTCTCTTGTATTTAATTCCGATGCGATTTCAGTGTTTCATCGACAATGGGAAAGTCCAAGGGATACAGTAAACCGGCAGAGGTGCATCGGAATGTAAAACTGGTGACACAGGAAACGCTCAAAACATAGACCGTAGGAAGACTCAGTTTTCCTGTACTTAAGTCGGCGTTGTGGCTCTTATATTAAATTCCGATGCAATTTCTGTGTTTCATCGTCAATGGGAAGGTCCAAGGGATACAGTAAACCTGCAGTGGTCCATCGGAATGTAAAACTGGTGACACAGGAAACGCTCAAAACATAGACAGTAGGAAGACTCAGTCTTCCTGTACTTAAGTCGGCATTGTGTCTCTTATATTTAATTCCGATGCAATTTCTGTGTTTCATCGTCAATGGGAAGGTCCAAGGGATACAGTAAACCTGCAAAAGTGCATCGGAATGTAAAACTAGTGACACAGGAAACGCTCAAAACATAGACAGTAGGAAGACTTAGTCTTCCTGTACTTATGTCGTCATTGTGTCTCTTATATTTAATTCCGATGCAATTTCTGTGTTTCATCGTCACTGTGAAGGTCCAAGGGACACAGTAAACCTGCAGAGGTGCATCGGTATGTAAAACTGGTGACACAGGAAACGCTCAAAACATAGACAGTAGGAAGACTCAGTCTACCTGTTCTTAAGTCGGCATTGTGTCTCTTATATTTAATTCCGATGCAATTTCTGTGTTTCATCGTCAATGGGAAGGTCCACGGGATTTAGTAAACCTGCAGAGGTGCATCAGAATGTAAAACTGGTGACACAGGAAACGCTCAAAACATAGACATGAGGAAGACTCAGTATTCCTGTAATTAAGTCGGCATTGTGTCTCCTATATTTAATTCCGGTGCGATTTCTGTGTTTCATCGACAATGGGAAGGTCCAAGTGATACAGTAAACCGGCAGAGATGCATCGGAATGTAAAACTGGTGACACAGGAAACGCTCAAAACATAGAACGTAAGAAGGCTCAGTTTTCTTGTGCTTAAGTCGGCGTTGTGTCTCTTATATTTAATTCCGATGCAATTTCTGTGTTTCATCGTCAATATGAAGGTCCAAGGGATACAATAAACCTGCAGAGGTGCATCGGAATGTAAAACTAGTGACACAGGAAACGCTCAAAACATCGACCGTAAGAAGACTCAGTTTTCTTGTACTAAAGTCGGCGTTGTGTCTCTTATATTTAATTCCGATGCAATTTCTGTGTTTCATCGTCAATGGGAAGGTCTAAGGGATACAGTAAACCTGCACAGGTGCATCGGAATGTAAAACTGATGACACAGGAGACGCTCAAAACATAGACAGTAGGGAGACTTAGTCATCCTGTACTTAAGTCAGCATTGTGCCTCTTATTTTTAATTCCGATGCAATTTCTGTGTTTCATCGTCAATGGGAAGGTCAAAGGGATACAGTAAACCTGCAGAGGTGCATCAGAATGTAAAACTGGTGACACAGGAAACGCTCAAAACATCGACAGTAGGAAGACTCAGTCTTCATGAACTTAAGTCGGCATTGTGTCTCTTATATTTAATTCCGATGCAATTTCTGTGTTTCATCGTCAATGAGAATGTCCAAGGGATACAATCAACCTGCAGAGGTGCATCGGAATGTAAAACTAGTGACACAGGAAACGCTCAAAACATAGACGGTAGGAAGACTCAGTCTTCCTGTACTTAAGTCGGCATTGAGTCTCTTATATTTAATTCCGATGCAATTTCTGTGTTTCATCGTCAATGGGAAGGTGCAAGGGATACAGTAAACGTGCAGAGGTGCATCGGAATGTAAAACTGGTGACATAGGAAACGCTCAAATCATAGTCAGTAGGAAGACTCAGTCTTCCTGTACTTAAGTCGGCATTGTGTCTCTTATATTTATTTCCGGTGAAATTTCTGTGTTTCATCGTGAATGGGAAGGTCCAAGGGATATAGTAAACAAGCAGAGGTGCATCGGAAAGTAAAACTGATGACACAGGAAACGCACAAAACATAGACAGTAGGAAGACTCAGTCTCTCCTGTACTTAAGTCTGCATTGTGACTGTTATATTTAATTCCGATGCAATTTCTGTGTTTCATCGTCAATGGGAAGGTCCAAGGGATACAATAAACCTGCAGAGGTGCATCGGAATGTAAAACTGGTGACACAGGAAACGCTCAAAACATAGACAGTACTAAGACTCAGTCTTCCTGTACTTAAGTCGGCACTGTGTCTCTTATATTTAATTCCGATGCAATTTCTGTGATTCATCGTCACTGTGAAGGTCCAAGGGATACAGTAAACCTGCAAGGTGCATCGGAATGTAAAACTGTTGACACGGGAAACGCTCAAAACATAGACAGTAAGAAGACTCAGTCATCCTGTTCTTAAGTCGGCACTGTGTCTCTAATATTTAATTCCGATGCAATTTCTGTGTTTCATCGTCAATGGGAAGTTCCAAGGGATACAGTAAACCCGCAGAGGTGCATCGGAATTGAAACCTGGTGACACAGGAAACGCTCAAAATATAGACCGTAAGAAGACTCAGTTTTCATGTACTTAAGTCGGCGATGTGTCTCTTATATATAATTCCTATGCAATATCTGATTTTCATCGTCAATGGGAAGGTCCAAGGGATACAGTAAACCTGCAGAGGTGCATCGGAATGTAAAACTGACGACACAGGAAACGCTCAAATCATAGACAGTAGGAAGACTCAGTCTTCCTGTACTTAAGTCGGCATTGTGTCTCTTATATTTAATTCCGATGCAATTTCTGTGTTTCATCGTCAATGGGAAGGTCCAAGGGATACAGAAAACCTGCAGAGGTGCATCGGAATGTAAAACTGGTGACACAGGAAACGCTCAAACCGTAGACAGTAGGAAGACTCAGTCTTCCCGTACTTAAGTCGGCATTGTGTCTCTTGTATTTAATTCCGATGCGATTTCAGTGATTCATCGACAATGGGAAAGTCCAAGGGATACAGTAAACCGGCAGAGGTGCATCGGAATGTAAAAGTGGTGACACAGGAAACGCTCAAATCATAGACCGTAGGAAGACTCAGTTTTCTTGTACTTAAGTCGGCGTTGTGGCTCTTATATTTAATTCTGATGCAATTTCTGTGTTTCTCCGTCAATGGGAAGGTCCAAGGGATACAGTAAACCTGCAGAGGTCCATCGGAATATAAAACTGGTGTCACAGGAAACGCTGAAAACATAGACAGTAGGAAGACTCAGTCTTCCTGTACTTAAGTCGGCATTGTGTCTCTTATATTTAATTCCGATGCAATTTCTGTGTTTCATCGTCAATGGGAAGGTCCAAGGGATACAGTAAACCTGCAAAGGTGCATCGGAATGTAAAACTAGTGACACAGGAAACGCTCAAAACATAGACAATAGGAAGACTCAGTCTTCCTGTAATTATGTCGTCATTGTGTCTCTTATATTTAATTCCGATGCTATTTCTGTGTTTCATCGCCAATGGGAAGGTCCAAGGGATACAGAAAACCTGCAGAGGTGCATCAGAATGTAAAACTGGTGACACAGGAAACGCTCAAAACATAGACAGTAGGAAGACTCAGTATTCCTGTAATTAAGTCGGCATTGTGTCTCCTATATTTAATTCCGGTGCGATTTCTGTGTTACATCGACAATGGGAAGGTCCAAGTGATACAGTAAACCGGAAGAGATGCATCGGAATGTAAAACTGGTGACACAGGAAACGCTCAAAACATAGACCGTAAGAAGGCTCAGTTTTCTTGTGCTTAAGTCGGCGTTGTGTCTCTTATATTTAATTCCGATGCAATTTCTGTGTTTCATCATCAATGGGAAGGTCCAATGGATACAGTAAACCTGCAGAGGCACATTGGAATGTAAAACTGATGACACAGGAAACGCTCAAAACATAGACAGTAGGAATACTCAGTCTTCCTGTACTTAAGTCGGCATTGTGTCTCTTATATTTAATTCCGATGCAATTTCTGTGTTTCATCGTCAATGGGAAGGTCCAAGGGATACAGTAAACCTGCAGAGGTGCATCAGAATGTAAAACTGGTGACACAGGAAACGCTCAAAACATAGACAGTAGGAAGACTCAGTCTTCCTGTACTTAAGTCAGCATTGTGTCTCTTATATTTAATTCCGATGCAATTTCTGTGTTTCATCGTCAATGAGAAGGTCCAAGGGATACAATAAACCTGCAGAGGTGCATCGGAATTTAAACCTGGTGACACAGGAAACGCTCAAAACATAGACAGTAGGTAGACTCAGTCTTCCTGTACTTAAGTCGGCATTGTGTCTCTTATATTTATTTCCTATGCAATATCTGAATTTCGTCGTCAATGGGAAGGTCCAAGGGATACAGTAAACCTGCCGAGGTGCATCGGAATGTAAAACTGATAACACAGGAAACGCTCAAATCATAGACAGTAGGAAGACTCAGTCTTCCTGTACTTAAGTCGGCATTGTGTCTCTTATATTTAATTCCAATGCAATTTCTGGGTTTCATCGTCAATGGGAAGGTCCAAGGGATACAGTAAACCTGCAGAGGTGCATCGGAATGTAAAACTGGTGACACAGGAAACGCTCAAAACGTAGACAGTAGGAAGACTCAGTCTTCCTGTACTTAAGTCGGCATTGTGTCTCTTGTATTTAATTCCGATGCGATTTCTGTGTTTCATCGACAATGGGAAAGTCCAAGGGAAACAGTAAACCGGCAGAGGTGCATCGGAATATAAAACTGGTGACACAGGAAACGCTCAAATCATAGACCGTAAGAAGACTCAGTTTTCTTGTACTTAAGTCGGCGTTGTGTCTCTTATATTTAATTCGGATGCAATTTCTGTGTTTCATCGTCAATGGGAAGGTCCAAGGGATACAGTAAACCTGCAGAGGTGCATCAGAATGTAAAACTGGTGACACAGGAAACGCTCAAAACATAAACAGTAGGAAGACTCAGTCTTCCTGTACTTAAGTCGGCATTGTGTCTCTTACATTTAATTCCGATGCAATTTCTGTGTTTCATCGTCAATGGGAAGGTCCAAGGGATACAGTAAACCTGCAGAGGTGCATCAGAATGTAAAACTGGTGACACAGGAAACGCTCAAAACATAAACAGTAGGAAGACTCAGTCTTCCTGTACTTAAGTCGGCATTGTGTCTCTTACATTTAATTCCGATGCAATTTCTGTGTTTCATCGTGAATGGGAGAGTCCAAGGGTTACAGTAAACCTGCAGAGGTGCATCGGAATGTAAAACTGGTGACACAGGAAACGCTCAAAATATAGACAGTAGGAAGACTCAGTCTTCTTGTACATAAGTCGGCATTGTGTCTCTTATATTTAATTCCGATGCAATTTCTGTGTTTCATCGTCAATGGGAAGGTCCAAGGGATACAGTAAACCTGCAGAGGTGCATCAGAATGTAAAACTGGTGACACAGGAAACGCTCAAAACATAAACAGTAGGAAGACTCAGTCTTCCTGTACTTAAGTCGGCATTGTGTCTCTTACATTTAATTCTGATGCAATTTCTGTGTTTCATCGTCAATGGGAGAGTCCAAGGGATACAGTAAACCTGCAGAGGTGCATCGGAATGTAAAAGTGGTGACACAGGAAACGCTCAAAACATAGACAGTAGGAAGACTCAGTCTTCCTGTACTTAAATCGGCATTGTGTCTCTTATATTTATTTCCGATGAAATTTCTGTGTTTCATCGTGAATGGGAAGGTCCAAGGGATATAGTAAACCTGCAGAGGTGCATCGGAAAGTAAAACTGATGACACAGGACACGCTCAAAAAATAGACAGTAATAAGACTTAGTCTTCCTGTACTTAAGTCGGTATTGTGCCTCTTATATTTAATTCCGATGCAATTTCTGTGTTTCATCGTCACTGTGACGGTCCGAGGGATAAAGTCAACCTGTAGAGGTGCATCGGAATGTAAAACTAGTGACACAGGAAACGCTCAAATTACAGACAGTGGGAAGACTCAGTCTTCGTGTACTTAAGTCGGCATTGTGTCTCTTATATTTAATTCCGATGCCATATCTGTGTTTCATCGTCAATGGGAAGGACCAAGGGATACAGTAAACCTGCAGAGGTGCATCAGAATGTAAGACTGGTGACACAGGAAACGCTCAAAACATAGACAGTAGGAAGACTCAGTCTTCCTGTACTTAAGTCGGCATTGTGTCTCTTATATTTAATTCCGATGCAATTTCTGTGTTTCATCGTCAATGGGAAGGTCCAAGGGATACAGTTAACCTGCAGAGGTACATCGGATTGTAAAACTTGTGACACAGGAAACGCTCAAAACATAGACAGTAGGAAAACTGAGACTTCCTGTACTTAAGTCGGCATTGTGTCTCTTACATTTAATTCCGATGCAATTTCTGTGTTTCATCGTCAATGGGAAAGTCCAAGGGATACAGTAAACCTGCAGAGGTGCATCGGAATGTAAAACTAGTGACACAGGAAACGCTCAAAACATAGACCGTAAGAAGACTCAGTTTTCTTGTACTTAAGTAGGCGTTGTGTCTCTTATATTTAATTCCGATGCAATTTCTGTGTTTCATCCTCAATGGGATGGTCCAAGGGATACCGTAAACCTGCAGAGGTCCATCAGAATGTAAGACTGGTGACACAGGAAACGCTCAAAACATAGACAGTAGGAAGACTCAGTCTTCCTGTACTTAAGTCGGCATTGTGTCTCTTACATTTAATTCCGATGCAATTTCTGTGTTTCATCCTCAATGTGAAGGTCCAGGGGATACAGTAAACCTGCAGAGGTCCATCGGAATGTAAAACTAGTGACACAGGAAACGCTCAAAACATAGACAGTGGGATGACTCAGTCTTCGTGTACTTAAGTCGGCATTGTGTCTATTATATTTAATTCCGATGCCATTTCTGTGTTTCATCGTCAACGGGAAGGACCAAGGGATACAGTAAACCTGCAGAGGTGCATCAGAATGTAAGACTGGTGACACAGGAAACGCTCAAAACATAGACCGTAAGAAGACTCAGTTTTCTTGTACTTAAGTAGGCGCTGTGTCTCTTATATTTAATTCCGATGCAATTTCTGTGTTTCATCCTCAATGGGATGGTCCAAGGGATACCGTAAACCTGCAGAGGTCCATCGGAATGTAAAACTTGTGACAAGGGAACGCTCAAAACATAGACAGTAGGAAGACTCAGTCTTCCTGTACTTAAGTCGGCATTGTGTCTCTTATACTTAAATCCGATGCAATTTCTGTGTTTCATCGTCAATGGGAAGGTCCAAGCGATTCAGTAAACCTGCAAAGGTGCATCAGAATGTAAAACTGGTGACACAGGAAACGCTCAAAACATAGACAGTAGGAAGACTCAGTCTTCCTGTACTTAAGTCGGCATTCTGTCTCTTATATTTAATTCCGATGCAATTTCTGTGTTTCAGCGTCAATGGGGAGGTCCAAGGGATACAGTAAACCTGCAGAGGTGCAACGGAATGTAAAACTAGTGACACAGGAAACGCTCAAAACATAGACCGTAAGAAGACTCAGTTTTCTTGTACTTAAGTAGGCGTTGTGTCTCTTATATTTAATTCCGATGCAATTTCTGTGATTCATCCTCAATGGGAAGGTCCAAGGGATACACTAAACCTGCAGATGTCCATCGGAATGTAAAACTTGTGACACAGGAAACGCTCAAAACATAGACAGTAGGAAGACTCAGTCTTCCTGTACTTAAGTCGGCATTGAGTCTCTTATATTTAATTCCGATGCAATTTCTGTGTTTCATCGTCAATGGGAAGGTGCAAGGGATACAGTAAACGTGCAGAGGTGCATCGGAATGTAAAACTGTTGACACGGGAAACGCTCAAATCATAGACAGTAAGAAGACTCAGTCATCCTGTTCTTAAGTTGGCACTGTGTCTCTAATATTTAATTCCGATGCAATTTCTGTGTTTCATCGTCAATGGGAAGTTCCAAGGGATACAGTAAACCTGCAGAAGTGCATCGGAATTTAAACCTGGTGACACAGGAAACGCTCAAAACATAGACCGTAAGAAGGTTCAGTTTTCATGTACTTAAGTCGGCGTTGTGTCTCTTATATATAATTCCTATGCTATATCTGATTTTCATCGTCAATGGGAAGGTCCAAGGGATACAGTAAACCTGCAGAGGTGCATCGGAATGTAAAACTGATGACACAGGAAACGCTCAAATCATAGACAGTAGGAAGACTCAGTCTTATTGTACTTAAGTCGGCATTGTGTCTCTTATATTTCATTCCGATGCAATTTCTGTGTTTCATCGTCAATGGGAAGGTGCAAGGGATACAGTAAACCTGCAGAGGTGCATCGGAATGTAAAACTGGTGACACAGGAAACGCTCAAAACGTAGACAGTAGGAAGACTCAGTCTTCCTGTACTTAAGTCGGCATTGTGTCTCTTGTATTTAATTCCGATGGGATTTCAGTGTTCCATCGACAATGGGAGAGTCCAAGGGATACAGTAAACCGGCAGAGGTGCATCGGAATGTAAAACTGGTGACACAGGAAACGCTCAAAACATAGACCGTAAGAAGACTCAGTTTTCTTGTACTTAAGTCGGCGTTGTGTCTCTTATATTTAATTCCGATGCAATTTCTGTGTTTCATCGTCAATGGTAAGGTCCAAGGGATACAGTAAACCTGCAGAGGTCCATCGGAATGTAAAACTGGTGACACAGGAAACGCTCAAAACATAGACAGTAGGAAGACTCAGTCTTCCTGTACTTAAGTCGGCATTGTGTATCTTATATTTAATTTCGACGCAATTTGTGTGTTTCATCGCCAATGGGAAGGTCCAGGGGATACAGTAAACCCGCAGATGTGCATCGGAATGTAAAACTGGTGACACAGGGAACGCTCAAATCATTGACTGTAAGAAGACTGTTTTCTTGTACTTAAGTCGGCATTGTGTCTCTTATATTTAATTCCGATGCAATTTCTGTGTTTCATCGTCACTGTGAAGATCCAAGGGATACAGTAAACCTGTAGAGGTGCATCGGTATGTAAAACTGGTGACACAGGAAACGCTCAAATTATAGACAGTAGGAAGACTCAGTCTTCGTGTACTTAAGTCGGCATTGTGTCTCTTATATTTAATTCCGATGCAATTTCTGTGTTTCATCGTCAATGGGAAGGTCCAGTTGATACAGTAAACCTGCAGAGGTGCATCAGAATGTAAAACTGGTGACACAGGAAACGCTCAAAGCATAAACAGTAGGAAGACTCAGTCTTCCTGTACTTAAGTCGGCATTGTGTCTCTTACATTTAATTCCGATGCAATTTCTGTGTTTCATCCTTAATGGGAAGGTCCAAGGGATACAGTAAACCTGCAGAGGTCCTTCGGAATGTAAAACTTGTGACACAGGAAACGCTCAAAACACAGACAGTAGGAAGACTCAGCCTTCCTGTACTTAAGTCGGCATTGTATCTCTTATATTTAATTCCGATGCCATTTCTGTGTTTCATCGTCAATGGGAAGGTCCAAGGGATATAGTAAACCGGCAGAGGTGCATCGGAAAGTAAAACTGATGACACAGGACACGCTCAAAAAATAGACAGTAATAAGACTTAGTCTTCCTGTACTTACGTCGGTATTGTGCCTCTTATATTTAATTCCGATGCAATTTCTGTGTTTCATCGTCACTGTGACGGTCCGAGGGATACAGTCAACCTGTAGAGGTGCTTCGGAATGTAAAACTAGTGACACAGGAAACGCTCAAATTACAGACAGTAGGAAGACTCAGTCTAACTGTACTTAAGTCGGCATTGTGTCTCTTATATTTAATTCCGATGCAATTTCTGTGTTTCATCGTCAATGGGAAGGTCCAAGGGATACAGTAAACCTGCAGAGGTCCATCGTAATGTAAAACTTGTGACACAGGAAACGCTCAAAACATAGACAGTAGGAAGACTCAGTCTTCCTGTACTTATGTCGGCATTGTGTCTCTTATATTTAATTCCGATGCCATTTCTGTGTTTCATCGTCAATGGGAAGGTCCAAGGGATACAGTAAACCTGCAGAGGTGCATCAGAATGTAAGACTGGTGACACAGGAAACGCTCAAAACATAGACAGTAGGAAGACTCAGTCTTCCTGTACTTAAGTCGGCATTGTGTCTCTTATATTTAATTCCGATGCAATTTCTGTGTTTCATCGTCATTGGGAAGGTCCAAGGGATACAGTCAACCTGCAGAGGTACATCGGATTGTAAAACTAGTGACACAGGAAACGCTCAAAACATAGACAGTAGGAAGACTCAGTCTTCCTGTACTTAAGTCGGCATTGTGTCTCTTACATTTAATTCCGATGCAATTTCTGTGTTTCATCGTCAATGGGAAAGTCCAAGGGATTCAGTAAACCTGCAGGGGTGCATCGGAATGTAAAACTGGTGACACAGGAAACGCTCAAAACGTAGACCGTAAGAAGACTCAGTTTTCTTGTACTTAAGAAGCGTTGTCTCTCTTATATTTATTTCCGATGCAATTTCTGTGTTTCATCCTCAATGGGATGGTCCAAGGGATACAGTAAACCTGCAGAGGTCCATCGGAATGTAAAACTTGTGACACAGGAAACGCTCAAAACATAGACAGTAGGAAGACTCAGTCTTCCTGTACTTAAGTCGGCATTGTGTCTCTTATATTTAATTCCGATTCAATTTCTGTGTTTCATTGTCAATGGGAAGGTCCAAGGGATACAGTAAACCTGCAGAGGTGCATCAGAATGTAAAACTGGTGACACAGGAAACGCTCAAAACATCGATAGTAGGAAGACTCAGTCTTCCTGTACTTAAGTCGGCATTGTGTCTCCTATATTTAATTCCGATGCAATTTCTGTGTTTCATCGTCAATGAGAATATCCAAGGGATACAATAAACCTGCAGAGGTGCATCGGAATGTAAAACTAGTGACACAGGAAACGCTCAAAACGTAGACCGTAAGAAGACTCAGTTTTCTTGTACTTAAGTAGGCGTTGTCTCTCTTATATTTATTTCCGATGCAATTTCTGTGTTTCATCCTCAATGGGATGGTCCAAGGGATACAGTAAACCTGCAGAGGTGCATCAGAATGTAAAACTGGTGACACAGGAAACGCTCAAAACATAAACAGTAGGAAGACTCAGTCTTCCTGTACTTAAGTCGGCATTGTGTCTCTTACATTTAATTCCGATGCAATTTCTGTATTTCATCGTGAATGGGAGAGTCCAAGGGTTACAGTAAACCTGCAGAGGTGCATCGGAATGTAAAACTGGTGACACAGGAAACGCTCAAAATATAGACAGTAGGAAGACTCAGTCTTCTTGTACATAAGTCGGCATTGTGTCTCTTATATTTAATTCCGATGCAATTTCTGTGTTTCATCGTCAATGGGAAGGTCCAAGGGATACAGTAAACCTGCAGAGGTGCATCAGAATGTAAAACTGGTGACACAGGAAACGCTCAAAACATAAACAGTAGGAAGACTCAGTCTTCCTGTACTTAAGTCGGCATTGTGTCTCTTACATTTAATTCTGATGCAATTTCTGTGTTTCATCGTCAATGGGAGAGTCCAAGGGATACAGTAAACCTGCAGAGGTGCATCGGAATGTAAAACTGGTGACACAGGAAACGCTCAAAACATAGACAGTAGGAAGACTCAGTCTTCCTGTACTTAAATCTGCAGTGTGTCTCTTATATTTATTTCCGATGAAATTTCTGTGTTTCATCGTGAATGGGAAGGTCCAAGGGATATAGTAAACCTGCAGAGGTGCATCGGAAAGTAAAACTGATGACACAGGACACGCTCAAAAAATAGACAGTAATAAGACTTAGTCTTCCTGTACTTATGTCGGTATTGTGCCTCTTATATTTAATTCCGATGCAATTTCTGTGTTTCATCGTCACTGTGACGGTCCGAGGGATAAAGTCAACCTGTAGAGGTGCATCGGAATGTAAAACTAGTGACACAGGAAACGCTCAAATTACAGACAGTGGGAAGACTCAGTCTTCGTGTACTTAAGTCGGCATTGTGTCTCTTATATTTAATTCCGATGCCATTTCTGTGTTTCATCGTCAATGGGAAGGACCAAGGGATACAGTAAACCTGCAGAGGTGCATCAGAATGTAAGACTGGTGACACAGGAAACGCTCAAAACATAGACAGTAGGAAGACTCAGTCTTCCTGTACTTAAGTCGCATTGTGTCTCTTATATTTAATTCCGATGCAATTTCTGTGTTTCATCGTCAATGGGAAGGTCCAAGGGATACAGTTAACCTGCAGAGGTACATCGGATTGTAAAACTTGTGACACAGGAAACGCTCAAATCATAGACAGTAGGAAAACTCAGTCTTCCTGTACTTAAGTCGGCATTGTGTCTCTTACATTTAATTCCGATGCAATTCCTGTGTTTCATCGTCAATGGGAAAGTCCAAGGGATACAGTAAACCTGCAGAGGAGCATCGGAATGTAAAACTAGTGACACAGGAAACGCTCAAAACATAGACCGTAAGAAGACTCAGTTTTCTTGTACTTAAGTAGGCGTTGTGTCTCTTATATTTAATTCCGATGCAATTTCTGTGTTTCATCCTCAATGGGATGGTCCAAGGGATACCGTAAACCTGCAGAGGTCCATCGGAATGTAAAACTTGTGACACAGGAAACGCTCAAAACATAGACAGTAAGAAGACTCAGTCTTCCTGTACTTAAGTCGGCATTGTGTCTCTTATATTTAAATCCGATGCAATTTCTGTGTTTCATCGTCAATGGGGAGGTCCAAGGGATACAGTAAACCTGCAAAAGTGCATCAGAATGTAAAACTGGTGACACAGGAAACGCTCAAAACATAGACAGTAGGAAGACTCAGTCTTCCTGTACTTAAGTCGGCATTGTGTCTCTTACATTTAATTCCGATGCAATTTCTGTGTTTCATCCTCAATGGGATGGTCCAGGGGATACAGTAAACCTGCAGAGGTCCATCGGAATGTAAAACTAGTGACACAGGAAACGCTCAAAACATAGACAGTGGGATGACTCAGTCTTCGTGTACTTAAGTCGGCATTGTGTCTCTTATATTTAATTCCGATGCCATTTCTGTGTTTCATCGTCAATGGGAAGGACCAAGGGATACAGTAAACCTGCAGAGGTGCATCAGAATGTAAGACTGGTGACACAGGAAACGCTCAAAACATAGACAGTAGGAAGACTCAGTCTTCCTGTACTTAAGTCGGCATTGTGTCTCTTATATTTAATTCCGATGCAATTTCTGTGTTTCATCGTCAATACGAAGGTCCAAGGGATACAGTTAACCTGCAGAGGTACATCGGATTGTAAAACTAGTGACACCGGAAACGCTCAAAACATAGACAGTAGGAAAACTCAGTCTTCCTCTACTTAAGTCGGCATTGTGTCTTTTACATTTAATTCCGATGCAATTTCTGTGTTTCATCGTCAATGGGAAAGTCCAAGGGATACAGTAAACCTGCAGAGGTGCATCGGAATGTAAAACTAGTGACACAGGAAACGCTCAAAACATAGACCGTAAGAAGACTCAGTTTTCTTGTACTTAAGTAGGCGTTGTGTCTCTTATATTTAATTCCGATGCAATTTCTGTGTTTCATCCTCAATGGGATGGTCCAAGGGATACCGTAAACCTGCAGAGGTCCATCGGAATGTAAAACTTGTGACACAGGAAACGCTCAAAACATAGACAGTAGGAAGACTCAGTCTTCCTGTACTTAAGTCGGCATTATGTCTCTTATACTTAAATCCGATGCAATTTCTGTGTTTCATCGTCAATGGGAAGGTCCAAGCGATTCAGTAAACCTGCAAAGGTGCATCAGAATGTAAAACTGGTGACACAGGAAACGCTCAAAACATAGACAGTAGGAAGACTCAGTCTTCCTGTACTTAAGTCGGCATTCTGTCTCTTATATTTAATTCCGATGCAATTTCTGTGTTTCAGCGTCAATGGGGAGGTCCAAGGGATACAGTAAACCTGCAGAGGTGCAACGGAATGTAAAACTAGTGACACAGGAAACGCTCAAAACATAGGCCGTAAGAAGACTCAGTTTTCTTGTACTTAAGTAGGCGTTGTGTCTCTTATATTTAATTCCGATGCAATTTCTGTGATTCATCCTCAATGGGAAGGTCCAAGGGATACACTAAACCTGCAGATGTCCATCGGAATGTAAAACTTGTGACACAGGAAACGCTCAAAACATAGACAGTAGGAAGACTCAGTCTTCCTGTACTTAAGTCGGCATTGAGTCTCTTATATTTAATTCCGATGCAATTTCTGTGTTTCATCGTCAATGGGAAGGTGCAAGGGATACAGTAAACGTGCAGAGGTGCATCGGAATGTAAAACTGTTGACACGGGAAACGCTCAAATCATAGACAGTAAGAAGACTCAGTCATCCTGTTCTTAAGTTGGCACTGTGTCTCTAATATTTAATTCCGATGCAATTTCTGTGTTTCATCGTCAATGGGAAGTTCCAAGGGATACAGTAAACCTGCAGAGGTGCATCGGAATTTAAACCTGGTGACACAGGAAACGCTCAAAACATAGACCGTAAGAAGGTTCAGTTTTCATGTACTTAAGTCGGCGTTGTGTCTCTTATATATAATTCCTATGCTATATCTGATTTTCATCGTCAATGGGAAGGTCCAAGGGATACAGTAAACCTGCAGAGGTGCATCGGAATGTAAAACTGATGACACAGGATACGCTCAAATCATAGACAGTAGGAAGACTCAGTCTTCCTGTACTTAAGTCGGCATTGTGTCTCTTATATTTAATTCCGATGCAATTTCTGTGTTTCATCGTCAATGGGAAGGTGCAAGGGATACAGTAAACCTGCAGAGGTGCATCGGAATGTAAAACTGGTGACACAGGAAACGCTCAAAACGTAGACAGTAGGAAGACTCAGTCTTCCTGTACTTAAGTCGGCATTGTGTATCTTATATTTAATTTCGACCCAATTTGTGTGTTTCATCGCCAATGGGAAGGTCCAGGGGATACAGGAAACCTGCAGATGTGCATCGGAATGTAAAACTGGTGACACAGGGAACGCTCAAATCATTGACTGTAAGAAGACTGTTTTCTTGTACTTAAGTCGGCATTGTGTCTCTTATATTTAATTCCGATGCAATATCTGTGTTTCATCGTCACTGTGAAGATCCAAGGGATACAGTAAACCTGTAGAGGTGCATCGGTATGTAAAACTGGTGACACAGGAAACGCTCAAAATATAGACAGTAGGAAGACTCAGTCTTCGTGTACTTAAGTCGGCATTGTGTCTCTTATATTTAATTCCGATGCAATTTCTGTGTTTCATCGTCAATGGGAAGGTCCAATTGATACAGTAAACCTGCAGAGGTGCATCAGAATGTAAAACTGGTGACACAGGAAACGCTCAAAGCATAAACAGTAGGAAGACTCAGTCTTCCTGTACTTAAGTCGGCATTGTGTCTCTTACATTTAATTCCGATGCAATTTCTGTGTTTCATCCTTAATGGGAAGGTCCAAGGGATACAGTAAACCTGCAGAGGTCCATCGGAATGTAAAACTTGTGACACAGGAAACGCTCAAAACACAGACAGTAGGAAGACTCAGCCTTCCTGTACTTAAGTCGGCATCGTATCTCTTATATTTAATTCCGATGCCATTTCTGTGTTTCATCGTCAATGGGAAGGTCCAAGGGATATAGTAAACCGGCAGAGGTGCATCGGAAAGTAAAACTGATGACACAGGACACGCTCAAAAAATAGACAGTAATAAGACTTAGTCTTCCTGTACTTACGTCGGTATTGTGCCTCTTATATTTAATTCCGATGCAATTTCTGTGTTTCATCGTCACTGTGACGGTCCGAGGGATACAGTCAACCTGTAGAGGTGCTTCGGAATGTAAAACTAGTGACACAGGAAACGCTCAAATTACAGACAGTAGGAAGACTCAGTCTAACTGTACTTAAGTCGGCATTGTGTCTCTTATATTTAATTCCGATGCAATTTCTGTGTTTCATCGTCAATGGGAAGGTCCAAGGGATACAGTAAACCTGCAAAGGTGCATCAGAATGTGAAAACTGGTGACACAGGAAACGCTCAAAACATAGACAGTAGGAAGACTCAGTCTTCCTGTACTTAAGTCGGCATTGTGTCTCTTACATTTAATTCCGATGCAAATTCTGTGTTTCATCCTCAATGGGAAGGTCCAAGGGATACAGTAAACCTGCAGAGGTCCATCGTAATGTAAAACTTGTGACACAGGAAACGCTCAAAGCATAGACAGTAGGAAGACTCAGTCTTCCTGTACTTATGTCGGCATTGTGTCTCTTATATTTAATTCCGATGCCATTTCTGTGTTTCATCGTCAATGGGAAGGTCCAAGGGATACAGTAAACCTGCAGAGGTGCATCAGAATGTAAGACTGGTGACACAGGAAACGCTCAAAACATAGACAGTAGGAAGACTCAGTCTTCCTGTACTTAAGTCGGCATTGTGTCTCTTATATTTAATTCCGATGCAATTTCTGTGTTTCATCGTCATTGGGAAGGTCCAAGGGATACAGTCAACCTGCAGAGGTACATCGGATTGTAAAACTAGTGACACAGGAAACGCTCAAAACATAGACAGTAGGAAGACTCAGTCTTCCTGTACTTAAGTCGGCATTGTGTCTCTTGTATTTAATTCCGATGCAATTTCTGTGTTTCATCGTCAATGGGAAAGTCCAAGGGATTCAGTAAACCTGCAGGGGTGCATCGGAATGTAAAACTGGTGACACAGGAAATGCTCAAAACGTAGACCGTAAGAAGACTCAGTTTTCTTGTACTTAAGTAGGCGTTGTCTCTCTTATATTTATTTCCGATGCAATTTCTGTGTTTCATCCTCAATGGGATGGTCCAAGGGATACAGTAAACCTGCAGAGGTCCATCGGAATGTAAAACTTGTGACACAGGAAACGCTCAAAACATAGACAGTAGGAAGACTCAGTCTTCCTGTACTTAAGTCGGCATTGTGTCTCTTATATTTAATTCCGATTCAATTTCTGTGTTTCATTGTCAATGGGAAGGTCCAAGGGATACAGTAAACCTGCAGAGGTGCATCAGAATGTAAAACTGGTGACACAGGAAACGCTCAAAACATCGATAGTAGGAAGACTCAGTCTTCCTGTACTTAAGTCGGCATTGTGTCTCCTATATTTAATTCCGATGCAATTTCTGTGTTTCATCGTCAATGAGAATATCCAAGGGATACAATAAACCTGCAGAGGTGCATCGGAATGTAAAACTAGTGACACAGGAAACGCTCAAAACATAGACAGTAGGAAGACTCAGTCTTCCTGTACTTAAGTCGGCATTGAGTCTCTTATATTTAATTCCGATGCAATTTCTGTGCTTCGTCGTCAATGGGAAGGTGCAAGGGATACAGTAAACGTGCAGAGGTGCATCGGAATGTAAAACTGGTGACACAGGAAACGCCCAAATCATACACAGTAGGAAGACTCAGTCTTCCTGTACTTAAGTCGGCATTGTGAATCTTATATTTATTTCCGATGAAATTTCTGTGTTTCATCGTGAATGGGAAGGTCCAAGGGATATAGTAAACAAGCAGAGGTGCATCGGAAAGTAAAACTGATGACACAGGAAACGCACAAAACATAGACAGTAGGAAGACTCAGTCTTCCTGTACTTAAGTCTGCATTGTGACTCTTATATTTAATTCCGATGCAATTTCTGTGTTTCATCGTCAATCGGAAGGTCTAAGGGATACAGTAAACCTGCACAGGTGCATCGGAATGTAAAACTGATGACACAGGAAACGCTCAAAACATAGACAGTAGGGAGACTCAGTCTTCCTGTACTTAAGTTAGCATTGTGCCTCTTATTTTTAATTCCGATGCAATTTCTGTGTTTCATCGTCAATGGGAAGGTCCAAGGGATACAATAAACCTGCAAGGTGCATCGGAATGTAAAACTGGTGACACAGGAAACGCTCAAAACATAGACAGTACTAAGACTCAGTCTTCCTGTACTTAAGTCGGCACTGTGTCTCTTATTTTTAATTCCGTTGCAATTTCTGTGTTTCATCGTCAATACGAAGGTCCAAGGGATACAGTTAACCTGCAGAGGTACATCGGAATGTAAAACTAGTGACACAGGAAACGCTCAAAACATAGACAGTAGGAAAACTCAGTCTTCCTCTACTTAAGTCGGCATTGTGTCTTTTACATTTAATTCCGATGCAATTTCTGTGTTTCATCGTCAATGGGAAAGTCCAAGGGATACAGTAAACCTGCAGAGGTGCATCGGAATGTAAAACTAGTGACACAGGAAACGCTCAAAACATAGACCGTAAGAAGACTCAGTTTTCTTGTACTTAAGTAGGCGTTGTGTCTCTTATATTTAATTCCGATGCAATTTCTGTGTTTCATCCTCAATGGGATGGTCCAAGGGATACCGTAAACCTGCAGAGGTCCATCGGAATGTAAAACTTGTGACACAGGAAACGCTCAAAACATAGACAGTAGGAAGACTCAGTCTTCCTGTACTTAAGTCGGCATTATGTCTCTTATACTTAAATCCGATGCAATTTCTGTGTTTCATCGTCAATGGGAAGGTCCAAGCGATTCAGTAAACCTGCAAAGGTGCATCAGAATGTAAAACTGGTGACACAGGAAACGCTCAAAACATAGACAGTAGGAAGACTCAGTCTTCCTGTACTTAAGTCGGCATTCTGTCTCTTATATTTAATTCCGATGCAATTTCTGTGTTTCAGCGTCAATGGGGAGGTCCAAGGGATACAGTAAACCTGCAGAGGTGCAACGGAATGTAAAACTAGTGACACAGGAAACGCTCAAAACATAGGCCGTAAGAAGACTCAGTTTTCTTGTACTTAAGTAGGCGTTGTGTCTCTTATATTTAATTCCGATGCAATTTCTGTGATTCATCCTCAATGGGAAGGTCCAAGGGATACACTAAACCTGCAGATGTCCATCGGAATGTAAAACTTGTGACACAGGAAACGCTCAAAACATAGACAGTAGGAAGACTCAGTCTTCCTGTACTTAAGTCGGCATTGAGTCTCTTATATTTAATTCCGATGCAATTTCTGTGTTTCATCGTCAATGGGAAGGTGCAAGGGATACAGTAAACGTGCAGAGGTGCATCGGAATGTAAAACTGTTGACACGGGAAACGCTCAAATCATAGACAGTAAGAAGACTCAGTCATCCTGTTCTTAAGTTGGCACTGTGTCTCTAATATTTAATTCCGATGCAATTTCTGTGTTTCATCGTCAATGGGAAGTTCCAAGGGATACAGTAAACCTGCAGAGGTGCATCGGAATTTAAACCTGGTGACACAGGAAACGCTCAAAACATAGACCGTAAGAAGGTTCAGTTTTCATGTACTTAAGTCGGCGTTGTGTCTCTTATATATAATTCCTATGCTATATCTGATTTTCATCGTCAATGGGAAGGTCCAAGGGATACAGTAAACCTGCAGAGGTGCATCGGAATGTAAAACTGATGACACAGGATACGCTCAAATCATAGACAGTAGGAAGACTCCGTCTTCCTGTACTTAAGTCGGCATTGTGTCTCTTATATTTAATTCCGATGCAATTTCTGTGTTTCATCGTCAATGGGAAGGTGCAAGGGATACAGTAAACCTGCAGAGGTGCATCGGAATGTAAAACTGGTGACACAGGAAACGCTCAAAACGTAGACAGTAGGAAGACTCAGTCTTCCTGTACTTAAGTCGGCATTGTGTCTCTTGTATTTAATTCCGATGGGATTTCAGTGTTCCATCGACAATGGGAAAGTCCAAGGGATACAGTAAACCGGCAGAGGTGCATCGGAATGTAAAACTGGTGACACAGGAAACGCTCAAAACATAGACCGTAAGAAGACTCAGTTTTCTTGTACTTAAGTCGGCGTTGTGTCTCTTATATTTAATTCCGATGCAATTTCTGTGTTTCATCGTCAATGGGAAGGTCCAAGGGATACAGTAAACCTGCAGAGGTCCATCGGAATGTAAAACTGGTGACACAGGAAACGCTCAAAACATAGACAGTAGGAAGACTCAGTCTTCCTGTACTTAAGTCGGCATTGTGTATCTTATATTTAATTTCGACCCAATTTGTGTGTTTCATCGCCAATGGGAAGGTCCAGGGGATACAGGAAACCTGCAGATGTGCATCGGAATGTAAAACTGGTGACACAGGGAACGCTCAAATCATTGACTGTAAGAAGACTGTTTTCTTGTACTTAAGTCGGCATTGTGTCTCTTATATTTAATTCCGATGCAATATCTGTGTTTCATCGTCACTGTGAAGATCCAAGGGATACAGTAAACCTGTAGAGGTGCATCGGTATGTAAAACTGGTGACACAGGAAACGCTCAAAATATAGACAGTAGGAAGACTCAGTCTTCGTGTACTTAAGTCGGCATTGTGTCTCTTATATTTAATTCCGATGCAATTTCTGTGTTTCATCGTCAATGGGAAGGTCCAATTGATACAGTAAACCTGCAGAGGTGCATCAGAATGTAAAACTGGTGACACAGGAAACGCTCAAAGCATAAACAGTAGGAAGACTCAGTCTTCCTGTACTTAAGTCGGCATTGTGTCTCTTACATTTAATTCCGATGCAATTTCTGTGTTTCATCCTTAATGGGAAGGTCCAAGGGATACAGTAAACCTGCAGAGGTCCATCGGAATGTAAAACTTGTGACACAGGAAACGCTCAAAACACAGACAGTAGGAAGACTCAGCCTTCCTGTACTTAAGTCGGCATTGTATCTCTTATATTTAATTCCGATGCCATTTCTGTGTTTCATCGTCAATGGGAAGGTCCAAGGGATATAGTAAACCGGCAGAGGTGCATCGGAAAGTAAAACTGATGACACAGGACACGCTCAAAAAATAGACAGTAATAAGACTTAGTCTTCCTGTACTTACGTCGGTATTGTGCCTCTTATATTTAATTCCGATGCAATTTCTGTGTTTCATCGTCACTGTGACGGTCCGAGGGATACAGTCAACCTGTAGAGGTGCTTCGGAATGTAAAACTAGTGACACAGGAAACGCTCAAATTACAGACAGTAGGAAGACTCAGTCTAACTGTACTTAAGTCGGCATTGTGTCTCTTATATTTAATTCCGATGCAATTTCTGTGTTTCATCGTCAATGGGAAGGTCCAAGGGATACAGTAAACCTGCAAAGGTGCATCAGAATGTGAAAACTGGTGACACAGGAAACGCTCAAAACATAGACAGTAGGAAGACTCAGTCTTCCTGTACTTAAGTCGGCATTGTGTCTCTTACATTTAATTCCGATGCAAATTCTGTGTTTCATCCTCAATGGGAAGGTCCAAGGGATACAGTAAACCTGCAGAGGTCCATCGTAATGTAAAACTTGTGACACAGGAAACGCTCAAAGCATAGACAGTAGGAAGACTCAGTCTTCCTGTACTTATGTCGGCATTGTGTCTCTTATATTTAATTCCGATGCCATTTCTGTGTTTCATCGTCAATGGGAAGGTCCAAGGGATACAGTAAACCTGCAGAGGTGCATCAGAATGTAAGACTGGTGACACAGGAAACGCTCAAAACATAGACAGTAGGAAGACTCAGTCTTCCTGTACTTAAGTCGGCATTGTGTCTCTTATATTTAATTCCGATGCAATTTCTGTGTTTCATCGTCATTGGGAAGGTCCAAGGGATACAGTCAACCTGCAGAGGTACATCGGATTGTAAAACTAGTGACACAGGAAACGCTCAAAACATAGACAGTAGGAAGACTCAGTCTTCCTGTACTTAAGTCGGCATTGTGTCTCTTGTATTTAATTCCGATGCAATTTCTGTGTTTCATCGTCAATGGGAAAGTCCAAGGGATTCAGTAAACCTGCAGGGGTGCATCGGAATGTAAAACTGGTGACACAGGAAATGCTCAAAACGTAGACCGTAAGAAGACTCAGTTTTCTTGTACTTAAGTAGGCGTTGTCTCTCTTATATTTATTTCCGATGCAATTTCTGTGTTTCATCCTCAATGGGATGGTCCAAGGGATACAGTAAACCTGCAGAGGTCCATCGGAATGTAAAACTTGTGACACAGGAAACGCTCAAAACATAGACAGTAGGAAGACTCAGTCTTCCTGTACTTAAGTCGGCATTGTGTCTCTTATATTTAATTCCGATTCAATTTCTGTGTTTCATTGTCAATGGGAAGGTCCAAGGGATACAGTAAACCTGCAGAGGTGCATCAGAATGTAAAACTGGTGACACAGGAAACGCTCAAAACATCGATAGTAGGAAGACTCAGTCTTCCTGTACTTAAGTCGGCATTGTGTCTCCTATATTTAATTCCGATGCAATTTCTGTGTTTCATCGTCAATGAGAATATCCAAGGGATACAATAAACCTGCAGAGGTGCATCGGAATGTAAAACTAGTGACACAGGAAACGCTCAAAACATAGACAGTAGGAAGACTCAGTCTTCCTGTACTTAAGTCGGCATTGAGTCTCTTATATTTAATTCCGATGCAATTTCTGTGCTTCGTCGTCAATGGGAAGGTGCAAGGGATACAGTAAACGTGCAGAGGTGCATCGGAATGTAAAACTGGTGACACAGGAAACGCCCAAATCATACACAGTAGGAAGACTCAGTCTTCCTGTACTTAAGTCGGCATTGTGAATCTTATATTTATTTCCGATGAAATTTCTGTGTTTCATCGTGAATGGGAAGGTCCAAGGGATATAGTAAACAAGCAGAGGTGCATCGGAAAGTAAAACTGATGACACAGGAAACGCACAAAACATAGACAGTAGGAAGACTCAGTCTTCCTGTACTTAAGTCTGCATTGTGACTCTTATATTTAATTCCGATGCAATTTCTGTGTTTCATCGTCAATCGGAAGGTCTAAGGGATACAGTAAACCTGCACAGGTGCATCGGAATGTAAAACTGATGACACAGGAAACGCTCAAAACATAGACAGTAGGGAGACTCAGTCTTCCTGTACTTAAGTTAGCATTGTGCCTCTTATTTTTAATTCCGATGCAATTTCTGTGTTTCATCGTCAATGGGAAGGTCCAAGGGATACAATAAACCTGCAAGGTGCATCGGAATGTAAAACTGGTGACACAGGAAACGCTCAAAACATAGACAGTACTAAGACTCAGTCTTCCTGTACTTAAGTCGGCACTGTGTCTCTTATTTTTAATTCCGTTGCAATTTCTGTGATTCATCGTCACTGTGAAGGTCCAAGGGATACAGTAAACCTGCAAGGTGCATCGGAATGTAAAACTGTTGACACGGGAAACGCTCAAAACATAGACAGTAAGAAGACTCAGTCATCCTGTTCTTAAGTCGGCACTGTGTCTCTAATATTTAATTCCGATGCAATTTCTGTGTTTCATCGTCAATGGGAAGTTCCAAGGGATACAGTAAACCTACAGAGGTGCATCGGAATTTAAACCTGGTGACACAGGAAACGCTCAAAACATAGACCGTAAGAAGACTCAGTTTTCATGTTCTTAAGTCGGCGTTGTGTCTCTTATATATAATTCCCATGCAATATCAGATTTTCATCGTCAATGGGAATCTCCAAGGGATACAGGAAACCTGCAGAGGTGCATCGGAATGTAAAACTGATGACACAGGAAACGCTCAAATCATAGACAGTAGGAAGACTCAGTCTTCCTGTACTTAAGTCGGCATTGTGTCTCTTACATTTAATTCCGATGCAATTTCTGTGTTTCATCGTCAATGGGAAAGTCCAAGGGATACAGTAAACCTGCAGGGGTGCATCGGAATGTAAAACTGGTGACACAGGAAACGCTCAAAACATAGACCGTAAGAAGACTCAGTTTTCTTGTACTTAAGTAGGCGTTGTGTCTCTTATATTTCATTCCGATTCAATTTCTGTGTTTCATTCTCAATGGGATGGTCCAAGGGATACAGAAAAACCTGCAGAGGTCCATCGAAATGTAAAACTGGTGACACAGGAAACGCTCAAAACATCGATAGTAGGAAGACTCAGTCTTCCTGTACTTAAGTCGGCATTGTGTCTCCTATATTTAATTCCGATGCAATTTCTGTGTTTCATCGTCAATGAGAATATCCAAGGGATACAATAAACCTGCAGAGGTGCATCGGAATGTAAAACTAGTGACACAGGAAACGCTCAAAACATAGACAGTAGGAAGACTCAGTCTTCCTGTACTTAAGTCGGCATTGAGTCTCTTATATTTAATTCCGATGCAATTTCTGTGTTTCATCGTCAATGGGAAGGTGCAAGGGATACAGTAAACGTGCAGAGGTGCATCGGAATGTAAAACTGGTGACACAGGAAACGCCCAAATCATACACAGTAGGAAGACTCAGTCTTCCTGTACTTAAGTCGGCATTGTGTCTCTTATATTTATTTCCGATGAAATTTCTGTGTTTCATCGTGAATGGGAAGGTCCAAGGGATATAGTAAACAAGCAGAGGTTCATCGGAAAGTAAAACTGATGACACAGGAAACGCACAAAACATAGACAGTAGGAAGACTCAGCCTTCCTGTACTTAAGTCTGCATTGTGACTCTTATATTTAATTCCGATGCAATTTCTGTGTTTCATCGTCAATCGGAAGGTCTAAGGGATACAGTAAACCTGCACAGGTGCATCGGAATGTAAAACTGATGACACAGGAAACGCTCAAAACATAGACAGTAGGGAGACTTAGTCATCCTGTACTTAAGTTAGCATTGTGCCTCTTATTTTTAATTCCGATGCAATTTCTATGTTTCATCGTCAATGGGAAGGTCCAAGGGATACAATAAACCTGCAGAGGTGCATCGGAATGTAAAACTGGTGACACAGGAAACGCTCAAAACATAGACAGTACTAAGACTCAGTCTTCCTGTACTTAAGTCGGCACTGTGTCTCTTATATTTAATTCCGATGCAATTTCTGTGATTCATCGTCACTGTGAAGGTCCACGGGATACAGTAAACCTGCAAGGTGCATCGGAATGTAAAACTGTTGACACGGGAAACGCTCAAAACATAGACAGTAAGAAGACTCAGTCATCCTGTTCTTAAGTCGGCACTGTGTCTCTAATATTTAATTCCGATGCAATTTCTGTGTTTCATCGTCAATGGGAAGTTCCAAGGGATACAGTAAACCTGCAGAGGTGCATCGGAATTTAAACCTGGTGACACAGGAAACGCTCAAAACATAGATCGTAAGAAGACTCAGTTTTCATGTTCTTAAGTCGGCGTTGTGTCTCTTATATATAATTCCTATGCAATATCAGATTTTCATCGTCAATGGGAAGGTCCAAGGGATACAGTAAACCTGCAGAGGTGCATCGGAATGTAAAACTGATGACACAGGAAACGCTCAAATTATAGACAGTAGGAAGACTCAGTGTAACTGTACTTAAGTCGGCATTGTGTCTCTTATATTTAATTCCGTTGCAATTTCTGTGTTTCATCGTCAATGGGAAGGTCCAATGGATACAGTAAACCTGCAGATGTGCATCGGAATGTAAAACTGGTGACACAGGAAACGCTCAAAACGTAGACAGTAAGAAGACTCAGTCTTCCTGTACTTAAGTCGGCATTGTGTCTCTTGTATTTAATTCCGATGCAATTTCAGTGTTTCATCGACAATGGGAAAGTCCAAGGGATACAGTTAACCGGCAGAGGTGCATCGAAATGTAAAACTGGTGACACAGGAAACGCTCAAAACATAGACCGTAAGAAGACTCAGTTTTCTTGTACTTAAGTCGGCGTTGTGTCTCTTATATTTAATTCCGATGCAATTTCTGTGTTTCATCGTCAATGGGAAGGTCCAAGGGATACAGTAAACCTGCAGAGGTCCATCGGAATGTAAAACTGGTGACACAGGTACGCTCAAAACTTAGACAGTAGGAAGACACAGTCTTCCTGTACTTAAGTCGGCATTGTGTATCTTATATTTAATTTCGATGCAATTTGTGTGTTTCATCGCCAATGGGAAGGTCCAGGGGATACAGTAAACCTGCAGATGTGCATCGGAATGTAAAACTGGTGACACAGGAAGCGCTCAAATCATTGACTGTAAGAAGACCGTTTTCTTGTACTTAAGTCGGCATTGTGTCTCTTATATTTAATTCCGATGCAATTTCTGTGTTTCATCGTCACTGTGAAGGTCCAAGGGATACAGTAAACCTGTAGAGGTGCATCGGAATGTAAAACTGGTGATACAGGAAACGCTCAAATTATAGACAGTAGGAAGACTCAGTCTTCGTGTACTTAAGTCGGCATTATGTCTCTTATATTTAATTCCGATGCAATTTCTGTGTTTCATCGTCAATGGGAAGGGGCAAGGGATACAGTAGACGTGCAGAGGTGCATCGGAATGTAAAACTGGTGACACAGGAAACGCCCAAATCATACACAGTAGGAAGACTCAGTCTTCCTGTACTTAAGTCGGCATTGTGTCTCTTATATTTATTTCAGATGAAATTTCTGTGTTTCATCGTGAATGGGAAGGTCCAAGGGATATAGTAAACAAGCAGAGGTGCATCGGAAAGTAAAACTGATGACACAGGAAACGCACAAATCATAGACAGTAGGAAGACTCAGTCTTCCTGTACTTAAGTCTGCATTGTGACTCTTATATTTAATTCCGATGCAATTTCTGTGTTTCATCGTCAATCGGAAGGTCTAAGGGATACAGTAAACCTGCACAGGTGCATCGGAATGTAAAACTGATGACACAGGAAACGCTCAAAACATAGACAGTAGGGAGACTTAGTCATCCTGTACTTAAGTTAGCATTGTGCCTCTTATTTTTAATTCCGATGGAATTTCTGTGTTTCATCGTCAATGGGAAGGTCCAAGGGATACAATAAACCTGCAGAGGTGCATCGGAATGTAAAACTGGTGACACAGGAAACGCTCAAAACATAGATAGTACTAAGACTCAGTCTTCCTGTACTTAAGTCGGCACTGTGTCTCTTATATTTAATTCCGATGCAATATCTGTGATTCATCGTCACTGTGAAGGTCCAAGGGATACAGTAAACCTGCAAGGTGCATCGGAATGTAAAACTGTTGACACGGGAAACGCTCAAAACATAGACAGTAGGAAGACTCAGTCATCCAGTTCTTAAGTCGTAACTGTGTCTCTAATATTTAATTCCGATGCAATTTCTGTGTTTCATCGTCAATGGGAAGTTCCAAGGGATACAGTAAACCTGCAGAGGTGCATCGGAATTTAAACCTGGTGACACAGGAAACGCTCAAAACATAGATCGTAAGAAGACTCAGTTTTCATGTTCTTAAGTCGGCGTTGTGTCTCTTATATATAATTCCTATGCAATATCAGATTTTCATCGTCAATGGGAAGGTCCAAGGGATACAGTAAACCTGCAGAGGTGCATCGGAATGTAAAACTGATGACACAGGAAACGAACAAATTATAGACAGTAGGAAGACTCAGTGTAACTGTACTTAAGTCGGCATTGTGTCTCTTATATTTAATTCCGTTGCAATTTCTGTGTTTCATCGTCAATGGGAAGGTCCAAGGGATACAGTAAACCTGCAGATGTGCATCGGAATGTAAAACTGGTGACACAGGAAACGCTCAAAACGTAGACAGTAGGAAGACTCAGTCTTCCTGTACTTAAGTCGGCATTGTGTCTCTTGTATTTAATTCCGATGCGATTTCAGTGTTTCATCGACAATGGGAAAGTCCAAGGGATACAGTTAACCGGCAGAGGTGCATCGGAATGTAAAACTGGTGACACAGGAAACGCTCAAAACATAGACCGTAAGAAGACTCAGTTTTCTTGTACTTAGGTCGGCGTTGTGTCTCTTATATTTCAATCCGATGCAATTTCTGTGTTTCATCGTCAATGGGAAGGTCCAAGGGATACAGTAAACCTGCAGAGGTGCATCAGAATGTAAAACTGGTGACACAGGAAGCGCTCAAAACATAGACAGTAGGAAGACTCAGTCTTCCTGTACTTAAGTCGGCATTGTGTCTCTTATATTTAATTCCGATGCAATTTCTGTGTTTCATCGTCAATGGGAAGGTCCAAGGGATACAGTAAACCTGTAGAGGTGCATCGGAATGTAAAACTGGTGACACAGGAAACGCTCAAATTATAGACAGTAGGAAGACTCAGTCTTCGTGTACTTAAGCCGGCATTATGTCTCTTATATTTAATTCCGATGCAATTTCTGTGTTTCATCGTCAATGGGAAGGTCCAAGGGATACAGTAAACCTGCAGAGGTGCATCAGAATGTAAAACTGGTGACACAGGAAACGCTCAAAACATAGACAGTAGGAAGACTCAGTCTTCCTGCACTTAAATCGGCATTGTGTCTCTTATATTTATTTCCGATGCAATTTCTGTGTTTCATCGTGAATGGGAAGGTCCAAGGGATATAGTAAACCTGCAGAGGTGCATCGGAAAGTAAAACTTATGACACAGGACACGCTCAAAAAATAGACAGTAATAAGACTTAGTCTTCCTGTACTTAAGTCGGTATTGTGTCTCTTATATTTAATTCCGATGCAATTTCTGTGTTTCATCGTCACTGTGACGGTCGGAGGGATACAGTCAACCTGTAGAGGTGCATCGGAATGTAAAAGTAGTGACACAGGAAACGCTCAAATTATAGACAGTAGGAAGACTCAGTCTAACTGTACTTAAGTCGGCATTGTGTCTCTTATATTTCAATCCGATGCAATTTCTGTGTTTCATCGTCAATGGGAAGGTCCAAGGGATACGGTAAACCTGCAAAGGTGCATCAGAATGTAAAACTGGTGACACAGGAAACGCTCAAAACATAGACAGTAGGAAGACTCAGTCTTCCTGTACTTAAGTCGGCATTGTGTCTCTTATATATAATTCCGATGCAATTTCTGTGTTTCAGTGTCAATGGGGAGGTCCAAGGGATACAGTAAACATGCAGAGGTGCAACGGAATGTATAACAAGTGACACAGGAAACGCTCAAAACATAGACCGTAGGAAGACTCAGTTTTCTTGTACTTAAGTAGGCGTTGTGTCTCTTATATTTAATTCCGATGCAATTTCTGTGTTTCATCCTCAATGGGAAGGTCCAAGGGTTACAGTAAACCTGCAGAGGTCCATCGGAATGTAAAACTTGTGACACAGGAAACGCTCAAAACATAGACAGTAGGAAGACTCAGTCTTCCTGTACTTAAGTCGGCATTGTGTCTCTTATATTTAATTCCGATGCCATTTCTGTGTTTCATCGTCAATGGGAAGGTCCAAGGGATACAGTAAACCTGCAGAGGTGCATGACAATGTAAGACTGGTGACACAGGAAACGCTCAAAACATAGACAGTAGGAAGACTCAGTCTTCCTGTACTTAAGTCGGCATTGTGTCTCTTATATTTAATTTCGATGCAATTTCTGTGTTTCATCGTCAATGGGAAGGTCCAAGGGATACAGTTAACCTGCAGAGGTACATCGGATTGTAAAACTAGTGACACAGGAAACGCTCATAACATAGACAGTAGGAAGACTCAGTCTTCCTGTACTTAAGTCGGCATTGTGTCTCTTATATTTAATTCCGATGCAATTTCTGTGTTTCATCGTCAATGGGAAGGTGCAAGGGATACAGTAAAGCTGCAGAGGTGCATCGGAATGTAAAATTGGTGGCACAGGAAACGCTCAAAACGTAGACAGTAGGAAGACTCAGTCTTCCTGTACTTAAGTCGGCATTGTGTCTCTTGTATTTAATTCCGATGCGATATCTGTGTTTCATCGACAATGGGAAAGTCCAAGGGATATTGTAAACCGGCAGAGGTACATCGGAATGTAAAACTGGTGACACAGGAAACGCTCAAAACATAGACCGTAAGAAGACTCAGTTTTCTTGTACTTAAGTCGGCGTTGTGTCTCTTATATATAATTCCGATGCAATTTCTGTGTTTCATCGTCAATGGGAAGGTCCAAGGGATACAGTAAACCAGCAGAGGTCCATCGGAATGTAAAACCGGTGACACAGGAAACGCTCAAAACATAGACAGTAGGAAGACTCAGTCTTCCTGTACTTAAGTCGGCATTGTGTATCTTATAATTAATTTCGATGCAATTTGTGTGTTTCATCGCCAATGGGAAGGTCCAGGGGATACAGTAAACCTGCAGATGTGCATCGGAATGTAAAACTGGTGACACAGGAAACGCTCACATCATTGACTGTAAGAAGACCGTTTTCTTGTACTTAAGTCTGCATTGTGTCTCTTATATTTAATTCCGATGCAATTTCTGTGTTTCATCGTCACTGTGACGGTCCGAGCGATACAGTCAACCTGTAGAGGTGCATCGGAATGTAAAACAAGTGACACAGGAAACGCTCAAATTATAGACAGTAGGAAGACTCAGTGTAACTGTACTTAAGTCGGCATTCTGTCTCTTATATTTAATTCCGATGCAATTTCTGTGTTTCATCGTCAATGGGAAGGTCCAAGGGATACAGTAAACCTGCAAAGGTGCATCAGAATGTAAAACTGGTGACACAGGAAACGCTCAAAACATAGACAGTAGGAAGACTCCGTCTTCCTGTACTTAAGTCGGCATTGTGTCTCTTACATTTAATTCCGATGCAATTTCTGTGTTTCAGCGTCAATGGGGAGGTCCAAGGGATACAGTAAACCTGCAGAGGTGCAACGGAATGTAAAACTAGTGACACAGGAAACGCTCAAAACATAGACCGTAAGAAGACTCAGTTTGCTTGTACTTAAGTAGGCGTTGTGTCTCTTATATTTAATTCCGATGCAATTTCTGTGTTTCATCCTCAATGGGAAGGTCCAAGGGATTCAGTAAACCTCCAGAGGTCCATCGGAATGTAAAACTTGTGACACAGGAAACGCTCAAAACATAGACAGTAGGAAGACTCAGTCTTCCTGTACTTAAGTCGGCATTGTGTCTCTTATATATAATTCCGATGCAATATCTGATTTTCTTCGTCAATGGGAAGGTCCAAGGGATACAGTAAACCTGCAGAGGTGCATCGGAATGTAAAAATGGTGACACAGGAAACGCTCAAAACGTAGACAGTAGGAAGACTCAGTCTTCCTGTACTTAAGTCGGCATTGTGTCTCTTATATTTAATTCCGATGCAATTTCTGTGTTTCATCGTCACTGTGAAGGTCCAAGGGATACAGTAAACCTGTAGAGGTGCATCGGAATGTAAAACTGGTGACACAGGAAACGCTCAAATTATAGACAGTAGGAAGACTCAGTCTTCCTGTACTTAAGTCGGCATTGTGTCTCTTATATTTAATTCCGATGCAATTTCTGTGTTTCATCGTCAATGGGAAGGTCCAAGGGATAGAGTAAACCTGCAAAGGTGCATCAGAATGTAAAACTGGTGACACAGGAAACGCTCAAAACATAGACAGTAGGAAGACTCAGTCTTCCTGTACTTAAGTCGGCATTGTGTCTCTTACATTTAATTCCGATGCTCTTTCTGTGTTTCATTGTCATGGGACAGTCCAAGGGATACAGTAAACCTGCAAGGTGCATCGGAATGTAAAACTGTTGACACGGGAAACGCTCAAAACATAGACAGTAAGAAGACTCAGTCATCCTGTTCTTAAGTCGGCACTGTGTCTCTAATATTTAATTCCGATGCAATTTCTGTGTTTCATCGTCAATGGGAAGTTCCAAGGGATACAGTAAACCTACAGAGGTGCATCGGAATTTAAACCTGGTGACACAGGAAACGCTCAAAACATAGACCGTAAGAAGACTCAGTTTTCATGTTCTTAAGTCGGCGTTGTGTCTCTTATATATAATTCCCATGCAATATCAGATTTTCATCGTCAATGGGAATCTCCAAGGGATACAGGAAACCTGCAGAGGTGCATCGGAATGTAAAACTGATGACACAGGAAACGCTCAAATCATAGACAGTAGGAAGACTCAGTCTTCCTGTACTTAAGTCGGCATTGTGTCTCTTACATTTAATTCCGATGCAATTTCTGTGTTTCATCGTCAATGGGAAAGTCCAAGGGATACAGTAAACCTGCAGGGGTGCATCGGAATGTAAAACTGGTGACACAGGAAACACTCAAAACATAGACCGTAAGAAGACTCAGTTTTCTTGTACTTAAGTAGGCGTTGTGTCTCTTATATTTCATTCCGATGCAATTTCTGTGTTTCATTCTCAATGGGATGGTCCAAGGGATACAGAAAAACCTGCAGAGGTCCATCGAAATGTAAAACTGGTGACACAGGAAACGCTCAAAACATCGATAGTAGGAAGACTCAGTCTTCCTGTACTTAAGTCGGCATTGTGTCTCCTATATTTAATTCCGATGCAATTTCTGTGTTTCATCGTCAATGAGAATATCCAAGGGATACAATAAACCTGCAGAGGTGCATCGGAATGTAAAACTAGTGACACAGGAAACGCTCAAAACATAGACAGTAGGAAGACTCAGTCTTCCTGTACTTAAGTCGGCATTGAGTCTCTTATATTTAATTCCGATGCAATTTCTGTGTTTCATCGTCAATGGGAAGGTGCAAGGGATACAGTAAACGTGCAGAGGTGCATCGGAATGTAAAACTGGTGACACAGGAAACGCCCAAATCATACACAGTAGGAAGACTCAGTCTTCCTGTACTTAAGTCGGCATTGTGTCTCTTATATTTATTTCCGATGAAATTTCTGTGTTTCATCGTGAATGGGAAGGTCCAAGGGATATAGTAAACAAGCAGAGGTTCATCGGAAAGTAAAACTGATGACACAGGAAACGCACAAAACATAGACAGTAGGAAGACTCAGCCTTCCTGTACTTAAGTCTGCATTGTGACTCTTATATTTAATTCCGATGCAATTTCTGTGTTTCATCGTCAATCGGAAGGTCTAAGGGATACAGTAAACCTGCACAGGTGCATCGGAATGTAAAACTGATGACACAGGAAACGCTCAAAACATAGACAGTAGGGAGACTTAGTCATCCTGTACTTAAGTTAGCATTGTGCCTCTTATTTTTAATTCCGATGCAATTTCTATGTTTCATCGTCAATGGGAAGGTCCAAGGGATACAATAAACCTGCAGAGGTGCATCGGAATGTAAAACTGGTGACACAGGAAACGCTCAAAACATAGACAGTACTAAGACTCAGTCTTCCTGTACTTAAGTCGGCACTGTGTCTCTTATATTTAATTCCGATGCAATTTCTGTGATTCATCGTCACTGTGAAGGTCCACGGGATACAGTAAACCTGCAAGGTGCATCGGAATGTAAAACTGTTGACACGGGAAACGCTCAAAACATAGACAGTAAGAAGACTCAGTCATCCTGTTCTTAAGTCGGCGCTGTGTCTCTAATATTTAATTCCGATGCAATTTCTGTGTTTCATCGTCAATGGGAAGTTCCAAGGGATACAGTAAACCTGCAGAGGTGCATCGGAATTTAAACCTGGTGACACAGGAAACGCTCAAAACATAGATCGTAAGAAGACTCAGTTTTCATGTTCTTAAGTCGGCGTTGTGTCTCTTATATATAATTCCTATGCAATATCAGATTTTCATCGTCAATGGGAAGGTCCAAGGGATACAGTAAACCTGCAGAGGTGCATCGGAATGTAAAACTGATGACACAGGAAACGCTCAAATTATAGACAGTAGGAAGACTCAGTGTAACTGTACTTAAGTCGGCATTGTGTCTCTTATATTTAATTCCGTTGCAATTTCTGTGTTTCATCGTCAATGGGAAGGTCCAATGGATACAGTAAACCTGCAGATGTGCATCGGAATGTAAAACTGGTGACACAGGAAACGCTCAAAACGTAGACAGTAAGAAGACTCAGTCTTCCTGTACTTAAGTCGGCATTGTGTCTCTTGTATTTAATTCCGATGCAATTTCAGTGTTTCATCGACAATGGGAAAGTCCAAGGGATACAGTTAACCGGCAGAGGTGCATCGAAATGTAAAACTGGTGACACAGGAAACGCTCAAAACATAGACCGTAAGAAGACTCAGTTTTCTTGTACTTAAGTCGGCGTTGTGTCTCTTATATTTAATTCCGATGCAATTTCTGTGTTTCATCGTCAATGGGAAGGTCCAAGGGATACAGTAAACCTGCAGAGGTCCATCGGAATGTAAAACTGGTGACACAGGTACGCTCAAAACTTAGACAGTAGGAAGACACAGTCTTCCTGTACTTAAGTCGGCATTGTGTATCTTATATTTAATTTCGATGCAATTTGTGTGTTTCATCGCCAATGGGAAGGTCCAGGGGATACAGTAAACCTGCAGATGTGCATCGGAATGTAAAACTGGTGACACAGGAAGCGCTCAAATCATTGACTGTAAGAAGACCGTTTTCTTGTACTTAAGTCGGCATTGTGTCTCTTATATTTAATTCCGATGCAATTTCTGTGTTTCATCGTCACTGTGAAGGTCCAAGGGATACAGTAAACCTGTAGAGGTGCATCGGAATGTAAAACTGGTGATACAGGAAACGCTCAAATTATAGACAGTAGGAAGACTCAGTCTTCGTGTACTTAAGTCGGCATTATGTCTCTTATATTTAATTCCGATGCAATTTCTGTGTTTCATCGTCAATGGGAAGGGGCAAGGGATACAGTAGACGTGCAGAGGTGCATCGGAATGTAAAACTGGTGACACAGGAAACGCCCAAATCATACACAGTAGGAAGACTCAGTCTTCCTGTACTTAAGTCGGCATTGTGTCTCTTATATTTATTTCAGATGAAATTTCTGTGTTTCATCGTGAATGGGAAGGTCCAAGGGATATAGTAAACAAGCAGAGGTGCATCGGAAAGTAAAACTGATGACACAGGAAACGCACAAATCATAGACAGTAGGAAGACTCAGTCTTCCTGTACTTAAGTCTGCATTGTGACTCTTATATTTAATTCCGATGCAATTTCTGTGTTTCATCGTCAATCGGAAGGTCTAAGGGATACAGTAAACCTGCACAGGTGCATCGGAATGTAAAACTGATGACACAGGAAACGCTCAAAACATAGACAGTAGGGAGACTTAGTCATCCTGTACTTAAGTTAGCATTGTGCCTCTTATTTTTAATTCCAATGGAATTTCTGTGTTTCATCGTCAATGGGAAGGTCCAAGGGATACAATAAACCTGCAGAGGTGCATCGGAATGTAAAACTGGTGACACAGGAAACGCTCAAAACATAGATAGTACTAAGACTCAGTCTTCCTGTACTTAAGTCGGCACTGTGTCTCTTATATTTAATTCCGATGCAATATCTGTGATTCATCGTCACTGTGAAGGTCCAAGGGATACAGTAAACCTGCAAGGTGCATCGGAATGTAAAACTGTTGACACGGGAAACGCTCAAAACATAGACAGTAGGAAGACTCAGTCATCCAGTTCTTAAGTCGTAACTGTGTCTCTAATATTTAATTCCGATGCAATTTCTGTGTTTCATCGTCAATGGGAAGTTCCAAGGGATACAGTAAACCTGCAGAGGTGCATCGGAATTTAAACCTGGTGACACAGGAAACGCTCAAAACATAGATCGTAAGAAGACTCAGTTTTCATGTTCTTAAGTCGGCGTTGTGTCTCTTATATATAATTCCTATGCAATATCAGATTTTCATCGTCAATGGGAAGGTCCAAGGGATACAGTAAACCTGCAGAGGTGCATCGGAATGTAAAACTGATGACACAGGAAACGAACAAATTATAGACAGTAGGAAGACTCAGTGTAACTGTACTTAAGTCGGCATTGTGTCTCTTATATTTAATTCCGTTGCAATTTCTGTGTTTCATCGTCAATGGGAAGGTCCAAGGGATACAGTAAACCTGCAGATGTGCATCGGAATGTAAAACTGGTGACACAGGAAACGCTCAAAACGTAGACAGTAGGAAGACTCAGTCTTCCTGTACTTAAGTCGGCATTGTGTCTCTTGTATTTAATTCCGATGCGATTTCAGTGTTTCATCGACAATGGGAAAGTCCAAGGGATACAGTTAACCGGCAGAGGTGCATCGGAATGTAAAACTGGTGACACAGGAAACGCTCAAAACATAGACCGTAAGAAGACTCAGTTTTCTTGTACTTAGGTCGGCGTTGTGTCTCTTATATTTCAATCCGATGCAATTTCTGTGTTTCATCGTCAATGGGAAGGTCCAAGGGATACAGTAAACCTGCAGAGGTGCATCAGAATGTAAAACTGGTGACACAGGAAGCGCTCAAAACATAGACAGTAGGAAGACTCAGTCTTCCTGTACTTAAGTCGGCATTGTGTCTCTTATATTTAATTCCGATGCAATTTCTGTGTTTCATCGTCAATGGGAAGGTCCAAGGGATACAGTAAACCTGTAGAGGTGCATCGGAATGTAAAACTGGTGACACAGGAAACGCTCAAATTATAGACAGTAGGAAGACTCAGTCTTCGTGTACTTAAGCCGGCATTATGTCTCTTATATTTAATTCCGATGCAATTTCTGTGTTTCATCGTCAATGGGAAGGTCCAAGGGATACAGTAAACCTGCAGAGGTGCATCAGAATGTAAAACTGGTGACACAGGAAACGCTCAAAACATAGACAGTAGGAAGACTCAGTCTTCCTGCACTTAAATCGGCATTGTGTCTCTTATATTTATTTCCGATGCAATTTCTGTGTTTCATCGTGAATGGGAAGGTCCAAGGGATATAGTAAACCTGCAGAGGTGCATCGGAAAGTAAAACTTATGACACAGGACACGCTCAAAAAATAGACAGTAATAAGACTTAGTCTTCCTGTACTTAAGTCGGTATTGTGTCTCTTATATTTAATTCCGATGCAATTTCTGTGTTTCATCGTCACTGTGACGGTCGGAGGGATACAGTCAACCTGTAGAGGTGCATCGGAATGTAAAAGTAGTGACACAGGAAACGCTCAAATTATAGACAGTAGGAAGACTCAGTCTAACTGTACTTAAGTCGGCATTGTGTCTCTTATATTTCAATCCGATGCAATTTCTGTGTTTCATCGTCAATGGGAAGGTCCAAGGGATACGGTAAACCTGCAAAGGTGCATCAGAATGTAAAACTGGTGACACAGGAAACGCTCAAAACATAGACAGTAGGAAGACTCAGTCTTCCTGTACTTAAGTCGGCATTGTGTCTCTTATATATAATTCCGATGCAATTTCTGTGTTTCAGTGTCAATGGGGAGGTCCAAGGGATACAGTAAACATGCAGAGGTGCAACGGAATGTATAACAAGTGACACAGGAAACGCTCAAAACATAGACCGTAGGAAGACTCAGTTTTCTTGTACTTAAGTAGGCGTTGTGTCTCTTATATTTAATTCCGATGCAATTTCTGTGTTTCATCCTCAATGGGAAGGTCCAAGGGTTACAGTAAACCTGCAGAGGTCCATCGGAATGTAAAACTTGTGACACAGGAAACGCTCAAAACATAGACAGTAGGAAGACTCAGTCTTCCTGTACTTAAGTCGGCATTGTGTCTCTTATATTTAATTCCGATGCCATTTCTGTGTTTCATCGTCAATGGGAAGGTCCAAGGGATACAGTAAACCTGCAGAGGTGCATGACAATGTAAGACTGGTGACACAGGAAACGCTCAAAACATAGACAGTAGGAAGACTCAGTCTTCCTGTACTTAAGTCGGCATTGTGTCTCTTATATTTAATTTCGATGCAATTTCTGTGTTTCATCGTCAATGGGAAGGTCCAAGGGATACAGTTAACCTGCAGAGGTACATCGGATTGTAAAACTAGTGACACAGGAAACGCTCATAACATAGACAGTAGGAAGACTCAGTCTTCCTGTACTTAAGTCGGCATTGTGTCTCTTATATTTAATTCCGATGCAATTTCTGTGTTTCATCGTCAATGGGAAGGTGCAAGGGATACAGTAAAGCTGCAGAGGTGCATCGGAATGTAAAATTGGTGGCACAGGAAACGCTCAAAACGTAGACAGTAGGAAGACTCAGTCTTCCTGTACTTAAGTCGGCATTGTGTCTCTTGTATTTAATTCCGATGCGATATCTGTGTTTCATCGACAATGGGAAAGTCCAAGGGATATTGTAAACCGGCAGAGGTACATCGGAATGTAAAACTGGTGACACAGGAAACGCTCAAAACATAGACCGTAAGAAGACTCAGTTTTCTTGTACTTAAGTCGGCGTTGTGTCTCTTATATATAATTCCGATGCAATTTCTGTGTTTCATCGTCAATGGGAAGGTCCAAGGGATACAGTAAACCAGCAGAGGTCCATCGGAATGTAAAACCGGTGACACAGGAAACGCTCAAAACATAGACAGTAGGAAGACTCAGTCTTCCTGTACTTAAGTCGGCATTGTGTATCTTATAATTAATTTCGATGCAATTTGTGTGTTTCATCGCCAATGGGAAGGTCCAGGGGATACAGTAAACCTGCAGATGTGCATCGGAATGTAAAACTGGTGACACAGGAAACGCTCACATCATTGACTGTAAGAAGACCGTTTTCTTGTACTTAAGTCTGCATTGTGTCTCTTATATTTAATTCCGATGCAATTTCTGTGTTTCATCGTCACTGTGACGGTCCGAGCGATACAGTCAACCTGTAGAGGTGCATCGGAATGTAAAACAAGTGACACAGGAAACGCTCAAATTATAGACAGTAGGAAGACTCAGTGTAACTGTACTTAAGTCGGCATTCTGTCTCTTATATTTAATTCCGATGCAATTTCTGTGTTTCATCGTCAATGGGAAGGTCCAAGGGATACAGTAAACCTGCAAAGGTGCATCAGAATGTAAAACTGGTGACACAGGAAACGCTCAAAACATAGACAGTAGGAAGACTCCGTCTTCCTGTACTTAAGTCGGCATTGTGTCTCTTACATTTAATTCCGATGCAATTTCTGTGTTTCAGCGTCAATGGGGAGGTCCAAGGGATACAGTAAACCTGCAGAGGTGCAACGGAATGTAAAACTAGTGACACAGGAAACGCTCAAAACATAGACCGTAAGAAGACTCAGTTTGCTTGTACTTAAGTAGGCGTTGTGTCTCTTATATTTAATTCCGATGCAATTTCTGTGTTTCATCCTCAATGGGAAGGTCCAAGGGATTCAGTAAACCTCCAGAGGTCCATCGGAATGTAAAACTTGTGACACAGGAAACGCTCAAAACATAGACAGTAGGAAGACTCAGTCTTCCTGTACTTAAGTCGGCATTGTGTCTCTTATATATAATTCCGATGCAATATCTGATTTTCTTCGTCAATGGGAAGGTCCAAGGGATACAGTAAACCTGCAGAGGTGCATCGGAATGTAAAAATGGTGACACAGGAAACGCTCAAAACGTAGACAGTAGGAAGACTAAGTCTTCCTGTACTTAAGTCGGCATTGTGTCTCTTATATTTAATTCCGATGCAATTTCTGTGTTTCATCGTCACTGTGAAGGTCCAAGGGATACAGTAAACCTGTAGAGGTGCATCGGAATGTAAAACTGGTGACACAGGAAACGCTCAAATTATAGACAGTAGGAAGACTCAGTCTTCCTGTACTTAAGTCGGCATTGTGTCTCTTATATTTAATTCCGATGCAATTTCTGTGTTTCATCGTCAATGGGAAGGTCCAAGGGATAGAGTAAACCTGCAAAGGTGCATCAGAATGTAAAACTGGTGACACAGGAAACGCTCAAAACATAGACAGTAGGAAGACTCAGTCTTCCTGTACTTAAGTCGGCATTGTGTCTCTTACATTTAATTCCGATGCTCTTTCTGTGTTTCATTGTCATGGGACAGTCCAAGGGATACAGTAAACCTGCAGAGGTGCATCGGAATGTAAAACTGGTGACACAGGAAACGCTCAAAACGTAGACAGTAGGAAGACTCAGTCTTCCTGTACTTAAGTCGGCATTGTGTCTCTTGTATTTAATTCCGATGCGATATCTGTGTTTCATCGAGAATGGGAAAGTCCAAGGGATATAGTAAACCGGCAGAGGTACATCGGAATGTAAAACTGGTGACACAGGAAACGCTCAAAACATAGACCGTAAGAAGACTCAGTTTTCTTGTACTTAAGTCGGCGTTGTGTCTCTTATATTTTATTCCGATGCAATTTCTGTGTTTCATCGTCAATGGGAAGGTCCAAGGGATACAGTAAACCTGCAGAGGTCCATCGGAATGTAAAACTGGTGACACAGGAAACGCTCAAAACATAGACAGTAGGAAGACTCAGTCTTCCTGTACTTAAGTCGGCATTGTGTATCTTATATTTAATTTCGATGCAATTCGTGTGTTTCATCGCCAATGGGAAGGTCCAGGGGATACAGTAAACCTGCAGATGTGCATCGGAATGTAAAACTGGTGACACAGGAAACGCTCACAACATTGACTGTAAGAAGACCGTTTTCTTGTACTTAAGTCTGCATTGTGTCTCTTATATTTAATTCCGATGCAATTTCTGTGTTTCATCGTCACTGTGACGGTCCAAGGGATACAGTAAACCTGCAAAGGTGCATCAGAATGTAAAACTGGTGACACAGGAAACGCTCAAATCATAGACAGTAGGAAGACTCAGTCTTCCTTTACTTATGTCGGCATTGTGTCTCTTATATTTAATTCCGATGCAATTTCTGTGTTTCAGCGTCAATGGGGAGGTCCAAGGGATACAGTAAACCTGCAGAGGTGCAACGGAATGTAAAACTAGTGACACAGGAAACGCTCAAAACATAGACCGTAAGAAGACTCAGTTTTCTTGTACTGAAGTAGGCGTTGTGTCTCTTATATTTAATTCCGATGCAATTTGTGTGTTTCATCCTCAATGGGAAGGTCCAAGGGATACAGTAAACCTGTAGAGGTGCATCGGAATGTAAAACTGGTGAAACAGGAAACGCTCAAAACATACACAGTAGGAAGATTCAGTCTTCCTGTACTTAAGTCGGCATTGTGTCTCTTACATTTAATTCCGATGCAATTTCTGTGTTTCATCGTCAATGGGAGAGTCCAAGGGATACAGTAAACCTGCAGAGGTGCACGGAATGTAAAACTGGTGACACAGGAAACCCTCAAAACATAGACAGTAGGAAGACTCAGTCTTCCTGTACTTAAATCGGCATTGTGTCTCTTATATTTATTTGCGATGAAATTTCTGTGTTTCAGCGTCAATGGGGAGGTCCAAGGGATACAGTAAACCTGCAGAGGTGCAACGGAATGTAAAACTAGTGACACAGGAAACGCTCCAAACATAGACCGTAAGAAGACTCAGTGTTCCTGTACTTAAGTCGGCATTGTGTCTCTTACATTTAATTCCGATGCAATTTCTGTGTTTCATCGTCAAAGGGAAAGTCCAAGGGATACAGTAAACCTGCAGAGGTGCATCGGAATGTAAAACTAGTGACACAGGAAACGCTCAAATTATAGACAGTAGGAAGACTCAGTCCAATTGTACTTAAGTCGGCATTGTGTCTCTTATATTTAATTCCGATGCAATTTCTGTGTTTCATCGTCAATGGGAAGGTCCAAGGGATACAGTAAACCTGCAAAGGTGCATCAGAATGTAAAACTGGTGACACAGGAAACGCTCAAAACATAGACAGTAGGAAGACTCAGTCTTCCTGTACTTAAGTCGGCATTGTGTCTCTTATATTTAATTCCGATGCAATTTCTGTGTTTCAGCGTCAATGGGGAGGTCCAAGGGATACAGTAAACCTGCAGAGGTGCAACGGAATGTAAAACTAGTGACACAGGAAACGCTCCAAACATAGACCGTAAGAAGACTCAGTGTTCCTGTACTTAAGTCGGCATTGTGTCTCTTACATTTAATTCCGATGCAATTTCTGTGTTTCATCGTCAAAGGGAAAGTCCAAGGGATACAGTAAACCTGCAGAGGTGCATCGGAATGTAAAACTGGTGACACAGGAAACGCTCAAAACATAGACAGTAGCAAGATTTAGTCTTCCTGTACTTAAGTCTGCATTGTGTCTCTTATATTTAATTCCGATGCAATTTCTGTGTTTCATCGTCAATGGGAAGGTCCAAGGGATACAGTAAACCTGCAGAGGTGCATCAGAATGTAAAACTGATGACTCAGGATACGCTCAAAACATAGACAGTAGCAAGATTTAGTCTTCCTGTACTTAAGTCGGCATTGTGTCTCTTATATTTAATTTCGATGTAATTTGTGTGTTTCATCGCCAATGGGAAGGTCCAAGGGGTACAGTGAAACTGCAGAGGTGCATCGGAATTTAAACCTGGTGACACAGGAAACGCTTAAAACATAGACAGTAGGGAGACTTAGTCATCCTGTAGTTAAGTCAGCATTGTGCCTCTTATTTTTAGTTCCGATTCAATTTCTGTGTTTCATCGTCACTGTGATGGTCCAAGGGATACAATAAAACCTGCAAGGTGCATCGGAATGTCAAACTGTTGACACGGGAAACGCTCAAAACATAGACAGTAAGAAGACTCAGTCATCCTGTTCTTAAGTCGGTACTGTGTCTCTAATATTTAATTCCGATGCAATTTCTGTGTTCCATCGTCAATGGGAAGTACCAAGGGATACAGTAAACCTGCAGAGGTGCATCGGAATTTAACCTGGTGACACAGGAAACACTCAAAACATAGACCGTAAGAAGACTCAGTTTTCATGTACTTAAGTCGGCGTTGTGTCTCTTATATATAATTCCGATGCAATATCTGATTTTCATCGTCAATGGGAAGGTCCAAGGGATACAGTAAACCTGCAGAGGTGCATCGGAATGTAAAACTGATGACACAGGAAACGCTCAAAACGTAGACAGTAGGAAGACTCAGTCTTCCTGTACTTAAGTCGGCATTGTGTCTCTTATATTTAATTCCGATGCAATTTCTGTGTTTCATCGTCACTGTGACGGTCGGAGGGATACAGTCAACCTGTAGAGGTGCATCGGAATGTAAAACTAGTGACACAGGAAACGCTCAAATTATAGACAGTAGGAAGACTCAGTCTAACTGTACTTAAGTCGGCATTGTGTCTCTCATATTTCAATCCGATGCAATTTCTGTGTTTCATCGTCAATGGGAAGGTCCAAGGGATACAGTAAACCTGCAAAGGTGCATCAGAATGTAAAACTGGTGACACAGGAAACGCTCAAAACATAGACAGTAGGAAGACTCAGTCTTCCTGTACTTAAGTCGGCATTGTGTCTCTTATATTTAATTCCGATGCAATTTCTGTGTTTCAGCGTCAATGGGGAGGTCCAAGGGATACAGTAAACATGCATAGGTGCAACGCAATGTATAACTAGTGACACAGGAAACGCTCAAAACATAGACGGTAGGAAGACTCAGTTTTCTTGTACTTAAGTAGGCGTTGTGTCTCTTATATTTAATTCCGATGCAATTTCTGTGTTTCATCCTCAATGGGAAGGTCCAAGGGTTACAGTAAACGTGCAGAGGTCCATCGGAATGTAAAACTTGTGACACAGGAAACGCTCAAAACATAGACAGTAGGAAGACTCAGTCTTCCTGTACTTAAGTCGGCATTGTGTCTCTTATATTTAATTCCGATGCCATTTCTGTGTTTCATCGTCAATGGGAAGGTCCAAGGGATACAGTAAACCTGCAGAGGTGCATGAGAATGTAAGACTGGTGACACAGGAAACGCTCAAAACATAGACAGTAGGAAGACTCAGTCTTCCTGTACTTAAGTCGGCATTGTGTCTCTTATATTTAATTCCGATGCAATTTCAGTGTTTCATCGTCAATGGGAATGTCCAAGGGATACAGTTAACCTGCAGAGGTACATCGGATTGTAAAACTAGTGACACAGGAAACGCTCATAACATAGACAGTAGGAAGACTCAGTCTTCCTGTACTTAAGTCGGCATTGTGTCTCTTATATTTAATTCCGATGCAATTTCTGTGTTTCATCGTCAATGGGAAGGTCCAAGGGATACAGTAAACCTGCAGAGGTGCATCGGAATGTAAAACTGGTGACACAGGAAACGCTCAAAACGTAGACAGTAGGAAGACTCAGTCTTCCTGTACTTAAGTCGGCATTGTGTCTCTTGTATTTAATTCCGATGCGATATCTGTGTTTCATCGACAATGGGAAAGTCCAAGGGATATAGTAAACCGTCAGAGGTACATCGGAATGTAAAACTGGTGACACAGGAAACGCTCAAAACATAGACCGTAAGAAGACTCAGTTTTCTTGTACTTAAGTCGGCGTTGTGTCTCTTATATATAATTCCGATGCAATTTCTGTGTTTCATCGTCAATGGGAAGGTCCATGGGATACAGTAAACCAGCAGAGGTCCATCGGAATGTAAAACTGGTGACACAGGAAACGCTCAAAACATAGACAGTAGGAAGACTCAGTCTTCCTGTACTTAAGTCGGCATTGTGTATCTTATATTTAATTTCGATGCAATTTGTGTGTTTCATCGCCAATGGGAAGGTCCAGGGGATACAGTAAACCTGCAGATGTGCATCGGAATGTAAAACTGGTGACACAGGAAACGCTCACAACATTGACTGTAAGAAGACCGTTTTCTTGTACTTAAGTCTGCATTGTGTCTCTTATATTTAATTCCGATGCAATTTCTGTGTTTCATCGTCACTGTGAAGGTCCAATGGATACAGTAAACCTGCAAAGGTGCATCAGAATGTAAAACTGGTGACACAGGAAACGCTCAAATCATAGACAGTAGGAAGACTCAGTCTTCCTTTACTTATGTCGGCATTGTGTCTCTTATATTTAATTCCGATGCAATTTCTGTGTTTCATCCTCAATGTCAAGATCCAAGGGATACAGTAAACCTGTAGAGGTGCATCGGAATGTAAAACTGTTGACACAGGAAACGCTCAAATTATAGACAGTAGGAAGACTCAGTCTTCCTGTACTTAAGTCGGCATTGTGTCTCTTATATTTAATTCCGATGCAATTTCTGTGTTTCATCGTCAATGGGAAGGTCCAAGGGATATAGTAAACCTGCAGAGGTGCATCGGAAAGTAAAACTGATGACACAGAACACGCTCAAAAAATAGACAGTAGGAAGACTTAGTCTTCCTGTACTTAAGTCGGTATTGTGTCTCTTATATTTAATTCCGATGCAATTTCTGTGTTTCATCGTCACTGTGACGGTCCGAGGGATACAGTCAACCTGTAGAGGTGCATCGGAATGTAAAACAAGTGACACAGGAAACGCTCAAATTATAGACAGTAGGAAGACTCAGTGTAACTGTACTTAAGTTGGCATTCTGTCTCTTATATTTAATTCCGATGCAATTTCTGTGTTTCATCGTCAATGGGAAGGTCCAAGGGATACAGTAAACCTGCAAAGGTGCATCAGAATGTAAAACTGGTGACACAGGAAACACTCAAAACATAGACAGTAGGAAGACTCCGTCTTCCTGTACTTAAGTCGGCATTGTGTCTCTTACATTTAATTCCGATGCAATTTCTGTGTTTCAGCGTCAATGGGGAGGTCCAAGGGATACAGTAAACCTGCAGAGGTGCAACGGAATGTAAAACTAGTGACACAGGAAACGCTCAAAACATAGACCGTAAGAAGACTCAGTTTGCTTGTACTTAAGTAGGTGTTGTGTCTCTTATATTTAATTCCGATGCAATTTCTGTGTTTCATCCTCAATGGGAAGGTCCAAGGGATACAGTAAACCTGCAGAGGTCCATCGGAATGTAAAACTTGTGACACAGGAAACGCTCAAAACATAGACAGTAGGAAGACTCAGTCTTCCTGTACTTAAGTCGGCATTGTGTCTCTTATATATAATTCCGATGCAATATCTGATTTTCATCGTCAATGGGAAGGTCCAAGGAATACAGTAAACCTGCAGAAGTGCATCGGAATGTAAAAATGGTGACACAGGAAACGCTCAAAACGTAGACAGTAGGAAGACTCAGTCTTCCTGTACTTAAGTCGGCATTGTGTCTCTTATATTTAATTCCGATGCAATTTCTGTGTTTCATCGTCACTGTGAAGGTCCAAGGGATACAGTAAACCTGTAGAGGTGCATCGGAATGTAAAACTGTTGACACAGGAAACGCTCAAATTATAGACAGTAGGAAGACTCAGTCTTCCTGTACTTAAGTCGGCATTGTGTCTCTTATATTTAATTCCGATGCAATTTCTGTGTTTCATCGTCAATGGGAAGGTCCAAGGGATAGAGTAAACCTGCAAAGGTGCATCAGAATGTAAAACTGGTGACACAGGAAACGCTCAAAACATAGACAGTAGGAAGACTCAGTCTTCCTGTACTTAAGTCGGCATTGTGTCTCTTACATTTAATTCCGATGCTCTTTCTGTGTTTCATTGTCATGGGACAGTCCAAGGGATACAGTAAACCTGCAGAGGTGCATCGGAATGTAAAACTGGTGACACAGGAAACGCTCAAAACGTAGACAGTAGGAAGACTCAGTCTTCCTGTACTTAAGTCGGCATTGTGTCTCTTGTATTTAATTCCGATGCGATATCTGTGTTTCATCGACAATGGGAAAGTCCAAGGGATATAGTAAACCGGCAGAGGTACATCGGAATGTAAAACTGGTGACACAGGAAACGCTCAAAACATAGACCGTAAGAAGACTCAGTTTTCTTGTACTTAAGCCGGCGTTGTGTCTCTTATATTTTATTCCGATGCAATTTCTGTGTTTCATCGTCAATGGGAAGGTCCAAGGGATACAGTAAACCTGCAGAGGTCCATCGGAATGTAAAACTGGTGACACAGGATACGCTCAAAACATAGACAGTAGGAAGACTCAGTCTTCCTGTACTTAAGTCGGCATTGTGTATCTTATATTTAATTTCGATGCAATTCGTGTGTTTCATCGCCAATGGGAAGGTCCAGGGGATACAGTGAACCTGCAGATGTGCATCGGAATGTAAAACTGATGACACAGGAAACGCTCACAACATTGACTGTAAGAAGACCGTTTTCTTGTACTTAAGTCTGTATTGTGTCTCTTATATTTAATTCCGATGCAATTTCTGTGTTTCATCGTCACTGTGACGGTCCAAGGGATACAGTAAACCTGCAAAGGTGCATCAGAATGTAAAACTGGTGACACAGGAAACGCTCAAATCATAGACAGTAGGAAGACTCAGTCTTCCTTTACTTATGTCGGCATTGTGTCTCTTATATTTAATTCCGATGCAATTTCTGTGTTTCAGCGTCAATGGGGAGGTCCAAGGGATACAGTAAACCTGCAGAGGTGCAACGGAATGTAAAACTAGTGACACAGGAAACGCTCAAAACATAGACCGTAAGAAGACTCAGTTTTCTTGTACTTAAGTAGGCGTTGTGTCTCTTATATTTAATTCCGATGCAATTTGTGTGTTTCATCCTCAATGGGAAGGTCCAAGGGATACAGTAAACCTGTAGAGGTGCATCGGAATGTAAAACTGGTGAAACAGGAAACGCTCAAAACATACAGAGTAGGAAGATTCAGTCTTCCTGTACTTAAGTCGGCATTGTGTCTCTTACATTTAATTCCGATGCAATTTCTGTGTTTCATCGTCAATGGGAGAGTCCAAGGGATACAGTAAACCTGCAGAGGTGCACGGAATGTAAAACTGGTGACACAGGAAACCCTCAAAACATAGACAGTAGGAAGACTCAGTCTTCCTGTACTTAAATCGGCATTGTGTCTCTTATATTTATTTGCGATGAAATTTCTGTGTTTCATCGTGAATGGGAAGGTCCAAGGGATATAGTAAACCTGCAGAGGTGCATCGGAAAGTAAAACTGATGACACAGGACACGCTCAAAAAATAGACAGTAGGAAGACTTAGTCTTCCTGTACTTAAGTCGGTATTGTGTCTCTTATATTTAATTCCGATGCAATTTCTGTGTTTCATCGTCACTGTGACGGTCCGAGGGATACAGTCAACCTGTAGAGGTGCATCGGAATGTAAAACTAGTGACACAGGAAACGCTCAAATTATAGACAGTAGGAAGACTCAGTCCAATTGTACTTAAGTCGGCATTGTGTCTCTTATATTTAATTCCGATGCAATTTCTGTGTTTCATCGTCAATGGGAAGGTCCAAGGGATACAGTAAACCTGCAAAGGTGCATCAGAATGTAAAACTGGTGACACAGGAAACGCTCAAAACATAGACATTAGGAAGACTCAGTCTTCCTGTACTTAAGTCGGCAGTGTGACTCTTATATTTAATTCCGATGCAATTTCTGTGTTTCATCGTCAATGGGAGAGTCCAAGGGATACAGTAAACCTGCAGAGGTGCACGGAATGTAAAACTGGTGACACAGGAAACCCTCAAAACATAGACAGTAGGAAGACTCAGTCTTCCTGTACTTAAATAGGCATTGTGTCTCTTATATTTATTTGCGATGAAATTTCTGTGTTTCATCGTGAATGGGAAGGTCCAAGGGATATAGTTAACCTGCAGAGGTGCATCGGAAAGTAAAACTGATGACACAGGACACGCTCAAAAAATAGACAGTAGGAAGACTTAGTCTTCCTGTACTTAAGTCGGTATTGTGTCTCTTATATTTAATTCCGATGCAATTTCTGTGTTTCATCGTCACTGTGACGGTCCGAGGGATACAGTCAACCTGTAGAGGTCCATCGGAATGTAAAACTGGTGACACAGGAAACGCTCAAAACATGGACAGTAGCAAGATTTAGTCTTCCTGTACTTAAGTCGGCATTGTGTCTCTTACATTTAATTTCGATGTAATTTGTGTGTTTCAGCGTCAATGGGGAGGTCCAAGGGATACAGTAAACCTGCAGAGGTGCAACGGAATGCAAAACTAGTGACACAGGAAACGCTCAAAACATAGACCGTAAGAAGACTCAGTTTGCTTGTACTTAAGTAGGTGTTGTGTCTCTTATATTTAATTCTGAAGCAATTTCTGTGTTTCATCCTCAATGGGAAGGTCCAAGGGATACAGTAAACCTGCAGAGGTCCATCGGAATGTAAAACTTGTGACACAGGAAACGCTCAAAACATAGACAGTAGGAAGACTCAGTCTTCCTGTACTTAAGTCGGCATTGTGTCTCTTATATATAATTCCGATGCAATATCTGATTTTCATCGTCAATGGGAAGGTCCAAGGGATACAGTAAACCTGCAGAAGTGCATCGGAATGTAAAAATGGTGACACAGGAAACGCTCAAAACGTAGACAGTAGGAAGACTCAGTCTTCCTGTACTTAAGTCGGCATTGTGTCTCTTATATTTAATTCCGATGCAATTTCTGTGTTTCATCGTCACTGTGAAGGTCCAAGGGATACAGTAAACCTGTAGAGGTGCATCGGAATGTAAAACTGTTGACACAGGAAACGCTCAAATTATAGACAGTAGGAAGACTCAGTCTTCCTGTACTTAAGTCGGCATTGTGTCTCTTATATTTAATTCCGATGCAATTTCTGTGTTTCATCGTCAATGGGAAGGTCCAAGGGATAGAGTAAACCTGCAAAGGTGCATCAGAATGTAAAACTGGTGACACAGGAAACGCTCAAAACATAGACAGTAGGAAGACTCAGTCTTCCTGTACTTAAGTCGGCATTGTGTCTCTTACATTTAATTCCGATGCTCTTTCTGTGTTTCATTGTCATGGGACAGTCCAAGGGATACAGTAAACCTGCAGAGGTACATCGGAATGTAAAACTGGTGACACAGGAAACGCTCAAAACGTAGACAGTAGGAAGACTCAGTCTTCCTGTACTTAAGTCGGCATTGTGTCTCTTGTATTTAATTCCGATGCAATATCTGTGTTTCATCGACAATGGGAAAGTCCAAGGGATATAGTAAACCGGCAGAGGTACATCGGTATGTAAAACTGGTGACACAGGAAACGCTCAAAACATAGACCGTAAGAAGACTCAGTTTTCTTGTACTTAAGCCGGCGTTGTGTCTCTTATATTTTATTCCGATGCAATTTCTGTGTTTCATCGTCAATGGGAAGGTCCAAGGGATACAGTAAACCTGCAGAGGTCCATCGGAATGTAAAACTGGTGACACAGGAAACGCTCAAAACATAGACAGTAGGAAGACTCAGTCTTCCTGTACTTAAGTCGGCATTGTGTATCTTATATTTAATTTCGATGCAATTCGTGTGTTTCATCGCCAATGGGAAGGTCCAGGGGATACAGTGAACCTGCAGATGTGCATCGGAATGTAAAACTGGTGACACAGGAAACGCTCACAACATTGACTGTAAGAAGACCGTTTTCTTGTACTTAAGTCTGTATTGTGTCTCTTATATTTAATTACGATGCAATTTCTGTGTTTCATCGTCACTGTGACGGTCCAAGGGATACAGTAAACCTGCAAAGGTGCATCAGAATGTAAAACTGGTGACACAGGAAACGCTCAAATCATAGACAGTAGGAAGACTCAGTCTTCCTTTACTTATGTCGGCATTGTGTCTCTTATATTTAATTCCGATGCAATTTCTGTGTTTCAGCGTCAATGGGGAGGTCCAAGGGATACAGTAAACCTGCAGAGGTGCAACGGAATGTAAAACTAGTGACACAGGAAACGCTCAAAACATAGACCGTAAGAAGACTCAGTTTTCTTGTACTTAAGTAGGCGTTGTGTCTCTTATATTTAATTCCGATGCAATTTGTGTGTTTCATCCTCAATGGGAAGGTCCAAGGGATACAGTAAACCTGTAGAGGTGCATCGGAATGTAAAACTGGTGAAACAGGAAACGCTCAAAACATACACAGTAGGAAGATTCAGTCTTCCTGTACTTAAGTCGGCATTGTGTCTCTTACATTTAATTCCGATGCAATTTCTGTGTTTCATCGTCATTGGGAGAGTCCAAGGGATACAGTAAACCTGCAGAGGTGCACGGAATGTAAAACTGGTGACACAGGAAACCCTCAAAACATAGACAGTAGGAAGACTCAGTCTTCCTGTACTTAAATCGGCATTGTGTCTCTTATATTTATTTGCGATGAAATTTCTGTGTTTCATCGTGAATGGGAAGGTCCAAGGGATATAGTAAACCTGCAGAGGTGCATCGGAAAGTAAAACTGATGACACAGGACACGCTCAAAAAATAGACAGTAGGAAGACTTAGTCTTCCTGTACTTAAGTCGGTATTGTGTCTCTTATATTTAATTCCGATGCAATTTCTGTGTTTCATCGTCACTGTGACGGTCCGAGGGATACAGTCAACCTGTAGAGGTGCATCGGAATGTAAAACTAGTGACACAGGAAACGCTCAAATTATAGACAGTAGGAAGACTCAGTCAAATTGTACTTAAGTCGGCATTGTGTCTCTTATATTTAATTCCGATGCAATTTCTGTGTTTCATCGTCAATGGGAAGGTCCAAGGGATACGGTAAACCTGTAAAGGTGCATCAGAATGTAAAACTGGTGACACAGGAAACGCTCAAAACATAGACAGTAGGAAGACTCAGTCTTCCTGTACTTAAGTCGGCATTGTGACTCTTATATTTAATTCCGATGCAATTTCTGTGTCTCAGCGTCAATGGGGAGGTCCAAGGGATACAGTAAACCTGCAGAGGTGCAACGGAATGTAAAACTAGTGACACAGGAAACGCTCCAAACATAGACCGTAAGAAGACTCAGTGTTCCTGTACTTAAGTCGGCATTGTGTCTCTTACATTTAATTCCGATGCAATTTCTGTGTTTCATCGTCAAAGGGAAAGTCCAAGGGATACAGTAAACCTGCAGAGGTGCATCGGAATGTAAAACTGGTGACACAGGAAACGCTCAAAACATAGACAGTAGCAAGATTTAGTCTTCCTGTACTTAAGTCTGCATTGTGTCTCTTATATTTAATTCCGATGCAATTTCTGTGTTTCATCGTCAATGGGAAGGTCCAAGGGATACAGTAAACCTGTAGAGGTGCATCAGAATGTAAAACTGATGACTCAGGATACGCTCAAAACATAGACAGTAGCAAGATTTAGTCTTCCTGTACTTAAGTCGGCATTGTGTCTCTTACATTTAATTTCGATGTAATTTGTGTGTTTCATCGCCAATGGGAAGGTCCAAGGGGTACACTAAAACTGCAGAGGTGCATCGGAATTTAAACCTGGTGACACAGGAAACGCTTAAAACATAGACAGTAGGGAGACTTAGTCATCCTGTAGTTAAGTCAGCATTGTGCCTCTTATTTTTAGTTCCGATGCAATTTCTGTGTTTCATCGTCAATGGGAAGGTCCAAGGGATACAATATACCTGCAGAGGTGCATCGGAATGTAAAACTGGTGACACAGGAAACGCTCAAATCATAGACAGTACTAAGACTCAGTCTTCCTGTACTGAAGTCGGCACTGTGTCTCTTATATTTAATTCCGATGCAATTTCTGTGATTCATCGTCACTGTGAAGGTCCAAGGGATACAATAAAACCTGCAAGGTGCATTGGAATGTCAAACTGTTGACACGGGAAACGCTCAAAACATAGACAGTAAGAAGACTCAGTCATCCTGTTCTTAAGTCGGTACTGTGTCTCTAATATTTAATTCCGATGCAATTTCTGTGTTCCATCGTCAATGGGAAGTACCAAGGGATACAGTAAACCTGCAGAGGTGCATCGGAATTTAACCTGGTGACACAGGAAACACTCAAAACATAGACCGTAAGAAGACTCAGTTTTCATGTACTTAAGTCGGCGTTGTGTCTCTTATATATAATTCCGATGCAATATCTGATTTCCATCGTCAATGGGAAGGTCCAAGGGATACAGTAAACCTGCAGAGGTGCATCGGAATGTAAAACTGATGACACAGGAAACGCTCAAAACGTAGACAGTAGGAAGACTCAGTCTTCCTGTACTTAAGTCGGCATTGTGTCTCTTATATTTAATTCCGATGCAATTTCTGTGTTTCATCGTCAATGGGAAGGTCCAAGGAATACAGTAAACTTGCAGAGGTGCATCGGAATGTAAAACTGGTGACACAGGAAACGCTCACTACATTGACTGTAAGAAGACTGTTTTCTTGTACTTAAGTCGGCATTGTGTCTCTTATATTTAATTCCGATGCAATTTCTGTGTTTCATCGTCACTGTGAAGGTCCAAGCGATACAGTAAACCTGTAGAGGTGCATCGGAATGTAAAACTGGTGACACAGGAAACGCTCAAATTATAGACAGTAGGAAGACTCAGTCTTCCTGTACATAAATCGGCATTGTGTCTCTTATATTTATTTCCGATGAAATTTCTGTTTTTCATCGTGAATGGGAAGGTCCAAGGGTTATAGTAAACCTGCAGAGGTGCATCGGAAAGTAAAACTGATGACACAGGACACGCTCAAAACATAGACAGTAGGAGGACTTAGTCTTCCTGTACTTAAGTCGGTATTGTGTCTCTTATATTTAATTCCGATGCAATTTCTGTGTTTCATTGTCAGTGTGAAGGTCCGAGGGATACAGTCAACCTGTAGAGGTGCATCGGAATGTAAAACTAGTGACACAGGCAACGCTCAAATTATAGACAGTAGGAAGACTCAGTCTAACTGTACTTAAGTCGGCATTGTGTCTCTTATATTTAATTCCGATGCAATTTCAGTGTTTCATCGTCAATGGGAAGGTCCGAGGGATACAGTTAACCTGCAGTGGTACATCGGAATATAAAACTAGAGACACAGGAATCGCTCAAAACATAGACAGTAGGAAGACTCAGTCTTTCTGTACTTAAGTCGGCATTGTGTGTCTTACATTTAATTCCGATGCAATTTCTGTGTTTCATCGTCAATGGGAAAGACCAAGGGATACGTTAAACCTGCAGAGGTGCATCGGAAAGTAAAACTCATGACACAGGACACGCTCATAACATAGACAGTAGGAAGACTTAGTCTTCCTGTACTTAAGACGGCATTGTGTCTCTTATATTTAATTCCGATGCAATTTCTGTGTTTCATCGTCACTGTGAAGGTACAAGGGATACAGTAAACCTGCTGAGGTGCATCGGAATGTAAAACTAGTGACACAGGAAACGCTCCAAACATAGACAGAAGGAAGACTCAGTCTTCCTGTACTTAAGTCGGCATTGTGTCTTTTATATTTAATTCCGATGCAATTTCTGTGTTTCATCGTCAATGGGAAGGTGCAAGGGATACAGTAAACCTGCTGAGGTGCATCGGAATGTAAAACTCGTGACACAGGAAACGCTCAAAACATAGACAGTAGGAAGACTCATTCTTCCTGTACTGAAGTCGGCATTGTGTCTCTTATATTTATTTCCGATGAAATTTCTGTATTTCATCGTGAATGGGAAGGTCCAAGGGCTATAGTAAACCTGCAGAGGTGCAACGGAAAGTAAAACTGATGACACAGGAAACGCTCAAAACATAGACAGTACGAAGACTTAGTCTTCCTGTACTTAAGTCGGCATTGTGTCTCTTGTATTTACTTCCGATGCGATTTCTGTGTTTCATCGACAATGGGAAAGTCCAAGGGATACAGCAAACCGGTAGAGGTTCATCGGAATGTAAAACTAGTGACACAGGAAACGCTCAAAACATAGACCGTAAGAAGACTCAGTCTTCTTGTACTTAAGTCGGCGTTGTGTCTCTTATATTTAATTCCGATGCAATTTCTGTGTTTCATCGTCAATGGGAAGGTCCAAGGGATACAGTAAACCTGCAGAGGTCCATCGGAATGTAAAACTGGTGACACAGGAAAAGCCCAAAACATAGACAGTAGGAAGACTCAGTCTTCCTGTACTTAAGTCGGCATTGTGTATCTTATATTTAATTTCGATGCAATTTGTGTGTTTCATCGTGAATGGGAAGGTCCAAGGGATATAGTAAACCTGCAGAGGTGCATCGGAAATTAAAACTGATGACACAGGACACGCTCAAAAAATAGACAGTAGGAAGACTTAGTCTTCCTGTACTTAAGTCGGCATTGTGTCTCTTATATTTAATTCCGATGCAATTTCTGTGTTTCATCGTCAATGGGAAGGTCCAAGGGATAGAGTAAACCTGCAAAGGTGCATCAGAATGTAAAACTGGTGACACAGGAAACGCTCAAAACATAGACAGTAGGAAGACTCAGTCTTCCTGTACTTAAGTCGGCATTGTGTCTCTTACATTTAATTCCGATGCTCTTTCTGTGTTTCATTGTCATGGGACAGTCCAAGGGATACAGTAAACCTGCAGAGGTGCATCGGAATGTAAAATTGGTGACACAGGAAACGCTCAAAACGTAGACAGTAGGAAGACTCAGTCTTCCTGTACTTAAGTCGGCATTGTGTCTCTTGTATTTAATTCCGATGCGATATCTGTGTTTCATCGACAATGGGAAAGTCCAAGGGATATAGTAAACCGGCAGAGGTACATCGGAATGTAAAACTGGTGACACAGGAAACGCTCAAAACATAGACCGTAAGAAGACTCAGTTTTCTTGTACTTAAGTCGGCTTTGTGTCTCTTATATTTTATTCCGATGCAATTTCTGTGTTTCATCGTCAATGGGAAGGTCCAAGGGATATAGTAAACCTGCAGAGGTGCATCGGAAAGTAAAACTGATGACACAGGACACGCTCAAAAAATAGACAGTAGGAAGACTTAGTCTTCCTGTACTTAAGTCGGTATTGTGTCTCTTATATTTAATTCCGATGCAATTTCTGTGTTTCATCGTCACTGTGACGGTCCGAGGGATACAGTCAACCTGTAGAGGTGCATCGGAATGTAAAACTAGTGACACAGGAAACGCTCAAATTATAGACAGTAGGAAGACTCAGTCCAATTGTACTTAAGTCGGCATTGTGTCTCTTATATTTAATTCCGATGCAATTTCTGTGTTTCATCGTCAATGGGAAGGTCCAAGGGATACAGTAAACCTGCAAAGGTGCATCAGAATGTAAAACTGGTGACACAGGAAACGCTCAAAACATAGCCAGTAGGAAGACTCAGTCTTCCTGTACTTAAGTCGGCATTGTGACTCTTATATTTAATTCCGATGCAATTTCTGTGTTTCATCGTCAATGGGAGAGTCCAAGGGATACAGTAAACCTGCAGAGGTGCACGGAATGTAAAACTGGTGACACAGGAAACCCTCAAAACATAGACAGTAGGAAGACTCAGTCTTCCTGTACTTAAATAGGCACTGTGTCTCTTATATTTATTTGCGATGAAATTTCTGTGTTTCATCGTGAATGGGAAGGTCCAAGGGATATAGTAAACCTGCAGAGGTGCATCGGAAATTAAAACTGATGACACAGGACACGCTCAAAAAATAGACAGTAGGAAGACTTAGTCTTCCTGTACTTAAGTCGGTATTGTGTCTCTTATATTTAATTCCGATGCAATTTCTGTGTTTCATCGTCACTGTGACGGTCCGAGGGATACAGTCAACCTGTAGAGGTGCATCGGAATGTAAAACAAGTGACACAGGAAACGCTCAAATTATAGACAGTAGGAAGACTCAGTGTAACTGTACTTAAGTCAGCATTCTGTCTCTTATATTTAATTCCGATGCAATTTCTGTGTTTCATCGTCAATGGGAAGGTCCAAGGGATACAGTAAACCTGCAAAGGTGCATCAGAATGTAAAACTGGTGACACAGGAAACGCTCAAAAGATAGACAGTAGGAAGACTCCGTCTTCCTGTACTTAAGTCGGCATTGTGTCTCTTACATTTAATTCCGATGCAATTTCTGTGTTTCAGCGTCAATGGGGAGGTCCAAGGGATACAGTAAACCTGCAGAGGTGCAACGGAATGTAAAACTAGTGACACAGGAAACGCTCAAAACATAGACCGTAAGAAGACTCAGTTTGCTTGTACTTAAGTAGGTGTTGTGTCTCTTATATTTAATTCCGATGCAATTTCTGTGTTTCATCCTCAATGGGAAGGTCCAAGGGATACAGTAAACCTGCAGAGGTCCATCGGAATGTAAAACTTGTGACACAGGAAACGCTCAAAACATAGAGAATAGGAAGACTCAGTCTTCCTGTACTTAAGTCGGCATTGTGTCTCTTATATATAATTCCGATGCAATATCTGATTTTCATCGTCAATGGGAAGGTCCAAGGGATACAGTAAACCTGCAGAAGTGCATCAGAATGTAAAAATGGTGACACAGGAAACGCTCAAAACGTAGACAGTAGGAAGACTCAGTCTTCCTGTACTTAAGTCGGCATTGTGTCTCTTATATTTAATTCCGATGCAATTTCTGTGTTTCATCGTCACTGTGAAGGTCCAAGGGATACAGTAAACCTGTAGAGGTGCATCGGAATGTAAAACTGTTGACACAGGAAACGCTCAAATTATAGCCAGTAGGAAGACTCAGTCTTCCTGTACTTAAGTCGGCATTGTGTCTCTTATATTTAATTCCGATGCAATTTCTGTGTTTCATCGTCAATGGGAAGGTCCAAGGGATAGAGTAAACCTGCAAAGGTGCATCAGAATGTAAAACTGGTGACACAGGAAACGCTCAAAACATAGACAGTAGGAAGACTCAGTCTTCCTGTACTTAAGTCGGCATTGTGTCTCTTACATTTAATTCCGATGCTCTTTCTGTGTTTCATTGTCATGGGACAGTCCAAGGGATACAGTGAACCTGCAGATGTGCATCGGAATGTAAAACTGGTGACACAGGAAACGCTCACAACATTGACTGTAAGAAGACCGTTTTCTTGTACTTAAGTCTGTATTGTGTCTCTTATATTTAATTACGATGCAATTTCTGTGTTTCATCGTCACTGTGACGGTCCAAGGGATACAGTAAACCTGCAAAGGTGCATCAGAATGTAAAACTGGTGACACAGGAAACGCTCAAATCATAGACAGTAGGAAGACTCAGTCTTCCTTTACTTATGTCGGCATTGTGTCTCTTATATTTAATTCCGATGCAATTTCTGTGTTTCAGCGTCAATGGGGAGGTCCAAGGGATACAGTAAACCTGCAGAGGTGCAACGGAATGTAAAACTAGTGACACAGGAAACGCTCAAAACATAGACCGTAAGAAGACTCAGTTTTCTTGTACTTAAGTACGCGTTGTGTCTCTTAAATTTAATTCCGATGCAATTTGTGTGTTTCATCCTCAATGGGAAGGTCCAAGGGATACAGTAAACCTGTAGAGGTGCATCGGAATGTAAAACTGGTGAAACAGGAAACGCTCAAAACATACACAGTAGGAAGATTCAGTCTTCCTGTACTTAAGTCGGCATTGTGTCTCTTACATTTAATTCCGATGCAATTTCTGTGTTTCATCGTCAATGGGAGAGTCCAAGGGATACAGTAAACCTGCAGAGGTGCACGGAATGTAAAACTGGTGACACAGGAAACCCTCAAAACATAGACAGTAGGAAGACTCAGTCTTCCTGTACTTAAATCGGCATTGTGTCTCTTATATTTATTTGCGATGAAATTTCTGTGTTTCATCGTCAATGGGAAGGTCCAAGGGATATAGTAAACCTGCAGAGGTGCATCGGAAAGTAAAACTGATGACACAGGACACGCTAAAAAAATAGACAGTAGGAAGACTTAGTCTTCCTGTACTTAAGTCGGTATTGTGTCTCTTATATTTAATTCCGATGCAATTTCTGTGTTTCATCGTCACTGTGACGGTCCGAGGGATACAGTCAACCTGTAGAGGTGCATCGGAATGTAAAACTAGTGACACAGGAAACGCTCAAATTATAGACAGTAGGAAGACTCAGTCCAATTGTACTTAAGTCGGCATTGTGTCTCTTATATTTAATTCCGATGCAATTTCTGTGTTTCATCGTCAATGGGAAGGTCCAAGGGATACAGTAAACCTGCAAAGGTGCATCACAATGTAAAACTGGTGACACAGGAAACGCTCAAAACATAGACAGTAGGAAGACTCAGTCTTCCTGTACTTAAGTCGGCATTGTGACTCTTATATTTAATTCCGATGCAATTTCTGTGTCTCAGCGTCAATGGGGAGGTCCAAGGGATACAGTGAACCTGCAGAGGTGCAACGGAATGTAAAACTAGTGACACAGGAAACGCTCCAAACATAGACCGTAAGAAGACTCAGTGTTCCTGTACTTAAGTCGGCATTGTGTCTCTTACATTTAATTCCGATGCAATTTCTGTGTTTCATTGTCAAAGGGAAAGTCCAAGGGATACAGTAAACCTGCAGAGGTGCATCGGAATGTAAAACTGGTGACACAGGAAACGCTCAAAACATAGACAGTAGCAAGATTTAGTCTTCCTGTACTTAAGTCTGCATTGTGTCTCTTATATTTAATTCCGATGCAATTTCTGTGTTTCATCGTCAATGGGAAGGTCCAAGGGATACAGTAAACCTGTAGAGGTGCATCAGAATGTAAAACTGATGACTCAGGATACGCTCAAAACATAGACAGTAGCAAGATATAGTCTTCCTGTACTTAAGTCGGCATTGTGTCTCTTACATTTAATTTCGATGTAATTTGTGTGTTTCATCGCCAATGGGAAGGTCCAAGGGGTACACTAAAACTGCAGAGGTGCATCGGAATTTAAACCTGGTGACACAGGAAACGCTTAAAACATAGACAGTAGGGAGACTTAGTCATCCTGTAGTTAAGTCAGCATTGTGCCTCTTATTTTTAGTTCCGATGCAATTTCTGTGTTTCATCGTCAATGGGAAGGTCCAAGGGATGCAATATACCTGCAGAGGTGCATCGGAATGTAAAACTGGTGACACAGGAAACGCTCAAATCATAGACAGTACTAAGACTCAGTCTTCCTGTACTGAAGTCGGCACTGTGTCTCTTATATTTAATTCCGATGCAATTTCTGTGATTCATCGTCACTGTGAAGGTCCAAGGGATACAATAAAACCTGCAAGGTGCATTGGAATGTCAAACTGTTGACACGGGAAACGCTCAAAACATAGACAGTAAGAAGACTCAGTCATCCTGTTCTTAAGTCGGTACTGTGTCTCTAATATTTAATTCCGATGCAATTTCTGTGTTCCATCGTCAATGGGAAGTACCAAGGGATACAGTAAACCTGCAGAGGTGCATCGGAATTTAACCTGGTGACACAGGAAACACTCAAAACATAGACCGTACGAAGACTCAGTTTTCATGTACTTAAGTCGGCGTTGTGTCTCTTATATATAATTCCGATGCAATATCTGATTTTCATCGTCAATGGGAAGGTCCAAGGGATACAGTAAACCTGCAGAGGTGCATCGGAATGTAAAACTGATGACACAGGAAACGCTCAAAACGTAGACAGTAGGAAGACTCAGTCTTCCTGTACTTAAGTCGGCATTGTGTCTCTTATATTTAATTCCGATGCAATTTCTGTGTTTCATCGTCAATGGGAAGGTCCAAGGGATACAGTAAACTTGCAGAGGTGCATCGGAATGTAAAACTGGTGACACAGGAAACGCTCACAACATTGACTGTAAGAAGACTGTTTTCTTGTACTTAAGTCGGCATTGTGTCTCTTATATTTAATTCCGATGCAATTTCTGTGTTTCATCGTCACTGTGAAGGTCCAAGCGATACAGTAAACCTGTAGAGGTGCATCGGAATGTAAAACTGGTGACACAGGAAACGCTCAAATTATAGACAGTAGGAAGACTCAGTCTTCCTGTACATAAATCGGCATTGTGTCTCTTATATTTATTTCCGATGAAATTTCTGTTTTTCATCGTGAATGGGAAGGTCCAAGGGTTATAGTAAACCTGCAGAGGTGCATCGGAAAGTATAACTGATGACACAGGACACGCTCAAAACATAGACAGTAGGAGGACTTAGTCTTCCTGTACTTAAGTCGGTATTGTGTCTCTTATATTTAATTCCGATGCAATTTATGTGTTTCATTGTCACTGTGAAGGTCCGAGGGATACAGTCAACCTGTAGAGGTGCATCGGAATGTAAAACTAGTGACACAGGAAACGCTCAAATTATAGACAGTAGGAAGACTCAGTCTAACTGTACTTAAGTCGGCATTGTGTCTCTTATATTTAATTCCGATGCAATTTCAGTGTTTCATCGTCAATGGGAAGGTCCGAGGGATACAGTTAACCTGCAGTGGTACATCGGAATATAAAACTAGTGACACAGGAATCGCTCAAAACATAGGCAGTAGGAAGACTCAGTCTTTCTGTACTTAAGTCGGCATTGTGTGTCTTACATTTAATTCCGATGCAATTTCTGTGTTTCATCGTCAATGGGAAAGACCAAGGGATACGTTAAACCTGCAGAGGTGCATCGGAAAGTAAAACTCATGACACAGGACACGCTCATAACATAGACAGTAGGAAGACTTAGTCTTCCTGTACTTAAGACGGCATTGTGTCTCTTATATTTAATTCCGATGCAATTTCTGTGTTTCATCGTCACTGTGAAGGTACAAGGGATACAGTAAACCTGCTGAGGTGCATCGGAATGTAAAACTAGTGACACAGGAAACGCTCCAAACATAGACAGAAGGAAGACTCAGTCTTCCTGTACTTAAGTCGGCATTGTGTCTTTTATATTTAATTCCGATGCAATTTCTGTGTTTCATCGTCAATGGGAAGGTGCAAGGGATACAGTAAACCTGCTGAGGTGCATCGGAATGTAAAACTCGTGACACAGGAAACGCTCAAAACATAGACAGTAGGAAGACTCATTCTTCCTGTACTGAAGTCGGCATTGTATCTCTTATATTTATTTCCGATGAAATTTCTGTATTTCATCGTGAATGGGAAGGTCCAAGGGCTATAGTAAACCTGCAGAGGTGCAACGGAAAGTAAAACTGATGACACAGGAAACGCTCAAAACATAGACAGTACGAAGACTTACTCTTCCTGTACTTAAGTCGGCATTGTTTCTCTTGTATTTACTTCCGATGCGATTTCTGTGTTTCATCGACAATGGGAAAGTCCAAGGGATACAGCAAACCGGTAGAGGTTCATCGGAATGTAAAACTAGTGACACAGGAAACGCTCAAAACATAGACCGTAAGAAGACTCAGTTTTCTTGTACTTAAGATGGCGTTGTGTCTCTTATATTTAATTCCGATGCAATTTCTGTGTTTCATCGTCAATGGGAAGGTCCAAGGGATACAGTAAACCTGCAGAGGTCCATCGGAATGTAAAACTGGTGACACAGGAAAAGCTCAAAACATAGACAGTAGGAAGACTCAGTCTTCCTGTACTTAAGTCGGCATTGTGTATCTTATATTTAATTTCGATGCAATTTGTGTGTTTCATCGCCAACGGTAAGGTCCAGGGGATACAGTAAACCTGCAGAGGTGCATCGGAATGTAAAACCGGTGACACAGGAATCGCTCAAAACGTAGACAGTAGGAAGACTCAGTCTTCCTGTACTTAAGTCGGCATTGTGTCTCTTATATTTAATTCCGATGCAATTTCTGTGTTTCATCGTCAATGGGAAGCTCCAAGGGATACAGTAAACCTGTAGAGGTGCATCGGAATGTAAAACTGGTGACACAGGAAACGCTCAAATTATAGACAGTAGGAAGACTCAGTCTTCCTGTACTTAAGTCGGCATTGTGTCTCTTATATTTAATTCCGATGCAATTTCTGTGTTTCATCGTCAATGGGAAGGTCCAAGGGATAGAGTAAACCTGCAAAGGTGCATCAGAATGTAAAACTGGTGACACAGGAAACGCTCAAAACATAGACAGTAGGAAGACTCAGTCTTCCTGTACTTAAGTCGGCATTGTGTCTCTTACATTTAATTCCGATGCTCTTTCTGTGTTTCATTGTCATGGGACAGTCCAAGGGATACAGTAAACCTGCAGAGGTGCATCGGAATGTAAAATTGGTGACACAGGAAACGCTCAAAACGTAGACAGTAGGAAGACTCAGTCTTCCTGTACTTAAGTCGGCATTGTGTCTCTTGTATTTAATTCCGATGCGATATCTGTGTTTCATCGACAATGGGAAAGTCCAAGGGATATAGTAAACCGGCAGAGGTACATCGGAATGTAAAACTGGTGACACAGGAAACGCTCAAAACATAGACCGTAAGAAGACTCAGTTTTCTTGTACTTAAGTCGGCGTTGTGTCTCTTATATTTTATTCCGATGCAATTTCTGATTTTCATCGTCAATGGGAAGGTCCAAGGGATACAGTAAACCTGCAGAGGTCCATCGGAATGTAAAACTGGTGACACAGGAAACGCTCAAAACATAGACAGTAGGAAGACTCAGTCTTCCTGTACTTAAGTCGGCATTGTGTATCTTATATTTAATTTCGATGCAATTCGTGTGTTTCATCGCCAATGGGAAGGTCCAGGGGATACAGTAAACCTGCAGATGTGCATCGGAATGTAAAACTGGTGACACAGGAAACGCTCACAACATTGACTGTAAGAATACCGTTTTCTTGTAGTTAAGTCTGCATTGTGTCTCTTATATTTAATTCCGATGCAATTTCTGTGTTTCATCGTCACTGTGACGGTCCAAGGGATACAGTAAACCTTCAAAGGTGCATCAGAATGTAAAACTGGTGACACAGGAAACGCTCAAATCATAGACAGTAGGAAGACTCAGTCTTCCTTTACTTATGTCGGCATTGTGTCTCTTATATTTAATTCCGATGCAATTCCTGTGTTTCAGCGTCAATGGGGAGGTCCAAGGGATACAGTAAACCTGCAGAGGTGCAACGGAATGTAAAACTAGTGACACAGGAAACGCTCAAAACATAGACCGTAAGAAGACTCAGTTTTCTTGTACTTAAGTAGGCGTTGTGTCTCTTATATTTAATTCCGATGCAATTTGTGTGTTTCATCCTCAATGGGAAGGTCAAAGGGATACAGTAAACCTGTAGAGGTGCATCGGAATGTAAAACTGGTGAAACAGGAAACGCTCAAAACATACACAGTAGGAAGATTCAGTCTTCCTGTACTTAAGTCGGCATTGTGTCTCTTACATTTAATTCCGATGCAATTTCTGTGTTTCATCGTCAATGGGAGAGTCCAACGGATACAGTAAACCTGCAGAGGTGCACGGAATGTAAAACTGGTGACACAGGAAACCCACACAACATAGACAGTAGGAAGACTCAGTCTTCCTGTACTTAAATCGGCATTGTGTCTCTTATATTTATTTGCGATGAAATTTCTGTGTTTCATCGTGAATGGGAAGGTCCAAGGGATATAGTAAACCTGCAGAGGTGCATCGGAAAGTAAAACTGATGACACAGGACACGCTCAAAAAATAGACAGTAGGAAGACTTAGTCTTCCTGTACTTTAGTCGGTATTGTGTCTCTTATATTTAATTCCGATGCAATTTCTGTGTTTCATCGTCACTGTGACGGTCCGAGGGATACAGTCAACCTGTAGAGGTGCATCGGAATGTAAAACTAGTGACACAGGAAACGCTCAAATTATAGACATTAGGAAGACTCAGTCCAATTGTACTTAAGTCGGCATTGTGTCTCTTATATTTAATTCCGATGCAATTTCTGTGTTTCATCGTCAATGGGAAGGTCCAAGGGATACAGTAAACCTGCAAAGGTGCATCAGAATGTAAAACTGGTGACACAGGAAACGCTCAAAACATAGACAGTAGGAAGACTCAGTCTTCCTGTACTTAAGTCGGCATTGTGTCTCTTATATTTAATTCCGATGCAATTTCTGTGTTTCAGCGTCAATGGGGAGGTCCAAGGGATACAGTAAACCTGCAGAGGTGCAACGGAATGTAAAACTAGTGACACAGGAAACGCTCCAAACATAGACCGTAAGAAGACTCAGTGTTCCTGTACTTAAGTCGGCATTGTGTCTCTTACATTTAATTCCGATGCAATTTCTGTGTTTCATCGTCAAAGGGAAAGTCCAAGGGATACAGTAAACCTGCAGAGGTGCATCGGAATGTAAAACTGGTGACACAGGAAACGCTCAAAACATAGACAGTAGGAAGACTCAGTCTTCCTGTACTTAAGTCGGCATTGTGTATCTTATATTTAATTTCGATGCAATTCGTGTGTTTCATCGCCAATGGGAAGGTCCAGGGGATACAGTAAACCTGCAGATGTGCATCGTAATGTAAAACTGGTGACACAGGAAACGCTCACAACATTGACTGTAAGAAGACCGTTTTCTTGTACTTAAGTCTGCATTGTGTCTCTTATATTTAATTCCGATGCAATTTGTGTGTTTCATCCTCAATGGGAAGGTCCAAGGGATACAGTAAACCTGTAGAGGTGCATCGGAATGTAAAACTGGTGAAACAGGAAACGCTCAAAACATACACAGTAGGAAGATTCAGTCTTCCTGTACTTAAGTCGGTATTGTGTCTCTTATATTTAATTCCGATGCTCTTTCTGTGTTTCATCGTCACTGTGACGGTCCGAGGGATACAGTCAACCTGTAGAGGTGCATCGGAATGTAAAACTAGTGACACAGGAAACGCTCAAATTATAGACAGTAGGAAGACTCAGTCCAATTGTACTTAAGTCGGCATTGTGTCTCTTATTTTTAATTCCGATGCAATTTCTGTGTTTCATCGTCAATGGGAAGGTCCAAGGGATACAGTAAACCTGCAAAGGTGCATCAGAATGTAAAACTGGTGACACAGGAAACGCTCAAAACATAGACAGTGGGAAGACTCAGTCTTCCTGTACTTAAGTCGGCATTGTGTCTCTTATATTTAATTCCGATGCAATTTCTGTGTTTCAGCGTCAATGGGGAGGTCCAAGGGATACAGTAAACCTGCAGAGGTGCATCGGAATTTAACCTGGTGACACAGGAAACACTCAAAACGTAGACCGTAAGAAGACTCAGTTTTCATGTACTTAAGTCGGCGTTGTGTCTCTTATATATAATTCCGATGCAATATCTGATTTTCTTCGTCAATGGGAAGGTCCAAGGGATACAGTAAACCTGCAGAGGTGCATCGGAATTTAAAACTGATGACACAGGAAACGCTCAAAACGTAGACAGTAGGAAGACTCAGTCTTCCTGTACTTATGTCGGCATTGTGTCTCTTATATTTAATTCCGATGCAATTTCTGTGTTTCATCGTCAATGGGAAGGTCCAAGGGATACAGTAAACCTGCAAAGGTGCATCAGAATGTAAAACTGGTGACACAGGAAACGCTCAAAACATAGACAGTAGGAAGACTCAGTCTTCCTGTACTTAAGTCTGCATTGTGTCTCTTACATTCAATTCCGATGCACTTTCTGTGTTTCATTGTCATGGGACAGTCCAAGGGGTACAGTAAACCTGCAGAGGTGCATCGGAATGTAAAACTGGTGACACAGGAAACGCTCAAAGCATAGACATTAGGAAGACTCAGTCTTCCTGTACATAAATCGGCATTGTGACTCTTATATTTATTTCCGATGAAATTTCTGTTTTTCATCGTGAATGGGAAGGTCCAAGGGTTATAGTAAACCTGCAGAGGTGCATCGGAAAGTAAAACTGATGACACAGGACACGCTCAAAACATAGACAGTAGGAGGACTTAGTCTTCCTGTACTTAAGTCGGTATTGTGTCTCTTATATTTAATTCCGATGCAATTTCTGTGTTTCATCGTCACTGTGAAGGTCCGAGGGATACAGTCAACCTGTAGAGGTGCATCGGAATGTAAAACTAGTGACACAGGAAACGCTCAAATTATAGACAGTAGGAAGACTCAGTCTAACTGTACTTAAGTCGGCATTGTGTCTCTTATATTTAATTCCGATGCAATTTCTGTATTTCATCGTCAATTAGAAGGTCCAAGGGATACAGTAAACCTGCAGAGCTGCAACGGAATGTAAAACTTGTGACACCGGAAACGCTCAAAACATAGACAGTAGGAAGACTCAGTCTTCCTGTACTTAAGTCGGCATTGTGTCTCTTATATTTATTTCCGATGAAATTTCCGTGTTTCATCGTGAATGGGAAGGTCCAAGGATTATAGTAAACCTGCAGAGGTGCATCGGAAAGTAAAACCGATGGCTCAGGATACGCTCAAATCATAGACAGTAGCAAGATTTAGTCTTCCTGTACTTATGTCGGCATTGTGTCTCTTATATTTAATTCCGATGCAATTTCAGTGTTTCATCGTCAATGGGAAGGTCCGAGGGATACAGTTAACCTGCAGTGGTACATCGGAATATAAAACTAGTGACACAGGAATCGCTCAAAACATAGACAGTAGGAAGACTCAGTCTTTCTGTACTTAAGTCGGCATTGTGTGTCTTACATTTAATTCCGATGCAATTTCTGTGTTTCATCGTCAATGGGAAAGACCAAGGGATACGTTAAACCTGCAGAGGTGCATCGGAAAGTAAAACTCATGACACAGGACACGCTCATAACATAGACAGTAGGAAGACGTAGTCTTCCTGTACTTAAGTCGGCATTGTGACTCTTATATTTAATTCCGATGCAATTTCTGTGTTTCATCGTCACTGTGAAGGTACAAGGGATACAGTAAACCTGCTGAGGTGCATCGGAATGTAAAACTAGTGACACAGGAAACGCTCAAAACATAGACAGAAGGAAGACTCAGTCTTCCTGTACTTAAGTCGGCATTGTGTCTTTTATATTTAATTCCGATGCAATTTCTGTGTTTCATCGTCAATGGGAAGGTGCAAGGGATACAGTAAACCTGCTGAGGTGCATCGGAATGTAAAACTCGTGACACAGGAAACGCTCAAAACATAGACAGTAGGAAGACTCATTCTTCCTGTACTGAAGTCGGCATTGTGTCTCTTATACTTATTTCCGATGAAATTTCTGTATTTCATCGTGAATGGGAAGGTCCAAGGGCTATAGTAAACCTGCAGAGGTGCAACGGAAAGTAATACTGATGACACAGGAAACGCTCAAAACATAGACAGTACGAAGACTTAGTCTTCCTGTACTTAAGTCGGCATTGTGTCTCTTGTATTTACTTCCGATGCGATTTCTGTGTTTCATCGACAATGGGAAAGTCCAAGGGATACAGCAAACCGGCAGAGCTTCATCGGAATGTAAAACTAGTGACACAGGAAACGCTCAAAACATAGACCGTAAGAAGACTCAGTTTTCATGTACTTAAGTAGGCGTTGTGGTTCTTATATTTAATTCCGATGCAATTTCTGTGTTTCATCGTCAATGGGAAGGTCCAAGGAATACAGTAAACCTGCAGAGGTCCATCGGAATGTAAAACTGGTGACACAGGAAAAGCTCAAAACATAGACAGTAGGAAGACTCAGTCTTCCTGTACTTAAGTCGGCATTGTGTATCTTATATTTAATTTCGATGCAATTTGTGTGTTTCATCGGCAATGGGAAGGTCCAGGGGATACAGTAAACCTGCAGAGGTGCATCGGAATGTAAAACTGGTGACACAGGAATCGCTCAAATTATAGACAGTAGGAAGACTCAGTCTTCCTGTACTTAAGTCGGCATTGTGTCTCTTAAATTTAATTCCGATGCAATTTCTGTGTTTCATCGTCAATAAGAAGGTCCAAGGGATACAGTAAACCTGCAGAGGTGCATCAGAATGTAAAATTGGTGACACAGGAAACGCTCAAAACATAGACAGTAGGAAGACTCAGTCTTCCTGTACTTAAGTCGGCATTGTGTCTCTTATATTTAATTCCGATGCAATTTCTGTGTTTCATCGTCAATGGGAAGGTCCAAGGGATACAGTAAACCTGCAGAGGTGCATCGAAATGTAAAACTAGTGACACAGGAAACGCTCAAAACATAGACCGTAAGAAGACTCAGTGTTCATGTACTTAAGTCGGCATTGTGTCTCTTACATTTAATTCCGATGCAATTTCTGTGTTTCATCGTCAAAGGGAAAGTCCAAGGGATACAGTAAACCTGCAGAGGTGCATCGGAATTTAAACCTGGTGACACAGGAAACGCTCAAAACATAGACGGTAGGGAGACTTAGTCATCCTGTACTTAAGTCGGCATTGTGTCTCTTATATTTAATTTCGATGTAATTTGTGTGTTTCATCGCCAATGGGAAGGTCCAAGGGGTACAGTAAAACTGCAGAGGTGCATCGGAATTTAAACCTGGTGACACAGGAAACGCTCAAAACATAGACAGTAGGGAGACTTAGTCATCCTGTAGTTAAGTCAGCATTGTGCCTCTTATTTTTAATTCCGATGCAATTTCTGTGTTTCATCGTCAATGGGAAGGTCCAAGGGATACAATAAACCTGCAGAGGTGCATCGGAATGTAAAACTGGTGACACAGGAAACGCTCAAATCATAGACAGTACTAAGACTCAGTCTTCCTGTACTGAAGTCGGCACTGTGTCTCTTATATTTAATTCCGATGCAATTTCTGTGATTCATCGTCACTGTGAAGGTCCAAGGGATACAATAAAACCTGCAAGGTGCATCGGAATGTCAAACTGTTGACACGGGAAACGCTCAAAACATAGACAGTAAGAAGACTCAGTCATCCTGTTCTTAAGTCGGCACTGTGTCTCTAATATTTAATTCCGATGCAATTTCTGTGTTCCATCGTCAATGGGAAGTACCAAGGGATACAGTAAACCTGCAGAGGTGCATCGGAATTTAACCTGGTGACACAGGAAACACTCAAAACGTAGACCGTAAGAAGACTCAGTTTTCATGTACTTAAGTCGGCGTTGTGTCTCTTATATATAATTCCGATGCAATATCTGATTTTCATCGTCAATGGGAAGGTCCAAGGGATACAGTAAACCTGCAGAGGTGCATCGGAATTTAAAACTGATGACACAGGAAGCGCTCAAAACGTAGACAGTAGGAAGACTCAGTCTTCCTGTACTTATGTCGGCATTGTGTCTCTTATATTTAATTCCGATGCAATTTCTGTGTTTCATCGTCAATGGGAAGGTCCAAGGGATACAGTAAACCTGCAAAGGTGCATCAGAATGTAAAACTGGTGACACAGGAAACGCTCAAAACATAGACAGTAGGAAGACTCAGTCTTCCTGTACTTAAGTCTGCATTGTGTCTCTTACATTCAATTCCGATGCACTTTCTGTGTTTCATTGTCATGGGACAGTCCAAGGGGTACAGTAAACCTGCAGAGGTGCATCGGAATGTAAAACTGGTGACACAGGAAACGCTCAAAGCATAGACATTAGGAAGACTCAGTCTTCCTGTACATAAATCGGCATTGTGACTCTTATATTTATTTCCGATGAAATTTCTGTTTTTCATCGTGAATGGGAAGGTCCAAGGGTTTTAGTAAACCTGCAGAGGTGCATCGGAAAGTAAAACTGATGACACAGGACACGCTCAAAACATAGACAGTAGGAGGACTTAGTCTTCCTGTACTTAAGTCGGTATTGTGTCTCTTATATTTAATTCCGATGCAATTTCTGTGTTTCATCGTCACTGTGAAGGTCCGAGGGATACAGTCAACCTGTAGAGGTGCATCGGAATGTAAAACTAGTGACACAGGAAACGCTCAAATTATAGACAGTAGGAAGACTCAGTCTAACTGTACTTAAGTCGGCATTGTGTCTCTTATATTTAATTCCGATGCAATTTCTGTATTTCATCGTCAATTAGAAGGTCCAAGGGATACAGTAAACCTGCAGAGCTGCAACGGAATGTAAAACTTGTGACACCGGAAACGCTCAAAACATAGACAGTAGGAAGACTCAGTCTTCCTGTACTTAAGTCGGCATTGTGTCTCTTATATTTATTTCCGATAAAATTTCTGTGTTTCATCGTGAATGGGAAGGTCCAAGGATTATAGTAAACCTGCAGAGGTGCATCGGAAAGTAAAACCGATGGCTCAGGATACGCTCAAAACATAGACAGTAGCAAGATTTAGTCTTCCTGTACTTATGTCGGCATTGTGTCTCTAATATTTAATTCCGATGCAATTTCAGTGTTTCATCGTCAATGGGAAGGTCCGAGGGATACAGTTAACCTGCAGTGGTACATCGGAATATAAAACTAGTGACACAGGAATCGCTCAAAACATAGACAGTAGGAAGACTCAGTCTTTCTGTACTTAAGTCGGCATTGTGTGTCTTACATTTAATTCCGATGCAATTTCTGTGTTTCATCGTCAATGGGAAAGACCAAGGGATACGTTAAACCTGCAGAGGTGCATCGGAAAGTGAAACTCATGACACAGGACACGCTCATAACATAGACAGTAGGAAGACTTAGTCTTCCTGTACTTAAGTCGGCATTGTGTCTCTTATATTTAATTCCGATGCAATTTCTGTGTTTCATCGTCACTGTGAAGGTACAAGGGTACAGTAAACCTGCTGAGGTGCATCGGAATGTAAAACTAGTGACACAGGAAACGCTCAAAACATAGACAGAAGGAAGACTCAGTCTTCCTGTACTTAAGTCGGCATTGTGTCTTTTATATTTAATTCCGATGCAATTTCTGTGTTTCATCGTCAATGGGAAGGTGCAAGGGATACAGTAAACCTGCTGAGGTGCATCGGAATGTAAAACTCGTGACACAGGAAACGCTCAAAACATAGACAGTAGGAAGACTCATTCTTCCTGTACTGAAGTCGGCATTGTGTCTCTTATACTTATTTCCGATGAAATTTCTGTATTTCATCGTGAATGGGAAGGTCCAAGGGCTATAGTAAACCTGCAGAGGTGCAACGGAAAGTAATACTGATGACACAGGAAACGCTCAAAACATAGACAGTACGAAGACTTAGTCTTCCTGTACTTAAGTCGGCATTGTGTCTCTTGTATTTACTTCCGATGCGATTTCTGTGTTTCATCGACAATGGGAAAGTCCAAGGGATACAGCAAACCGGCAGAGCTTCATCGGAATGTAAAACTAGTGACACAGGAAACGCTCAAAACATAGACCGTAAGAAGACTCAGTTTTCTTGTACTTAAGTCGGCGTTGTGTCTCTTATATTTAATTCCGATGCAATTTCTGTGTTTCATCGTCAATGGGAAGGTCCAAGGAATACAGTAAACCTGCAGAGGTCCATCGGAATGTAAAACTGGTGACACAGGAAAAGCTCAAAACATAGACAGTAGGAAGACTCAGTCTTCCTGTACTTAAGTCGGCATTGTGTATCTTATATTTAATTTCGATGCAATTTGTGTGTTTCATCGGCAATGGGAAGGTCCAGGGGATACAGTAAACCTGCAGAGGTGCATCGGAATGTAAAACTGGTGACACAGGAATCGCTCAAATTATAGACAGTAGGAAGACTCAGTCTTCCTGTACTTAAGTCGGCATTGTGTCTCTTAAATTTAATTCCGATGCAATTTCTGTGTTTCATCGTCAATACGAAGGTCCAAGGGATACAGTAAACCTGCAGAGGTGCATCAGAATGTAAAATTGGTGACACAGGAAACGCTCAAAACATAGACAGTAGGAAGACTCAGTCTTCCTGTACTTAAGTCGGCATTGTGTCTCTTATATTTAATTCCGATGCAATTTCTGTGTTTCATCGTCAATGGGAAGGTCCAAGGGATACAGTAAACCTGCAGAGGTGCATCGAAATGTAAAACTAGTGACTCAGGAAACGCTCAAAACATAGACCGTAAGAAGACTCAGTGTTCCTGTACTTAAGTCGGCATTGTGTCTCTTACATTTAATTCCGATGCAATTTCTGTGTTTCATCGTCAAAGGGAAAGTCCAAGGGATACAGTAAACCTGCAGAGGTGCATCAGAATGTAAAACTGATGACTCAGGATACGCTCAAAACATAGACTGTAGCAAGATTTAGTCTTCCTGTACTTAAGTCGGCATTGTGTCTCTTATATCTAATTTCGATGTAATTTGTGTGTTTCATCGCCAATGGGAAGGTCCAAGGGGTACAGTAAAACTGCAGAGGTGCATCGGAATTTAAACCTGGTGACACAGGAAACGCTCAAAACATAGACAGTAGGGAGACTTAGTCATCCTGCAGTTAAGTCAGCATTGTGCCTCTTATTTTTAATTCCGATGCAATTTCTGTGTTTCATCGTCAATGGGAAGGTCCAAGGGATACAATAAACCTGCAGAGGTGCATCGGAATGTAAAACTGGTGACACAGGAAACGCTCAAATCATAGACAGTACTAAGACTCAGTCTTCCTTTACTGAAGTCGGCACTGTGTCTCTTATATTTAATTCCGATGCAATTTCTGTGATTCATCGGCACTGTGAAGGTCCAAGGGATACAATAAAACCTGCAAGGTGCATCGGAATGTCAAACTGTTGACACGGGAAACGCTCAAAACATAGACAGTAAGAAGACTCAGTCATCCTGTTCTTAAGTCGGCACTGTGTCTCTAATATTTAATTCCGATGCAATTTCTGTGTTCCATCGTCAATGGGAAGTACCAAGGGATACAGTAAACCTGCAGAGGTGCATCGTAATTTAACCTGGTGACACAGGAAACACTCAAAACGTAGACCGTAAGAAGACTCAGTTTTCATGTACTTAAGTCGGCGTTGTGTCTCTTATATATAATTCCGATGCACTTTCTGTGTTTCATTGTCATGGGACAGTCCAAGGGGTACAGTAAACCTGCAGAGGTGCATCGGAATGTAAAACTGGTGACACAGGAACCGCTCAAAGCATAGACATTAGGAAGACTCAGTCTTCCTGTACATAAATCGGCATTGTGACTCTTATATTTATTTCCGATGAAATTTCTGTTTTTCATCGTGAATGGGAAGGACCAAGGGTTATAGTAAACCTGCAGAGGTGCATCGGAAAGTAAAACTGATGACACAGGACACGCTCAAAACATAGACAGTAGGAGGACTTAGTCTTCCTGTACTTAAGTCGGTATTGTGTCTCTTATATTTAATTCCGATGCAATTTCTGTGTTTCATCGTCACTGTGAAGGTCCGAGGGATACAGTCAACCTGTAGAGGTGCATCGGAATGTAAAACTAGTGACACAGGAAACGCTCAAATTATAGACAGTAGGAAGACTCAGTCTAACTGTACTTAAGTCGGCATTGTGTCTCTTATATTTAATTCCGATGCAATTTCTGTATTTCAGCGTCAATTAGAAGGTCCAAGGGATACAGTAAACCTGCAGAGCTGCAACGGAATGTTAAACTTGTGACACCGGAAACGCTCAAAACATAGACAGTAGGAAGACTCAGTCTTCCTGTACTTAAGACGGCATTGTGTCTCTTATATTTATTTCCGATGAAATTTCTGTGTTTCATCGTGAATGGGAAGGTCCAAGGATTATAGTAAACCTGCAGAGGTGCATCGGAAAGTAAAACCGATGGCTCAGGATACGCTCAAAACATAGACAGTAGCAAGATTTAGTCTTCCTGTTCTTATGTCGGCATTGTGTCTCTTATATTTAATTCCGATGCAATTTCAGTGTTTCATCGTCAATGGGAAGGTTCGAGGGATACAGTTAACCTGCAGTGGTACATCGGAATATAAAACTAGTGACACAGGAATCGCTCAAAACATAGACAGTAGGAAGACTCAGTCTTTCTGTACTTAAGTCGGCATTGTGTGTCTTACATTTAATTCCGATGCAATTTCTGTGTTTCATCGTCAATGGGAAAGACCAAGGGATACGTTAAACCTGCAGAGGTGCATCGGAAAGTAAAACTCATGACACAGGACACGCTCATAACATAGACAGTAGGAAGACTTAGTCTTCCTGTACTTAAGTCGGCATTGTGTCTCTTATATTTAATTCCGATGCAATTTCTGTGTTTCATCGTCACTGTGAAGGTACAAGGGATACAGTAAACCTGCTGAGGTGCATCGGAATGTAAAACTAGTGACACAGGAAACGCTCAAAACACAGACAGAAGGAAGACTCAGTCTTCCTGTACTTAAGTCGGCATTGTGTCTTTTATATTTAATTCCGATGCAATTTCTGTGTTTCATCGTCAATGGGAAGGTGCAAGGGATACAGTAAACCTGCTGAGGTGCATCGGAATGTAAAACTCGTGACACAGGAAACGCTCAAAACATAGACAGTAGGAAGACTCATTCTTCCTGTACTGAAGTCGGCATTGTGTCTCTTATATTTATTTCCGATGAAATTTCTGTATTTCATCGTGAATGGGAAGGTCCAAGGGCTATAGTAAACCTGCAGAGGTGCAACGGAAAGTAATACTGATGACACAGGAAACGCTCAAAACATAGACAGTACGAAGACTTAGTCTTCCTGTACTTAAGTCGGCACTGTGTCTCTTGTATTTACTTCCGATGCGATTTCTGTGTTTCATCGACAATGGGAAAGTCCAAGGGATACAGCAAACCGGCAGAGGTTCATCGGAATGTAAAACTAGTGACACAGGAAACGCTCAAAACATAGACCGTAAGAAGACTCAGTTTTCTTGTACTTAAGTCGGCGTTGTGTCTCTTATATTTAATTCCGATGCAATTTCTGTGTTTCATCGTCAATGGGAAGGTCCAAGGAATACAGTAAACCTGCAGAGGTCCATCGGAATGTAAAACCGGTGACACAGGAAAAGCTCAAAACATAGACAGTAGGAAGACTCAGTCTTCCTGTACTTAAGTCGGCATTGTGTATCTTATATTTAATTTCGATGCAATTTGTGTGTTTCATCGGCAATGGGAAGGTCCAGGGGATACAGTAAACCTGCAGAGGTGCATCGGAATGTAAAACTGGTGACACAGGAATCGCTCAAATTATAGACAGTAGGAAGACTCAGTCTTCCTGTACTTAAGTCGGCATTGTGTCTCTTATATTTAATTCCGATGCTATTTCTGTGTTTCATCGTCAATAAGAAGGTCCAAGGGATACAGTAAACCTGCAGAGGTGCATCAGAATGTAAAATTGGTGACACAGGAAACGCTCAAAACATAGACAGTAGGAAGACTCAGTCTTCCTGTACTTAAGTCGGCATTGTGTCTCTTATATTTAATTCCGATGCAATTTCTGTGTTTCATCGTCAATGGGAAGGTCCAAGGGATACAGTAAACCTGCAGAGGTGCATCGAAATGTAAAACTAGTGACACAGGAAACGCTCAAAACATAGACAGTAGGAAGACTCAGTCTTCCTGTACTTAAGTCGGCATTGTGTCTCTTACATTTTATTCCGATGCAATTTCTGTGTTTCATCGTCAATGGGAAAGACCAAGGGATACGTTAAACCTGCAGAGGTGCATCGGAAAGTAAAACTCATGACACAGGACACGCTCATAACATAGACAGTAGGAAGACTTAGTCTTCCTGTACTTAAGTCGGCATTGTGTCTCTTATATTTAATTCCGATGCAATTTCTGTGTTTCATCGTCACTGTGAAGGTACAAGGGATACAGTAAACCTGCTGAGGTGCATCGGAATGTAAAACTAGTGACACAGGAAACGCTCAAAACATAGACAGAAGGAAGACTCAGTCTTCCTGTACTTAAGTCGGCATTGTGTCTTTTATATTTAATTCCGATGCAATTTCTGTGTTTCATCGTCAATGGGAAGGTGCAAGGGATACAGTAAACCTGCTGAGGTGCATCGGAATGTAAAACTCGTGACACAGGAAACGCTCAAAACATAGACAGTAGGAAGACTCATTCTTCCTGTACTGAAGTCGGCATTGTGTCTCTTATATTTATTTCCGATGAAATTTCTGTATTTCATCGTGAATGGGAAGGTCCAAGGGCTATAGTAAACCTGCAGAGGTGCAACGGAAAGTAATACTGATGACACAGGAAACGCTCAAAACATAGACAGTACGAAGACTTAGTCTTCCTGTACTTAAGTCGGCATTGTGTCTCTTGTATTTACTTCCGATGCGATTTCTGTGTTTCATCGACAATGGGAAAGTCCAAGGGATACAGCAAACCGGCAGAGCTTCATCGGAATGTAAAACTAGTGACACAGGAAACGCTCAAAACATAGACCGTAAGAAGACTCAGTTTTCTTGTACTTAAGTCGGCGTTGTGTCTCTTATATTTAATTCCGATGCAATTTCTGTGTTTCATCGTCAATGGGAAGGTCCAAGGAATACAGTAAACCTGCAGAGGTCCATCGGAATGTAAAACTGGTGACACAGGAAAAGCTCAAAACATAGACAGTAGGAAGACTCAGTCTTCCTGTACTTAAGTCGGCATTGTGTATCTTATATTTAATTTCGATGCAATTTGTGTGTTTCATCGGCAATGGGAAGGTCCAGGGGATACAGTAAACCTGCAGAGGTGCATCGGAATGTAAAACTGGTGACACAGGAATCGCTCAAATTATAGACAGTAGGAAGACTCAGTCTTCCTGTACTTAAGTCGGCATTGTGTCTCTTATATTTAATTCCGATGCAATTTCTGTGTTTCATCGTCAATAAGAAGGTCCAAGGGATACAGTAAACCTGCAGAGGTGCATCAGAATGTAAAATTGGTGACACAGGAAACGCTCAAGACATAGACAGTAGGGAGACTTAGTCATCCTGTAGTTAAGTCAGCATTGTGCCTCTTATTTTTAATTCCGATGCAATTTCTGTGTTTCATCGTCAATGGGAAGGTCCAAGGGATACAATAAACCTGCAGAGGTGCATCGGAATGTAAAACCGGTGACACAGGAAACGCTCAAATCATAGACAGTAGGAAGACTCAGTCTTCCTGTACTGAAGTCGGCACTGTGTCTCTTATATTTAATTCCGATGCAATTTCTGTGATTCATCGTCACTGTGAAGGTCCAACGGATACAATAAAACCTGCAAGGTGCATCGGAATGTCAAACTGTTGACACGGGAAACGCTCAAAACATAGACAGTAAGAAGACTCAGTCATCCTGTTCTTAAGTCGGCACTGTGTCTCTAATATTTAATTCCGATGCAATTTCTGTGTTCCATCGTCAATGGGAAGTACCAAGGGATACAGTAAACCTGCAGAGGTGCATCGGAATTTAATCTGGTGACACAGGAAACACTCAAAACGTAGACCGTAAGAAGACTCGTTTTCATGTACTTAAGTCGGCGTTGTGTCTCTTATATATAATTCCGATGCAATATCTGATTTTCATCGTCAATGGGAAGGTCCAAGGGATACAGTAAACCTGCAGAGGTGCATCGGAATGTAAAACTGATGACACAGGAAACGCTCAAAACGTAGACAGTAGGAAGACTCAGTCTTCCTGTACTTATGTCGGCATTGTGTCTCTTATATTTAATTCCGATGCAATTTCTGTGTTTCATCGTCAATGGGAAGGTCCAAGGGATACAGTAAACCTGCAAAGGTGCATCAGAATGTAAAACTGGTGACACAGGAAACGCTCAAAACATAGACAGTAGGAAGACTCAGTCTTCCTGTACTTAAGTCTGCATTGTGTCTCTTACATTCAATTCCGATGCACTTTCTGTGTTTCATTGTCATGGGACAGTCCAAGGGATACAGTAAACCTGCAGAGGTGCATCGGAATGTAAAACTGGTGACACAGGAAACGCTCAAAGCATAGACATTAGGAAGACTCAGTCTTCCTGTACATAAATCGGCATTGTGACTCTTATATTTATTTCCGATGAAATTTCTGTTTTCCATCGTGAATGGGAAGGTCCAAGGGTTATAGTAAACCTGCAGAGGTGCATCGAAAAGTAAAACTGATGACACAGGACACGCTCAAAACATAGATAGTAGGAGGACTTAGTCTTCCTGTACTTAAGTCGGTATTGTGTCTCTTATATTTATTTCCGATGCAATTTCTGTGTTTCATCGTCACTGTGAAGGTCCGAGGGATACAGTCAACCTGTAGAGGTGCATCGGAATGTAAAACTAGTGACACAGGAAACGCTCAAATTATAGACAGTAGGAAGACACAGTCTAACTGTACTTAAGTCGGCATTGTGTCTCTTATATTTAATTCCGATGCAATTTCTGTATTTCATCGTCAATTAGAAGGTCCAAGGGATACAGTAAACCTGCAGAGCTGCAACGGAATGTAAAACTTGTGACACCGGAAACGCTCAAAACATAGACAGTAGGAAGACTCAGTCTTCCTGTATTTAAGTCGGCATTGTGTCTCTTATATTTATTTCCGATGAAATTTCTGTGCTTCATCGTGAATGGGAAGGTCCAAGGATTATAGTAAACCTGCAGAGGTGCATCGGAAAGTAAAACCGATGGCTCAGGATACGCTCAAAACATAGACAGTAGCAAGATTTAGTCTTCCTGTACTTATGTCGGCATTGTGTCTCTTATATTTAATTCCGATGCAATTTCAGTGTTTCATCGTCAATGGGAAGGTCCGAGGGATACAGTTAACCTGCAGTGGTACATCGGAATATAAAACTAGTGACACAGGAATCGCTCAAAACATAGACAGTAGGAAGACTCAGTCTTTCTGTACTTAAGTCGGCATTGTGTGTCTTACATTTAATTCCGATGCAATTTCTGTGTTTCATCGTCAATGGGAAACACCAAGGGATACGTTAAACCTGCAGAGGTGCATCGGAAAGTAAAACTCATGACACAGGACACGCTCATAACATAGACAGTAGGAAGACTTAGTCTCCCTGTACTTAAGTCGGCATTGTGTCTCTTATATTTAATTCCGATGCAATTTCTGTGTTTCATCGTCACTGTGAAGGTACAAGGGATACAGTAAACCTGCTGAGGTGCATCGGAATGTAAAACTAGTGACACAGGAAACGCTCAAAACACAGACAGAAGGAAGACTCAGTCTTCCTGTACTTAAGTCGGCATTGTGTCTTTTATATTTAATTCCGATGCAATTTCTGTGATTCATCGTCAATGGGAAGGTGCAAGGGATACAGTAAACCTGCTGAGGTGCATCGGAATGTAAAACTCGTGACACAGGAAACGCTCAAATCATAGACCGTAAGAAGACTCAGTTTTCTTGTACTTAAGTCGGCGTTGTGTCTCTTATATTTAATTCCGATGCAATTTCTGTGTTTCATCGTCAATGGGAAGGTCCAAGGAATACAGTAAACCTGCAGAGGTCCATCGGAATGTAAAACTGGTGACACAGGAAAAGCTCAAAACATAGACAGTAGGAAGACTCAGTCTTCCTGTACTTAAGTCGGCATTGTGTATCTTATATTTAATTTCGATGCAATTTGTGTGTTTCATCGGCAATGGGAAGGTCCAGGGGATACAGTAAACCTGCAGAGGTGCATCGGAATGTAAAACTGGTGACACAGGAATCGCTCAAATTATAGACAGTAGGAAGACTCAGTCTTCCTGTACTTAAGTCGGCATTGTGTCTCTTATATTTAATTCCGATGCAATTTCTGTGTTTCATCGTCAATAAGAAGGTCCAAGGGATACAGTAAACCTGCAGAGGTGCATCAGAATGTAAAATTGGTGACACAGGAAACGCTCAAGACATAGACAGTAGGGAGACTTAGTCATCTTGTAGTTAAGTCAGCATTGTGCCTCTTATTTTTAATTCCGATGCAATTTCTGTGTTTCATCGTCAATGGGAAGGTCCAAGGGATACAATAAACCTGCAGAGGTGCATCGGAATGTAAAACCGGTGACACAGGAAACGCTCAAATCATAGACAGTACTAAGACTCAGTCTTCCTGTACTGAAGTCGGCACTGTGTCTCTTATATTTAATTCCGATGCAATTTCTGTGATTCATCGTCACTGTGAAGGTCCAACGGATACAATAAAACCTGCAAGGTGCATCGGAATGTCAAACTGTTGACACGGGAAACGCTCAAAACATAGACAGTAAGAAGACTCAGTCATCCTGTTCTTAAGTCGGCACTGTGTCTCTAATATTTAATTCCGATGCAATTTCTGTGTTCCATCGTCAATGGGAAGTACCAAGGGATACAGTAAACATGCAGAGGTGCATCGGAATTTAATCTGGTGACACAGGAAACACTCAAAACGTAGACCGTAAGAAGACTCGTTTTCATGTACTTAAGTCGGCGTTGTGTCTCTTATATATAATTCCGATGCAATATCTGATTTTCATCGTCAATGGGAAGGTCCAAGGGATACAGTAAACCTGCAGAGGTGCATCGGAATGTAAAACTGATGACACAGGAAACGCTCAAAACGTAGACAGTAGGAAGACTCAGTCTTCCTGTACTTATGTCGGCATTGTGTCTCTTATATTTAATTCCGATGCAATTTCTGTGTTTCATCGTCAATGGGAAGGTCCAAGGGATACAGTAAACCTGCAAAGGTGCATCAGAATGTAAAACTGGTGACACAGGAAACGCTCAAAACATAGACAGTAGGAAGACTCAGTCTTCCTGTACTTAAGTCTGCATTGTGTCTCTTACATTCAATTCCGATGCACTTTCTGTGTTTCATTGTCATGGGACAGTCCAAGGGATACAGTAAACCTGCAGAGGTGCATCGGAATGTAAAACTGGTGACACAGGAAACGCTCAAAGCATAGACATTAGGAAGACTCAGTCTTCCTGTACATAAATCGGCATTGTGACTTATATTTATTTCCGATGAAATTTCTGTTTTCCATCGTGAATGGGAAGGTCCAAGGGTTATAGTAAACCTGCAGAGGTGCATCGGAAAGTAAAACTGATGACACAGGACACGCTCAAAACATAGACAGTAGGAGGACTTAGTCTTCCTGTACTTAAGTCGGTATTGTGTCTCTTATATTTATTTCCGATGCAATTTCTGTGTTTCATCGTCACTGTGAAGGTCCGAGGGATACAGTCAACCTGTAGAGGTGCATCGGAATGTAAAACTAGTGACACAGGAAACGCTCAAATTATAGACAGTAGGAAGACTCAGTCTAACTGTACTTAAGTCGGCATTGTGTCTCTTATATTTAATTCCGATGCAATTTCTGTATTTCATCGTCAATTAGAAGGTCCAAGGGATACAGTAAACCTGCAGAGCTGCAACGGAATGTAAAACTTGTGACACCGGAAACGCTCAAAACATAGACAGTAGGAAGACTCAGTCTTCCTGTACTTAAGTCGGCATTGTGTCTCTTATATTTATTTCCGATGAAATTTCTGTGTTTCATCGTGAATGGGAAGGTCCAAGGATTATAGTAAACCTGCAGAGGTGCATCGGAAAGTAAAACCGATGGCTCAGGATACGCTCAAAACATAGACAGTAGCAAGATTTAGTCTTCCTGTACTTATGTCGGCATTGTGTCTCTTATATTTAATTCCGATGCAATTTCAGTGTTTCATCGTCAATGGGAAGGTCCGAGGGATACAGTTAACCTGCAGTGGTACATCGGAATATAAAACTAGTGACACAGGAATCGCTCAAAACATAGACAGTAGGAAGACTCAGTCTTTCTGTACTTAAGTCGGCATTGTGTGTCTTACATTTAATTCCGATGCAATTTCTGTGTTTCATCGTCAATGGGAAACACCAAGGGATACGTTAAACCTGCAGAGGTGCATCGGAAAGTAAAACTCATGACACAGGACACGCTCATAACATAGACAGTAGGAAGACTTAGTCTTCCTGTACTTAAGTCGGCATTGTGTCTCTTATATTTAATTCCGATGCAATTTCTGTGTTTCATCGTCACTGTGAAGGTACAAGGGATACAGTAAACCTGCTGAGGTGCATCGGAATGTAAAACTAGTGACACAGGAAACGCTCAAAACATAGACAGAAGGAAGACTCAGTCTTCCTGTACTTAAGTCGGCATTGTGTCTTTTATATTTAATTCCGATGCAATTTCTGTGTTTCATCGTCAATGGGAAGGTGCAAGGGATACAGTAAACCTGCTGAGGTGCATCGGAATGTAAAACTCGTGACACAGGAAACGCTCAAAACATAGACAGTAGGAAGACTCATTCTTCCTGTACTGAAGTCGGCATTGTGTCTCTTATATTTATTTCCGATGAAATTTCTGTATTTCATCGTGAATGGGAAGGTCCAAGGGCTATAGTAAACCTGCAGAGGTGCAACGGAAAGTAATACTGATGACACAGGAAACGCTCAAAACATAGACAGTACGAAGACTTAGTCTTCCTGTACTTAAGTCGGCATTGTGTCTCTTGTATTTACTTCCGATGCGATTTCTGTGTTTCATCGACAATGGGAAAGTCCAAGGGATACAGCAAACCGGCAGAGGTTCATCGGAATGTAAAACTAGTGACACAGGAAACGCTCAAAACATAGACCGTAAGAAGACTCAGTTTTCTTGTACTTAAGTCGGCGTTGTGTCTCTTATATTTAATTCCGATGCAATTTCTGTGTTTCATCGTCAATGGGAAGGTCCAAGGAATACAGTAAACCTGCAGAGGTCCATCGGAATGTAAAACTGGTGACACAGGAAAAGCTCAAAACATAGACAGTAGGAAGACTCAGTCTTCCTGTACTTTAGTCGGCATTGTGTATCTTATATTTAATTTCGATGCAATTTGTGTGTTTCATCGGCAATGGGAAGGTCCAGGGGATACAGTAAACCTGCAGAGGTGCATCGGAATGTAAAACTGGTGACACAGGAATCGCTCAAATTATAGACAGTAGGAAGACTCAGTCTTCCTGTACTTAAGTCGGCATTGTGTCTCTTATATTTAATTCCGATGCAATTTCTGTGTTTCATCGTCAATAAGAAGGTCCAAGGGATACAGTAAACCTGCAGAGGTGCATCAGAATGTAAAATTGGTGACACATGAAACGCTCAAAACATAGACAGTAGGAAGACTCAGTCTTCCTGTACTTAAGTCGGCATTGTGTCTCTTATATTTAATTCCGATGCAATTTCTGTGTTTCATCGTCAATGGGAAGGTCCAAGGGATACAGTAAACCTGCAGAGGTGCACCGAAATGTAAAACTAGTGACACAGGAAACGCTCAAAACATAGACAGTAGGAAGACTCTGTCTTCCTGTACTTAAGTCGGCATTGTGTCTCTTACATTTAATTCCGATGCAATTTCTGTGTTTCATCGTCAATGGGAAAGTCCAAGGGATACAGTAAATCTGCAGAGGTGCATCGGAATGTAAAACTGGTGACACAGGAAACGCTCAAATTATAGACAGTAGGAAGACTCAGTCTTCCTGTACTTAAATCGGCATTGTGTCTCTTATATTTAATTCCGATGCAATTTCTGTGTTTCATCGTCAATGGGGAGGTCCAAGGGATACAGTAAACCTGCAGAGGTGCATCGGAATGTAAAACTGGTGACACAGGAAACGCTCGAAACATTGACTGTAAGATGACTGTTTTCTTGTGCTTAAGTCGGCATTGTGTATCTTATATTTAATTCCGATGCAATTTCTGTGTTTCATCGTCAATCAGAAGGTCCAAGGGACACAGTAAACCTGCAGAGGTCCATCGGAATGTAAAACTTGTGACACAGGAAATGCTCAAAACATAGACAGTAGGAAGACTCAGTCTTCCTGTACTTAAGTCGGCATTGTGTCTCTTATATTTAATTTCGATGCAATTTGTGTGTTTCATCGCCAATGGGAAGGTCCAGGGGATGCAGTAGACCTGCAGAGGTGCATCGGAATGGAAACTGGTGACACAGGAAACGCTCAAAACATTGACTGTAAGAAGACTGTTTTCTTGTACTTCAGTCGGCATTGTGTCTCTTATATTTAATCCGATGCAATTTCTGTGTTTCATCGTCACTGTGAAGGACCAAGGGATACAGTAAACCTGTAGAGGTGCATCGGATGTAAAACTGGTGACACAGGAAACGCTCAAATTATAGACAGTAGGAAGACTCATTCTTCCTGTACTTAAGTCGGCATTGTGTCTCTCATATTTAATTCCGATGCAATTTCTGTGTTTCATCGTCAATGGGAAGGTCCAAGGGATACAGTAAACCTGCAGAAGTGCATCAGAATGTAAAACTGGTGACACAGGAAACGCTCAAAACATAGATAGTAGGAAGACTCAGTCTTCCTGTACTTAAGTCGGCATTGTGTCTCTTATATTTAATTCCGATGCAATTTCTGTGTTTCATCGTCAATGGGAAGGTCCGAGGGATACAGTTAACATGCAGAGGTACATCGGAATGTAAAACTAGTGACACAGGAAACGCCCAAAACATAGACAGTAGGAAGACTCAGTCTTCCTGTACTTAAGTCGGCATTGTGTGTCTTACATTTAATTCCGATGCAATTTCTGTGTTTCATCGTCAATGGGAAAGTCCAAGGGATACGTTAAACCTGCAGAGGTGCATCGGAAAGTAAAACTGATGACACAGGACACGCTCATAACATAGACAGTAGGAAGACTTAGTTTCCTGTACTTAAGTCGGCATTGTGTCTCTTATATTTAATTCCGATGCAATTTCTGTGTTTCATCGTCACTGTGAAGGTCCAAGGGATGCAGTAAACCTGCTGAGGTGCATCGGAATGTAAAACTAGTGACACAGGAAACGCTCAAATCATAGACAGAAGGAAGACTCAGTCTTCCTGTACTTAAGTCGGCATTGTGTCTCTTATATTTAATTCCGATGCAATTTCTGTGTTTCATCGTCAATGGGGAGGTCCAAGGGATACAGTAAACCTGCAGAGGTGCATCGGAATGTAAAACTCGTGACACAGGTAACGCTCAAAACATAGACAGTAGGAAGACTCAATCTTCCTGTACTGAGGTCGGCATTGTGTCTCTTATATTTATTTCCGATGAAATTTCTGTATTTCATCGTGAATGGGAAGGTCCAAGGGATATAGTAAACCTGCAGAGGTGCAACGGAAAGTAAAACTGATGACACAGGAAACGCTCAAAACATAGGCAGTAGGAAGACTCAGTCTTCCTGTACTTAAATCGGCATTGTGTATCTTATATTTAATTTCGATGCAATTTGTGTGTTTCATCGCCAATGGGGAGGTCCAGGGGATACAGTAAACCTGCAGATGTGCATCGGAAAGTAAAACTGGTGACACAGGAAACGCTCACAACATAGACTGTAAGAAGACTGTTTTCTTGTACTTAAGTCGGCATTGTGTCTCTTATATTTAATTCCGATGCAATTTCTGTGTTTCATCGTCACTGTGAAGGTCCAAGGGATACAGTAAACCTGTAGAGGTGCATCGGAATGTAAAACTGGTGACACAGGAAACGCTCAAATTATAGACAGTAGGAAGGCTCAGTCTTCCTGTACTTAAGTCGGCATAGTGTCTCTTATATTTAATTCCGATGCAATTTCTGTGTTTCGTCGTCAATGGGAAGGTCCAAGGGATACAGTAAACCTGCAAAGGTGCATCAGAATGTAAAACTGGTGACACAGGAAACGCTCAAAACATATACAGTAGGAAGACTCAGTCTTCCTGTACTTAAGTCGGCACTGTGTCTCTTACATTTAATTCCGATGCAATTTCTGTGTTTCATCGTCACTGGGAGAGTCAAAGGGATACAGTAAACCTGCAGAGGTGCATCGGAATGTAAAACTGGTGACACAGGAGACGCTCAAAACATATACATTAGGAAGACTCAGTCTTCCTGTACTTAAATCGGCATTGTGTCTCTTATATTTATTTCCGATGAAATTTCTGTGTTTCATCGTGAATGGGACGGTCCAAGGGATATAGTAAACCTGCAGAGGTGCATCGGAAAGTAAAACTGATGACACAGGACACGCTCAAATCATAGACAGTAGGAGGACTTAGTCTTCCTGTACTTAAGTCGGTATTGTGTCTCTTATATTTGATTCTGATGCAATTTCTGTGTTTCATCGTCACTGTGAAGGTCCGAGGGATACAGTCAACCTGTAGAGGTGCATAGGAATGTAAAACTAGTGACACAGGAAACGCTCAAATTATAGACAGTGGGAAGACTCAGTCTAACTGTACTTAAGTCGTCATTGTGTCTCTTATATTTAATTTCGATGCAATTTGTGTGTTTCATCGCCAATGGGAAGGTCCAGGGGATGCAGTAAACCTGCAGAGGTGCATCGGAATGTAAAACTCGTGACACAGGAAACGCTCAAAACATAGACAGTAGGAAGACTCAGTCTTCCTGTACTGAAGTCGGCATTGTGTCTCTTATATTTATTTCCGATGAAATTTCTGTATTTCATCGTGAATGGGAAGGTCCAAGGGATATAGTAAACCTGCAGAGGTGCAACGGAAAGTAAAACTGATGACACAGGAAACGCTCAAAACATAGACAGTAGGAAGACTCAGTCTTCCTGTACTTAAGTCGGCATTGTGTATCTTATATTTAATTTCGATGCAATTTGTGTGTTTCATCGCCAATGGGGAGGTCCAGGGGATGCAGTAAACCTGCAGAGGTGCATCGGAATGTAAAACTGGTGACACAGGAAACGCTCGAAACATTGACTGTAATATGGCTGTTTTCTTGTGCTTAAGTCGGCATTGTGTCTTTTATATTTAATTCCGATGCAATTTCTGTGTTTCATCGTCACTGTGAAGGTCCAAGGGATACAGTAAACCTGCAGAGGTGCATCAGAATGTAAAACTGGTGACACAGGAAACACTCAAAACATAGACAGTAGGAAGACTCAGTCTTCCTGTACTTAAGTCGGCATTGTGTCTCTCACATTTAATTCCGATGCAATTTCTGTGTTTCATCGTCAATGGGAAAGACCAAGGGATACAGTAAACCTGCAGAGGTGCATTGGAAAGTAAAACTGGTGACACAATTAACGCTCAAAACATAGCCAGTAGGAAGACTCAGTCTTCCTGTACTTAAATCGGCATTGTGTCTCTTATATTTATTTCCGATGAAATTTCTGTGTTTCATCGTGAATGCGAAGGTCCAAGGGATATAGTAAACCTGCAGAGGTGCATCAGAATGTAAAACTGGTGACACAGGAAACGCTCAAAACATAGACAGTAGGAGGACTCAGTCTTCCTGTAATTAAGTCGGCATTGTGTCTCTTATATTTAATTCCGATGCAATTTCTGTGTTTCATCGCCGCTGTTAAGGTCCGAGGGATACAGACAACCTGTAGAGGTGCATCGGAATGTAAAACTGGTGACACAGGAAACGCTTAAATTATAGACAGTAGGAAGACTCAGTCTTCCTGTACTTAAGTCCTCATGGTGTCTCTTGTATTTAATTCCGATGCAATTTCTGTGTTTCATCGATAATGGGAAGGTCCAAGAAATACAGTAAACCTGCAGAGGTGCATCAGAATGTAAAACTGGTGACAGAGGAAACGCTCAAAACATAGACATTAGGAAGACTCAGTCTTCCTGTACTTAAGTCGGCATTGTGTCTCTTATATTTAATTCCGATGCAATTTCTGTGTTTCATCGTCAATGGGAAGGTCCAAGGGATACAGTAAACCTGCAGAGGTCCATCGGAATGTGAAACTTGTGACACAGGAAATGCTTAAAACATAGACAGTAAGAAGACTCAGTCTTCCTGTACTTAAGTCGGCATTGTGTCTCTTATATTTAATTTCGACGCAATTTGTGTGTTTCATCGCCAATGGGAAGGTCCAGGGGGTGCAGTAGACCTGCAGAGGTGCATCGGAATGTAAAACTGGTGACACAGGAAACGCTCAAAACATTGACTGTAAGAAGACTGTTTTCTTGTACTTAAGACGGCATTGTGTCTCTTATATTTAATTCCGATGCAATTTCTGTGTTTCATTGTCACTGTGAAGGACCAAGGGATACAGTAAACCTGTAGAGGTGCATCGGAATGTAAAACTGGTGACACAGGAAACGCTCAAATTATAGACGGTAGGAAGACTCATTCTTCCTGTACTTAAGTCGGCATTGTGTCTCTCATATATTATTCCGATGAAATTTCTGTGTTTCATCGTCAATGGGAAGGTCCAAGGGATACAGTAAACCTGCAGAAGTGCATCAGAATGTAAACTGGTGACACAGGAAACGCTCAAAACATAGATAGTAGGAAGACTCAGTCTTCCTGTACTTAAGTCGGCATTGTGTCTCTTATATTTAATTCCGATGTAATTTCTGTGTTTCATCGTCAATGGGAAGGACCGAGGGATACAATTAACCTGCAGAGGTACATCGGAATGTAAAACTAGTGACACAGGAAACGCTCAAAACATAGACAGTAGGAAGACTCAGTCTTCCTGTACTTAAGTCGGCATTGTGTGTCTTACATTTAATTCCGATGCAATTTCTGTGTTTCATCGTCAATGGGAAAGTCCAAGGGATACAGTAAACCTGCAGAGGTGCATCGGAAAGTAAAGCTGATGACACAGGACACGCTCATAACATAGACAGTAGGAAGACTTAGTCTTCCTGTACTTAAGTCGGCATTGTGTCTCTTATATTTAATTCCGATGCAATTTCTGTGTTTCATCGTCACTGTGAAGGTCCAAGGGATACAGTAAACCTGTAGAGGTGCATCGGAATGTAAAACTAGTGACACAGGAAACGCTCAAAACATAGACAGTAGGAAGACTCAGTCTTCCTGTTCTTAAGTCGGCATTGTGTGTCTTACATTTAATTCCGATGCAATTTCTGTGTTTCATCGTCAATGGGAAAGTCCAAGGGATACAGTAAACCTGCAGAGGTGCATCGGAAAGTAAAGCTGATGACACAGGACACGCTCATAACATAGACAGTAGGAAGACTTAGTCTTCCTGTACTTAAGTCGGCATTGTGTCTCTTATATTTAATTCCGATGCAATTTCTGTGTTTCATCGTCAATGGGAAGGTCCAAGGGATAAACCTACAGAGGTGCATCGGAATGTAAAACTCGTGACACAGGAAACGCTCAAAACATAGACAGTAGGAAGACTCAGTCTTCCTGTACTTAAGTGGGCATTGTGTCTTTTATATTTAATTCCGATGCAATTTCTGTGTTTCATCGTCACTGTGAAGGTCCAAGGGATACAGTAAACCTGTAGAGGTGCATCGGAAAGTAAAACTGATGACACAGGACACGCTCATAACATAGACAGTAGGAAGACTTAGTCTTCCTGTACTTAAGTCGGCATTGTGTCTCTTATATTTAATTCCGATGCAATTTCTGTGTTTCATCGTCACTGTGAAGGTCCAAGGGATATAGAATACCTGCAGAGGTGCATCAGAATGTAAAACTGGTGACACAGGAAACGCTCAAAACATAGACAGTAGGAAGACTCAGTCTTCCTGTACTTAAGTCGGCATTGTGTCTCTTATATTTAATTCCGATGCAATTTCTGTGTTTCATCGTCAATGGGAAGGTCCAAGGGATACAGTAAACCTGCAGAGGTGCATCAGAATCTAAAACTGGCGACACAGGAAACGCTCAAAACTTAGACAGTAGGAAGACTCAGTCTTCCTGTACTTAAGTCGGCATTGTGTCTCTTATATTTAATTCCGATGCAATTTCTGTGTTTCATCGTCAATGGGAAGGTCCAAGGGATACAGTAAACCTGCAGAGGTGCATCAGAATGTAAAACTGGTGACACAGGAAACGCTCAAAACATAGACAGTAGGAAGACTTAGACTTCCTGTACTTAAATCGGCATTGTGTCTCTTATATTTATTTCCGATGTAATTTCTGTGTTTCATCGTGAATGGGAAGGTCCAAGGGATATAGTAAACCTGCAGAGGTGGATCAGAATGTAAAACTGGTGACACAGGAAACGCTCAAAACATAGACAGTAGGAGGACTCAGTCTTCCTGTACTTAAGTCGGCATTGTGTCTCTTATATTTAATTCCGATGCAATTTCTGTATTTCATCGTCAATGGGAAGGTCCAAGGGATACAGTAAACCTGCAGAGGTGCAACGGAATGTAAAACTTGTGACACAGGAAACGCTCAAAACATAGACAGTAGGAAGACTCAGTCTTCCTGTACTTAAGTCGGCATTGTGTCTCTTATATTTATTTCCGATGAAATTTCTCTGTTTCATCGTGAATGGGAAGGACCAAGGAATATAGTAAACCTGCAGAGGTGCATCGGAAAGTAAAACTGATGACTCAGGATACGCTCAAAACATAAACAGTAGCAAGATTTAGTCTTCCTGTACTTAAGTCGGCATTGTGTCTCTTATATTTAATTTCGATGCAATTTGTGTGTTTCATCGCCAATGGGAAGGTCCAAGGGATACAGTAAAACGGTCAGAGGTGCATCGAAATGTAAAACTAGTGACACAGGAAACGCTCAAAACATAGACAGTAGGAAGACTCAGTCTTAATGTACTTAAGTCGGCATTGTGTCTCTTACATTTAATTCCGATGCAATTTCTGTGTTTCATCGTCAATGGGAAAGTCCAAGGGATACAGTAAACCTGCATAGGTGCATCGGAATGTAAAACTGGTGACACAGGAAACGCTCAAAACATAGACAGTAGGAAGACTGAGTCTTCCTGTACTTAAATCGGCATTGTATCTCTTATATTTATTTCCGATGAAATTTCTGTGATTCATCGTGAAAGGGAAGGTCCAAGGGATATAGTAAACCTGCAGAGGTGCATCGGAAAGTAAAACTGATGACACAGGACACGCTCAAAACATAGACAGTAGGAAGACTTAGTCTTCCTGTCCTTAAGTCGGCATTGTGTCTCTTATATTTAATTCCGATGCAATTTCTGTGTTTCATCGTCACTGTGAAGGTCCGAGGGATACAGTCAACCTGTAGAGGTGCATCGGAATGTAAAACTGGTGACACAGGAAACGCTCAAATTATAGACAGTGGGAAGACTCAGTCTTCCTGTACGTAAGTCCTCATTGTGTCTCTTATATTTAATTCCGATGAAATTTCTGTGTTTCATCGTCAATGGGAAGGTCCAAGAGATACAGTCAACCTGCAGAGGTGCATCAGAATGTAAAACTGGTGACAGAGGAAACGCTCATGACATAGACATTAGGAAGACTCGGTCTTCCTGTACTTAAGTCGGCATTGTGTCTCTTATATTTAATTCCGATGCAATTTCTGTGTTTCATCGTCAATGGGGAGGTCCAAGGGATACAGTAAACCTGCAGAGGTGCAACGGAATGTAAAACTAGTGACACAGGAAACGCTCAAAACATAGACCGTAAGAAGACTCAGTTTTCTTGTACTTAAGTCGGCATTGTGTCTCTTATATTTAATTCCGATGCAATTTCTGTGTTTCATCGTCACTGTGAAGGACCAAGGGATACAGTAAACCTGTAGAGGTGCATCGGAATGTAAAACTGGTGACACAGGAAACGCTCAAAACATAGAGAGTAGGAAGACTCAGTGTTCCTGTTCTTAAGTCGGCATATTGTGTCTTACGTTTAATTCCGATGCAATTTCTGTGTTTCATCGTCAATGGGAAAGTCCAAGGGATACAGTAAACCTGCAGAGGTGCATCGGAAAGTAAAACTGATAACACAGGACACGCTCATAACATAGACAGTAGGAAGACTGAGTCTTCCTGTACTTAAGTCGGCATTGTGTCTCTTATATTTAATTCCGATGCAATTTCTGTGTTTCATCGTCACTGTGAAGGTCCAAGGGATACAGTAAACCTGCAGAGGTGCTTCGGAATGTAAAACTAGTGACACAGGAAACGCTCAAAACATAGACAGAAGGAAGACTGAGTCTTCCTGTCCTTATGTCGGCATTGTGTCTCTTATATTTAATTCCGATGCAATTTCTGTGTTTCATCGTCAATGGGAAGGTCCAAGGGATACAGTAAACCTGCAGAGGTGCATCGGAATGTAAAACTAGTGACACAGGAAACGCTCAAATCATAGACAGTAGGAAGACTCAGTCTTCCTGTACTTAAGTCGGCATTGTGTCTCTTATATTTAATTCCGATGCAATTTCTGTGTTTCATCGTCAATGGGAAGGTCCAAGGGATACAGTAAACCTGCAAAGGTGCATCGGAATGTAAAACTAGTGACACAGGAAACGCTAAAAACATAGACAGTAGGAAGACTCACTCTTCCTGTACTTAAGTCGCTATTGTATCTCTTACATTTAATTCCGATGCTATGTCTGTGTTTCATCGTCACTGTGAAGGTCCAAGGGATACAGTAAACCTGCAGAGGTGCATCGGTATGTAAAACTGGTGACACAGGAAACGCTCAAAGCATAGACAGTAGGAAGACTCAGTCTTCCTGTTCTTAAGTCGGCATTGTGTCTCTTATATTTAATTCCGACACAATTTCTGTGTTTCATCGTCAATGGGAAGGTCCAAGGGATACAGTAAACCTGCAGAGGTGCATCAGAATGTAAAACTGGTGACACAGGAAACGCTCAAAACATAGACAGTAGGAAGACTCAGTCTTCCTGTACTTAAGTCGGCATTGTGTCTCCTATATTTAATTCCGGTGCGATTTCTGTGTTTCATCGACAGTGGGAAGGTCCAAGGGATACAGTAAACCGGCAGAGGTGCATCGGAATGTAAAACTGGTGACACAGGAAACGCTCAAAACATAGACCGTAAGAAGACTCAGTTTTCTTGTGCTTAAGTCGGCGTTGTGTCTCTTATATTTAATTCCGATGCAATTTCTGTGTTTCATCGTCAATGGGAGGGTCCAATGGATACAGTAAACCTGCAGAGGCACATCGGAATGTAAAACTGGTGACACAGGAAACGCTCAAATCATAGACAGTAGGAAGACTCAGTCTTCCTGTACTTAAGTCGGCATTGTGTCTCTTATATTTAATTCCGATGCAATTTCTGTGTTTCATCGTCAATGGGAAGGTGCAAGGGATACAGTAAACGTGCAGAGGTGCATCGGAATGTAAAACTGGTGACACAGGAAACGCTCAAATCATAGACAGTAGGAAGACTCAGTCTTCCTGTACTTAAGTCGGCATTGTGTCTCTTATATTTAATTTCGATGCAATTTGTGTGTTTCATCGCCAATGGGAAGGTCCAGGGGGTGCAGTGAACCTGCAGAGGTGCATCGGAAAGTAAAACTGATGACACAGGAAACGCACAAAACATAGACAGTAGGAAGACTCAGTCTTCCTGTACTTAAGTCTGCATTGTGACTCTTATATTTAATTCCGAGCAATTTCTGTGTTTCATCGTCAATGGGAAGGTCTAAGGGATACAGTAAACCTGCAAGGTGCATCGGAATGTAAAACTTTTGACACGGGAAACGCTCAAAACATAGACATTAAGAAGACTCAGTCATCCTGTTCTTAAGTGGGCACTGTGTCTCTAATATATAATTCCGATGCAATTTCTGTGTTTCATCGTCAATGGGAAGTTCCAAGGGATACAGTAAACCTGCAGAGGTGCATCGGAATTTAAACCTGGTGACACAGGAAACGCTCAAAACATAGACCGTAAGAAGACTCAGTTTTCATGTACTTAACTCGGCGTTGTGTCTCTTATATATAATTCCTATGCAATATCTGATTTTCATCGTCAATGGGAAGGTCCAAGGGATACAGTAAACCTGCAGAGGTGCATCGGAATGTAAAACTGGTGACACAGGAAACGCTCAAAACGTAGACAGTAGGAAGACTCAGTCTTCCTGTACCTAGGTCGGCATTGTGTCTCTTGTATTTAATTCCGATGCGATTTCAGTGTTTCATCGACAATGGGAAAGTCCAAGGGATACAGTTAACCGGCAGAGGTGCATCGGAATGTAAAACTGGTGACACAGGAAACGTTCAAAACATAGACCGTAAGAAGACTCAGTTTTCTTGTACTTAAGTCAGCGTTGTGTCTCTTATATTTAATTCCGATGCAATTTCTGTGTTTCATCGTCAATGGGAAGGTCCAAGGGATACAGTAAACCTGTAGAGATGCATCGGAATGTAAAACTGGTGACACAGGAAACGCTCATAATATAGACAGTAGGAATGCTCATTCTTCCTGTACTTAAGTCGGCATTGTGTCTCTTATATTTAATTCCGATGCAATTTCTGTGTTTCATCGTCAATGGGAAGGTCCAAGGGATATAGTAAACCTGCAGAGGTGCATCAGAATGTAAAACTGGTGACACAGGAAACGCTCAAAACATAGACAGTAGGAAGACTCAGTCTTCCTGTACTTAAGTCGGCATTGTGTCTCTTATATTTAATTCCGATGCAATTTCTGTGTTTCATCGTCAATGGGAAGGTCCAAGGGATACAGTAAACCTGCAGAGGTCCATCGGAATGTAAAACTGGTGACACAGGAAAAGCTCAAAACATAGACAGTAGGAAGACTCAGTCTTCCTGTACTTAAGTCGGCATTGTGTATCTTATATTTAATTTCGATGCAATTTGTGTGTTTCATCGCCAATGGGAAGGTCCAGGGGATACAGTAAACCTGCAGAGGTGCATCGGAATGTAAAACTGGTGACACAGGAATCGCTCAAATTATAGACAGTGGGAAGACTCAGTCTTCCTGTACTTAAGTCGGCATTGTGTCTCTTATATTTAATTCCGATGCAATTTCTGTGCTTCATCGTCAATGGGAAGGTCCAAGGGATACAGTAAACCTGCAGAGGTGCATCAGAATGTAAAATTGGTGACACAGGAAACGCTCAAAACATAGACAGTAGGAAGACTCAGTCTTCCTGTACTTAAGTCGGCATTGTGTCTCTTATATTTAATTCCGATGCAATTTCTGTGTTTCATCGTCAATGGGAAGGTCCAAGGGATACAGTAAACCTGCAGAGGTGCATCGAAATGTAAAACTAGTGACACAGGAAACGTTCAAAACATAGACAGTAGGAAGACTCAGTCTTCCTGTACTTAAGTCGGCATTGTGTCTCTTACATTTAATTCCGATGCAATTTCTGTGTTTCATCGTCAATGGGAAAGTCCAAGGGATACAGTAAATCTGCAGAGGTGCATCGGAATGTATAACTGGTGACACAGGAAACGCTCAAATTATAGACAGTAGGAAGACTCAGTCCTCCTGTACTTAAATCGGCATTGTGTCTCTTATATTTATTTCCGATGAAATTTCTGTGATTCATCGTGAATGGGAAGGTCCAAGGGATATAGTAAACCTGCACAGGTGAATCGGAAAGTAAAACTGATGACACAGGACACGCTCAAAACATAGACAGTAGGAAGACTTAGTCTTCCTGTACTTAAGTTGGCATTGTGTCTCTTATATTTATTTCCGATGCAATTTCTGTGTTTCATCGTCACTGTGAAGGTCCGAGGGTTACAGTCAACCTGTAGAGGTCCATCGGAATGTAAAACTTGTGACACAGGAAACGCTCAAATTATAGACAGTAGGAAGACTCAGTCTTCGTGTACTTAAGTCCTCATTGTGTCTCTTATATTTAATTCCGATGCAATTTCTGTGTTTCATCGTCAATGGGAAGTTCCAAGCGATACAGTAAACCTGCAGAGGTGCATCAGAATGTAAAGCTGGTGACACAGGAAACGCTCAAAACATAGACAGTAGGAAGACTCAATCTTCCTGTACTTAAGTCGGCATTGTGTCTCTTATATTTAATTCCGATGCAATTTCTGTGTTTCAGCGTCAATGGGGAGGTCCAAGGAATACGGTAAACCTGCAGAGGTGCAACGGAATGTAAAACTAGTGACACAGGAAACGCTCCAAACATAGACCGTAAGAAGACTCAGTGTTCCTGTACTTAAGTCGGCATTGTGTCTCTTACATTTAATTCCGATGCAATTTCTGTGTTTCATCGTCAATGGGAAGGTCCAAGGGATACAGTAAACCTGCAGAGGTGCATCAGAATGTAAAACTGATGACTCAGGATACGCGCAAAACATAGACAGTAGCAAGATTTAGTCTTCCTGTACTTAAGTCGGCATTGTGTCTCTTATATTTAATTTCGATGTAATTTGTGTGTTTCATCGCCAATCTGAAGGTCCAAGGGGTACAGTAAAACTGCAGAGGTGCATCGGAATTTAAACCTGGTGACACAGGAAACGCTCAAAACATAGACAGTAAGAAGACTCAGTCATCCTGTTCTTAAGTCGGCACTGTGTCTCTAATATTTAATTCCGATGCAATTTCTGTGTTCCATCGTCAATGGGAAGTACCAAGGGATACAGTAAACCTACAGAGGTGCATCGGAATTTAACCTGCTGACACAGGAAACACTCAAAACATAGACCGTAAGAAGACTCAGTTTTCATGTACTTAAGTCGGCGTTGTGTCTCTTATATATAATTCCGATGCAATATCTGATTTTCATCGTCAATGGGAAGGTCCAAGGGATACAGTAAACCTGCAGAGGTGCATCGGAATGTAAAACTGATGACACAGGAAATGCTCAAAACGTAGACAGTAGGAAGACTCAGTCTTCCTGTACTTATGTCGGCATTGTGTCTCTTATATTTAATTCCGATGCAATTTCTGTGTTTCATCGTCAATGGGAAGGTCCAAGGGATACAGTAAACCTGCAGAGGTGCATCGAAATGTAAAACTAGTGACACAGGAAACGCTCAAAACATAGACAGTAGGAAGACTCAGTCTTCCTGTACTTAAGTCGGCATTGTGTCTCTTACATTTAATTCCGATGCATTTTCTGTGTTTCATCGTCAATGGGAAAGACCAAGGGATACAGTAAATCTGCAGAGGTGCATCGGAATGTAAAACTGGTGACACAGGAAACGCTCAAATTATAGACAGTAGGAAGACTCAGTCTTCCTGTACTTAAATCGGCATTGTGTCTCTTATATTTATTTCCGATGAAATTTCTGTGTTTCATCGTGAATGGGAAGGTCCAAGGGATATAGTAAACCTGCAGAGGTGAATCGGAAAGTAAAACTGATGACACAGGACACGCTCAAAACATAGACAGTAGGAAGACTTAGTCTTCCTGTACTGAAGTTGGCATTGTGTCTCTTATATTTAATTCCGATGCAATTTCTGTGTTTCATCGTCACTGTGAAGGTCCGAGGGATACAGTCAAACTGTAGAGGTCCATCGGAATGTAAAACTTGTGACACAGGAAACGCTCAAATTATAGACAGTAGGAAGACTCAGTCTTCCTGTACTTAAGTCGGCATTGTGTCTCTTATATTTAATTCCGATGCAATTTCTGTGTTTCAGCGTCAATGGGGAGGTCCAAGGGATACAGTAAACCTGCAGAGGTGCAACGGAATGTAAAACTAGTGACACAGGAAACGCTCCAAACATAGACCGTAAGAAGACTCAGTGTTCCTGTACTTAAGTCGGCATTGTGTCTCTTCATTTAATTCCGATGTAATTTCTGTGTTTCATCGTCAATGGGAAGGTCCAAGGGATACAGTAAACCTGCAGAGGTGCATCAGAATGTAAAACTGATGACTCAGGATACGCTCAAAACATAGACAGTAGCAAGATTTAGTCTTCCTGTACTTAAGTCGGCATTGTGTCTCTTATATTTAATTTCGATGTAATTTGTGTGTTTCATCGCCAATGGGAAGGTCCAAGGGGTACAGTAAAACTGCGGAGGTGCATCGGAATTTAAACCTGGTGACACAGGAAACGCTCAAAACATAGACAGTAGGGAGACTTAGTCATCCTGTAGTTAAGTCAGCATTGTGCCTCTTATTTTTAATTCCGATGCAATTTCTGTGTTTCATCGTCAATGGGAAGGTCCAAGGGATACAATAAACCTGCAGAGGTGCATCGGAATGTAAAACTGGTGACACAGGAAACGCTCAAATCATAGACAGTACTAAGACTCAGTCTTCCTGTACTGAAGTCGGCACTGTGTCTCTTATATTTAATTCCGATGCAATTTCTGTGATTCATCGTCACTGTGAAGGTCCAAGGGATACAATAAAACCTGCTAGGTGCATCGGAATGTCAAACTGTTGACACGGGAAACGCTCAAAACATAGACAGTAAGAAGACTCAGTCATCCTGTTCTTAAGTCGGCACTGTGTCTCTAATATTTAATTCCGATGCAATTTCTGTGTTCCATCGTCAATGGGAAGTACCAAGGGATACAGTAAACCTGCAGAGGTGCATCGGAATTTAACCTGGTGACACAGGAAACACTCAAAGCATAGACCGTAAGAAGACTCAGTTTTCATGTACTTAAGTCGGCGTTGTGTCTCTTATATATAATTCCGATGCAATATCTGATTTTCATCGTCAATGGGAGGGTCCAAGGGATACAGTAAACCTGCAGAGGTGCATCGGAATGTAAAACTGATGACACAGGAAACGCTCAAAACGTAGACAGTAGGAAGACTCAGTCTTCCTGTACTTAAGTCGGTATTGTGTCTCTTGTATTTAATTCCGATGCAATTTCTGTGTTTCATCGTCACTGTGAAGGTCCGAGGGATACAGTCAACCTGTAGAGGTGCATCGGAATGTAAAACTAGTGACACAGGAAACGCTCAAATTATAGACGGTAGGAAGACTCAGTCTAACTGTACTTAAGTCGGCATTGTGTCTCTTATATTTAATTACGATGCAATTTCTGTATTTCATCGTCAATTAGAAGGTCCAAGGGATACAGTAAACCTGCAGAGCTGCAACGGAATGTAAAACTTGTGACACAGGAAACGCTCAAAACATAGACAGTAGGAAGACTCAGTCTTCCTGTACTTAAGTCCGCATTGTGTCTCTTATATTTATTTCCGATGAAATTTCTGTGTTTCATCGTGAATGGGAAGGTCCAAGGATTATAGTAAACCTGCAGAGGTGCATCGGAAAGTAAAACTGATGGCTCAGGATACGCTCAAAACATAGACAGTAGCAAGATTTAGTATTCCTGTACTTATGTCGGCATTGTGTCTCTTATATTTAATTCCGATGCAATTTCAGTGTTTCATCGTCAATGGGAAGGTCCGAGGGATACAGTTAACCTGCAGTGGTACATCGGAATATAAAACTAGTGACACAGGAATCGCTTAAAACATAGACAGTAGGAAGACTCAGTCTTTCTGTACTTAAGTCGGCATTGTGTGTCTTACATTTAATTCCGATGCAATTTCTGTGTTTCATCGTCAATGGTAAAGACCAAGGGATACGTTAAACCTGCAGAGGTGCATCGGAAAGTAAAACTCATGACACAGGACACGCTCATAACATAGACAGTAGGAAGACTTAGTCTTCCTGTACTTAAGTCGGCATTGTGACTCTTATATTTAATTCCGATGCAATTTCTGTGTTTCATCGTCACTGTGAAGGTACAAGGGATACAGTAAACCCGCTGAGGTGCATCGGAATGTAAAACTCGTGACACAGGAAACGCTCAAAACATAGACAGTAGGAAGACTCATTCTTCCTGTACTGAAGTCGGCATTGTGTCTCTTATATTTATTTCCGATGAAATTTCTGTATTTCATCGTGAATGGGAAGGTCTAAGGGCTATAGTAAACCTGTAGAGGTGCAACGGAAAGTAATACTGATGACACAGGAAACGCTCAAAACATAGACAGTACGAAGACTTAGTCTTCCTGTACTTAAGTCGGCATTGTGTCTCTTGTATTTACTTCCGATGCGATTTCTGTGTTTCATCGACAATGGGAAAGTCCAAGGGATACAGCAAACCGGCAGAGGTTCATCGGAATGTAAAACTAGTGACACAGGAAACGCTCAAAACATAGACCGTAAGAAGACTCAGTTTTCTTGTACTTAAGTCGGCGTTGTGTCTCTTATATTTAATTCCGATGCAATTTCTGTGTTTCATCGTCAATGGGAAGGTCCAAGGGATACAGTAAACCTGCAGAGGTCCATCGGAATGTAAAACTGGTGACACAGGAAAAGCTCAAAACATAGACAGTAGGAGGACTCAGTCTTCCTGTACTTAAGTAGGCATTGTGTATCTTATATTTAATTTCGATGCAATTTGTGTGTTTCATCGGCAATGGGAAGGTCGAGAGGATACAGTAAACCTGCAGAGGTGCATCGGAATGTAAAACTGGTGACACAGGAATCGCTCAAATTATAGACAGTAGGAAGACTCAGTCTTCCTGTACTTAAGTCGGCATTGTGTCTCTTATATTTAATTCCGATGCAATTTCTGTGTTTCATCGTCAATGGGAAGGTCCAAGGGATACAGTAAACCTGCAGAGGTGCATCGAAATGTAAAACTAGTGACACAGGAAACGCTCAAAACATAGACGGTAGGAAGACTCAGTCCGCCTGTACTTAAGTCGGCATTGTGTCTCTTACATTTAATTCCGATGCTATTTCTGTGTTTCATCGTCAATGGGAAAGTCCAAGGGATACAGTAAATCTGCAGAGGTGCATCGGAATGTAAAACTGTTGACACAGGAAACGCTCAAATTATAGACAGTAGGAAGACTCAGTCTTCCTGTACTTAAATCGGCATTGTGTCTCTTATATTTATTTCCGATGAAATTTCTGTGTTTCATCGTGAATGGGAAGGTCCAAGGGATATAGTAAACCTGCAGAGGTGAATCGGAAAGTAAAACTGATGACACAGGACACGCTCAAAACATAGACAGTAGGAAGACTTAGTCTTCCTGTACTTAAGTTGGCATTGTGTCTCTTATATTTAATTCCGATGCAATTTCTGTGTTTCATCGTCACTGTGAAGGTCCGAGGGATACAGTCAACCTGTAGATGTCCATCGGAATGTAAAACTGGTGACACAGGAAACGCTCAAATTATAGACAGTAGGAAGACTCAGTCTTCGTGTACTTAAGTCCTCATTGTGTCTCTTATATTTAATTCCGATGCAATTTCTGTGTTTCATCGTCAGTGGGAAGTTCCAAGAGATACAGTAAACCTGCAGAGGTGCATCAGAATGTATAACTGGTGACAGAGGAAACGCTAAAAACATAGACATTAGGAAGACTCTGTCTTCCTGTACTTAAGTCGGCATTGTGTCTCTTATATTTAATTCCGATGCAATTTCTGTGTTTCATCGTCAATGGGGAGGTCCAAGGGATACAGTAAACATGCAGAGGTGCATCGGAATGTAAAACTGGTGACACAGGAAACGCTCGAAACATTGACTGTAAGATGACTGTTTTCTTGTGCTTAAGTCGGCATTGTGTCTCCTATAGTTAATTCCGACGCAATTTCTGTGTTTCATCGTCAATCAGAAGGTCCAAGGGACACAGTAAACCTGCAGAGGTCCATCGGAATGTAAAACTTGTGACACAGGAAATGCTCAAAACATAGACAGTAGGAAGACTCAGTCTTCCTGTACTTAAGTCGGCATTGTGTCTCTTATATTTAATTTCGATGCAATTTGTGTGTTTCATCGCCAATGGGAAGGTCCAGGGGATGCAGTAAACCTGCAGAGGTGCATCGGAATGTAAAACTGGTGACACAGGAAACGCTCAAAACATTGACTCTAAGAAGACTGTTTTCTTGTACTTCAGTCGGCATTGTGTCTCTTATATTTAATCCGATGCAATTTCTGTGTTTCATCCTCACAGTGAAGGACCAAGGGATACAGTAAACCTGTAGAGGTGCATCGGATGTAAAACTGGTGACACAGGAAACGCTCAAATTATAGACAGTAGGAAGACTCATTCTTCCTGTACTTAAGTCGGCATTGTGTCTCTCATATTTAATTCCGATGCAATTTCTGTGTTTCATCGTCAATGGGAAGGTCCAAGGGATACAGTAAACCTGCAGAAGAGCATCAGAATGTAAAACTGGTGACACAGGAAACGCTCAAAACATAGATAGTAGGAAGACTCAGTCTTCCTGTACTTAAGTCGGCATTGTGTCTCTTATATTTAATTCCGATGCAATTTCTGTGTTTCATCGTCAATGGGAAGGTCCGAGGGATACAGTTAACCTGCAGAGGTACATCGGAATGTAAAACTAGTGACACAGGAAACGCTTAAAACATAGACAGTAGGAAGACTCAGTCTTCCTGTACTTAAGTCGGCATTGTGTGTCTTACATTTAATTCCGATGCAATTTCTGTGTTTCATCGTCAATGGGAAAGTCCAAGGGATACGTTAAACCTGCAGAGGTGCATCGGAAAGTAAAACTGATGACACAGGACACGCTCATAACATAGACAGTTGGAAGACTTAGTTTCCTGTACTTAAGTCGGCATTGTGTCTCTTATATTTAATTCCGATGCAATTTCTGTGTTTCATCGTCACTGTGAAGGTCCAAGGGATGCAGTAAACCTGCTGAGGTGCATCGGAATGTAAAACTAGTGACACAGGAAACGCTCAAATCATAGACAGAAGGAAGACTCAGTCTTCCTGTACTTAAGTCGGCATTGTGTCTCTTATATTTAATCCCGATGCAATTTCCGTGTTTCATCGTCAATGGGGAGGTCCAAGGGATACAGTAAACCTGCAGAGGTGCATCGGAATGTAAAACTCGTGACACAGGAAACGTTCAAAACATAGACAGTAGGAAGACTCAGTCTTCCTGTACTGAAGTCGGCATTGTGTCTCTTATATTTATTTCCGATGAAATTTCTGTATTTCATCGTGAATGGGAAGGTCCAAGGGATATAGTAAACCTGCAGAGGTGCAACGGAAAGTAAAACTGATGACACAGGAAACGCTCAAAACATAGACAGTAGGAAGACTCAGTCTTCCTGTACTTAAGTCGGCATTGTGTATCTTATATTTAATTTCGATGCAATTTGTGTGTTTCATCGCCAATGGGGAGGTCCAGGGGATACAGTAAACCTGCAGATGTGCATCGGAAAGTAAAACTGGTGACACAGGAAACGCTCACAACATTGACTGTAAGAAGACTGTTTTCTTGTACTTAAGTCGGCATTGTGTCTCTTATATTTAATTCCGATGCAATTTCTGTGTTTCATCGTCACTGTGAAGGTCCAAGTAATACAGTAAACCTGTAGAGGTGCATCGGAATGTAAAACTGGTGACACAGGAAACGCTCAAATTATAGACAGTAGGAAGACTCAGTCTTCCTGTACTTAAGTCGGCATTGTGTCTCTTATATTTAATTCCGATGCAATTTCTGTGTTTCATCGTCAATGGGAAGGTCCAAGGGATACAGTAAACCTGCAAAGGTGCATCAGAATGTAAAACTGGTGACACAGGAAGCGCTCAAATCATATACAGTAGGAAAACTCAGTCTTCCTGTACTTAAGTCGGCATTGTGTCTCTTACATTTAATTCCGATGCAATTTCTGTGTTTCATCGTCACTGGGAGAGTCCAAGGGATACAGTAAACCTGCAGAGGTGCATCGGAATGTAAAACTGGTGACACAGGAGACGCTCAAAACATAGACATTAGGAAGACTCAGTCTTCCTGTACTTAAATCGGCATTGTGTCTCTTATATTTATTTCCGATGAAATTTCTGTGTTTCATCGTGAATGGGACGGTCCAAGGGATATAGTAAACCTGCAGAGGTGCATCGGAAAGTAAAACTGATGACACAGGACACGCTCAAATCATAGACAGTAGGAGGACTTAGTCTTCCTGTACTTAAGTCGGTATTGTGTCTCTTATATTTGATTCCGATGAAATTTCTGTGTTTCATCGTCACTGTGAAGGTCCGAGGGATACAGTCAACCTGTAGAGGTGCATAGGAATGTAAAACTAGTGACACAGGAAACGCTCAAATTATAGACAGTAGGAAGACTCAGTCTAACTGTACTTAAGTCGTCATTGTGTCTCTTATATTTAATTCCGATGCAATTTCTGTGTTTCATCCTCAGTGGGAAGGTCCAAGGGATACAGTAAACCTGCAGAGGTCCATCGGAATGTAAAATTTGCGACACAGGAAACGCTCAAAACAAAGACAGTAGGAAGACTCAGTCTTCCTGTACTTAAGTCGGCATTGTGTCTCTTATATTTAATTTCGATGCAATTTGTGTGTTTCATCGCCAATGGGAAGGTCCAGGGGATGCAGTAAACCTGCAGAGGTGCATCGGAATGTAAAACTCGTGACACAGGAAACGCTCAAAACATAGACAGTAGGAAGACTCAGTCTTCCTGTACTGAATTCGGCATTGTGTCTCTTATATTTATTTCCAATGAAATTTCTGTATTTCATCGTGAATGGGAAGGTCCAAGGGATATAGTAAACCTGCAGAGGTGCAACGGAAAGTAAAACTGATGACACAGGAAACGCTCAAAACAAAGACAGTAGGAAGACTCAGTCTTCCTGTACTTAAGTCGGCATTGTGTATCTTATATTTAATTTCGATGCAATTTGTGTGTTTCATCGCCAATGGGGAGGTCCAGGGGATGCAGTAAACCTGCAGAGGTGCATCGGAATGTAAAACTGGTGACACAGGAAACGCTCGAAACATTGACTGTAATATGACTGTTTTCTTGTGCTTAAGTCGGCATTGTGTCTTTTATATTTAATTCCGATGCAATTTCTGTGTTTCATCGTCACTGTGAAGGTCCAAGGGATACAGTAAACCTGCAGAGGTGCATCAGAATGTAAAACTGGTGACACAGGAAACACTCAAAACATAGACAGTAGGTAGACTCAGTCTTCCTGTACTTAAGTCGGCATTGTGTCTCTTACATTTAATTCCGATGCAATTTCTGTGTGTCATCGTCAATAGGAAAGACCATGGGATACAGTAAACCTGCAGAGCTGCATTGGAAAGTAAAACTGGTGACACAATAAACGCTCAAAACATAGCCAGTAGGAAGACTCAGTCTTCCTGTACTTAAATCGGCATTGTGTCTCTTATATTTATTTCCGATGAAATTTCTGTGTTTCATCGTGAATGCGAAGGTCCAAGGAATATAGTAAACCTGCAGAGGTGCATCAAAATGTAAAACTGGTGACACAGGAAACGCTCAAAACATAGACAGTGGGAGGACTCAGTCTTCCTGTAATTAAGTCGGCATTGTGTCTCTTATATTTAATTCCGATGCAATTTCTGAGTTTCATCGTCGCTGTTAAGGTCCGGGGGATACAGACAACCTGTAGAGGTGCATCGGAATGTAAAACTGGTGACACAGGAAACGCTTAAATTATAGACAGTAGGAAGACCTAGTCTTCCTGTACTTAAGTCTTCATTGTGTCTCTTATATTTAATTCCGATGCAATTTCTGTGTTTCATCGATAATGGGAAGGTCCAAGAGATACAATAAACCTGCAGAGGTGCATCAGAATGTAAAATTGGTGACAGAGGAAACGCTCAAAACATAGACATTAGGAAGACTCAGTCTTCCTGAACTTAAGTCGGCATTGTGTCTCTTATATTTAATTCCGATGCAATTTCTGTGTTTCATCGTCAATGGGAAGGTCCAAGGGATACAGTAAACCTGCAGAGGTCCATCGGAATGTGAAACTTGTGACACAGGAAACGCTTAAATTATAGACAGTAGGAAGACTCAGTCTTCCTGTACTTAAGTCCTCATTGTGTCTCTTATATTTAATTCCGATGCAATTTCTGTGTTTCATCGTCAATGGGAAGGTCCGAGGGATACAGTTAACCTGCAGAGGTACATCGGAATGTAAAACTAGTGACACAGGAAACGCTTAAAAAATAGACAGTAGGAAGACTCAGTCTTCCTGTACTTAAGTCGGCATTGTGTGTCTTACATTTAATTCCGATGCAATTTCTGTGTTTCATCGTCAATGGGAAAGTCCAAGGGATACGTTAAACCTGCAGAGGTGCATCGGAAAGTAAAACTGATGACACAGGACACGCTCATAACATAGACAGTTGGAAGACTTAGTTTCCTGTACTTAAGTCGGCATTGTGTCTCTTATATTTAATTCCGATGCAATTTCTGTGTTTCATCGTCACTGTGAAGGTCCAAGGGATGCAGTAAACCTGCTGAGGTGCATCGGAATGTAAAACTAGTGACACAGGAAACGCTCAAATCATAGACAGAAGGAAGACTCAGTCTTCCTGTACTTAAGTCGGCATTGTGTCTCTTATATTTAATCCCGATGCAATTTCCGTGTTTCATCGTCAATGGGGAGGTCCAAGGGATACAGTAAACCTGCAGAGGTGCATCGGAATGTAAAACTCGTGACACAGGAAACGTTCAGAACATAGACAGTAGGAAGACTCAGTCTTCCTGTACTGAAGTCGGCATTGTGTCTCTTATATTTATTTCCGATGAAATTTCTGTATTTCATCGTGAATGGGAAGGTCCAAGGGATATAGTAAACCTGCAGAGGTGCAACGGAAAGTAAAACTGATGACACAGGAAACGCTCAAAACATAGACAGTAGGAAGACTCAGTCTTCCTGTACTTAAGTCGGCATTGTGTATCTTATATTTAATTTCGATGCAATTTGTGTGTTTCATCGCCAATGGGGAGGTCCAGGGGATACAGTAAACCTGCAGATGTGCATCGGAAAGTAAAACTGGTGACACAGGAAACGCTCACAACATTGACTGTAAGAAGACTGTTTTCTTGTACTTAAGTCAGCATTGTGTCTCTTATATTTAATTCCGATGCAATTTCTGTGTTTCATCGTCACTGTGAAGGTCCAAGTAATACAGTAAACCTGTAGAGGTGCATCGGAATGTAAAACTGGTGACACAGGAAACGCTCAAATTATAGACAGTAGGAAGACTCAGTCTTCCTGTACTTAAGTCGGCATTGTGTCTCTTATATTTAATTCCGATGCAATTTCTGTGTTTCATCGTCAATGGGAAGGTCCAAGGGATACAGTAAACCTGCAAAGGTGCATCAGAATGTAAAACTGGTGACACAGGAAGCGCTCAAAACATATACAGTAGGAAAACTCAGTCTTCCTGTACTTAAGTCGGCATTGTGTCTCTTACATTTAATTCCGATGCAATTTCTGTGTTTCATCGTCACTGGGAGAGTCCAAGGGATACAGTAAACCTGCAGAGGTGCATCGGAATGTAAAACTGGTGACACAGGAGACGCTCAAAACATAGACATTAGGAAGACTCAGTCTTCCTGTACTTAAATCGGCATTGTGTCTCTTATATTTATTTCCGATGAAATTTCTGTGTTTCATCGTGAATGGGACCGTCCAAGGGATATAGTAAACCTGCAGAGGTGCATCGGAAAGTAAATCTGATGACACAGGACACGCTCAAATCAAAGACAGTAGGAGGACTTAGTCTTCCTGTACTTAAGTCGGTATTGTGTCTCTTATATTTGATTCCGATGAAATTTCTGTGTTTCATCGTCACTGTGAAGGTCCGAGGGATACAGTCAACCTGTAGAGGTGCATAGGAATGTAAAACTAGTGACACAGGAAACGCTCAAATTATAGACAGTAGGAAGACTCAGTCTAACTGTACTTAAGTCGTCATTGTGTCTCTTATATTTAATTCCGATGCAATTTCTGTGTTTCAGCGTCAATGGGGAGGTCCAAGGGATACAGTAAACCTGCAGAGGTGCAACGGAATTTAAAACTAGTGACACAGGAAACGCTCAAAACATAGACCGTAAGATGACTCAGTTTTCTTGTACTTAAGTCGGCATTGTGTCTCTTATATTTAATTCCGATGCAATTTCTGTGTTTCATCCTCAATGGGAAGGTCCAAGGGATACAGTAAACCTGCAGAGGTCCATCGGAATGTAAAATTTGCGACACAGGAAACGCTCAAAACAAAGACAGTAGGAAGACTCAGTCTTCCTGTACTTAAGTCGGCATTGTGTCTCTTATATTTAATTTCGATGCAATTTGTGTGTTTCATCGCCAATGGGAAGGTCCAGGGGATGCAGTAAACCTGCAGAGGTGCATCGGAATGTAAAACTCGTGACACAGGAAACGCTCAAAACATAGACAGTAGGAAGACTCAGTCTTCCTGTACTGAAGTCGGCATTGTGTCTCTTATATTTATTTCCGATGAAATTTCTGTATTTCATCGTGAATGGGAAGGTCCAAGGGATATAGTAAACCTGCAGAGGTGCAACGGAAAGTAAAACTGATGACACAGGAAACGCTCAAAACAAAGACAGTAGGAAGACTCAGTCTTCCTGTACTTAAGTCGGCATTGTGTATCTTATATTTAATTTCGATGCAATTTGTGTGTTTCATCGCCAATGGGGAGGTGCAGGGGATGCAGTAAACCTGCAGAGGTGCATCGGAATGTAAAACTGGTGACACAGGAAACGCTCGAAACATTGACTGTAATATGACTGTTTTCTTGTGCTTAAGTCGGCATTGTGTCTTTTATATTTAATTCCGATGCAATTTCTGTGTTTCATCGTCACTGTGAAGGTCCAAGGGATACAGTAAACCTGCAGAGGTGCATCAGAATGTAAAACTGGTGACACAGGAAACACTCAAAACATAGACAGTAGGTAGACTCAGTCTTCCTGTACTTAAGTCGGCATTGTGTCTCTTACATTTAATTCCGATGCAATTTCTGTGTGTCATCGTCAATAGGAAAGACCATGGGATACAGTAAACCTGCAGAGCTGCATTGGAAAGTAAAACTGGTGACACAATAAACGCTCAAAACATAGCCAGTAGGAAGACTCAGTCTTCCTGTACTTAAATCGGCATTGTGTCTCTTATATTTATTTCCGATGAAATTTCTGTGTTTCATCGTGAATGCGAAGGTCCAAGGAATATAGTAAACCTGCAGAGGTGCATCAAAATGTAAAACTGGTGACACAGGAAACGCTCAAAACATAGACAGTAGGAGGACTCAGTCTTCCTGTAATTAAGTCGGCATTGTGTCTCTTATATTTAATTCCGATGCAATTTCTGAGTTTCATCGTCGCTGTTAAGGTCCGGGGGATACAGACAACCTGTAGAGGTGCATCGGAATGTAAAACTGGTGACACAGGAAACGCTTAAATTATAGACAGTAAGAAGACTCAGTCTTCCTGTACTTAAGTCTTCATTGTGTCTCTTATATTTAATTCCGATGCAATTTCTGTGTTTCATCGATAATGGGAAGGTCCAAGAGATACAATAAACCTGCAGAGGTGCATCAGAATGTAAAATTGGTGACAGAGGAAACGCTCAAAACATAGACATTAGGAAGACTCAGTCTTCCTGTACTTAAGTCGGCATTGTGTCTCTTATATTTAATTCCGATGCAATTTCTGTGTTTCATCGTCAATGGGAAGGTCCAAGGGATACAGTAAACCTGCAGAGGTCCATCGGAATGTGAAACTTGTGACACAGGAAACGCGTAAATTATAGACAGTAGGAAGACTCAGTCTTCCTGTACTTAAGTCCTCATTGTGTCTCTTATATTTAATTCCGATGCAATTTCTGTGTTTCATCGATAATGGGAAGGTCCAAGAGATACAGTAAACCTGCAGAGGTGCATCAGAATGTAAAATTGGTGACAGAGGAAACGCTCAAAACATAGACATTAGGAAGACTCAGTCTTCCTGTACTTAAGTCGGCATTGTGTCTCTTATATTTAATTCCGATGCAATTTCTGTGTTTCATCGTCACTGTGAAGGACCAAGGGATACAGTAAACCTGTAGAGGTGCATCGGAATGTAACACTGGTGACACAGGAAACGCTCAAATTATCGACGGTAGGAAGACTCATTCTTCCTGTACTTAAGTCGGCATTGTGTCTCTCATATTTTATTCCGATGCAATTTCTGTGTTTCATCGTCAATGGGAAGGTCCAAGGGATACAGTAAACCTGCAGAAGTGCATCAGAATGTAAACTGGTGACACAGGAAACGCTCAAAACATAGATAGTAGGAAGACTCAGTCTTCCTGTACTTAAGTCGGCATTGTGTCTCTTATATTTAATTCCGATGTAATTTCTGTGTTTCATCGTCAATGGGAAGGTCCGAGGGATACAATTAACCTGCAGAGGTACATCGGAATGTAGAACAAGTGACACAGGAAACGCTCAAAACATAGACAGTAGGAAGACTCAGTCTTCCTGTACTTAAGTCGGCATTGTGTGTCTTACATTTAATTCCGATGCAATTTCTGTGTTTCATCGTCAATGGGAAAGTCCAAGGGATATAGTAAACCTGCAGAGGTGCATCGGAAAAAAAAACTGATGACACAGGAAACGCCCAAAACATAGACAGTAGGAAGACTTAGTCTTCCTGTACTTAAGTCGGCATTATGTCTCTTATATTTAATTCCGATGCAATTTCTGTGTTTCATCGTCAAAGGGAAGGTCCAAGGGATACAGTAAACCTGTAGAGGTACATCGGAATGTAAAACTGGTGACACACGAAACGCTCAAATTATAGACAGTAGGAAGATTCAGTCTTCCTGTACTTAAGTCGGCATTGTTTCTCTTATATTAAATTCCGATGCAATATCTGTGTTTCATCGTCAATGGGAAGGTCCAAGGGATACAGTAAACCTGCAGAGGTGCATCGGAATGTAAAACTAGTGACACAGGAAACGATCAAACATAGACAGTAGGAAGACTCAATTTTCCTGTACTTAAGTCGGCATTGTGTCTCTTATATATAATTCCGATGCAATTTCTGTTATTCATCGTCAATGGGATGGTCCAAGGGATACAGTAAACCTGCAGAGGTGCATCGGAATGTAAAACTGATGACACAGGAAACGCTCAAAACATAGACCGTACGAAGACTGTTTTCTTGTACTTAAGTCGGCATTGTGTCTCTTATATTTAATTTAGTTGCAATTTCTGTGTTTCGTCGTCAATGGGAACGTCCAAGGGATACTAGAAACCTGCAGAGGTGCATCGGAATGTAAAACTGGTGACACAGGAAACGCTCAAAGCATAGACAGTAGGAAGACTCAGTCTTCCTGTACTTAAGTCGGCATTGTGTCTCTTATATTTAATTCCGATGCAATTTCTGTATTTCATCGTCAATGGGAAGGTCCAAGGGATACAGTAAACTTGCAGAGGTGCATCAGAATGTAAAACTGGTGACACAGGAAACGCTCAAAGCATAGACAGTAGGAAGACTAAGTCTAACTGTACTTTCGTCGGCATTGTGTCTCTTATATTTAATTCCGATGCAATTTCTGTGTTTCATCGTCAATGGGAAGGTCCAAGGAATACAGTAAACCTGCAGAGGTGCATCGGAATGTAAAACTAGTGACACAGGATACGCTCAAGACATAGACAGTAGGAAGACTCAGTCTTCCTGTACTTAAGTCGGCATTGTGTCTATTATATTTAATTCCCATGCAATTTCTGTGTTTCATCGTCGATGGGAAGGTCCAAGGGTTACAGGAAACCTGCTGAGGTGCATCGGAATGTAATACTAGTGACACAGGAAACGCTCAAAACATAGACAGTTGGAAGACTCAGTTTTCCTGTACATAAGTCGGCATTGTGTGTCTTATATTTATTTCCGATGAAATTTCTGTGTTTCATCGTGAATGGGGAGGTCCAAGGGATATAGTAAACCTGCAGAGGTGCATCGGAAAGTAAAACTGATGACACAGGATACGCTCAAAACATAGACAGTAGCAGGATTTAGTCTTCCTGTACTTAAGTCGGCATTGTGTCTCTTATATTTAATTTCGATGCAATTTGTGTGTTTCATCGCCAAAGGGAAGGTCCAAGGGATACAGTAAACATGCAGAGGTGCATCGCAATGTAAAACTGGTGACACAGGAAAAGCTCAAATTATAGACAGTAGGAAGACTCAGTCATCCTGTACTTAAGTCGGCATTGTGTCTCTTATATTTAATTCCGATACAATTTTTGTGTTTCATCGTCAATGGGAAGTCCAAGGGATACAGTAAACCTGCAGAGGTGCATCGGAATGTAAAACTAGTGACACAGGAAACGCTCAAAACATAGACAGTAGGAAGACTCAGTCTTCCTGTACATATGTCGGCATTGTGTCTCTTATATTTAATTCCGATGCAATTTCTGTGTTTCATCGTCAATGGGAAGGTCCAAGGGATACAGTAAATCTGCAGAGGTGCATCGGAATGTAAAACTCGTGACACAGGAAACGCTCAAAACATAGACAGTAGGAAGACTCAGTCTTATTGTACTTAAGTCGGCATTGTGTCTCTTATATTTAATTCCGATGCAATTTCTGTGTTTCATCGTCAATGGGAAGGAACAAAGGGTACAGTAAACCTGCAGAGGCGCATCAGAATGTAAAAATGGTGACACAGGAAACGCTCACAACACAGATAGTACGAAGACTCAGTCTTCCTGTACTTTCGTCGGCATTGTGTCTCGTATATTTAATTCCGATGCAATTTCTGTGTTGCATCGTCAATGGGAAGGTCCAAGGGATACAGTAAACCTGCAGAGATGCAACGGAATGTATAACTAGAGACACAGGAAACGCTCAAAATATAGACAGTAGGAAGACTCAGTCTTCCTGTACATAAGTCGGCATTGTGTCTCTTATATTTATTTCCGATGAAATTTCTGTGTTTCATCGTGAATGGGAAGGTCCAAGGTATATAGTAAACCTGCAGAGGTGCATCGGAAAGTAAAACTGATGACACAGGATACGCTCAAAACATAGACAGTAGCAGGATTTAGTCTTCCTGTACTTAAGTCGGCATTGTGTCTCTTATATTTAATTTCGATGCAATTTGTGTGTTTCATCGCCAAAGGGAAGGTCCAAGGGATACAGTAAACATGCAGAGGTGCATCGCAATGTAAAACTGGTGACACAGGAAAAGCTCAAATTATAGACAGTAGGAAGACTCAGTCATCCTGTACTTAAGTCGGCATTGTGTCTCTTATATTTAATTCCGATACAATTTTTGTGTTTCATCGTCAATGGGAAGTCCAAGGGATACAGTAAACCTGCAGAGGTGCATCGGAATGTAAAACTAGTGACACAGGAAACGCTCAAAACATAGACAGTAGGAAGACTCAGTCTTCCTGTACATATGTCGGCATTGTGTCTCTTATATTTAATTCCGATGCAATTTCTGTGTTTCATCGTCAATGGGAAGGTCCATGGGATACAGTAAATCTGCAGAGGTGCATCGGAATGTAAAACTCGTGACACAGGAAACGCTCAAAACATAGACAGTAGTAAGACTCAGTCTTCCTGTACTTAAGTCTGCTTTGTGTCTCTTATATTTATTTCCGATGAAATTTCTGTGTTTCAACGTGAATGGGAAGGTCCAAGGGATATAGTAAACCTGCAGAGTTGCATCGGAAAGTAAAACTGATGACACAGGAAACGCCCAAAACATAGACAGTGGGAAGACTTAGTCTTCCTGTACTTAAGTCGGCATTATGTCTCTTATATTTAAATCCGATGCAATTTCTGTGTTTCATCGTCAATGGGAAGGTCCAAGGGATACAGTAAACCTGTAGACGTGCATCGGAATGTAAAACTGGTGACACACGAATCGCTCAAATTATAGACAGTAGGAAGATTCAGTCTTCCTGTACTTAAGTCGGCATTGTTTCTCTTATATTTAATTCCGATGCAATATCTGTGTTTCATCGTCAATGGGAAGGTCCAAGGGATACAGTAAACCTGCAGAGGCGCATCAGAATGTAAAACTGGTGACACAGGAAACGCTCAAATCATAGAGAGTAGGAGGACTCAGTCTTCCTGTACTTAAGTCGGCATTGTGTCTCTTATATACAATTCTGATGCAATTTCTGTGTTTCATCGTCAATGGGAAGGTCCAAGGGATACAGTAAACCTGCAGAGGTGCATCGGAATGTAAAACTAGTGACACAGGAAACGCTCAAACATAGACAGTATGAAGACTCAATCTTCCTGTACTTAAGTCGGCATTGTGTCTCTTATATATAATTCCGATGCAATTTCTTTTATTCATCGTCAATGGGATGGTCCAAGGGATACAGTAAACCTGCAGAGGTGCATCGGAATGTTAAACTGATGACACAGGAAACGCTCAAATCATAGACCGTACGAAGACTGTTTTCTTGTACTTAAGTCGGCATTGTGTCTCTTATATTTAATTTAGATGCAATTTCTGTGTTTCGTCGTCAATGGGAACGTCCAAGGGATACTAGAAACCTGCAGAGGTGCATCGGAATGTAAAACTGGTTACACAGGAAACGCTCAAAGCATAGACAGTAGGAAGACTCAGTCTTCCTGTACTTAAGTCGGCATTGTGTCTCTTATATTTAATTCCGATGCAATTTCTGTGTTTCATCGTCAATGGGAAGGTCCAAGGGATACAGTAAACCTGCAGAGGTGCATCAGAATGTAAAACTGGTGACACAGGAAGCGCTCAAAACATAGACAGTAGGAAGACTCTGTCTTCCTGTACTTAAGTCGGCATTGTGTCTCTTATATTTACTTCCGATGCAATTTCTGTGTTTCATCGTCAATGGGAAGGTCCAAGGGATACAGTATACCTGCAGAGGTGCATCGGAATGTAAAACTAGTGACACAGGAAACGCTTAAAACATAGACAGTAGGAAGACTCAGTCTTCCTGTACTTAAGTCGGCATTGTGTCTCTTATATCTATTTCCGATGAAATGTCTGTGTTTCATCGTCGCTGTGAAGGTCCAAGGGATACAGTAAACCTGTAGAGGTGCATCGGAATGTAAAACTGGTGACACAGGAAACGCTCAAAACATTGACTGTAAGAAGACTGTTTTCTTGTACTTAAGTCGGCATTGTGTCTCTTATATTTAATTTAGATGCAATTTCTGTGTTTCGTCGTCAATGGGAAGGTCCAAGGGATACAGGAAACCTGCAGAGGTGCATCGGAATGTAAAACTGGTGAAACAGGAAACGCTCAAAACATAGACAGTAGGAAGACTCAGTCTTCCTGTACTTACGTCGGCATTGTGTCTGTTATATTTAATTCCGATGCAATTTCTGTGTTTTATCGTCAATGGGAAGGTCCAAGGGATACAGTAAACCTGCAGAGGTGCATCGGAATGTAAAACTAGTGACACAGGAAACGCTCAAACATAGACAGTAGGAAGACTCAATCTTCCTGTACTTAAGTCGGCATTGTGTCTCTTATATATAATTCCGATGCAATTTCTGTTATTCATCGTCAATGGGATGGTCCAAGGGATACAGTAAACCTGCAGAGGTGCATCGGAATGTAAAACTGATGACACAGGAAACGCTCAAATTATAGACCGTACGAAGACTGTTTTCTTGTACTTAAGTCGGCATTGTGTCTCTTATATTTAATTCCGATGCAATTTCTGTGTTTCATCGTCACTGTGAAGGTCCAAGGTATACAGTAAACCTGTAGAGGTGCAACGGAATGTAAAAGTGGTGACACAGGAAATGCTCAAATTATAGACAGTAGGCAGACTCAGTCTTCCTGTACTTCAGTCGGCTTTGTGTCTCTTACATTTAATTCCGATGCAATTTCTGTGTTTCATCGTCGATGGGAAAGTCCAATGGATACAGTAAACTTGCAGAGGTGCATCGGAATGTAAAACTGGTGACACACGAAACGCCCAAAACGTAGACAGTAGGAAGACTCAGTCTTTCTGTGCTTAAGTCGGCATTGTGTCTCTTAAATTTATTTCCGATGCAATTTCTGTGTTTCATCGTCAATGGGAAGTTCCAAGGGCTACAGTAAACCTGCACAGGTGCTTCAGAATGTAAAAATGGTGACACAGGAAACGATCACATCATAGACAGTAGGAAGACTCTGTCTTCCTGTACTTAAGTCGGCATTGTGTCTCTTATATTTAATTCCGATGCAATTTCTGTGTTGCATTGTCAATGGGAAGGTCCAAGGGATACAGTAAACCTGCAGAGGTGCAACGGAATGTATAACTAGTGACACAGGAAACGCTCAAAATATAGACAGTAGGAAGACTCAGTCTTCCTGTACATAAGTCGGCATTGCGTCTCTTATATTTATTACCGATGAAATTTCTGTATTTCATCGTGAATGGGAAGGTCCAAGGGATATAGTAAACCTGCAGAGGTGCATCGGAAAGTAAAACTGATGACACAGGATACGCTCAAAACATAGACAGTAGCAGGATTTAGTCTTCCTGTAGTTAAGTCGGCATTGTGTCTCTTATATTTAATTTCGATGCAAATTGTGTGTTTCATCGCCAATGGGAAGGTCCAAGGGATACAATAAACATGCAGAGGTGCATCGGAATGTAAAACTGGTGACACAGGAAACGCTCAAATTATAGACAGTAGGAAGACTCAGTCATCCTGTACTTAAGTCGGCTTGTGTCTCTTATATTTAATTCCGATGCAATTTTTGTGTTTCATCGTCAATGGGAAGGTCCTAGGGATGTAGTAAACCTGCAGAGGTGCATCGGAATGTAAAACTAGTGACACAGGAAACGCTCAAAACATAGACAGTAGGAAGACTCAGTCTTCCTGTACTTAAGTCGGCATTGTGTCTCTTATATTTAATTCCGATGCAATTTCTGTGTTTCATCGTCAATGGGAAGGTCCAAGGGATACAGTAAACCTGCAGAGGTGCATCGGAATGTAAAACTCATGACACAGGAAACGCTCAAAACATAGACAGTAGCAAGACTCAGTCTTCCTGTACTTAAGTCTGCATTGTGTCTCTTATATTTATTTCCGATGAAATTCCTGTGTTTCATCGTGAATGGGGAGGGCCAAGGGATATAGTAAACCTGCAGAGGTGCATCGGAAAGTAAAACTGATGACACAGGATACGCTCAAAACATAGACAGTAGGAAGACTCAGTCTTCCTGTACTTAAGTCGGCATTGTGTCTCTTATATTTAATTCCGATGCAATTTCTGTGTTTCATCGTCAATGGGAAGGTCCAAGGGATACATTAAACCGGCAGAGGTGCATCCGAATGTAAAACTGGTGACACAGGAAACGCTCAAAACATTGACCGTACGAAGACTGTTTTCGTGTACTTAAGTCGGTATTGTGTCGCTTATATTTAATTTCGATGCAATTTCTGTGTTTCATCGTCAATGGGAAGGTCCAAGGGATACAGAAAACCTACAGAGGTGCATCAGAATGTAAAACTGGTGACACAAGAAACGATCAAAACATAGACAGTAGGAAGACTCAGTCTTCCTGTACTTAAGTCGGCATTGTGTTTCTTATATTTAATTCCGATGCAATTTCTGTTTTTCATCGTCAATGGGAAAGTCCAAGGGATACAGTAAACCTGCAGAGGTGCATCGGAATGTAAAACTAGTGACACAGGAAACGTTCGAAACATAGACAGTAGGAAGACTCAGTCTTCCTGTACTTAAGTCGGCATTGTGTCTCTTATATTTAATTCCGATGCAATTTCTGTGTTTCATCGTCAATGGGAATGTCCAAGGGATACAGTAAACATGCAGAGGTGCATCGGAATGTAAAACTCGTGACACAGGAAACGCTCAAATCATAGACAGTAGGAAGACTCAGTCTTCCTGTACTTAAGTCGGCATTGTGTCTCTTATATTTATTTCCGATGAAATTTCTGTGTTTCATCGTCGCTGTGAAGGTCCAGGGGATACAGTAAACCGGAAGAGGTGCATCGGAATGTAAAACTGGTGACACAAGAAACGCTCAAATTATAGACAGTAGGAAGACTTAGTCTTCCTGTACTTAATTCGGCATTGTGTCTCTTATATTTAATTCCGATGCAATTTGTGTGTTTCATCGCCAATGGGAAGGTCCAAGGGATACAGTAAACATGCAGAGGTGCATCGGAATGTAAAACTGGTGACACAGGAAACGCTCAACACAAAGACAGTAGGAAGACTCTGTCTTCCTGCACTTAAGTCGGCATCGTGTCTCTTATATTTAATTCCGATGCAATCTCTGTGTTTCATCGTCAATGGGAAGGTCCAAGGGTTACAGTAAACCTGCAGAGGTGCATCGGAATGTAAAACTCTAACACAGGAAACGCTCAAAACATAGACAGTAGTAAGACACAGTCTTCCTGTACTGAAGTCGGCATTGTATCTGTTATATTTATATCCGTTGAAATTTCTGTGTTTCATCGTGAATGGGAAGGTCCAAGGGATATAGTAATCCTGCAGAGTTGCATCGGAAAGTAAAACTGATGACACAGGAAACGCTCAAGTCATAAACAGTAGGAAGACTTAGTCTTCCTGTACTTAATTCGGCATTGTGTCTCTTATATTTAATTCCGATGCAATTTCTGTGTTTCATCGTCACTGTGAAGGTCCAAGGTATACAGTAAACCTGTAGAGGTGCAACGGAATGTAAAAGTGGTGACACAGGAAATGCTCAAATTATAGACAGTAGGCAGACTCAGTCTTCCTGTACTTAAGTCGGCATTGTGTCTCTTATATTTAATTCCGATGCAATTTCTGTGTTTCATCGTCAATGGGAAGGTCCAAGGGATAGAGTAAACCTGCAGAGGTGCATCAGAATGTAAAACTGGTGACACAGGAAACGCACAAAACATAGACAGTATGAGGACTCAGTCTTCGTGTACTTAAGTCGGCATTGTGTCTGTTATATTTAATTCCGATGCAATTTCTGTGTTTCATCGTCAATGGGAAGGTCCAAGGGATACAGTAAACCTGCAGATGTTAACCGGAATGTAAAACTAGTGACACAGGAAACGCTCAAACATAGACAGTAGGAAGACTCAGTCGTCCTGTACTTAAGTCGGCATTGTGTCTCTTATATATAATTCCGATGCAATTTCTGTGTTTCATCGTCAATGGTAAGCTCCAAGGGATACAGTAAACCTGCAGAGGTGCATCGGAATGTAAAACTAGTGACACAGGAAACGCTCAAAACATAGACAGCAGGAAGACTCAGACTTCCTGTACTTCAGTCGGCATTGTGTCTCTTACATTTAATTCCGATGCAATTTCTGTGTTTCATCGTCGATGGGAAAGTCCAATGGATACAGTAAACCTGCAGAGGTGCATCGGAATGTAAAACTGGTGACACACGAAACGCCCAAAACGTAGACAGTAGGAAGACTCAGTCTTTCTGTGCTTAAGTCGGCATTGTGTCTCTTATATTTAATTCCGATGCAATTTCTGTGTTTCATCGTCAATGGGAAGTTCCAAGGGCTACAGTAAACCTGCACAGGTGCATCAAAATGTAAAAATGGTGACACAGGAAACGATCACATCATAGATAGTAGGAAGACTCAGTCTTCCTGTACTTAAGTCGGCATTGTGTCTCTTATATTTAATTCCGATGCAATTTCTGTGTTGCATTGTCAATGGGAAGGTCCAAGGGATACAGTAAACATGCAGAGGTGCAACGGAATGTATAACTAGTGACACAGGAAACGCTCAAAATATAGACAGTAGGAAGACTCAGTCTTCCTGTACATAAGTCGGCATTGCGTCTCTTATATTTATTACCGATTGAATTTCTGTATTTCATCGTGAATGGGAAGGTCCAAGGGATATAGTAAACCTGCAGAGGTGCATCGGAAAGTAAAACTGATGACACAGGATACGCTCAAAACATAGACAGTAGCAGGATTTAGTCTTCCTGTACTTAAGTCGGCATTGTGTCTCTTATATTTAATTTCGATGCAAATTGTGTGTTTCATCGCCAATGGGAAGGTCCAAGGGATACAGTAAACATGCAGAGGTGCATCGGAATGTAAAACTGGTGACACAGGAAACGCTCAAATTATAGACAGTAGGAAGACTCAGTCATCCTGTACTTAAGTCGGCTTGTGTCTCTTATATTTAATTCCGATGCAATTTTTGTGTTTCATCGTCAATGGGAAGGTCCTAGGGATGTAGTAAACCTGCAGAGGTGCATCGGAATGTAAAACTAGTGACACAGGAAACGCTCAAAACATAGACAGTAGGAAGACTCAGTCTTCCTGTACTTAAGTCGGCATTGTGTCTCTTATATTTAATTCCGATGCAATTTCTGTGTTTCATCGTCAATGGGAAGGTCCAAGGGATACAGTAAACCTGCAGAGGTGCATCGGAATGTATAACTCGTGACACAGGAAACGCTCAAAACATAGACAGTAGCAAGACTCAGTCTTCCTGTACTTAAGTCTGCATTGTGTCTCTTATATTTATTTCCGATGAAATTCCTGTGTTTCATCGTGAATGGGGAGGGCCAAGGTATATGGTAAACCTGCAGAGGTGCATCGGAAAGTAAAACTGATGACACAGGATACGCTCAAAACATAGACAGTAGGAAGACTCAGTCTTCCTGTACTTAAGTCGGCATTGTGTCTCTTATATTTAATTCCGATGCAATTTCTGTGTTTCATCGTCAATGGGAAGCTCCAAGGGATACATTAAACCGGCAGAGGTGCATCCGAATATAAAACTGGTGACACAGGAAACGCTCAAAACATTGACCGTACGAAGACTGTTTTCGTGTACTTTAGTCGGTATTGTGTCGCTTATATTTAATTTCGATGCAATTTCTGTGTTTCATCGTCAATGGGAAGGTCCAAGGGATACAGGAAACCTACAGAGGTGCATCAGAATGTAAAACTGGTGACACAAGAAACGATCAAAACATAGACAGTAGGAAGACTCAGTCTTCCTGTACTTAAGTCGGCATTGTGTCTCTTATATTTAATTCCGATGCAATTTCTGTTTTTCATCGTCAATGGGAAAGTCCAAGGGATACAGTAAACCTGCAGAGGTGCATCGGAATGTAAAACTAGTGACACAGGAAACGTTCAAAACTTAGACAGTAGGAAGACTCAGTCTTCCTGTACTTAAGTCGGCATTGTGTCTCTTATATTTAATTCCGATGCAATTTCTGTGTTTCATCGTCAATGGGAATGTCCAAGGGATACAGTAAACCTGCAGACATGCATCGGAATGTAAAACTGGTGACACAGGAAACGCTCAAATCATAGAAAGTAGGAAGACTCAGTCTTCCTGTACTTCAGTCGGCATTGTGTCTCTTATATTTATTTCCGATGAAATTTCTGTGTTTCATCGTGAATGGGAAGGTCCCAGGGACATAGTAAACCGGCAGAAGTGCATCGAAAAGTAAAACTGATGACACAGGAAACGCTCAAAACATAGACATTAGGAAGACTCAGTCTTCCTGTACTTAAGTCGGCATTGTGTCTCTTATATTTAATTCCGATGCAATATCTGTGTTTCATCGTCAATGGGAAGGTCCAAGGGATACAGTAAACCTGCAGAGGTGCATCGGAATGTAAAACTCGTGACACAGGAAACGCTCAAAAACATAGACAGTAGCAAGACTCAGTCTTCCTGTACTCAAATCTGCATAGTGTCGCTTATATTTATTTCCGATGAAATTCCTGTGTTTCATCGTGAATGGGAAGGTCCAACGGATATAGTAAACCTGCAGAGGTGCATCGGAAATTAAAACTGATGACACAGGAAACGATCAAAACATAGACAGTAGGAAGACTTAGTCTTCCTGTACTTAAGTCGGCATTGTGTCTCTTATATTTAATTCCGATGCAATTTCTGTGTTTCATCGTCAATGGGAAGGTCCAAGGGATACAGTAAACCTGCAGAGGTGCAACGGAATGTATAACTAGTGACACAGGAAACGCTCAAACCATAGACAGTAGGAAGACTCAGTCTTCCTGTACATAAGTCGGCATTGTGTCTCTTGTATTTATTTCCGATGAAATTTCTGTATTTCATCGTGAATGGGAAGGTCCAAGGGATACAGTAAACATGCAGAGGTGCATCGGAATGTAAAACTGGTGACACAGGAAACACTCAAAACATAGACAGTAGCGGGATTTAGTCTTCTTGTACTTAAGTCGGCATTGTGTCTCTTATATTTAATTTCGATGCAAATTGTGTGTTTCATCGCCAATGGGAAGGTCCAAGGGATACAGGAAACCTGCAGAGGTGCATCGGAATGTAAAACTGGTGACACAGGAAACGCTCAAAACATAGACAGTAGGAAGACTCAGTCTTCTTGTACTTCAGTCGGCATTGTGTCTCTTATATTTAATTCCTATGCAATTTCTGTGTTTCATCGTCAATGGGAAGGTCCAAGGGATACAGTAAACCTGCAGAGGTGCATCAGAATGTAAAACTGGTGACACAGGAAGCGCTCAAAACATAGACAGTAGGAAGACTCAGTCTTCCTGTACTTAAGTCGGCACTGTGTCTGTTATATTTAATTCCGATGCAATTTCTGTGTTTTATCGTCAATGGGAAGGTCCAAGGGATACAGTACACCTGCAGAGGTGCATCGGAATGTAAAACTAGTGACACAGGAAACGCTCAAATCATAGACAGTAGGAAGACTCAGTCTTCCTGTACTTAAGTCGGCATTGTGTCTCTTATATTTAATTCCGATGCAATTTCTGTGTTTCATCGTCAATGGGAAGGTCCAAGGGTTGCAGTAAACCTGCAGAGGTGCATCGGAATGTAAAACTCGTGACACAGGAAACGCTCAAAACATAGACAGTAGGAAGACTCAGTCTTCCTGTACTTAAGTCGGCATTGTGTCTCATATATTTATTTCCGATGGAATTTCTGTGTTTCATCGACGCTGTGAAGGTCCTGGGGATACAGTAAACCTGTAGAGGTGCATCGGAACGTAAAACTGGTGACACAGGAAACGCTCAAATTATAGACAGTAGGAAGACTCAGTCTTCCTGTACTTAAGTCGGCATTGTGTCTCCTATATTTAATTCCGATGCAATTTCTGTGTTTCATCGTCAATGGGAATGTCCAAGGGATACAGTAAACCTGCAGACATGCATCGGAATGTAAAACTGGTGACACAGGAAACGCTCAAATCATAGAAAGTGGGAAGACTCAGTCTTCCTGTACTTCAGTCGGCATTGTGTCTCTTATATTTATTTCCGATGAAATTTCTGTGTTTCATCGTGAATGGGAAGGTCCCAGGGACATAGTAAACCGGCAGAAGTGCATCGAAAAGTAAAACTGATGACACAGGATACGCTCAAAACATAGACATTAGGAAGACTCAGTCTTCCTGTTTTTAAGTCGGCATTGTGTCTCTTATATTTAATTCCGATGCAATTTCTGTGTTTCATCGTCAATGGGAAGGTCCAAGGGATACAGTAAACCTGCAGAGGTGCATCGGAATGTAAAACTCGTGACACAGGAAACGCTCAAAAACATAGACAGTAGCAAGACTCAGTCTTCCTGTACTCAAGTCTGCATAGTGTCTCTTATATTTATTTCCGATGAAATTCCTGTGTTTCATCGTGAATGGGAAGGTCCAACGGATATAGTAAACCTGCAGAGGTGCATCGGAAATTAAAACTGATGACACAGGAAACGATCAAAACATAGACAGTAGGAAGACTTAGTCTTCCTGTACTTAAGTCGGCATTGTGTCTCTTATATTTAATTCCGATGCAATTTCTGTGTTTCTTCGTCAATGGGAAGGTCCAAGGGATACAGTAAACCTGCAGAGGTGCAACGGAATGTATAACTAGTGACACAGGAAACGCTCAAACCATAGACAGTAGGAAGACTCAGTCTTCCTGTACATAAGTCGGCATTGTGTCTCTTGTATTTATTTCCGATGAAATTTCTGTATTTCATCGTGAATTGGAAGGTCCAAGGGATACAGTAAACATGCAGAGGTGCATCGGAATGTAAAACTGGTGACACAGGAAACACTCAAAACATAGACAGTAGCAGGATTTAGTCTTCCTGCACTTAAGTCGGCATTGTGTCTCTTATATTTAATTTCGATGCAAATTGTGTGTTTCATCGCCAATGGGAAGGTCCAAGGGATACAGGAAACCTGCAGAGGTGCATCGGAATGTAAAACTGGTGACACAGGAAACGCTCAAAACATAGACAGTAGGAAGACTCAGTCTTCCTGTACTTCAGTCGGCATTGTGTCTCTTATATTTAATTCCGATGCAATTTCTGTGTTTCATCGTCAATGGGAAGGTCCAAGGGATACAGTAAACCTGCAGAGGTGCATCAGAATGTAAAACTGGTGACACAGGAAGCGCTCAAAACATAGACAGTAGGAAGACTCAGTCTTCCTGTACTTAAGTGGGCATTGTGTATGTTATATTTAATTCCGATGCAATTTCTGTGTTTTATCGTCAATGGGAAGGTCCAAGGGATACAGTCCTCCTGCAGAGGTGCATCGGAATGTAAAACTAGTGACACAGGAAACGCTCAAATCATAGACAGTAGGAAGACTCAGTCTTCCTGTACTTAAGTCGGCATTGTGTCTCTTATATTTAATTCCGATGCAATTTCTGTGTTTCATCGTCAATGGGAAGGTCCAAGGGATACAGTAAACCTGCAGAGGTGCATCGGAATGTAAAACTCGTGACACAGGAAACGCTCAAAACATAGACAGTAGGAAGACTCAGTCTTCCTGCACTTAAGTCGGCATTGTGTCTCTGATATTTATTTCCGATGCAATTTTGTATTTCATCGTCATTGGGAAGGTCCAAGGGATACAGTAAACCTGCAGAAGTGCATCTGAATGTAAAACTTGTGACACAGGAAACGCTCAAAACATAGACAGTAGGAAGACTCAGTCTTCCTGTACTTTCGTCGGCATTGTGTCTCTTATATTTAATTCCGATGCAATTTCTGTGTTTCATCGTCAATGGGGAGGTCCAAGGGATACAGTAAACCTGCAGAGGTGCATCGGAATGTAAAACTAGTGACACAGGAAACGCTCAAAACATAGACAGTAGGAAGACTCTGTCTTCCTGCACTTAAGTCGGCATCGTGTGTCTTATATTTAATTCCGATGCAATCTATGTGCTTCATCGTCAATGGGAAGGTCCAAGGGTTACAGTAAACCTGCAGAGGTGCATCGGAATGTAAAACTCTAACACAGGAAACGCTCAAAACATAGACAGTAGGAAGACTCAGTCTTCCTGTACTGAAGTCGGCATTGTGTCTGTTATATTTATATCCGTTGAAATTTCTGTGTTTCATCGTGAATGGGAAGGTCCAAGGGATATAGTAAACCTGCAGAGGTGCATCAGAAAGTAAAACTGATGACACAGGAAACGCTCAAATCATAGACAGTAGGAAGACTTAGTCTTCCTGTACTTAATTCGGCATTGTGTCTCTTATATTTAATTCCGATGCAATTTCTGTGTTTCATCGTCACTGTGAAGGTCCAAGGGATACAGTAAACCTTTAGAGGTGCAACGGAATGTAAAAGTGGTGACACAGGAAACGCTCAGATTATAGACAGTAGGAAGACTCAGTCTTCCTGTACTTAAGTCGGCATTGTTTCTCTTATATTTAATTCCGTTGCAATTTCTGTGTTTCATCGCTAATGGGAAGGTCCAAGGGATACAGTAAACCTGCAGAGGTGCATCGGAATGTAAAACTGGTGACACAGGAAACGCTCAAAATATAGACAGTAGGAAGACTCAGTCTTCCTGTACTTAAGTCGGCATTGTGTCTCTTATATTTAATTCCGATGCAATTTCTGTATTTCATCGTCATTGGGAAGGTCCAAGGGATACAGTAAACCTGCAGAAGTGCATCTGAATGTAAAACTGGTGACACAGGAAACGCTCAAAACATAGACAGTAGGAAGACTCAGTCTTCCTGTACTTTCGTCGGCATTGTGTCTCTTATATTTAATTCCGATGCAATTTCTGTGTTTCATCGTCAATGGGGAGGTGCAAGGGATACAGTAAACCTGCAGAGGTGCATCGGAATGTAAAACTAGTGACACAGGAAACGCTCAAAACATAGACAGTAGGAAGACTCTGTCTTCCTGCACTTAAGTCGGCATCGTGTGTCTTATATTTAATTCCGATGCAATCTCTGTGTTTCATCGTCAATGAGAAGGTCCAAGGGATACAGTAAACCTGCAGAGGTGCATCGGAATGTAAAACTCGTGACACAGGAAACGCTCAAAACATAGACAGTAGCAAGACTCAGTCTTCCTGTACTTAAGTCTGCATTGTGTCTCTTATATTTATTTCCGATGAAATTCCTGTGTTTCATCGTGAATGGGGAGGGCCAAGGGATATAGTAAACGTGCAGAGGTGCATCGGAAAGTAAAACTGATGACACAGGATACGCTCAAAACATAGACAGTAGGTTGACTCAGTCTTCCTGTACTTAAGTCGGCATTGTGTCTCTTATATTTAAATCCGATGCAATTTCTGTGTTTCATCGTCAATGGGAAGGTCCAAGGGATACATTAAACCGGCAGAGGTGCATCCGAATGTAAAACTGGTGACACAGGAAACGCTCAAAACATTGCCCGTACGAAGACTGTTTTCGTGTACTTAAGTCGGTATTGTGTCGCTTATATTTAATTTCGATGCAATTTCTGTGTTTCATCGTCAATGGGAAGGTCCAAGGGATACAGGAAACCTACAGAGGTGCATCAGAATGTAAAACTGGTGACACAAGAAACGATCAGAACATAGACAGTAGGAAGACTCAGTCTTCCTGTACTTAAGTCGGCATTGTGTCTCTTATATTTAATTCCGATGCAATTTCTGTTTTTCATCGTCATAGGGAAGGTCCAAGGGATACAGTAAACCTGCAGAGGTGCATCGGAATGTAAAACTAGTGACACAGGAAACGTTCAAAACATAGACAGTAGGAAGACTCAGTCTTCCTGTACTTAAGTCGGCATTGTGTCTCTTATATTTAATTCCGATGCAATTTCTGTGTTTCATCGTCAATGGGAATGTCCAAGGGATACAGTAAACCTGCAGACATGCATCGGAATGTAAAACTGGTGACACAGGAAACGCTCAAATCATAGAAAGTAGGAAGACTCAGTCTTCCTGTACTTCAGTCGGCATTGTGTCTCTTATATTTATTTCCGATGAAATTTCTGTGTTTCATCGCCAATGGGAAGGTCTAAGGGATACAGTAAACATGCAGAGGTGCATCGGAATGTAAAACTGGTGACACAGGAAACGCTCAAATCATTGACTGTAAGAAGACTGTTTTCTTGTACTTAAGTTGGCATTGTGTCTCTTATATTTAATTTAGATGCAATTTCTGTGTTTCGTCGTCAATGGGAAGGTCCAAGGGATACAGGAAACCTGCAGAGGTGCATCGGAATGTAAAACTGGTGAAACAGGAAACGCTCAAAACATAGACAGTAGGAAGACTCAGTCTTCCCGTACTTCAGTCGGCATTGTGTCTCTTATATTTAATTCCGATGCAATTTCCGTGTTTCATCGTCAATGGGAAGGTCCAAGGGATACAGTAAACCTGCAGAGGTGCATCAGAATGTAAAACTGGTGACACAGGAAGCGCTCAAAACATAGACAGTAGGAAGACTCAGTCTTCCTGTACTTAAGTCGGCATTGTGTCTGTTATATTTAATTCCGATGCAATTTCTGTGTTTCATCGTCAATGGGGAGGTGCAAGGGATACAGTAAACCTGCAGAGGTGCATCGGAATGTAAAACTAGTGACACAGGAAACGCTCAAAACATAGACAGTAGGAAGACTCTGTCTTCCTGCACTTAAGTCGGCATCGTGTGCCTTATATTTAATTCCGATGCAATCTCTGTGTTTCATCGTCAATGAGAAGGTCCAAGGGATACAGTAAACCTGCAGAGGTGCATCGGAATGTAAAACTCGTGACACAGGAAACGCTCAAAACATAGACAGTAGCAAGACTCAGTCTTCCTGTACTTAAGTCTGCATTGTGTCTCTTATATTTATTTCCGATGAAATTCCTGTGTTTCATCGTGAATGGGGAGGGCCAAGGGATATAGTAAACGTGCAGAGGTGCATCGGAAAGTAAAACTGATGACACAGGATACGCTCAAAGCATAGACAGTAGGTTGACTCAGTCTTCCTGTACTTAAGTCGGCATTGTTCTCTTATATTTAAATCCGATGCAATTTCTGTGTTTCATCGTCAATGGGAAGCTCCAAGGGATACATTAAACCGGCAGAGGTGCATCCGAATGTAAAACTGGTGACACAGGAAACGCTCAAAACATTGCCCGTACGAAGACTGTTTTCGTGTACTTAAGTCGGTATTGTGTCGCTTATATTTAATTTCGATGCAATTTCTGTGTTTCATCGTCAATGGGAAGGTCCAAGGGATACAGGAAACCTACAGAGGTGCATCAGAATGTAAAACTGGTGACACAAGAAACGATCAGAACATAGACAGTAGGAAGACTCAGTCTTCCTGTACTTAAGTCGGCATTGTGTCTCTTATATTTAATTCCGATGCAATTTCTGTTTTTCATCGTCATAGGGAAGGTCCAAGGGATACAGTAAACCTGCAGAGGTGCATCGGAATGTAAAACTAGTGACACAGGAAACGTTCAAAACATAGACAGTAGGAAGACTCAGTCTTCCTGTACTTAAGTCGGCATTGTGTCTCTTATATTTAATTCCGATGCAATTTCTGTGTTTCATCGTCAATGGGAATGTCCAAGGGATACAGTAAACCTGCAGACATGCATCGGAATGTAAAACTGGTGACACAGGAAACGCTCAAATCATAGAAAGTAGGAAGACTCAGTCTTCCTGTACTTCAGTCGGCATTGTGTCTCTTATATTTATTTCCGATGAAATTTCTGTGTTTCATCGCCAATGGGAAGGTCTAAGGGATACAGTAAACATGCAGAGGTGCATCGGAATGTAAAACTGGTGACACAGGAAACGCTCAAATCATTGACTGTAAGAAGACTGTTTTCTTGTACTTAAGTTGGCATTGTGTCTCTTATATTTAATTTAGATGCAATTTCTGTGTTTCGTCGTCAATGGGAAGGTCCAAGGGATACAGGAAACCTGCAGAGGTGCATCGGAATGTAAAACTGGTGAAACAGGAAACGCTCAAAACATAGACAGTAGGAAGACTCAGTCTTCCCGTACTTCAGTCGGCATTGTGTCTCTTATATTTAATTCCGATGCAATTTCCGTGTTTCATCGTCAATGGGAAGGTCCAAGGGATACAGTAAACCTGCAGAGGTGCATCAGAATGTAAAACTGGTGACACAGGAAGCGCTCAAAACATAGACAGTAGGAAGACTCAGTCTTCCTGTACTTAAGTCGGCATTGTGTCTGTTATATTTAATTCCGATGCAATTTCTGTGTTTTATCGTCAATGGGAAGGTCCAAGGGATACAGTACACCTGCAGAGGTGCATCGGAATGTAAAACTAGTGACACAGGAAACGCTCAAATCATAGACAGTAGGAAGACTCAGTCTTCCTGTACTTAAGTCGGCATTGTGGCTCTTATATTTAATTTCGATGCAATTTGTGTGTTTCATCGCCAATGGGAATGTCCAAGGGATACAGTAAACATGCAGAGGTGCATCGGAATGTAAAACTGGTGACACAGGAAACGCTCAAAACAAAGACAGTAGGAAGACTCTGTCTTCCTGCACTTAAGTCGGCATCGTGTCTCTTATATTTAATTCCGATGCAATCTCTGTGTTTCATCGTCAATGGGAAGGTCCAAGGGTTGCAGTAAACCTGCAGAGGTGCATCGGAATGTAAAACTCTAACACAGGAAACGCTCAAAACATAGACAGTAGTAAGACACAGTCTTCCTGTACTGAAGTCGGCATTGTATCTGTTATATTTATATCCGTTGAAATTTCTGTGTTTCATCGTGAATGGGAAGGTCCAAGGGATATAGTAATCCTGCAGAGTTGCATCGGAAAGTAAAACTGATGACACAGGAAACGCTCAAGTCATAAACAGTAGGAAGACTTAGTCTTCCTGTACTTAATTCGGCATTGTGTCTCTTATATTTAATTCCGATGCAATTTCTGTGTTTCATCGTCACTGTGAAGGTCCAAGGTATACAGTAAACCTGTAGAGGTGCAACGGAATGTAAAAGTGGTGACACAGAAAATGCTCAAATTATAGACAGTAGGCAGACTCAGTCTTCCTGTACTTAAGTCGGCATTGTTTCTCTTATATTTAATTCCGATGCAATTTCTGTGTTTCATCGTCAATGGGAAGGTCCAAGGGATAGAGTAAACCTGCAGAGGTGCATCAGAATGTAAAACTGGTGACACAGGAAACGCACAAAACATAGACAGTATGAGGACTCAGTCTTCGTGTACTTAAGTCGGCATTGTGTCTCTTATATTTAATTCCGATGCAATTTCTGTGTTTCATCGTCAATGGGAAGGTCCAAGGGATACAGTAAACCTGCAGATGTTAATCGGAATGTAAAACTAGTGACACAGGAAACGCTCAAACATAGACAGTAGGAAGAATCAGTCGTCCTGTACTTAAGTCGGCATTGTGTCTCTTATATATAATTCCGATGCAATTTCTGTGTTTCATCGTCAATGGGAAGCTCCAAGGGATACAGTAAACCTGCAGAGGTGCATCGGAATGTAAAACTAGTGACAGAGGAAACGCTCAAAACATAGACAGCAGGAAGACTCAGACTTCCTGTACTTCAGTCGGCATTGTGTCTCTTACATTTAATTCCGATGCAATTTCTGTGTTTCATCGTCGAAGGGAAAGTCCAATGGATACAGTAAACTTGCAGAGGTGCATCGGAATGTAAAACTGGTGACACACGAAACGCCCAAAACGTAGACAGTAGGAAGACTCAGTCTTTCTGTGCTTAAGTCGGCATTGTGTCTCTTATATTTAATTCCGATGCAATTTCTGTGTTTCATCGTCAATGGGAAGTTCCAAGGGCTACAGTAAACCTGCACAGGTGCATCAGAATGTAAAAATGGTGACACAGGAAACGATCACATCATAGACAGTAGGAAGACTCAGTCTTCCTGTACTTAAGTCGGCATTGTGTCTCTTATATTTAATTCCGATGCAATTTCTGTGTTGCATTGTCAATGGGAAGGTCCAAGGGATACAGTAAACCTGCAGAGGTGCAACGGAATGTATAACTAGTGACACAGGAAACGCTCAAAATATAGACAGTAGGAAGACTCAGTCTTCCTGTACATAAGTCGGCATTGTGTCTCTTATATTTATTACCGATGAAATTTCTGTATTTCATCGTAAATGGGAAGGTCCAAGGGATATAGTAAACCTGCAGAGGTGCATCGGAAAGTAAAACTGATGACACAGGATACGCTCAAAACATAGACAGTAGCAGGATTTAGTCTTCCTGTACTTAAGTCGGCATTGTGTCTCTTATATTTAATTTCGATGCAAATTGTGTGTTTCATCGCCAATGGGAAGGTCCAAGGGATACAGTAAACATGCAGAGGTGCATCGGAATGTAAAACTGGTGACACAGGAAACGCTCAAATTATAGACAGTAGGAAGACTCAGTCATCCTGTACTTAAGTCGGCTTGTGTCTCTTATATTTAATTCCGATGCAATTTTTGTGTTTCATCGTCAATGGGAAGGTCCAAGGGATGTAGTAAACCTGCAGAGGTGCATCGGAATGTAAAACTAGTGACACAGGAAACGCTGAAAACATAGACAGTAGGAAGACTCAGTCTTCCTGTACTTAAGTCGGCATTGTGTCTCTTATATTTAATTCCGATGCAATTTCTGTGTTTCATCGTCAATGGGAAGGTCCAAGGGATACATTAAACCGGCAGAGGTGCATCCGAATGTAAAACTGGTGACACAGGAAACGCTCAAAACATTGACCGTACGAAGACTGTATTCGTGTACTTAAGTCGGCATTGTGTCTCTTATATTTAATTCCGATGCAATTTCTGTGTTTCATCGTCAATGGGAAGGTCTAAGGGATACAGTAAACCTGCAGAGGTGCATCGGAATGTAAAACTCGTGACACAGGAAACGCTCAAAAACATAGACAGTAGCAAGACTCAGTCTTCCTGTACTCAAGTCTGCATAGTGTCTCTTATATTTATTTCCGATGAAATTCCTGTGTTTCATCGTGAATGGGAATGTCCAACGGATATAGTAAACCTGCAGAGGTGCATCGGAAATTAAAACTGATGACACAGGAAACGATCAAAACATAGACAGTAGGAAGACTTAGTCTTCCTGTACTTAAGTCGGCATTGTGTCTCTTATATTTAATTCCGATGCAATTTCTGTGTTTCATCGTCAATGGGAAGGTCCAAGGGATACAGTAAACCTGCAGAGGTGCAACGGAATGTATAACTAGTGACACAGGAAACGCTCAAACCATAGACAGTAGGAAGACTCAGTCTTCCTGTACATAAGTCGGCATTGTGTCTCTTGTATTTATTTCCGATGAAATGTCTGTATTTCATCGTGAATGGGAAGGTCCAAGGGATACAGTAAACATGCAGAGGTGCATCGGAATGTAAAACTGGTGACACAGGAAACACTCAAAACATAGACAGTAGCAGGATTTAGTCTTCCTGTACTTAAGTCGGCATTGTGTCTCTTATATTTACTTTCGATGCAAATTGTGTGTTTCATCGCCAATGGGAAGGTCCAAGGGATACAGGAAACCTGCAGAGGTGTATCGGAATGTAAAACTGGTGACACAGGAAACGCTCAAAACATAGACAGTAGGAAGACTCAGTCTTCCTGTACTTCAGTCCGCATAGTGTCTCTTATATTTAATTCCGATGCAATTTCTGTGTTTCATCGTCAATGGGAAGGTCCAAGGGATACAGTAAACCTGCAGAGGTGCATCAGAATGTAAAACTGGTGACACAGGAAGCGCTCAAAACATAGACAGTAGGAAGACTCAGTCTTCCTGTACTTAAGTCGGCATTGTGTCTGTTATATTTAATTCCGATGCAATTTCTGTGTTTTATCGTCAATGGGAAGGTCCAAGGGATACAGTACACCTGCAGAGGTGCATCGGAATGTAAAACTAGTGACACAGGAAACGCTCAAATCATAGACAGTAGGAAGACACTGTCTTCCTGCACTTAAGTCGGCATCGTGTGTCTTATATTTAATTCCGATGCAATCTATGTGTTTCATCGTCAATGGGAAGGTCCAAGGGTTACAGTAAACCTGCAGAGGTGCATCGGAATGTAAAACTCTAACACAGGAAACGCTCAAAACATAGACAGTAGGAAGACTCAGTCTTCCTGTACTCAAGTCGGCATTGTGTCTGTTATATTTATATCCGTTGAAATTTCTGTGTTTCATCGTGAATGGGAAGGTCCAAGGGATATAGTAAACCTGCAGAGGTGCATCAGAAAGTAAAACTGATGACACAGGAAACGCTCAAATCATAGACAGTAGGAAGACTTAGTCTTCCTGTACTTAATTCGGCATTGTGTCTCTTATATTTAATTCCGATGCAATTTCTGTGTTTCATCGTCACTGTGAAGGTCCAAGGGATACAGTAAACCTTTAGAGGTGCAACGGAATGTAAAAGTGGTGACACAGGAAACGCTCAAATTATAGACAGTAGGAAGACTCAGTCTTCCTGTACTTAAGTCGGCATTGTTTCTCTTATATTTAATTCCGTTGCAATTTCTGTGTTTCATCGCCAATGGGAAGGTCCAAGGGATACAGTAAACCTGCAGAGGTGCATCGGAATATAAAACTCGTGACACAGGAAACGCTCAAAACATAGACAGTAGGAAGACTCAGTCTTCCTGTACTTAAGTCGGCATTGTGTCTCATATATTTATTTCCGATGGAATTTCTGTGTTTCATCGTCGCTGTGAAGGTCCAGGGGATACAGTAAACCTGTAGAGGTGCATCGGAACGTAAAACTGGTGACACAGGAAACGCTCAAATTATAGACAGTAGGAAGACACAGTCTTCCTGTACTTAAGTCGGCATTGTGGCTCTTATATTTAATTTCGATGCAATTTGTGTGTATCATCGCCAATGGGAAGGTCCAAGGGATACAGTAAACATGCAGAGGTGCATCGGAATGTAAAACTGGTGACACAGGAAACGCTCAAAACATTGACTGTAAGAAGACTGTTTTCTTGTACTTAAGTCGGCATTGTGTCTCTTATATTCATTTCCGATGTAATTTCTGTGTTACATCGTAACTGTGAAGGTCCAAGGGATACAGTAAACCTGTAGAGGTGCATCGGAATGTAAAACTGGTGACACAGGAAACGCTCAAAAAATTGACCGTACGAATACATTTTTCTTGTACTTAAGTCGGCATTGTGTCTCTTATGTTTAATTTTGATGCTATTTCTGTGTTTCATCGTCAATGGGAATGTCCAAGGGACACAGTAAATCTGCAGAGGTGCATCGGAATGTAAAACTCGTGACACAGGAAACGCTCAAAACATAGACAGTAGCAAGACTCAGTCTTCCTGTACTTAAGTCTGCATTGTGTCTCTTATATTTATTTCCGATGAAATTCCTGTGTTTCATCGTGAATGGGAAGGTCCAAGGGATATAGTAAACCTGCAGAGGTGCATCGGAAAGTAAAACTGATGACACAAGAAACGATCAAATCATAGACAGTAGGAAGACTTAGTCTTCCTGTACTTAAGTCGGCATTGTGTCTCTTATATTTAATTCCGATGCTATTTCTATGTTTCATCGTCACTGTGAAGGTCCAAGGGATACGGTAAACCTGTAGAGGTGCATCAGAATGTAAAACTGGTGACACAGGAAACGCTCAAAACATAGAGAGTAGGAAGACTCAGTCTTCCTGTACTTAAGTCGGCATTGTGTCTCTTATATATAATCCCGATGCAATTTCTGTGTTTCATCGTCAAATGCGAAGGGCCAAGGGATACAGTAAACCTGCAGAGGTGCATCGGAATGTAAAACTTGTGACACAGGAAACGCGTCAAACATAGACAGTAGGGAGACTCAGTCTTCCTGTACTTAAGTCGGCATTGTGTCTCTTATATATAATTCCGATGCAATTTCTGTTTTTCATCGTCAATGGGAAGGTCCAAGGGATACAGTAAACCTGCAGAGGTGCATCGGAATGTAAAACTGATGACACAGGAAACGCTCAAAACATACACCGTACGAAGACTGTTTTCTTGTACTTAAGTCGGCATTGTGTCTCTTATATTTAATTTAGATGCAATTTCTGTGTTTCATCGTCAATGGGAAGGTCCAAGGGATACAGGAAACCTGCAGAGGTGCATCGGAATGTAAAAGTGGTGACACAGGAAACGCTCAAAACATAGACAGTAGGAAGACTCAGTCTTCCTGTACTTAAGTCGGCATTGTGTCTCTTATAATTAATTCCGATGAAAATTCTGTGTTTCATCGTCAATGGGAAGGTCCAAGGGATACAGTAAACCTGCATAGGTGCATCAGAATGTAAAACTGGTGACACAGGAAACGCTCAATACATAGACAGTAGGAAGACTCAGTCTTCCTGTACTTAAGTCGTCATTGTGTCTCTTATTTTTAATTCCGATGTGATTTCTGTGTTTGATCGACAATGGGAAGGTCCAAGGGATACAGTAAACCGGCAGAGGTGCATCGGAATGTAAAACTGGTGACACAGGGAACGCTCAAAAAATTGACCGTACGAATACATTTTTCTTGTACTTAAGTCGGCATTGTGTCTCTTATATTTAATTTTGATGCAATTTCTGTGTTTCATCGTCAATGGGAAGGTCCAAGGGATACAGTAAACCTGCAGACTTGCATCGGAATGTAAAACTTGTGACACAGGTAACGCGTCAAACATAGACAGTAGTAAGTCTCAGTCTTCCTGTACTTAAGTCGGCATTGTGTCGCTTATATATAATCCCGATGCAATTTCTGTGTTTCATCGTCAATGGGAAGGTCCAAGGGATACAGTAAACCTGCAGGCTTGCATCGGAATGTAAAACTTGTGACAAAGGAAACGCGTCAAACATAGACAGTAGGAAGTCTCAGTCTTCCTGTACTTAAGTCGGCATTGTGTCTCTTATATATAATTCCGATGCAATTTCTGTTTTTCATCGTCAATGGGAAGGTCCAATGGATACAGTAAACCTGCAGAGGTGCATCGGAATGTAAAACTGATGACACAGGAAACGCTCAAAACATAGACAGTAGGAAGACTCAGTCTTCCTGTACTTAAGTTGGCATTGTGTCTCTTATATTTAATTCCGATGCAATTTCTGTTTTTCATTGTCAATGGGAAGGTCCAAGGGATACAGTAAACCTGCAGACATGCATCGGAATGTAAAACTAGTGACACAGGAAACGCTCGAAACATAGACAGTAGGAAGACTCAGTCTTCCTGTACTTAAGTCGGCATTGTGTCTCTTATAATTAATTCCGATGAAATTTCTGTGTTTCATCGTCAATGGGAAGGTCCAAGGGATACAGTAAACCTGCATAGGTGCATCAGAATGTAAAACTGGTGACACAGGAAACGCTCAAAACATAGACAGTAGGAAGACTCAGTCTTCCTGTACTTAAGTCGTCATTGTGTCTCTTATTTTTAATTCCGATGTGATTTCTGTGTTTGATCGACAATGGGAAGGTCCAAGGGATACAGTAAACCGGCAGAGGTGCATCGGAATGTAAAACTGGTTACACAGGAAACGCTCAAAAAATTGACCGTACGAATACACTTTTCTTGTACTTAAGTCGGCATTGTGTCTCTTATATTTAATTTTGATGCAATTTCTGTGTTTCATCGTCAATGGGAATGTCCAAGGGACACAGGAAACCTACAGAGGTGCATCAGAATGTAAAACTGGTGACACAGGAAACGCTCAAATCATAGAAAGTGGGAAGACTCAGTCTTCCTGTACTTCAGTCGGCATTGTGTCTCTTATATTTATTTCCGATGAAATTTCTGTGTTTCATCGTGAATGGGAAGGACCAAGGGATATAGTAAACCTGCAGAGGTGCATCGGAAAGTAAAACTGATGACACAGGAAACGCTCAAAACATAGACAGTAGGAAGACTCAGTCTTCCTGTACTTAAGTCGGCATTGTGTCTCTTACATTTAATTCCGATGCAATTTCTGTGTTTCATCGTCAATGGGAAGGTCCAAGGGATACAGTAAACCTGCAGAGGTGCATCGGAATGTAAAACTCGTGACACAGGAAACGCTCAAAACATAGACAGTAGCAAGACTCAGTCTTCCTGTACTTAAGTCTGCATTGTGTCTCTTATATTTATTTCCATTGAAATTCCTGTGTTTCATCGTGAATGGGAAGGTCCAAGGGATATAGTAAACCTGCAGAGGTGCATCGGAAAGTAAAACTGATGACACAGGAAACGATCAAAACATAGACAGTAGGTAGACTTAGTCTTCCTGTACTTAAGTCGTCATTGTGTCTCTTATATTTAATTCCGATGCTATTTCTATGTTTCATCGTCACTGTGAAGGTCCAAGGGATACAGGAAACCTGCAGAGGTGCATCGGAATGTAAAACTGGTGACACAGGAAACGCTCTAAACATAGACAGTAGCAAGACTCAGTCTTCCTGTACTTAAGTCTGCATTGTGTCTCTTATATTTATTTCCATTGAAATTCCTGTGTTTCATCGTGAATGGGAAGGTCCAAGGGATACAGTAAACCAGCAGAGGTGCATCGGAATGTAAAACTGATGACACAGGAAACGCTCAAAACATACACCGTACGAAGACTGTTTTCTTGTACTTAAGTCGGCATTGTGTCTCTTATATTTAATTTAGATGCAATTTCTGTGTTTCATCGTCAATGGGAATGTCCAAGGGATACAGGAAACCTGCAGAGGTGCATCGGAATGTAAAACTGGTGACACAGGAAACGCTCAAAACATAGACAGTAGGAAGACTCAGTCTTCCTGTACTTAAGTCGGCATTGTGTCTCTTATATTTAATTCCGATGCAATTTCTGTGTTTCATCGTCAATGGGAAGGTCCAAGTGATACAGTAAACCTGCAAAGGTGCATCAGAATGTAAAACTGGTGACACAGGAAACGCTCAAACATAGACAGTAGGTAGACTCAGTCTTCCTGTAGTTAAGTCGGCATTGTGTCTCTTATATTTAATTCCGATGCAGTTTCTGTGTTTCATCGTCAATGGGAAGGTCCAAGGGATACAGTAAACCGGCAGAGGTGCATCCGAATGTAAAACTGGTGTCACAGGAAACGCTCACAACATTGACCGTACGAAGACTGTTTTCTTGTACTTAAGTCGGCATTGTGTCTCTTATATTTAATTTCGATGCAATTTCTGTGTTTCATCGTCAATGGGAAGGTCCAAGGGATACAGTAAACCTGCAGAGGTGCATCGGAATGTAAAACTCGTGACACAGGAAACGCTCAAAAACATAGACAGTAGCAAGACTCAGTCTTCCTGTACTTGAGTCAGCATAGTGTCTCTTATATTTATTTCCGATGAAAGTCCTGTGTTTCATCGTGAATGGGAAGGTCCAAAGGATATAGTAAACCTGCAGAGGTGCATCGGAAAGTAAAACTGATGATACAGGAAACGATCAAAACATAGACAGTAGGAAGACTTAGTCTTCCTGTACTTGTCAGCATTGTGTCTCTTATATTTAATTCCGATGCAATTTCTGTGTTTCATCGTCAATGGGAAGGTCCAATGGATACAGTAAACCTGCAGAGGTGCATCGGAAAGTAAAACTGATGACACAGGATACGCTCAAAACATAGACAGTAGCTGGATTTAGTCTTCCTGTACTTAAGTAGCATTCTGTCTCTTATATTTAATTCCGATGCAATTTCTGTGTTGCATCGTCAATGGGAAGGTCCAAGGGATACAGTAAACCTGCAGAGGTGCAACGGAATGTATAACTAGTGACACAGGAAAGGCTCAAATTATAGACAGTAGGAAGACTCAGTCATCCTGTACTTAAGTCGGCTTGTGTCTCTTATATTTAATTCCGATGCAATTTCTGTGTTTCATCGTCAATGGGAAGGTCCAATGGATATAGTAAACATGCAGAGGTGCATCGGAATGTAAAACTGGTGACACAGGAAACGCTCAAATTATAGACAGTAGGAAGTCTCAGTCATCCTGTACTTAAGTCGGCTTGTGTCTCTTATATTTAATTCCGATGCAATTTTTGTGTTTCATCGTCAATGGGAAGGTCCAAGGGATACAGTAAACCTGCAGAGTTGCATCAGAATGTAAAACTGGTGACACAGGAAACGCTCAAATCATAGACAGTAGGAAGACTCAGTCTTCCTGTACTTAAGTCGGCATTGTGTCTCTTATATTTAATTCCGATGCAATTTCTGTGTTTTATCGTCAATGGGAAAGTCCAAGGGATGCAGTAAACCTGCAGAGGTGCATCGGAATGTAAAACTAGTGACACAGGAAACGCTCAAAACATAGACAGTAGGAAGACTCAGTCTTCCTGTACTTAAGTCGGCATTGTGTCTCTTATATTTAATTCCGATGCAATTTCTGTGTTTCATCGTCAATGGGAAGGTCCAAGGGATACAGTAAACCTGCAGAGGTGCATCGGAATGTAAAACTCGTGACACAGGAAACGCTCAAAACATAGACAGTAGCAAGACTCAGTCTTCCTGTACTTAAGTTTGCATTGTGTCTCTTATATTTATTTCCGATGAAATTCCTGTGTTTCATCGTGAGTGGGAAGGTCCAAGTGATATAGTAAACCTGCAGAGGAGCATCGGAAAGTAAAACTGATGACACAGGAAACGATCAAAACATAGAAAGTAGGAAGACTTAGTCTTCCTGTACTTAAGTCGGCATTGTGTCTCTTATATTTAATTCCGATGCTATTTCTGTGTTTCATCGTCACTGTGAAGGTCCAAGGGATACAGTAAACCTGTAGAGGTGCATCAGAATGTAAAACTGGTGACACTGGAAACGCTCAAATTATAGACAGTAGGAAGACTCAGTCTTCCTGTACTTAAGTCGGCAATGTTTCTCTTATATTTAATTCCGATGCAATTTCTGTGTTTCATCGTCAATGGGAAGGTCCAAGGGATACAGTAAACCTGCAGAGGTGCATCAGAATGTAAAACTGGTGACACCGGAAACGCTCAAATCATAGAGAGTGTGAAGACTCAGTCTTCCTGTACTTAAGTCGGCATTGTGTCTCTTATATATAATTCCGATGCAATTTCTGTTTTTCATCGTCAATGGGAAGGTCCAAGGGATACAGTAAACCTGCAGAGGTGCATCGGAATGTAAAACTGATGACACAGGAAACGCTCAAAGCATACACCGTACGAAGACTGTTTTCTTGTACTTAAGTCGGCATTGTGTCTCTTATATTTAATTTAGATGCAATTTCTGTGTTTCATCGTCAATGGGAAGGTCCAAGGGATACAGGAAACCTGCAGAGGTGCAACAGAATGTAAAACTGGTGACACAGGAAACGCTCAAACATAGACAGTAGGTAGACTCAGTCTTCCTGTAGTTAAGTCGGCATTGTGTCTCTTATATTTAATTCCGATGCAGTTTCTGTGTTTCATCGTCAATGGGAAGGTCCAAGGGATACAGTAAACCGGCAGAGGTGCATCCGAATGTAAAACTGGTGTCACAGGAAACGCTCACAACATTGACCGTACGAAGACTGTTTTCTTGTACTTAAGTCGGCATTGTGTCTCTTATATTTAATTTCGATGCAATTTCTGTGTTTCATCGTCAATGGGAAGGTCCAAGGGATACAGTAAACCTGCAGAGGTGCATCGGAATGTAAAACTCGTGACACAGGAAACGCTCAAAAACATAGACAGTAGCAAGACTCAGTCTTCCTGTACTTGAGTCAGCATAGTGTCTCTTATATTTATTTCCGATGAAAGTCCTGTGTTTCATCGTGAATGGGAAGGTCCAAAGGATATAGTAAACCTGCAGAGGTGCATCGGAAAGTAAAACTGATGACACAGGAAACGATCAAAACATAGACAGTAGGAAGACTTAGTCTTCCTGTACTTGTCAGCATTGTGTCTCTTATATTTAATTCCGATGCAATTTCTGTGTTTCATCGTCAATGGGAAGGTCCAATGGATACAGTAAACCTGCAGAGGTGCATCGGAAAGTAAAACTGATGACACAGGATACGCTCAAAACATAGACAGTAGCTGGATTTAGTCTTCCTGTACTTAAGTAGCATTCTGTCTCTTATATTTAATTCCGATGCAATTTCTGTGTTGCATCGTCAATGGGAAGGTCCAAGGGATACAGTAAACCTGCAGAGGTGCAACGGAATGTATAACTAGTGACACAGGAAAGGCTCAAATTATAGACAGTAGGAAGACTCAGTCATCCTGTACTTAAGTCGGCTTGTGTCTCTTATATTTAATTCCGATGCAATTTCTGTGTTTCATCGTCAATGGGAAGGTCCAATGGATATAGTAAACATGCAGAGGTGCATCGGAATGTAAAACTGGTGACACAGGAAACGCTCAAATTATAGACAGTAGGAAGACTCAGTCATCCTGTGCTTAAGTCGGCTTGTGTCTCTTATATTTAATTCCGATGCAATTTTTGTGTTTCATCGTCAATGGGAAGGTCCAAGGGATACAGTAAACCTGCAGAGGTGCATCAGAATGTAAAACTGGTGACACAGGAAACGCTCAAATCATAGACAGTAGGAAGACTCAGTCTTCCTGTACTTAAGTCGGCATTGTGTCTCTTATATTTAATTCCGATGCAATTTCTGTGTTTTATCGTCAATGGGAAGGTCCAAGGGATGCAGTAAACCTGCAGAGGTGCATCGGAATGTAAAACTAGTGACACAGGAAACGCTCAAAACATAGACAGTAGGAAGACTCAGTCTTCGTGTACTTAAGTCGGCATTGTGTCTCTTATATTTAATTCCGATGCAATTTCTGTGTTTCATCGTCAATGGGAAGGTCCAAGGGATACAGTAAACCTGCAGAGGTGCATCGGAATGTAAAACTCGTGACACAGGAAACGCTCAAAACATAGACAGTAGCAAGACTCAGTCTTCCTGTACTTAAGTTTGCATTGTGTCTCTTATATTTATTTCCGATGAAATTCCTGTGTTTCATCGTGAGTGGGAAGGTCCAAGTGATATAGTAAACCTGCAGAGGAGCATCGGAAAGTAAAACTGATGACACAGGAAACGATCAAAACATAGACAGTAGGAAGACTTAGTCTTCCTGTACTTAAGTCGGCATTGTGTCTCTTATATTTAATTCCGATGCTATTTCTGTGTTTCATCGTCACTGTGAAGGTCCAAGGGATACAGTAAACCTGTAGAGGTGCATCAGAATGTAAAACTGGTGACACTAAAAACGCTCAAATTATAGACAGTAGGAAGACTCAGTCTTCCTGTACTTAAGTCGGCAATGTTTCTCTTATATTTAATTCCGATGCAATTTCTGTGTTTCATCGTCAATGGGAAGGTCCAAGGGATACAGTAAACCTGCAGAGGTGCATCAGAATGTAAAACTGGTGACACCGGAAACGCTCAAATCATAGAGAGTGTGAAGACTCAGTCTTCCTGTACTTAAGTCGGCATTGTGTCTCTTATATATAATTCCGATGCAATTTCTGTTTTTCATCGTCAATGGGAAGGTCCAAGGGATACAGTAAACCTGCAGAGGTGCATCGGAATGTAAAACTGATGACACAGGAAACGCTCAAAGCATACACCATACGAAGACTGTTTTCTTGTACTTAAGTCGGCATTGTGTCTCTTATATTTAATTTAGATGCAATTTCTGTGTTTCATCGTCAATGGGAAGGTCCAAGGGATACAGGAAACCTGCAGAGGTGCAACAGAATGTAAAACTGGTGACACAGGAAAGGCTCAAAACGTAGACAGTAGGAAGACTCAGTCTTCCTGTACTTAAGTCGGCATTGTGTCTCTTATATTTAATTCCGATGCAATTTCTGTTTTTCATCGTCAATGGGAAGATCCAAGGGAAACAGTAAACCTGCAGAGGTGCATCGGAATGTAAAACTAGTGACACAGGAAACGATCGAAACATAGACAGTAGGAAGACTCAGTCTTCCTGTACTTAAGTCGGCATTGTGTCTCTTATATTTAATTCCGATGCAATTTCTGTGTTTCATCGTCAATGGGAATGTCCAAGGGATACGGTAAACCTGTAGAGGTGCATCAGAATGTAAAACTGGTGACACAGGAAACGCTCAAAACATAGAGAATAGGAAGACTCAGTCTTCCTGTACTTAAGTCGGCATTGTGTCTCTTATATATAATCCCGATGCAATTTCTGTGTTTCATCGTCAATGCGAAGGTCCAAGGGATACAGTAAACCTGCAGCGGTGCATCGGAATGTAAAACTTGTGACACAGGAAACGCGTCAAACATAGACAGTAGGAAGACTCAGTCTTCCTGTACTTAAGTCGGCATTGTGTCTCTTATATATAATTCCGATGCAATTTCTGTTTTTCATCGTCAATGGGAAGGTCCAAGGGATACAGTAAACCTGCAGAGGTGCATCGGAATGTAAAACTGATGACACAGGAAACGCTCAAAACATACACCGTACGAAGACTGTTTTCTTGTACTTAAGTCGGCATTGTGTCTCTTATATTTAATTTAGATGCAATTTCTGTGTTTCATCGTCAATGGGAAGGTCCAAGGGATACAGGAAACCTACAGAGGTGCATCAGAATGTAAAACTGGTGACACAGGAAACGCTCAAATCATAGACAGTAGCAAGACTCAGTCTTCCTGTACTTAAGTCGGCATTGTGTCTCTTATATTTATTTCCATTGAAATTCCTGTGTTTCATCGTGAATGGGAAGGTCCAAGGGATATAGTAAACCTGCAGAGGTGCATCGGAAAGTAAAACTGATGACACAGGAAACGATCAAAACATAGACAGTAGGTAGACTTAGTCTTCCTGTACTTAAGTCGTCATTGTGTCTCTTATATTTAATTCCGATGCTATTTCTATGTTTCATCGTCACTGTGAAGGTCCAAGGGATACGGTAAACCTGTAGAGGTGCATCAGAATGTAAAACTGGTGACACAGGAAACGCTCAAATTATAGACAGTAGGAAGACTCAGTCTCCCTGTACTTAAGTCGGCATTGTTTCTCTTATATTTAATGCCGATGCAATTTCTGTGTTTCATCGTCAATGGGAAGGTCCAAGAGATACAGTAAACCTGCAGAGGTGCATCAGAATGTAAAACTGGTGACACAGGAAACGCTCAAAACATAGAGAGTAGGAAGACTCAGTCTTCCTGTACTTAAGTCGGCATTGTGTCTCTTATATATAATCCCGATGCAATTTCTGTGTTTCATCGTCAATGCGAAGGTCCAAGGGATACAGTAAACCTGCAGAGGTGCATCGGAATGTAAAACTTGTGACACAGGAAACGCGTCAAACATAGACAGTAGGAAGACTCAGTCTTCCTGTACTTAAGTCGGCATTGTGTCTCTTATATATAATTCCGATGCAATTTCTGTTTTTCATCGTCAATGGGAAGGTCCAAGGGATACAGTAAACCTGCAGAGGTGCATCGGAATGTAAAACTGATGACACAGGAAACGCTCAAAGCATACACCGTACGAAGACTGTTTTCTTGTACTTAAGTCGGCATTGTGTCTCTTATATTTAATTTAGATGCAATTTCTGTGTTTCATCGTCAATGGGAAGGTCCAAGGGATACAGGAAACCTGCAGAGGTGCAACAGAATGTAAAACTGGTGACACAGGAAACGCTCAAACATAGACAGTAGGTAGACTCAGTCTTCCTGTAGTTAAGTCGGCATTGTGTCTCTTATATTTAATTCCGATGCAGTTTCTGTGTTTCATCGTCAATGGGAAGGTCCAAGGGATACAGTAAACCGGCAGAGGTGCATCCGAATGTAAAACTGGTGTCACAGGAAACGCTCACAACATTGACCGTACGAAGACTGTTTTCTTGTACTTAAGTCGGCATTGTGTCTCTTATATTTAATTTCGATGCAATTTCTGTGTTTCATCGTCAATGGGAAGGTCCAAGGGATACAGTAAACCTGCAGAGGTGCATCGGAATGTAAAACTCGTGACACAGGAAACGCTCAAAAACATAGACAGTAGCAAGACTCAGTCTTCCTGTACTTGAGTCAGCATAGTGTCTCTTATATTTATTTCCGATGAAAGTCCTGTGTTTCATCGTGAATGGGAAGGTCCAAAGGATATAGTAAACCTGCAGAGGTGCATCGGAAAGTAAAACTGATGACACAGGAAACGATCAAAACATAGACAGTAGGAAGACTTAGTCTTCCTGTACTTGTCAGCATTGTGTCTCTTATATTTAATTCCGATGCAATTTCTGTGTTTCATCGTCAATGGGAAGGTCCAATGGATACAGTAAACCTGCAGAGGTGCATCGGAAAGTAAAACTGATGACACAGGATACGCTCAAAACATAGACAGTAGCTGGATTTAGTCTTCCTGTACTTAAGTAGCATTCTGTCTCTTATATTTAATTCCGATGCAATTTCTGTGTTGCATCGTCAATGGGAAGGTCCAAGGGATACAGTAAACCTGCAGAGGTGCAACGGAATGTATAACTAGTGACACAGGAAAGGCTCAAATTATAGACAGTAGGAAGACTCAGTCATCCTGTACTTAAGTCGGCTTGTGTCTCTTATATTTAATTCCGATGCAATTTCTGTGTTTCATCGTCAATGGGAAGGTCCAATGGATATAGTAAACATGCAGAGGTGCATCGGAATGTAAAACTGGTGACACAGGAAACGCTCAAATTATAGACAGTAGGAAGACTCAGTCATCCTGTGCTTAAGTCGGCTTGTGTCTCTTATATTTAATTCCGATGCAATTTTTGTGTTTCATCGTCAATGGGAAGGTCCAAGGGATACAGTAAACCTGCAGAGGTGCATCAGAATGTAAAACTGGTGACACAGGAAACGCTCAAATCATAGACAGTAGGAAGACTCAGTCTTCCTGTACTTAAGTCGGCATTGTGTCTCTTATATTTAATTCCGATGCAATTTCTGTGTTTTATCGTCAATGGGAAGGTCCAAGGGATGCAGTAAACCTGCAGAGGTGCATCGGAATGTAAAACTAGTGACACAGGAAACGCTCAAAACATAGACAGTAGGAAGACTCAGTCTTCCTGTACTTAAGTCGGCATTGTGTCTCTTATATTTAATTCCGATGCAATTTCTGTGTTTCATCGTCAATGGGAAGGTCCAAGGGATACAGTAAACCTGCAGAGGTGCATCGGAATGTAAAACTCGTGACACAGGAAACGCTCAAAACATAGACAGTAGCAAGACTCAGTCTTCCTGTACTTAAGTTTGCATTGTGTCTCTTATATTTATTTCCGATGAAATTCCTGTGTTTCATCGTGAGTGGGAAGGTCCAAGTGATATAGTAAACCTGCAGAGGAGCATCGGAAAGTAAAACTGATGACACAGGAAACGATCAAAACATAGACAGTAGGAAGACTTAGTCTTCCTGTACTTAAGTCGGCATTGTGTCTCTTATATTTAATTCCGATGCTATTTCTGTGTTTCATCGTCACTGTGAAGGTCCAAGGGATACAGTAAACCTGTAGAGGTGCATCAGAATGTAAAACTGGTGACACTGGAAACGCTCAAATTATAGACAGTAGGAAGACTCAGTCTTCCTGTACTTAAGTCGGCAATGTTTCTCTTATATTTAATTCCGATGCAATTTCTGTGTTTCATCGTCAATGGGAAGGTCCAAGGGATACAGTAAACCTGCAGAGGTGCATCAGAATGTAAAACTGGTGACACCGGAAACGCTCAAATCATAGAGAGTGTGAAGACTCAGTCTTCCTGTACTTAAGTCGGCATTGTGTCTCTTATATATAATTCCGATGCAATTTCTGTTTTTCATCGTCAATGGGAAGGTCCAAGGGATACAGTAAACCTGCAGAGGTGCATCGGAATGTAAAACTGATGACACAGGAAACGCTCAAAGCATACACCATACGAAGACTGTTTTCTTGTACTTAAGTCGGCATTGTGTCTCTTATATTTAATTTAGATGCAATTTCTGTGTTTCATCGTCAATGGGAAGGTCCAAGGGATACAGGAAACCTGCAGAGGTGCAACAGAATGTAAAACTGGTGACACAGGAAAGGCTCAAAACGTAGACAGTAGGAAGACTCAGTCTTCCTGTACTTAAGTCGGCATTGTGTCTCTTATATTTAATTCCGATGCAATTTCTGTTTTTCATCGTCAATGGGAAGATCCAAGGGATACAGTAAACCTGCAGAGGTGCATCGGAATGTAAAACTAGTGACACAGGAAACGATCGAAACATAGACAGTAGGAAGACTCAGTCTTCCTGTACTTAAGTCGGCATTGTGTCTCTTATATTTAATTCCGATGCAATTTCTGTGTTTCATCGTCAATGGGAATGTCCAAGGGATACGGTAAACCTGTAGAGGTGCATCAGAATGTAAAACTGGTGACACAGGAAACGCTCAAAACATAGAGAATAGGAAGACTCAGTCTTCCTGTACTTAAGTCGGCATTGTGTCTCTTATATATAATCCCGATGCAATTTCTGTGTTTCATCGTCAATGCGAAGGTCCAAGGGATACAGTAAACCTGCAGCGGTGCATCGGAATGTAAAACTTGTGACACAGGAAACGCGTCAAACATAGACAGTAGGAAGACTCAGTCTTCCTGTACTTAAGTCGGCATTGTGTCTCTTATATATAATTCCGATGCAATTTCTGTTTTTCATCGTCAATGGGAAGGTCCAAGGGATACAGTAAACCTGCAGAGGTGCATCGGAATGTAAAACTGATGACACAGGAAACGCTCAAAACATACACCGTACGAAGACTGTTTTCTTGTACTTAAGTCGGCATTGTGTCTCTTATATTTAATTTAGATGCAATTTCTGTGTTTCATCGTCAATGGGAAGGTCCAAGGGATACAGGAAACCTACAGAGGTGCATCAGAATGTAAAACTGGTGACACAGGAAACGCTCAAATCATAGACAGTAGCAAGACTCAGTCTTCCTGTACTTAAGTCGGCATTGTGTCTCTTATATTTATTTCCATTGAAATTCCTGTGTTTCATCGTGAATGGGAAGGTCCAAGGGATATAGTAAACCTGCAGAGGTGCATCGGAAAGTAAAACTGATGACACAGGAAACGATCAAAACATAGACAGTAGGTAGACTTAGTCTTCCTGTACTTAAGTCGTCATTGTGTCTCTTATATTTAATTCCGATGCTATTTCTATGTTTCATCGTCACTGTGAAGGTCCAAGGGATACGGTAAACCTGTGGAAGTGCATCAGAATGTAAAACTGGTGACACAGGAAACGCTCAAATTATAGACAGTAGGAAGACTCAGTCTCCCTGTACTTAAGTCGGCATTGTTTCTCTTATATTTAATGCCGATGCAATTTCTGTGTTTCATCGTCAATGGGAAGGTCCAAGAGATACAGTAAACCTGCAGAGGTGCATCAGAATGTAAAACTGGTGACACAGGAAACGCTCAAAACATAGAGAGTAGGAAGACTCAGTCTTCCTGTACTTAAGTCGGCATTGTGTCTCTTATATATAATCCCGATGCAATTTCTGTGTTTCATCGTCAATGCGAAGGTCCAAGGGATACAGTAAACCTGCAGAGGTGCATCGGAATGTAAAACTTGTGACACAGGAAACGCGTCAAACATAGACAGTAGGAAGACTCAGTCTTCCTGTACTTAAGTCGGCATTGTGTCTCTTATATATAATTCCGATGCAATTTCTGTTTTTCATCGTCAATGGGAAGGTCCAAGGGATACAGTAAACCTGCAGAGGTGCATCGGAATGTAAAACTGATGACACAGGAAACGCTCAAAACGTACACCGTACGAAGACTGTTTTCTTGTACTTAAGTCGGCATTGTGACTCTTATATTTAATTTAGATGCAATTTCTGTGTTTCATCGTCAATGGGAAGGTCCAAGGGATACAGGAAACCTGCAGAGGTGCATCGGAATGTAAAACTGGTGACACAGGAAACGCTCAAAACATAGACAGTAGGAAGACTCAGTCTTCCTGTACTTAAGTCGGCATTGTGTCTCTTATATTTAATTCCGATGCAATTTCTGTGTTTCATCGTCAATGGGAAGGTCCAAGGGATACAGTAAACCTGCAAAAGTGCATCAGAATGTAAAACTGGTGACACAGGAAACGCTCAAACATAGACAGTAGGTAGACTCAGTCTTCCTGTAGTTAAGTCGGCATTGTGTCTCTTATATTTAATTCCGATGCAGTTTCTGTGTTTCATCGTCAATGGGAAGGTCCAAGGGATACAGTAAACCGGCAGAGGTGCATCCGAATGTAAAACTGGTGTCACAGGAAACGCTCACAACATTGACCGTACGAAGACTGTTTTCTTGTACTTAAGTCGGCATTGTGTCTCTTATATTTAATTTCGATGCAATTTCTGTGTTTCATCGTCAATGGGAAGGTCCAAGGGATACAGTAAACCTGCAGAGGTGCATCGGAATGTAAAACTCGTGACACAGGAAACGCTCAAAAACATAGACAGTAGCAAGACTCAGTCTTCCTGTACTTGAGTCAGCATAGTGTCTCTTATATTTATTTCCGATGAAAGTCCTGTGTTTCATCGTGAATGGGAAGGTCCAAAGGATATAGTAAACCTGCAGAGGTGCATCGGAAAGTAAAACTGATGACACAGGAAACGATCAAAACATAGACAGTAGGAAGACTTAGTCTTCCTGTACTTGTCAGCATTGTGTCTCTTATATTTAATTCCGATGCAATTTCTGTGTTTCATCGTCAATGGGAAGGTCCAATGGATACAGTAAACCTGCAGAGGTGCATCGGAAAGTAAAACTGATGACACAGGATACGCTCAAAGCATAGACAGTAGCTGGATTTAGTCTTCCTGTACTTAAGTAGCATTCTGTCTCTTATATTTAATTCCGATGCAATTTCTGTGTTGCATCGTCAATGGGAAGGTCCAAGGGATACAGTAAACCTGCAGAGGTGCAACGGAATGTATAACTAGTGACACAGGAAAGGCTCAAATTATAGACAGTAGGAAGACTCAGTCATCCTGTACTTAAGTCGGCTTGTGTCTCTTATATTTAATTCCGATGCAATTTCTGTGTTTCATCGTCAATGGGAAGGTCCAATGGATATAGTAAACATGCAGAGGTGCATCGGAATGTAAAACTGGTGACACAGGAAACGCTCAAATTATAGACAGTAGGAAGACTCAGTCATCCTGTACTTAAGTCGGCTTGTGTCTCTTATATTTAATTCCGATGCAATTTTTGTGTTTCATCGTCAATGGGAAGGTCCAAGGGATACAATAAACCTGCAGAGGTGCATCAGAATGTAAAACTGGTGACACAGGAAACGCTCAAATCATAGACAGTAGGAAGACTCAGTCTTCCTGTACTTAAGTCGGCATTGTGTCTCTTATATTTAATTCCGATGCAATTTCTGTGTTTTATCGTCAATGGGAAGGTCCAAGGGATGCAGTAAACCTGCAGAGGTGCATCGGAATGTAAAACTAGTGAAACAGGAAACGCTCAAAACATAGACAGTAGGAAGACTCAGTCTTCCTGTACTTAAGTCGTCATTGTGTCTCTTATTTTTATTTCCGATGTGATTTCTGTGTTTGATCGACAATGGGAAGGTCCAAGGGATACAGTAAACCGGCAGAGGTGCATCGGAATGTAAAACTGGTGACACAGGAAACGCTCAAAAAATTGACCGTACGAATACATTTTTCTTGTACTTAAGTCGGCATTGTGTCTCTTATATTTAATTTTGATGCAATTTCTGTGTTTCATCGTCAATGGGAATGTCCAAGGGACACAGGAAACCTACAGAGGTGCTTCAGAATGTAAAACTGGTGACACAGGAAACGCTCAAATCATAGAAAGTGGGAAGACTCAGTCTTCCTGTACTTCAGTCGGCATTGTGTCTCTTATATTTATTTCCGATGAAATTTCTGTGTTTCATCGTGAATGGGAAGGACCAAGGGATATAGTAAACCTGCAGAGGTGCATCGGAAAGTAAAACTGATGACACAGGAAACGCTCAAAACATAGACAGTAGGAAGACTCAGTCTTCCTGTACTTAAGTCGGCATTGTGTCTCTTACATTTAATTCCGATGCAATTTCTGTGTTTCATCGTCAATGGGAAGGTCCAAGGGATACAGTAAACCTGCAGAGGTGCATCGGAATGTAAAACTCGTGACACAGGAAACGCTCAAAACATAGACAGTAGCAAGACTCAGTCTTCCTGTACTTAAGTCTGCATTGTGTCTCTTATATTTATTTCCGATGAAATTCCTGTGTTTCATCGTGAATGGGAAGGTCCAAGGGATATAGTAAACCTGCAGAGGTGCATCGGAAAGTAAAACTGATGACACAGGAAACGATCAAAACATAGACAGTAGGAAGACTTAGTCTTCCTGTACTTAAGTCGGCATTGTGTCTCTTATATTTAATTCCGATGCTATTTCTATGTTTCATCGTCACTGTGAAGGTCCAAGGGATACGGTAAACCTGTAGAGGTGCATCAGAATGTAAAACTGGTGACACAGGAAACGCTCAAATTATAGACAGTAGGAAGACTCAGTCTCCCTGTACTTAAGTCGGCATTGTTTCTCTTATATTTAATTTAGATGCAATTTCTGTGTTTCATCGTCAATGGGATGGTCCAAGGGATACAGGAAACCTGCAGAGGTGCATCGGAATGTAAAACTGGTGACACAGGAAACGCTCAAAACATAGACAGTAGGAAGACTCAGTCTTCCTGTACTTAAGTCGGCATTGTGTCTCTTATATTTAATTCCGATGCAATTTCTGTGTTTCATCGTCAATGGGAAGGTCCAAGGGATACAGTAAACCTGCAAAGGTGCATCAGAATGTAAAACTGGTGACACAGGAAACGCTCAAACATAGACAGTAGGTAGACTCAGTCTTCCTGTAGTTAATTCGGCATTGTGTCTCTTATATTTAATTCCGATGCAGTTTCTGTGTTTCATCGTCAATGGGAAGGTCCAAGGGATACAGTAAACCGGCAGAGGTGCATCCGAATGTAAAACTGGTGTCACAGGAAACTCTCAAAACATTGACCGTACGAAGACTGTTTTCTTGTACTTAAGTCGGCATTGTGTCTCTTATATTTAATTTCGATGCAATTTCTGTGTTTCATCGTCAATGGGAATGTCCAAGGGACACAGTAAACCTGCAGAGGTGCATCGGAATGCAAAACTCGTGACACAGGAAACGCTCAAAACATAGACAGTAGCTAGACTCAGTCTTCCTGTACTTAAGTCTGCATTGTGTCTCTTATATTTATTTCCGATGAAATTCCTGTGTTTCATCGTGAATGGGAAGGTCCAAGGGATATAGTAAACCTGCAGAGGTGCATCGGAAAGTAAAACTGATGACACAGGAAACGATCAAATCATAGACAGTAGGAAGACTTAGTCTTCCTGTACTTAAGTCGGCATTGTGTCTCTTATATATAATTCCGATGCTATTTCTATGTTTCATCGTCACTGTGAAGGTCCAAGGGATACGGTAAACCTGTAGAGGTGCATCAGAATGTAAAACTGGTGACACAGGAAACGCTCAAAACATAGAGAATAGGAAGACTCAGTCTTCCTGTACTTAGGTCGGCATTGTGTCTCTTATATATAATCCCGACGCAATTTCTGTGTTTCATCGTCAATGCGAAGGTCCAAGGGATACAGTAAACCTGCAGCGGTGCATCGGAATGTAAAACTTGTGACACAGGAAACACGTCAAACATAGACAGTAGGAAGACTCAGTCTTCCTGTACTTAAGTCGGCATTGTGTCTCTTATATATAATTCCGATGCAATTTCTGTTTTTCATCGTCAATGGGAAGGTCCAAGGGATACAGTAAACCTGCAGAGGTGCATCGGAATGTAAAACTGATGACACAGGAAACGCTCAAAACATACACCGTTCGAAGACTGTTTTCTTGTACTTAAGTCGGCATTGTGTCTCTTATATTTAATTTAGATGCAATTTCTGTGTTTCATCGTCAATGGGAAGGTCCAAGGGATACAGGAAACCTGCAGAGGTGCATCGGAATGTAAAACTGGTGACACAGGAAACGCTCAAAACATAGACAGTAGGAAGACTCAGTCTTCCTGTACTTAAGTCGGCATTGTGTCTCTTATAATTAATTCCGATGAAATTTCTGTGTTTCATCGTCAATGGGAAGGTCCAAGGAATACAGTAAACCTGCATAGGTGCATCAGAATGTAAAACTGGTGACACAGGAAACGCTCAAAACATAGACAGTAGGAAGACTCAATCTTCCTGTACTTAAGTCGTCATTGTGTCTCGTATTTTTAATTCCGATGTGATTTCTGTGTTTGATCGACAATGGGAAGGTCCAAGGGATACAGTAAACTGGCAGAGGTGCATCGGAATGTAAAACTGGTGACACAGGAAACGCTCAAAAAATTGACCGTACGAATACATTTTTCTTGTACTTAAGTCGGCATTGTGTCTCTTATATTTAATTTTGATGCAATTTCTGTGTTTCATCGTCAATGGGAATGTCCAAGGGACACAGGAAACCTACAGAGGTGCATCAGAATGTAAAACTGGTGACACAGGAAACGCTCAAATCATAGAAAGTGGGAAGACTCAGTCTTCCTGTACTTCAGTCGGCATTGTGTCTCTTATATTTATTTCCGATGAAATTTCTGTGTTTCATCGTGAATGGGAAGGACCAAGGGATATAGTAAACCTGCAGAGGTGCATCGGAAAGTAAAACTGATGACACAGGAAACGCTCAAAACATAGACAGTAGGAAGACTCGGTCTTCCTGTACTTAAGTCGGCATTGTGTCTCTTACATTTAATTCCGATGCAATTTCTGTGTTTCATCGTCAATGGGAAGGTCCAAGGGATACAGTAAACCTGCAGAGGTGCATCGGAATGTAAAACTCGTGACACAGGAAACGCTCAAAACATAGACAGTAGCAAGACTCAGTCTTCCTGTACTTAAGTCTGCATTGTGTCTCTTATATTTATTTCCGATGAAATTCCTGTGTTTCATCGTGAATGGGAAGGTCCAAGGGATATAGTAAACCTGCAGAGGTGCATCGGAAAGTAAAACTGATGACACAGGAAACGATCAAAACATAGACAGTAGGAAGACTTAGTCTTCCTGTACTTAAGTCGGCATTGTGTCTCTTATATTTAATTCCGATGCTATTTCTATGTTTCATCGTCACTGTGAAGGTCCAAGGGATACGGTAAAACTGTAGAGGTGCATCAGAATGTAAAACTGGTGACACAGGAAACGCTCAAATTATAGACAGTAGGAAGACTCAGTCTCCCTGTACTTAAGTCGGCATTGTTTCTCTTATATTTAATGCCGATGCAATTTCTGTGTTTCATCGTCAATGGGAAGGTCCAAGAGATACAGTAAACCTGCAGAGGTGCATCGGAATGTAAAACTGGTGACACAGGAAACGCGTCAAACATAGACAGTAGGAAGACTCAGTCTTCCTGTACTTAAGTCGGCATTGTGTCTCTTATATATAATTCCGATGCAATTTCTGTTTTTCATCGTCAATGGGAAGGTCCAAGGGATACAGTAAACCTGCAGAGGTGCATCGGAATGTAAAATTGATGACACAGGAAACGCTCAAAACATACACCGTACGAAGACTGTTTTCTTGTACTTAAGTCGGCATTGTGTCTCTTATATTTAATTCCGATGCAATTTCTGTGTTTCATCGTCAATGGGAAGGTCCAAGGGATACAGTAAACCTGCAAACGTGCATCAGAATGTAAAACTGGTGACACAGGAAACGCTCAAACATAGACAGTAGGTAGACTCAGTCTTCCTGTAGTTAATTCGGCATTGTGTCTCTTATATTTAATTCCGATGCAGTTTCTGTGTTTCATCGTCAATGGGAAGGTCCAAGGGATACAGTAAACCGGCAAAGGTGCATCCGAATGTAAAACTGGTGTCACAGGAAACTCTCAAAACATTGACCGTACGAAGACTGTTTTCTTGTACTTAAGTCGGCATTGTGTCTCTTATATTTAATTTCGATGCAATTTCTGTGTTTCATCGTCACTGGGAAGGTCCAAGGGATACAGTAAACCTGCAGAGGTGCATCGGAATGTAAAACTCGTGACACAGGAAACGCTCAAAAACATAGACAGTAGCAAGACTCAGTCTTCCTGTACTTGAGTCAGCATAGTGTTTCTTATATTTATTTCCGATGAAATTCCTGTGTATCATCGTGAATGGGAAGGTCCAAAGGATATAGTAAACCTGCAGAGGTGCATCGGAAAGTAAAACTGATGACACAGGAAACGATCAAAACATAGACAGTAGGAAGACTTAGTCTTCCTGTACTTAAGTCAGCATTGTGTCTCTTATATTTAATTCCGATGCAATTTCTGTGTTTCATAGTCAATGGGAAGGTACAATGGATACAGTAAACCTGCAGAGGTGCAGCGGAAAGTAAAATTGATGACACAGGATACGCTCAAAACATAGACAGTAGCAGGATTTAGTCTTCCTGTACTTAAGTCGGCATTGTGTCTCTTATATTTAATTCCGATGCAATTTCTGTGTTGCATCGTCAATGGGAAGGTCCAAGGGATACAGTAAACCTGCAGAGGTGCAACGGAATGTATAACTAGTGACACAGGAAACGCTCAAATTATAGACAGTAGGAAGACTCAGTCATCCTGTACTTAAGTCGGCTTGTGTCTCTTATATTTAATTCCGATGCAATTTCTGTGTTTCATCGTCAATGGGAAGGTCCAATGGATATAGTAAACATGCAGAGGTGCATCGGAATGTAAAACTGGTGACACAGGAAACGCTCAAATTATAGACAGTAGGAAGACTCAGTCATCCTGTACTTAAGTCGGCTTGTGTCTCTTATATTTAACTCCGATGCAATTTTTGTGTTTCATCGTGAATGGGAAGGTCCAAGGGATACAGTAAACCTGCAGAGGTGCATCAGAATGTAAAACTGGTGACACAGGAAACGCTCAAATCATACACAGTAGGAAGACTCAGTCTTCCTGTACTTAAGTCGGCATTGTGTCTCTTATATTTAATTCCGATGCAATTTGTGTGTTTTATCGTCAATGGGAAGGTCCAAGGGATGCAGTAAACCTGCAGAGGTGCATCGGAATGTAAAACTAGTGACACAGGAAACGCTCAAAACATAGTAGGAAGACTTAGTCTTCCTGTACTTAAGTCGGCATTGTGTCTCTTATATTTAATTCCGATGCTATTTCTGTGTTTCATCGTCACTGTGAAGGTCCAAGGGATACAGTAAACCTGTAGAGGTGCATCAGAATGTAAAACTGGTGACACTGGAAACGTTCAAATTATAGACAGTAGGAAGACTCAGTCTTCCTGTACTTAAGTCGGCATTGTGTCTCTTATATATAATTCCGATGCAATTTCTGTTTTTCATCGTCAATGGGAAGGTCCAAGGGATACAGTAAACCTGCAGAGGTGCATCGGAATGTAAAACTGATGACACAGGAAACGCTCAAAACATACACCGTACGAAGACTGATTTCTTGTACTTAAGTCGGCATTGTGTCTCTTATATTTAATTTAGATGCAATTTCTGTGTTTCATCGTCAATGGGAAGGTCCAAGGGATACAGGAAATCTGCAGAGGTGCATCAGAATGTAAAACTGGTGACACAGGAAAGGCTCAAAACGTAGACAGTAGGAAGACTCAGTCTTCCTGTACTTAAGTCGGCATTGTGACTCTTATATTTAATTCCGATGCAATTTCTGTGTTTCATCGTCAATGGGAAGGTCCAAGGGATACAGTAAACCTGCAGAGGTGCATCAGAATGTAAAACTGGTGACACAGGAAACGCTTAAAACATAGACAGTAGGAAGACTCAGTCTTCCTGTACTTAAGTCGGCATTGTGTCTGCTATATTTAATTCCGATGCAATTTCTGTGTTTCATCGTCAATGGGATGGTCCAAGGGATACATTAAACCGGCAGAGGTGCTTCGGAATGTAAAACTGGTGACACAGGAAACGCTCAAAACATTGCCCGTACGAAGACTGTTTTCTTGTACTTAAGTCGGTATTGTGTCTCTTATATTTAATTTCGATGCAATTTCTGTGTTTCATCGTCAATGGGAAGGTCCAAGGGATACAGGAAACCTACAGAGCTGCATCAGAATGTAAAACTGGTGACACAAGAAACGCTCAAATCATAGACAGTAGGAAGACTCAGTCTTCCTGTACTTAAGTCGGCATTGTGTCTCTTATATTTAATTCCGATGCAATTTCTGTTTTTCATCGTCAATGGGAAGATCCAAGGGATACAGTAAACCTGCAGAGGTGCATCGGAATGTAAAACTAGTGACACAGGAAACGCTCGAAACATAGACAGTAGGAAGACTCAGTCTTCCTGTACTTAAGTCGGCATTGTGTCTCTTATATTTAATTCCGATGCAATTTCTGTGTTTCATCGTCAATGGGAATGTCCAAGGGACACAGTAAACCTGCAGAGGTGCATCGGAATGTAAAACTCGTGACACAGGAAACGCTCAAAACATAGACAGTAGCAAGACTCAGTCTTCCTGTACTTAAGTCTGCATTGTGTCTCTTATATTTATTTCCGATGAAATTCCTGTGTTTCATCGTGAATGGGAAGGTCCAAGGGATATAGTAAACCTGCAGAGGTGCATCGGAAAGTAAAACTGATGACACAGGAAACGATCAAAACATAGACAGTAGGAAGACTTAGTCTTCCTGTACTTAAGTCGGCATTGTGTCTCTTATATTTAATTCCGATGCTATTTCTATGTTTCATCGTCACTGTGAAGGTCCAAGGGATACGGTAAACCTGTAGAGGTGCATCAGAATGTAAAACTGGTGACACAGGAAACGCTCAAATTATAGACAGTAGGAAGACTCAGTCTCCCTGTACTTAAGTCGGCATTGTTTCTCTTATATTTTATGCCGATGCAATTTCTGTGTTTCATCGTCAATGGGAAGGTCCAAGAGATACAGTAAACCTGCAGAGGTGCATCAGAATGTAAAACTGGTGACACAGGAAACGCTCAAAACATAGAGAATAGGAAGACTCAGTCTTCCTGCACTTAAGTCGGCATTGTGTCTCTTATATATAATCCCGATGCAATTTCTGTGTTTCATCGTCAATGCGAAGGTCCAAGGGATACAGTAAACCTGCAGAGGTGCATCGGAATGTAAAACTTGTGACACAGGAAACGCGTCAAACATAGACAGTAGGAAGACTCAGTCTTCCTGTACTTAAGTCGGCATTGTGTCTCTTATATATAATTCCGATGCAATTTCTGTTTTTCATCGTCAATGGGAAGGTCCAAGGGATACAGTAAACCTGCAGAGGTGCATCGGAATGTACAACTGATGACACAGGAAACGCTCAAAACATACACCGTACGAAGACTGTTTTCTTGTACTTAAGTCGGCATTGTGTCTCTTATATTTAATTTAGATGCAATTTCTGTGTTTCATCGTCAATGGGAAGGTCCAAGGGATACAGGAAACCTGCAGAGGTGCATCGGAATGTAAAACTGGTGACACAGGAAACGCTCAAAACATAGACAGTAGGAAGACTCAGTCTTCCTGTACTTAAGTCGGCATTGTGTCCCTTATATTTAATTCCGATGCAATTTCTGTGTTTCATCGTCAATGGGAAGGTCCAAGGGATACAGTAAACCTGCAAAGGTGCATCAGAATGTAAAACTGGTGACACAGGAAACGCTCAAACATAGACAGTAGGTAGACTCAGTCTTCCTGTAGTTAAGTCGGCATTGTGTCTCTTATATTTAATTCCGATGCAGTTTCTGTGTTTCATCGTCAATGGGAAGGTCCAAGGGATACAGGAAACCTACAGAGCTTCATCAGAATGTAAAACTGGTGACACAAGAAACGCTCAAATCATAGACAGTAGGCAGACTCAGTCTTCCTGTACTTAAGTCGGCATTGTGTCTCTTATATTTAATTCCGATGCAATTTCTGTTTTTCATCGTCAATGGGAAGATCCAAGGGATACAGTAAACCTGCAGAGGTGCATCGGAATGTAAAACTAGTGACACAGGAAACGCTCGAAACATAAACAGTAGGCAGACTCAGTCTTCCTGTACTTAAGTCGGCATTGTGTCTCTTATATTTAATTCCGATGCAATTTCTGTGTTTCATCGTCAATGGGAATGTCCAAGGGACACAGTAAACCTGCAGCATGCATCGGAATGTAAAACTGGTGACACAGGAAACGCTCAAAAAATTGACCGTACGAATACATTTTTCTTGTACTTAAGTCGGCATTGTGTCTCTTATATTTAATTTTGATGCAATTTCTGTGTTTCATCGTCAATGGGAATGTCCAAGGGACACAGTAAACCTGCAGAGGTGCATCGGAATGTAAAACTCGTGACACAGGAAACGCTCAAAACACAGACAGTAGCAAGACTCAGTCTTCCTGTACTTAAGTCTGCATTGTGTCTCTTATATTTATTTCCGATGAAATTCCTGTGTTTCATCGTGAATGGGAAGGTCCAAGGGATATAGTAAACCTGCAGAGGTGCATCGGAAAGTAAAACTGATGATACAGGAAACGCTCAAAACATAGACAGTAGGAAGACTTAGTCTTCCTGTACTTAAGTCGGCATTGTGTCTCTTATATTTAATTCCGATGCTATTTCTGTGTTTCATCGTCACTGTGAAGGTCCAAGGGAAACGGTAAACCTGTAGAGGTGCATCAGAATGTAAAACTGGTGACACAGGAGACGCTCAAATTATAGACAGTAGGAAGAATCAGTCTCCCTGTACTTAAGTCGGCATTGTTTCTCTTATATTTAATGCCGATGCAAATTCTGTGTTTCATCGTCAATGTTAAGGTCCAAGGGATACAGTAAACCTGCAGAGGTGCATCAGAATGTAAAACTGGTGACACAGGAAACGCTCAAAACATAGAGAGTAGGAAGACTCAGTCTTCCTGTACTTAAGTCGGCATTGTGTCTCTTATATATAATCCCGATGCAATTTCTGTGTTTCATCGTCAATGCGAAGGTCCAAGGGATACAGTAAACCTGCAGAGGTGCATCGGAATGTAAAACTTGTGACACAGGAAACGCGTCAAACATAGACAGTAGGAAGACTCAGTCTTCCTGTACTTAAGTCGGCATTGTGTCTGTTATATATAATTCCGATGCAATTTCTGTTTTTGATCGTCAATGGGAAGGTCCAAGGGATACAGTAAACCTGCAGAGGTGCATCGGAATGTAAAACTGATGACACAGGAAACGCTCAAAACATACACCGTACGAAGACTGATTTCTTGTACTTAAGTCGGCATTGTGTCACTTATATTTAATTTAGATGCAATTTCTGTGTTTCATCGTCAATGGGAAGGTCCAAGGGATACAGGAAACCTGCAGAGGTGCATCGGAATGTAAAACTGGTGACACAGGAAACGCTCAAATCATAGACAATAGGAAGACTCAGTCTTCCTGTACTTAAGTCGGCATTGTGTCTCTTATATTTAATTCCGATGCAATTTCTGTGTTTCGTCGTCAATGGGAAGGTCCAAGGGATACAGTAAACCTGCAAAGGTGCATCAGAATGTAAAACTGGTGACACAGGAAACGCTCAAAACATAGAAAGTGGGAAGACTCAGTCTTCCTGTACTTCAGTCGGCATTGTGTCTCTTATAATTATTTCCGATGAAATTTCTGTGATTCATCGTGAATGGGAAGGTACAAGGGATATAGTAAACCTGCAGAGGTGCATCGGAAAGTAAAACTGATGACACAGGAAACGCTCAAAACATAGACAGTAGGAAGACTTAGTCTTCCTGTACTTAAGTCGGCATTGTGTCTCTTATATTTAATTCCGATGCAATTTCTGTGTTTCACCCTCACTGTGAAGGTCCAAGGGATACCGTAAAGCTGTAGAGGTGCATCGGATTGTAAAACTCGTGACACAGGAAACGCTCAAATTATAGACAGTAGGAAGACTCAGTCTTCCTGTACTTATGTCGGCATTGTGTCTCTTATATTTATTTCCGATGCAATTTCGGTTTTTCATCATCAGTGGGAAGGTCCAAGGAATACAGTGAACCTGTAGATGTGCATCGGAATGTAAAACTGGTGACACAGGAAACGCTCAAATCATAGACAGTAGGAAGACTCAGTCTTATCTTAAATTCCGATGCAATTTCTGTGTTTCATCGTCACAGTGAAGATCCAATGGATACAGTAAACCTGCACAGGTGCATCGGAATGTAAAACTGGTGACACAGGAAACGCTCATACCATAGAGAGTAGGAAGACTCAGTCTTCCTGTACTCAAGTCGGCATTGTGTCTCTTATATAAAATCCCGATGCAATTTCTTTGTTTCATCGTCAATTGGAAGGTCCAAGGGATACAGTAAACCTGCAGAGGTGCATCGGAATGTAAAACTTGTGACACAGGAAACGCGTCAAACATAGACAGTAGGAAGACTCAGTCTTCCTGTACTTAAGTCGGCATTGTGTCTCTTATATATAATTCCGATGCAATTTCTGTTTTTCATCGTCAATGGGAAGGTCCAAGAGATACAGTAAACCTGCAGAGGTGCATCGGAATGTAAAACTGATGACACAGGAAACGCTCAAAACATACACCGTACGAAGACTGTTTTCTTGTACTTAAGTCGGCATTGTGTCTCTTATATTTAATTTAGATACAATTTCTGTGTTTCATCGTCAATGGGAAGGTCCAAGGGATACAGGAAACCTGCAGAGGTGCATCGGAATGTAAAACTGGTGACACAGGAAACGCTCAAAACATAGACAGTAGGAAGACTCAGTCTTCCTGTACTTAAGTCGGCATTGTGTCTCTGATATTTAATTCCGATGCAATTTCTTTCATCGTCAATGGGAAGGTCCAAGGGATACAGTAAACCTGCAAAGGTGCATCAGAATGTAAAACTGGTGACACAGGAAACGCTCAAAACATAGACAGTAGGTAGACTCAGTCTTCCTGTGGTTAAGTCGGCATTGTGTCTCTTATATTTAATTCCGATGCTGTTTCTGTGTTTCATCGTCAATAGGAACGTCCAAGGGATACAGTAAACCGGCAGAGGTGCATCCGAATGTATAACTGGTGTCACAGGAAACGCTCAAAACATTGACCGTACGAAGACTGTTTTCTTGTACTTAAGTCGGCAACGTGTCTCTTATATTTAATTTCGATGCAATTTCTGTGTTTCATCGTCAATGGGAAGGTCCAAGGGATACAGGAAACCTACAGAGGTGCATTAGAATGTAAAACTGGTGACACAAGAAACGCTCAAAACATAGACAGTAGGAAGACTCAGTCTTCCTGTACTTAAGTCGGCATTGTGTCTCTTACATTTAATTCCGATGCAATTTCTGTTTTTCATCGTCAATGGGAAGGTCCAAGGGATACAGTAAACCTGCAGAGGTTCATCGGAATGTAAAACTAGTGACACAGGAAACTCTCGAAACATAGACAGTAGGAAGACTCAGTCTTCCTGTACTTAAGTCGGCATTGTGTCTCTTATATTTAATTCCGATGCAATTTCTGTGTTTCATCGTCAATGGGAATGTCCAAGGGATACAGTAAACCTGCAGACATGCATCGGAATGTAAAACTGGTGACACAGGAAACGCTCAAATCATAGAAAGTGGGAAGACTCAGTCTTCCTGTACTTCAGTCGGCATTGTGTCTCTTATATTTACTTCCGATGCAATTTCTGTGTTTCATCGTCAATGGGAATGTCCAAGGGACACAGTAAACCTGCAGAGGTGCATCGGAATGTAAAACTCGTGACACAGGAAACGCTCAAAACATAGACAGTAGCAAGACTCAGTCTTCCTGTACTTATGTCTGCATTGTGCCTCTTATATTTATTTCCGATGAAATTCCTGTGTTTCATCGTGAATGGGAAGGTCCAAGGGATATAGTAAACCTGCAGAGGTGCATCGGAAAGTAAATCTGATGATACAGGAAACGATCCAAACATAGACAGTAGGAAGACTTAGTCTTCCTGTACTTAAATCGGCATTGTGTCTCTTATATTTAATTCCGATGCTATTTCTGTGTTTCATCGTCACTGTGAAGGTCCAAGGGATACGGTAAACCTGTAGAGGTGCATCAGAATGTAAAACTGGTGACACAGGAAACGCTCAAATTATAGACAGTAGGAAGAATCAGTCTCCCTGTACTTAAGTCGGCATTGTTTCTCTTATATTTAATTCCGATGCAATTTTTGTTTTTCATCGTCAATGGGAAGGTCCAAGGGATATAGTAAACCTGCAGAGGTGCATCGGAAAGTAAAACTGATGACACAGGAAACGCTCAAAACATAGACAGTAGGAAGACTTAGTCTTCCTCTACTTAAGTCGGCATTGTGTCTCTTATATTTAATTCCGATGCAGTTTCTGTGTTTCACCCTCACTGTGAAGGTCCAAGGGATACCGTAAAGCTGTAGAGGTGCATCGGATTGTAAAACTCGTGACACAGGAAACGCTCAAATTATAGACAGTAGGAAGACTCAGTCTTCCTGTACTTATGTCGGCATTGTGTCTCTTATATTTACTTCCGATGCAATTTCTGTGTTTCATCGTCAATGGGAAGGTCCAAGGGATACAGTAAACCTGCAGAGGTGCATCAGAAGGTAAAACTGGTGACACAGGAAACGCTCAAAACATAGACAGTAGGAAGACTCAGTCTCCCTGTACTTAAGTTGGCATTGTGTCTCTTATATTTAATTCCGATGCAATTTCTGTGTTTCATCATGAATGGGACGGTCCAAGGGATACAGTAAACCTGCAGAGGTGCATCGGAATGTAAAACTAGTGACACAGGAAACGCTCAAAACATAGACAGTAGGAAGACTCAGTCTTCCTGTACTTAAGTCGGCATTGTGTCTCTTATATTTAATTCCGATGCAATTTCTGTGTTTCATCGTCAAGAGGTGGTCCGAGGGATACAGTAAACCTGCAGAGGTGCATCGGGATGTAAAACTGGTGACACAGGAAACTCTCAAATCATTGACAGTAGGAAGACTTAGTCTGCCTGTACTTAAGTCGGCATTGTGTCTCTTATATTTATTCCGATGCAATTTCGGTTTTTCATCATCAGTGGGAAGGTCCAAGGAATACAGTGAACCTGCAGATGTGCATCGGAATGTAAAACTGGTGACACAGGAAACGCTCAAATTATAGACAGTAGGAAGACTCAGTCTTATCTTAAATTCCGATGCAATTTCTGTGTTTCATCGTCACAGTGAAGATCCAATGGATACAGTAAACCTGCACAGGTGCATCGGAATCTAAAACTGGTGACACAGGAAACACTCAAAACATAGACAGTAGGAAGAATCAGTTTTCCTGTACTTAAGCCGGCATTGTGTCTGTTATATTTAATTCCGATGCAATTTCTATTTTTCATCGTCAATGGGAAGGTCCAAGGGATACAGTAAACCTGCAGAGGTGCATCGGAATGTAAAACTGATGACACAGGAAACGCTCAAAACATACACCGTACGAAGACTGTTTTCTTGTACTTAAGTCGGCATTGTGTCTCTTATATTTAATTTAGATGCAATTTCTGTGTTTCATCGTCAATGGGAAGGTCCAAGGGATACAGGAAACCTGCAGAGGTGCATCGGAATGTATAACTCGTGACACAGGAAACGCTCAAAACATAGACAGTAGCAAGACCCAGTCTTCCTGTACTTAAGTCTGCATTGTGTCTCTTATATTTATTTCCGATGAAATTCCTGTGTTTCATCGTGAATGGGAAGGTCCAAGGGATATAGTAAACCTGCAGAGGTGCATCGGAAAGTAAAACTGATGACACAGGAAACGATCAAAATATAGACAGTAGGAAGACTTAGTCTTCCTGTACTTAAGTCGGCATTGTGTCTCTTATATTTAATTTAGATGCTATTTCTGTGTTTCATCGTCACTGTGAATGTCCAAGGGATACGGTAAACCTGTAGAAGTGCATCATAATGTAAAACTGGTGACACAGGAAACGCTCAAATTATTGACAGTAGGAAGACTCAGTCTCCCTGTACTTCAGTCGGCATTGTTTCTCTTATATTTAATGCCGATGCAATTTCTGTGTTTCATCGTCAATGGGAAGGTCCAAGGGATACGTTAAACCTGCAGAGGTGCATCAGAATGTAAAACTGGTGACACAGGAAACGCTCAAACCATAGAGAGTAGGAAGACTCAGTCTTCCTGTACATACGTCGGCATTGTGTCTCTTATATAAAATCCCAATGCAATTTCTGTGTTTCATCGTCAATGGGAAGGTCCAAGGGATACAGTAAACCTGCAGAGGTGCATCGGAATGTAAAACTTGTGACACAGGAAACGCGTCAAACATAGACAGTAGGAAGACTCAGTCTTCCTGTACTTAAGTCGGCATTGTGTCTCTTACATTTAATTCCGATGCAATTTCTGTTTTTCATCGTCAATGGGAAGGTCCAAGGGATACAGTAAACCTGCAGAGGTTCATCGGAATGTAAAACTAGTGACACAGGAAACTCTCGAAACATAGACAGTAGGAAGACTCAGTCTTCCTGTACTTAAGTCGGCATTGTGTCTCTTATATTTAATTCCGATGCAATTTCTGTGTTTCATCGTCAATGGGAATGTCCAAGGGATACAGTAAACCTGCAGACATGCATCGGAATGTAAAACTGGTGACACAGGAAACGCTCAAATCATAGAAAGTGGGAAGACTCAGTCTTCCTGTACTTCAGTCGTCATTGTGTCTCTTATATTTATTTCCGATGAAATTTCTGTGATTCATCGTGAATGGGAAGGTCCAAGGGATACAGGAAACCTACAGAGGTGCATTAGAATGTAACACTGGTGACACAAGAAACGCTCAAAACATAGACAGTAGGAAGACTCAGTCTTCCTGTACTTAAGTCGGCATTGTGTCTCTTATATTTAATTCCGATGCAATTTTTGTTTTTCATCGTCAATGGGAAGGTCCAAGGGATACAGTATACCTGCAGAGGTTCATCGGAATGTAAAACTAGTGACACAGGAAACTCTCGAAACATAGACAGTAGGAAGACTGATTTCTTGTACTTAAGTCGGCATTGTGTCTCTTATATTTAATTTAGATGCAATTTCTGTGTTTCATCGTCAATGGGAAGGTCCAAGGGATACAGGAAACCTGCAGAGGTGCATCGGAATGTAAAACTGGTGACACAGGAAACGCTCAAATCATAGACAATAGGAAGACTCAGTCTTCCTGTACTTAAGTCGGCATTGTGTCTCTTATATTTAATTCCGATGCAATTTCTGTGTTTCGTCGTCAATGGGAAGGTCCAAGGGATACAGTAAACCTGCAAAGGTGCATCAGAATGTAAAACTGGTGACACAGGAAACGCTCAAAACATAGAAAGTGGGAAGACTCAGTCTTCCTGTACTTCAGTCGGCATTGTGTCTCTTATAATTATTTCCGATGAAATTTCTGTGATTCATCGTGAATGGGAAGGTCCAAGGGATATAGTAAACCTGCAGAGGTGCATCGGAAAGTAAAACTGATGACACAGGAAACGCTCAAAACATAGACAGTAGGAAGACTTAGTCTTCCTGTACTTAAGTCGGCATTGTGTCTCTTATATTTAATTCCGATGCAATTTCTGTGTTTCACCCTCACTGTGAAGGTCCAAGGGATACCGTAAAGCTGTAGAGGTGCATCGGATTGTAAAACTCGTGACACAGGCAACGCTCAAATTATAGACAGTAGGAAGACTCAGTCTTCCTGTACTTATGTCGGCATTGTGTCTCTTATATTTATTTCCGATGCAATTTCTGTGTTTCATCGTCAATGGGAAGGTCCAAGGGATACAGTAAACCTGCAGAGGTGCATCGGAATGTAAAACTAGTGACACAGGAAACGCTCAAAACATAGACAGTAGGAAGACTCAGTCTTCCTGTACTGAATTCGGCATTGTGTCTCTTATATTTAATTCCGATGCAATTTCTGTGTTTCATCGTCAAGGGGTGGTCCGAGGGATACAGTAAACCTGCAGAGGTGCATCGGAATGTAAAACTGGTGACACTGGAAACTCTCAAATCATTGACAGTAGGAAGACTTAGTCTGCCCGTACTTAAGTCGGCATTGTGTCTCTTATATTTATTCCGATGCAATTTCGGTTTTTCATCATCAGTGGGAAGGTCCAAGGAATACAGTGAACCTGTAGATGTGCATCGGAATGTAAAACTGGTGACACAGGAAACGCTCAAATTATAGACAGTAGGAAGACTCAGTCTTATCTTAAATTCCGATGCAATTTCTGTGTTTCATCGTCACAGTGAAGATCCAATGGATACAGTAAACCTGCACAGGTGCATCGGAATGTAAAACTGGTGACACAGGAAACGCTCATACCATAGAGAGTAGGAAGACTCAGTCTTCCTGTACTCAAGTCGGCATTGTGTCTCTTATATAAAATCCCGATGCAATTTCTTTGTTTCATCGTCAATTGGAAGGTCCAAGGGATACAGTAAACCTGCAGAGGTGCATCGGAATGTAAAACTTGTGACACAGGAAACGCGTCAAACATAGACAGTAGGAAGACTCAGTCTTCCTGTACTTAAGTCGGCATTGTGTCTCTTATATATAATTCCGATGCAATTTCTGTTTTTCATCGTCAATGGGAAGGTCCAAGGGATACAGTAAACCTGCAGAGGTGCATCGGAATGTAAAACTGATGACACAGGAAACGCTCAAAACATACACCGTACGAAGACTGTTTTCTTGTACTTAAGTCGGAATTGTGTCTCTTATATTTAATTTAGATGCAATTTCTGTGTTTCATCGTCAATGGGAAGGTCCAAGGGATACAGGAAACCTGCAGAGGTGCATCGGAATGTAAAACTGGTGACACAGGAAACGCTCAAAACATAGACAGTAGGACGACTCAGTCTTCCTGTACTTAAGTCGGCATTGTGTCTCTTATATTTAATTCCGATGCAATTTCTTTCATCGTCAATGGGAAGGTCCAAGGGATACAGTAATCCTGCAAAGGTGCATCGGAATCTAAAACTGGTGACACAGGAAACACTCAAAACATAGACAGTAGGAAGAATCAGTTTTCCTGTACTTAAGTCGGCATTGTGTCTGTTATATTTAATTCCGATGCAATTTCTATTTTTCATCGTCAATGGGAAGGTCCAAGGGATACAGTAAACCTGCAGAGGTGCATCGGAATGTAAAACTGATGACACAGGAAACGCTCAAAACATACACCGTACGAAGACTGTTTTCTTGTACTTAAGTCGGCATTGTGTCTCTTATATTTAATTTAGATGCAATTTCTGTGTTTCATCGTCAATGGGAAGGTCCAAGGGATACAGGAAACCTGCAGAGGTGCATCGGAATGTATAACTCGTGACACAGGAAACGCTCAAAACATAGACAGTAGCAAGACCCAGTCTTCCTGTACTTAAGTCTGCATTGTGTCTCTTATATTTATTTCCGATGAAATTCCTGTGTTTCATCGTGAATGGGAAGGTCCAAGGGATATAGTAAACCTGCAGAGGTGCATCGGAAAGTAAAACTGATGACACAGGAAACGATCAAAACATAGACAGTAGGAAGACTTAGTCTTCCTGTACTTAAGTCGGCATTGTGTCTCTTATATTTAATTTAGATGCTATTTCTGTGTTTCATCGTCACTGTGAAGGTCCAAGGGATACAGTAAACCTGCAAAGGTGCATCAGAATGTAAAACTGGTGACACAGGAAACGCTCAAATTATAGACAGTAGGAAGACTCAGTCACCCTGTACTTCAGTCGGCATTGTTTCTCTTATATTTAATGCCGATGCAATTTCTGTGTTTCATCGTCAATGGGAAGGTCCAAGGGATACAGTAAACCTGCAGAGGTGCATCAGAATGTAAAACTGGTGACACAGGAAACGCTCAAACCATAGAGAGTAGGAAGACTCAGTCTTCCTGTACTTACGTCGGCATTGTGTCTCTTATATAAAATCCCGATGCAATTTCTGTGTTTCATCGTCAATGGGAAGGTCCAAGGGATACAGTAAACCTGCAGAGGTGCATCGGAATGTAAAACTTGTGACACAGGAAACGCGTCAAACATAGACAGTAGGAAGACTCAGTCTTCCTGTACTTAAGTCGGCATTGTGTCTCTTATATACAATTCCGATGCAATTTCTGTTTTTCATCGTCAATGGGAAGGTCCAAGGGATACAGTAAACCTGCAGAGGTGCATCGGAATGTAAAACTGATGACACAGGAAACGCTCAAAACATACACCGTACGAAGACTGTTTTCTTGTACTTAAGTCGGTATTGTGTCTCTTATATTTAATTTAGATGCAATTTCTGTGTTTCATCGTCAATGGGAAGGTCCAAGGGATACAGGAAACCTGCAGAGGTGCATCGGAATGTAAAACTGGTGACACAGGAAACGCTCAAATTATAGACCATAGGAAGACTCAGTCTTCCTGTACTTAAGTCGGCATTGTGTCTCTTATATTTAATTCCGATGCAATTTCTGTGTTTCATCGTCAATGGGAAGGTCCAAGGGATACAGTAAACCTGCAAAGGTGCATCAGAATGTAAAACTGGTGACACAGGAAACGCTCAAAACATAGACAGTAGGTAGACTCAGTCTTCCTGTAGTTAAGTCGGCATTGTGTCTCTTATATTTAATTCCGATGCAGTTTCTGTGTTTCATCGTCAATAGGAAGGTCCAAGGGATACAGTAAACCGAAAGAGGTGCGTCCGAATGTATAACTGGTGTCATAGGAAACGCTCAAAACATTGACCGTACGAAGACTGTTTTCTTGTACTTAAGTCGGCAATGTGTCTCTTATATTTAATTTCGATGCAATTTCTGTGTTTCATCGTCAATGGGAAGGTCCAAGGGATACAGGAAACCTACAGAGGTGCATTAGAATGTAAAACTGGTGACACAAGAAACGCTCAAAACATAGACAGTAGGAAGACTCAGTCTTCCTGTACTTAAGTCGGCATTGTGTCTCTTACATTTAATTCCGATGCAATTTCTGTTTTTCATCGTCAATGGGAAGGTCCAAGGGATACAGTAAACCTGCAGAGGTTCATCGGAATGTAAAACTAGTGACACAGGAAACTCTCGAAACATAGACAGTAGGAAGACTCAGTCTTCCTGTACTTAAGTCGGCATTGTGTCTCTTATATTTAATTCCGATGCAATTTCTGTGTTTCATCGTCAATGGGAATGTCCAAGGGATACAGTAAACCTGCAGACATGCATCGGAATGTAAAACTGGTGACACAGGAAACGCTCAAATCATAGAAATTGGGAAGACTCAGTCTTCCTGTACTTCAGTCGTCATTGTGTCTCTTATATTTATTTCCGATGAAATTTCTGTGATTCATCGTGAATGGGAAGGTCCAAGGGATACAGGAAACCTACAGAGGTGCATTAGAATGTAACACTGGTGACACAAGAAACGCTCAAAACATAGACAGTAGGAAGACTCAGTCTTCCTGTACTTAAGTCGGCATTGTGTCTCTTATATTTAATTCCGATGCAATTTTTGTTTTTCATCGTCAATGGGAAGGTCCAAGGGATACAGTATACCTACAGAGGTTCATCGGAATGTAAAACTAGTGACACAGGAAACTCTCGAAACATAGACAGTAGGAAGACTGATTTCTTGTACTTAAGTCGGCATTGTGTCTCTTATATTTAATTTAGATGCAATTTCTGTGTTTCATCGTCAATGGGAAGGTCCAAGGGATACAGGAAACCTGCAGAGGTGCATCGGAATGTAAAACTGGTGACACAGGAAACGCTCAAATCATAGACAATAGGAAGACTCAGTCTTCCTGTACTTAAGTCGGCATTGTGTCTCTTATAATTATTTCCGATGAAATTTCTGTGATTCATCGTGAATGGGAAGGTCCAAGGGATATAGTAAACCTGCAGAGGTGCATCGGAAAGTAAAACTGATGACACAGGAAACGCTCAAAACATAGACAGTAGGGAGACTTAGTCTTCCTGTACTTAAGTCGGCATTGTGTCTCTTATATATAATTCCGATGCAATTTCTGTGTTTCACCCTCACTGTGAAGGTCCAAGGGATACCGTAAAGCTGTAGAGGTGCATCGGATTGTAAAACTCGTGACACAGGAAACGCTCAAATTATAGACAGTAGGAAGACTCAGTCTTCCTGTACTTATGTCGGCATTGTGTCTCTTATATTTATTTCCGATGCAATTTATGTGTTTCATCGTCAATGGGAAGGTCCAAGGGATACAGTAAACCTGCAGAGGTGCATCGGAATGTAAAACTAGTGACACAGGAAACGCTCAAAACATAGACAGTAGGAAGACTCAGTCTTCCTGTACTGAATTCGGCATTGTGTCTCTTATATTTAATTCCGATGCAATTTCTGTGTTTCATCGTCAAGGGGTGGTCCGAGGGATACAGTAAACCTGCAGAGGTGCATCGGAATGTAAAACTGGTGACACTGGAAACTCTCAAATCATTGACAGTAGGAAGACTTAGTCTGCCTGTACTTAAGTCGGCATTGTGTCTCTTATATTTATTCCGATGCAATTTCGGTTTTTCATCATCAGTGGGAAGGTCCAAGGAATACAGTGAACCTGTAGATGTGCATCGGAATGTAAAACTGGTGACACAGGAAACGCTCAAATTATAGACAGTAGGAAGACTCAGTCTTATCTTAAATTCCGATGCAATTTCTGTGTTTCATCGTCACAGTGAAGATCCAATGGATACAGTAAACCTGCACAGGTGCATCGGAATGTAAAACTGGTGACACAGGAAACGCTCATACCATAGAGAGTAGGAAGACTCAGTCTTCCTGTACTCAAGTCGGCATTGTGTCTCTTATATAAAATCCCGATGCAATTTCTTTGTTTCCTCGTCAATTGGAAGGTCCAAGGGATACAGTAAACCTGCAGAGGTGCATCGGAATGTAAAACTTGTGACACAGGAAACGCGTCAAACATAGACAGTAGGAAGACTCAGTCTTCCTGTACTTAAGTCGGCATTGTGTCTCTTATATATAATTCCGATGCAATTTCTGTTTTTCATCGTCAATGGGAAGGTCCAAGGGATACAGTAAACCTGCAGAGGTGCATCGGAATGTAAAACTGATGACACAGGAAACGCTCAAAACATACACCGTACGAAGACTGTTTTCTTGTACTTAAGTCGGCATTGTGTCTCTTATATTTAATTTAGATGCAATTTCTGTGTTTCATCGTCAATGGGAAGGTCCAAGGGATACAGCAAACCTGCAGAGGTGCATCGGAATGTAAAACTGGTGACACAGGAAACGCTCAAAACATAGACAGTAGGACGACTCAGTCTTCCTGTACTTATGTCGGCATTGTGTCTCTTATATTTAATTCCGATGCAATTTCTTTCATCGTCAATGGGAAGGTCCAAGGGATACAGTAAACCTGCAAAGGTGCATCAGAATGTAAAACTGGTGACACAGGAAACGCTCAAAACATAGACAGTAGGTAGACTCAGTCTTCCTGTAGTTAAGTCGGCATTGTGTCTCTTATATTTAATTCCGATGCTGTTTCTGTGTTTCATCGTCAATAGGAAGGTCCAAGGGATACAGTAAACCGGCAGAGGTGCATCCGAATGTATAACTGGTGTCACAGGAAACGCTCAAAACATTGACCGTACGAAGACTGTTTTCTTGTACTTAAGTCGGCAACGTGTCTCTTATATTTAATTTCGATGCAATTTCTGTGTTTCATCGTCAATGGGAAGGTCCAAGGGATACAGGAAACCTACAGAGGTGCATTAGAATGTAAAACTGGTGACACAAGAAACGCTCAAAACATAGACAGTAGGAAGACTCAGTCTTCCTGTACTTAAGTCGGCATTGTGTCTCTTACATTTAATTCCGATGCAATTTCTGTTTTTCATCGTCAATGGGAAGGTCCAAGGGATACAGTAAACCTGCAGACATGCATCGGAATGTAAAACTGGTGACACAGGAAACGCTCAAATCATAGAAAGTGGGAAGACTCAGTCTTCCTGTACTTCAGTCGGCATTGTGTCTCTTATATTTACTTCCGATGCAATTTCTGTGTTTCATCGTCAATGGGAATGTCCAAGGGACACAGTAAACCTGCAGACATGCATCGGAATGTAAAACTGGTGACACAGGAAACGCTCAAAAAATTGACCGTACGAATACATTTTTCTTGTACTTAAGTCGGCATTGTGTCTCCTATATTTAATTTTGATGCAATTTCTGTGTTTCATCGTCAATGGGAATGTCCAAGGGACACAGTAAACCTGCAGAGGTGCATCGGAATGTAAAACTCGTGACACAGGAAACGCTCAAAACATAGACAGTAGCAAGACTCAGTCTTCCTGTACTTATGTCTGCATTGTGCCTCTTATATTTATTTCCGATGAAATTCCTGTGTTTCATCGTGAATGGGAAGGTCCAAGGGATATAGTAAACCTGCAGAGGTGCATCGGAAAGTAAAACTGATGATACAGGAAACGATCAAAACATAGACAGTAGGAAGACTTAGTCTTCCGGTACTTAAATCGGCATTGTGTCTCTTATATTTTATTCCGATGCTATTTCTGTGTTTCATCGTCACTGTGAAGGTCCAAGGGATACGGTAAACCTGTAGAGGTGCATCAGAATGTAAAACTGGTGACACAGGAAACGCTCAAATTATAGACAGTAGGAAGAATCAGTCTCCCTGTACTTAAGTCGGCATTGTTTCTCTTATATTTAATTCCGATGCAATTTTTGTTTTTCATCGTCAATGGGAAGGTCCAAGGGATATAGTAAACCTGCAGAGGTGCATCGGAAAGTAAAACTGATGACACAGGAAACGCTCAAAACATAGACAGTAGGAAGACTTAGTCTTCCTCTACTTAAGTCGGCATTGTGTCTCTTATATTTAATTCCGACGCAATTTCTGTGTTTCACCCTCACTGTGAAGGTCCAAGGGATACCGTAAAGCTGTAGAGGTGCATCGGATTGTAAAACTGGTGACACAGGAAACGCTCAAAACATAGACAGTAGGAAGACTCAGTCTTCCTGTACTTATGTCGGCATTGTGTCTCTTATATTTACTTCCGATGCAATTTCTGTGTTTCATCGTCAATGGGAAGGTCCAAGGGATACAGTAAACCTGCAGAGGTGCATCAGAAGGTAAAACTGGTGACACAGGAAACGCTCAAAACATAGACAGTAGGAAGACTCAGTCTCCCTGTACTTAAGTTGGCATTGTGTCTCTTATATTTAATTCCGATGCAATTTCTGTGTTTCATCATGAATGGGACGGTCCAAGGGATACAGTAAACCTGCAGAGGTGCATCGGAATGTAAAACTAGTGACACAGGAAACGCTCAAAACATAGACAGTAGGAAGACTCAGTCTTCCTGTACTTAAGTCGGCATTGTGTCTCTTATATTTAAATCCGATGCAATTTCTGTGTTTCATCGTCAAGGGGTGGTCCGAGGGATACAGTAAACCTGCAGAGGTGCATCGGAATGTAAAACTGGTGACACAGGAAACTCTCAAATCATTGACAGTAGGAAGACTTAGTCTGCCTGTACTTAAGTCGGCATTGTGTCTCTTATATTTATTCCGATGCAATTTCGGTTTTTCATCATCAGTGGGAAGGTCCAAGGAATACAGTGAACCTGTAGATGTGCATCGGAATGTAAAACTGGTGACACAGGAAACGCTCAAATTATAGACAGTAGGAGACTCAGTCTTATCTTAAATTCCGATGCAATTTCTGTGTTTCATCGTCACAGTGAAGATCCTATGGATACAGTAAACCTGCACAGGTGCATCGGAATGTAAAACTGGTGACACAGGAAACACTCAAAACATAGACAGTAGGAAGAATCAGTTTTCCTGTACTTAAGTCGGCATTGTGTCTGTTATATTTAATTCCGATGCAATTTCTATTTTTCATCGTCAATGGGAAGGTCCAAGGGATACAGTAAACCTGCAGAGGTGCATCGGAATGTAAAACTGATGACACAGGAAACGCTCAAAACATACACCGTACGAAGACTGTTTTCTTGTACTTAAGTCGGCATTGTGTCTCTTATATTTAATTTAGATGCAATTTCTGTGTTTCATCGTCAATGGGAAGGTCCAAGGGATACAGGAAACCTGCAGAGGTGCATCGGAATGTAAAACTCGTGACACAGGAAACGCTCAAAACATAGACAGTAGCAAGACCCAGTCTTCCTGTACTTAAGTCTGCATTGTGTCTCTTATATTTATTTCCGATGAAATTTCTATTTTTCATCGTCAATGGGAAGGTCCAAGGGATACAGTAAACCTGCACAGGTGCATCGGAAAGTAAAACTGATGACACAGGAAACGATCAAAACATAGACAGTAGGAAGACTTAGTCTTCCTGTACTTAAGTCGGCATTGTGTCTCTTATATTTAATTTAGATGCTATTTCTGTGTTTCATCGTCACTGTGAAGGTCCAAGGGATACGGTAAACCTGTAGAACTGCATCAGAATGTAAAACTGGTGACACAGGAAACGCTCAAATTATAGACAGTATTAAGACTCAGTCTCCCTGTACTTCAGTCGGCATTGTTTCTCTTATATTTAATGCCGATGCAATTTCTGTGTTTCATCGTCAATGGGAAGGTCCAAGGGATACAGTAAACCTGCAGAGGTGCATCAGAATGTAAAACTGGTGACACAGGAAACGCTCAAACCATAGAGAGTAGGAAGACTCAGTCTTCCTGTACTTACGTCGGCATTGTGTCTCTTATATAAAATCCCGATGCAATTTCTGTGTTTCATCGTCAATGGGAAGGTCCAAGGGATACAGTAAACCTGCAGAGGTGCATCGGAATGTAAAACTTGTGACACAGGAAACGCGTCAAACATAGACAGTAGGAAGACTCAGTCTTCCTGTACTTAAGTCGGCATTGTGTCTCTTATATACAATTCCGATGCAATTTCTGTTTTTCATCGTCAATGGGAAGGTCCAAGGGATACAGTAAACCTGCAGAGGTGCATCGGAATGTAAAACTGATGACACAGGAAACGCTCAAAACATACACCGTACGAAGACTGTTTTCTTGTACTTAAGTCGGTATTGTGTCTCTTATATTTAATTTAGATGCAATTTCTGTGTTTCATCGTCAATGGGAAGGTCCAAGGGATACAGGAAACCTGCAGAGGTGCATCGGAATGTAAAACTGGTGACACAGGAAACGCTCAAATTATAGACAGTAGGAAGACTCAGTCTTCCTGTACTTAAGTCGGCATTGTGTCTCTTATATTTAATTCCGATGCAATTTCTGTGTTTCATCGTCAATGGGAAGGTCCAAGGGATACAGTAAACCTGCAAAGGTGCATCAGAATGTAAAACTGGTGACACAGGAAACGCTCAAAACATAGACAGTAGGTAGACTCAGTCTTCCTGTAGTTAAGTCGGCTTTGTGTCTCTTATATTTAATTCCGATGCAGTTTCTGTGTTTCATCGTCAATAGGAAGGTCCAAGGGATACAGTAAACCGGCAGAGGTGCATCCGAATGTATAACTGGTGTCACAGGAAACGCTCAAAACATTGACCGTACGAAGACTGTTTTCTTGTACTTAAGTCGGCAATGTGTCTCTTATATTTAATTTCGATGCAATTTCTGTGTTTCATCGTCATTGGGAAGGTCCAAGGGATACAGGAAACCTACAGAGGTGCATTAGAATGTAAAACTGGTGACACAAGAAACGCTCAAAACATAGACAGTAGGAAGACTCAGTCTTCCTGTACTTAAGTCGGCATTGTGTCTCTTACATTTAATTCCGATGCAATTTCTGTTTTTCATCGTCAATGGGAAGGGCCAAGGGATACAGTAAACCTGCAGAGGTTCATCGGAATGTAAAACTAGTGACACAGGAAACTCTCGAAACATAGACAGTAGGAAGACTCAGTCTTCCTGTACTTAAGTCGGCATTGTGTCTCTTATATTTAATTCCGATGCAATTTCTGTGTTTCATCGTCAATGGGAATGTCCAAGGGATACAGTAAACCTGCAGACATGCATCGGAATGTAAAACTGGTGACACAGGAAACGCTCAAATCATAGAAAGTGGGAAGACTCAGTCTTCCTGTACTTCAGTCGGCATTGTGTCTCTTATATTTATTTCCGATGAAATTTCTGTGATTCATCGTGAATGGGAAGGTCCAAGGGATACAGGAAACCTACAGAGGTGCATTAGAATGTAACACTGGTGACACAAGAAACGCTCAAAACATAGACAGTAGGAAGACTCAGTCTTCCTGTACTTAAGTCGGCATTGTGTCTCTTATATTTAATTCCGATGCAATTTTTGTTTTTCATCGTCAATGGGAAGGTCCAAGGGATACAGTATACCTGCAGAGGTTCATCGGAATGTAAAACTAGTGACACAGGAAACTCTCGAAACATAGACAGTAGGAAGACTCAGTCTTCCTGTACTTAAGTCGGCATTGTGTCTCTTATATTTAATTCCGATGCAATTTCTGTGTTTCATCGTCAATGGGAATGTCCAAGGAATACAGTAAACCTGCAGACATGCATCGGAATATAAAACTGGTGACACACGAAACGCTCAAATCATAGAAAGTGGGAAGACTCAGTCTTCCTGTACTTCAGTCGGCATTGTGTCTCTTACAATTATTTCCGATGAAATTTCTGTGATTCATCGTGAATGGGAAGGTCCAAGGGATACAGTAAACCTGCAGAGGTGCATCGGAATGTAAAACTTGTGACACAGGAAACGCGTCAAACTTAGACAGTAGGAAGACTCAGTCTTCCTGTACTTAAGTCGGCATTGTGTCTCTTATATATAATTCCGATGCAATTTCTGTTTTTGAACGTCAATGGGAAGGTCCAAGGGATACAGTAAACCTGCAGAGGTGCATCGGAATGTAAAACTGATGACACAGGAAACGCTCAAAACATACACCGTACGAAGACTGATTTCTTGTACTTAAGTCGGCATTGTGTCTCTTATATTTAATTTAGATGCAATTTCTGTGTTTCATCGTCAATGGGAAGGTCCAAAGGATACAGGAAACCTGCAGAGGTGCATCGGAATGTAAAACTGGTGTCACAGGAAACGCTCAAACATTGACCGTACGAAGACTGTTTTCTTGTACTTAAGTCGGCATTGTGTCTCTTATATTTAATTTCGATGCGATTTCTGTGTTTCATCGTCAATGGGAAGGTCCTAGGGATACAGGAAACCTACAGAGGTGCATTAGAATGTAACACTGGTGACACAAGAAACGCTCAAAACATAGACAGTAGGAAGACTCAGTCTTCCTGTACTTAAGTCGGCATTGTGTCTCTTATATTTAATTCCGATGCAATTTTTGTTTTTCATCGTCAATGGGAAGGTCCAAGGGATACAGTATACCTGCAGAGGTTCATCGGAATATAAAACTAGTGACACAGGAAACTCTCGAAACATAGACAGTAGGAAGACTCAGTCTTCCTTTACTTAAGTCGGCATTGTGTCTCTTATATTTAATTCCGATGCAATTTCTGTGTTTCATCGTCAAGGGGTGGTTCGAGGGAAACAGTAAACCTGCAGAGGTGCATCGGAAAGTAAAACTGATGACACAGGAAACGCTCAAAACATAGACAGTAGGAAGACTTAGTCTTCCTCTACTTAAGTCGGCATTGTGTCTCTTATATTTAATTTCGATGCAATTTCTGTGTTTCACCCTCACTGTGAAGGTCCAAGGGATACCGTAAAGCTGTAGAGGTGCATCGGATTGTAAAACTCGTGACACAGGAAACGCTCAAATTATAGACAGTAGGAAGACTCAGTCTTCCTGTACTTATGTCGGCATTGTGTCTCTTATATTTACTTCCGATGCAATTTCTGTGTTTCATCGTCAATGGGAAGGTCCAAGGGATACAGTAAACCTGCAGAGGTGCATCAGAAGGTAAAACTGGTGACACAGGAAACGCTCAAAACATAGACAGTAGGAAGACTCAGTCTTCATGTACTTAAGTTGGCATTGTGTCTCTTATATTTAATTCCGATGCAATTTCTGTGTTTCATCGTGAATGGGACGGTCCAAGGGATACAGTAAACCTGCAGAGGTGCATCGGAATGTAAAACTAGTGACACAGGAAACGCTCAAAACATAGACAGTAGGAAGACTCAGTCTTCCTGTACTTAAGTCGGCATTGTGTCTCTTATATTTAATTCCGATGCAATTTCTGTGTTTCATCGTCAAGGGGTGGTCCGAGGGATACAGTAAACCTGCAGAGGTGCATCGGAATGTAAAACTGGTGACACAGGAAACTCTCAAATCATTGACAGTAGGAAGACTTAGTCTGCCTGTACTTAAGTCGGCATTGTGTCTCTTATATTTATTCCGATGCAATTTCGGTTTTTCATCATCAGTGGGAAGGTCCAAGGAATACAGTGAACCTGTAGATGTGCATCGGAATGTAAAACTGGTGACACAGGAAACGCTCAAATTATAGACAGTAGGAAGACTCAGTCTTATCTTAAATTCCGATGCAATTTCTGTGTTTCATCGTCACAGTGAAGATCCAATGGATACAGTAAACCCGCACAGGTGCATCGGAATGTAAAACTGGTGACACAGGAAACACTCAAAACATAGACAGTAGGAAGAATCAGTTTTCCTGTACTTAAGTCGGCATTGTGTCTGTTATATTTAATTCCGATGCAATTTCTATTTTTCATCGTCAATGGGAAGGTCCAAGGGATACAGTAAACCTGCAGAGGTGCATCGGAATGTAAAACTGATGACACAGGAAACGCTCAAAACATACACCGTACGAAGACTGTTTTCTTGTACTTAAGTCGGCATTGTGTCTCTTATATTTAATTTAGATGCAATTTCTGTGTTTCATCGACAATGGGAAGGTGCAAGGGATACAGGAAACCTGCAGAGGTGCATCGGAATGTAAAACTCGTGACACAGGAAACGCTCAAAACATAGACAGTAGCAAGACTCAGTCTTCCTGTACTTAAGTCTGCATTGTGTCTCTTATATTTATTTCCGATGAAATTCCTGTGTTTCATCGTGAATGGGAAGGTCCAAGGGATATAGTAAACCTGCAGAGGTGCATCGGAAAGTAAAACTGATGACACAGGAAACGATCAAAACATAGACAGTAGGAAGACTTAGTCTTCCTGTACTTAAGTCGGCATTGTGTCTCTTATATTTAATTTAGATGCTATTTCTGTGTTTCATCGTCACTGTGAAGGTCCAAGGGATACGGTAAACCTGTAGAAGTGCATCAGAATGTAAAACTGGTGACACAGGAAACGCTCAAATTATTGACAGTAGGAAGACTCAGTCTCCCTGTACTTCAGTCGGCATTGTTTCTCTTATATTTAATGCCGATGCAATTTCTGTGTTTCATCGTCAATGGGAAGGTCCAAGGGATACAGTAAACCTGCAGAGGTGCATCAGAATGTAAAACTGGTGACACAGGAAACGCTCAAACCATAGAGAGTAGGAAGACTCAGTCTTCCTTTACTTACGTCGGCATTGTGTCTCTTATATAAAATCCCGATGCAATTTCTGTGTTTCATCGTCAATGGGAAGGTCCAAGGGATACAGTAAACCTGCAGAGGTGCATCGGAATGTAAAACTTGTGACACAGGAAACGCGTCAAACATAGACAGTAGGAAGACTCAGTCTTCCTGTACTTAAGTCGGCATTGTGTGTCTTATATACAATTCCGATGCAATTTCTGTTTTTCATCGTCAATGGGAAGGTCCAAGGGATACAGTAAACCTGCAGAGGTGCATCGGAATGTAAAACTGATGACACAGGAAACGCTCAAAACATACACCGTACGAAGACTGTTTTCTTGTACTTAAGTCGGCATTGTGTCTCTTATATTTAATTTAGATGCAATTTCTGTGTTTCATCGTCAATGGGAAGGTCCAAGGGATACAGGAAACCTGCAGAGGTGCATCGGAATGTAAAACTGGTGACACAGGAAACGCTCAAAACATAGACAGTAGGAAGACTCAGTCTTCCTGTACTTAAGTCGGCATTGTGTCTCTTATATTTAATTCCGATGCAATTTCTGTGTTTCATCGTCAATGGGAAGGTCCAAGGGATAAAGTAAACCTGCAAAGGTGCATCAGAATGTAAAACTGGTGACACAGGAAACGCTCAAAACATAGACAGTAGGTAGACTCAGTCTTCCTGTAGTTAAGTCGGCATTGTGTCTCTTATATTTAATTCCGATGCAGTTTCTGTGTTTCATCGTCAATAGGAAGGTCCAAGGGATACAGTAAACCGGCAGAGGTGCATCCGAATGTATAACTGGTGTCACAAGAAACGCTCAAAACATTGACCGTACGAAGACTGTTTTCTTGTACTTAAGTCGGCAATGTGTCTCTTATATTTAATTTCGATGCAATTTCTGTGTTTCATCGTCAATGGGAAGGTCCAAGGGATACAGGAAACCTACAGAGGTGCATTAGAATGTAAAACTGGTGACACAAGAAACGCTCAAAACATAGACAGTAGGAAGACTCAGTCTTCCTGTACTTAAGTCGGCATTGTGTCTCTTACATTTAATTCCGATGCAATTTCTGTTTTTCATCGTCAATGGGAAGGTCCAAGGGATACAGTAAACCTGCAGAGGTTCATCGGAATGTAAAAATAGTGACACAGGAAACTCTCGAAACATAGACAGTAGCAGGATTTAGTCTTCCTGTACTTAAGTCGGCATTGTGTCTCTTATATTTAATTCCGATGCAATTTCTGTGTTTCATCGTCAATGGGAATGTCCAAGGGATACAGTAAACCTGCAGACATGCATCGGAATGTAAAACTGGTGACACAGGAAACGCTCAAATCATAGAAAGTGGGAAGACTCAGTCTTCCTGTACTTCAGTCGGCATTGTGTCTCTTATATTTATTTCCGATGAAATTTCTGTGATTCATCGTGAATGGGAAGGTCCAAGGGATACAGGAAACCTACAGAGGTTCATTAGAATGTAACACTGGTGACACAAGAAACGCTCAAAACATAGACAGTAGGAAGACTCAGTCTTCCTGTACTTAAGTCGGCATTGTGTCTCTTATATTTAATACCGATGCAATTTTTGTTTTTCATCGTCAATGGGAAGGTCCAAGGGATACAGTATACCTGCAGAGGTTCATCGGAATGTAAAACTAGTGACACAGGAAACTCTCGAAACATAGACAGTAGGAAGACTCAGTCTTCCTGTACTTAAGTCGGCATTGTGTCTCTTATATTTAATTCCGATGCAATTTCTGTGTTTCATCGTCAATGGGAATGTCCAAGGGATACAGTAAACCTGCAGACATGCATCGGAATATAAAACTGGTGACACACGAAACGCTCAAATCATAGAAAGTGGGAAGACTCAGTCTTCCTGTACTTCAGTCGGCATTGTGTCTCTTACAATTATTTCCGATGAAATTTCTGTGATTCATCGTGAATGGGAAGGTCCAAGGGATACAGTAAACCTGCAGACGTGCATCGGAAAGTAAAACTGATGACACAGGAAACGCTCAAAACATAGACAGTAGGAAGACTTAGTCTTCCTGTACTTAAGTCGGCATTGTGTCTCTTATATTTAATTCCGATGCAATTTCTGTTTTTGAACGTCAATGGGAAGGTCCAAGGGATACAGTAAACCTGCAGAGGTGCATCGGAATGTAAAACTGATGACACAGGAAACGCTCAAAACATACACCGTACGAAGACTGATTTCTTGTACTTAAGTCGGCATTGTGTCTCTTATATTTAATTTCGATGCGATTTCTGTGTTTCATCGTCAATGGGAAGGTCCAAGGGATACAGTGAACCTGTAGATGTGCATCGGAATGTAAAACTGGTGACACAGGAAACGCTCAAATTATAGACAGTAGGAAGACTCAGTCTTATCTTAAATCCCGATGCAATTTCTGTGTTTCATCGTCACAGTGAAGATCCAATGGATACAGTAAACCTGCACAGGTGCATCGGAATGTAAAACTGGTGACACAGGAAACACTCAAAACATAGACAGTAGGAAGAATCAGTTTTCCTGTACTTAAGTCGGCATTGTGTCTGTTATATTTAATTCCGATGCAATTTCTATTTTTCATCGTCAATGGGAAGGTCCAAGGGATACAGTAAACCTGCAGAGGTGCATCGGAATGTAAAACTGATGACACAGGAAACGCTCAAAACATACACCGTACGAAGACTGTTTTCTTGTACTTAAGTCGGCATTGTGTCTCTTATATTTAATTTAGATGCAATTTCTGTGTTTCATCGACAATGGGAAGGTGCAAGGGATACAGGAAACCTGCAGAGGTGCATCGGAATGTAAAACTCGTGACACAGGAAACGCTCAAAACATAGACAGTAGCAAGACTCAGTCTTCCTGTACTTAAGTCTGCATTGTGTCTCTTATATTTATTTCCGATGAAATTCCTGTGTTTCATCGTGAATGGGAAGGTCCAAGGGATATAGTAAACCTGCTGAGGTGCATCGGAAAGTAAAACTGATGACACAGGAAACGATCAAAACATAGACAGTAGGAAGACTTAGTCTTCCTGTACTTAAGTCGGCATTGTGTCTCTTATATTTAATTTAGATGCTATTTCTGTGTTTCATCGTCACTGTGAAGGTCCAAGGGATACGGTAAACCTGTAGAAGTGCATCAGAATGTAAAACTGGTGACACAGGAAACGCTCAAATTATTGACAGTAGGAAGACTCAGTCTCCCTGTACTTCAGTCGGCATTGTTTCTCTTATATTTAATGCCGATGCAATTTCTGTGTTTCATCGTCAATGGGAAGGTCCAAGGGATACAGTAAACCTGCAGAGGTGCATCAGAATGTAAAACTGGTGACACAGGAAACGCTCAAACCATAGAGAGTAGGAAGACTCAGTCTTCCTGTACTTACGTCGGCATTGTGTCTCTTATATAAAATCCCGATGCAATTTCTGTGTTTCATCGTCAATGGGAAGGTCCAAGGGATACAGTAAACCTGCAGAGGTGCATCGGAATGTAAAACTTGTGACACAGGAAACGCGTCAAACATAGACAGTAGGAAGACTCAGTCTTCCTGTACTTAAGTCGGCATTGTGTGTCTTATATACAATTCCGATGCAATTTCTGTTTTTCATCGTCAATGGGAAGGTCCAATGGATACAGTAAACCTGCAGAGGTGCATCGGAATGTAAAACTGATGACACAGGAAACGCTCAAAACATACACCGTACGAAGACTGTTTTCTTGTACTTAAGTCGGCATTGTGTCTCTTATATTTAATTTAGATGCAATTTCTGTGTTTCATCGTCAATGGGAAGGCCCAAGGGATACAGGAAACCTGCAGAGGTGCATCGGAATGTAAAACTGGTGACACAGGAAACGCTCAAAACATAGACAGTAGGAAGACTCAGTCTTCCTGTACTTAAGTCGGCATTGTGTCTCTTATATTTAATTCCGATGCAATTTCTGTGTTTCATCGTCAATGGGAAGGTCCAAGGGATAAAGTAAACCTGCAAAGGTGCATCAGAATGTAAAACTGGTGACACAGGAAACGCTCAAAACATAGACAGTAGGTAGACTCAGTCTTCCTGTAGTTAAGTCGGCATTGTGTCTCTTATATTTAATTCCGATGCAGTTTCTGTGTTTCATCGTCAATAGGAAGGTCCAAGGGATACAGTAAACCGGCAGAGGTGCATCCGAATGTATAACTGGTGTCACAGGAAACGCTCAAAACATTGACCGTACGAAGACTGTTTTCTTGTACTTAAGTCGGCAATGTGTCTCTTATATTTAATTTCGATGCAATTTCTGTGTTTCATCGTCAATGGGAAGGTCCAAGGGATACAGGAAACCTACAGAGGTGCATTAGAATGTAAAACTGGTGACACAAGAAACGCTCAAAACATAGACAGTAGGAAGACTCAGTCTTCCTGTACTTAAGTCGGCATTGTGTCTCTTACATTTAATTCCGATGCAATTTCTGTTTTTCATCGTCAATGGGAAGGTCCAAGGGATACAGTAAACCTGCAGAGGTACATCGGAATGTAAAAATAGTGACACAGGAAACTCTCGAAACATAGACAGTAGGAAGACTCAGTCTTCCTGTACTTAAGTCGGCATTGTGTCTCTTATATTTAATTCCGATGCAATTTCTGTGTTTCATCGTCAATGGGAATGTCCAAGGGATACAGTAAACCTGCAGACATGCATCGGAATGTAAAACTGGTGACACAGGAAACGCTCAAATCATAGAAAGTGGGAAGACTCAGTCTTCCTGTACTTCAGTCGGCATTGTGTCTCTTATATTTATTTCCGATGAAATTTCTGTGATTCATCGTGAATGGGAAGGTCCAAGGGATACAGGAAACCTACAGAGGTTCATTAGAATGTAACACTGGTGACACAAGAAACGCTCAAAACATAGACAGTAGGAAGACTCAGTCTTCCTGTACTTAAGTCGGCATTGTGTCTCTTATATTTAATACCGATGCAATTTTTGTTTTTCATCGTCAATGGGAAGGTCCAAGGGATACAGTATACCTGCAGAGGTTCATCGGAATGTAAAACTAGTGACACAGGAAACTCTCGAAACATAGACAGTAGGAAGACTCAGTCTTCCTGTACTTAAGTCGGCATTGTGTCTCTTATATTTAATTCCGATGCAATTTCTGTGTTTCATCGTCAATGGGAATGTCCAAGGGATACAGTAAACCTGCAGACATGCATCGGAATATAAAACTGGTGACACACGAAACGCTCAAATCATAGAAAGTGGGAAGACTCAGTCTTCCTGTACTTCAGTCGGCATTGTGTCTCTTACAATTATTTCCGATGAAATTTCTGTGATTCATCGTGAATGGGAAGGTCCAAGGGATATAGTAAACCTGCAGAGGTGCATCGGAAAGTAAAACTGATGACACAGGAAACGCTCAAAACATAGACAGTAGGAAGACTTAGTCTTCCTGTACTTAAGTCGGCATTGTGTCTCTTATATTTAATTCCGATGCAATTTCTGTTTTTGAACGTCAATGGGAAGGTCCAAGGGATACAGTAAACCTGCAGAGGTGCATCGGAATGTAAAACTGATGACACAGGAAACGCTCAAAACATACACCGTACGAAGACTGATTTCTTGTACTTAAGTCGGCATTGTGTCTCTTATATTTAATTTCGATGCGATTTCTGTGTTTCATCGTCAATGGGAAGGTCCAAGGGATACAGGAAACCTACAGAGGTGCATTAGAATGTAACACTGGTGACACAAGAAACGCTCAAAACATAGACAGTAGGAAGACTCAGTCTTCCTGTACTTAAGTCGGCATTGTGTCTCTTATATTTAATTCCGATGCAATTTTTGTTTTTCATCTTCAATGGGAAGGTCCAAGGGATACAGTATACCTGCAGAGGTTCATCGGAATGTAAAACTAGTGACACAGGAAACTCTCGAAACATAGACAGTAGGAAGACTCAGTCTTCCTTTACTTAAGTCGGCATTGTGTCTCTTATATTTAATTCCGATGCAATTTCTGTGTTTCATCGTCAAGGGGTGGTCCGAGGGATACAGTAAACCTGCAGAGGTGCATCGGAAAGTAAAACTGATGACACAGGATACGCTCAAAACATAGACAGTAGGAAGACTCAGTCTTCATGTACTTAAGTTGGCATTGTGTCTCTTATATTTAATTCCGATGCAATTTCTGTGTTTCATCGTGAATGGGACGGTCCAAGGGATACAGTAAACCTGCAGAGGTGCATCGGAATGTAAAACTAGTGACACAGGAAACGCTCAAAACATAGACAGTAGGAAGACTCAGTCTTCCTGTACTTAAGTCGGCATTGTGTCTCTTATATTTAATTCCGATGCAATTTCTGTGTTTCATCGTCAAGGGGTGGTCCGAGGGATACAGTAAACCTGCAGAGGTGCATCGGAATGTAAAACTGGTGACACAGGAAACTCTCAAATCATTGACAGTAGGAAGACTTAGTCTGCCTGTACTTAAGTCGGCATTGTGTCTCTTATATTTATTCCGATGCAATTTCGGTTTTTCATCATCAGTGGGAAGGTCCAAGGAATACAGTGAACCTGTAGATGTGCATCGGAATGTAAAACTGGTGACACAGGAAACGCTCAAATTATAGACAGTAGGAAGACTCAGTCTTATCTTAAATCCCGATGCAATTTCTGTGTTTCATCGTCACAGTGAAGATCCAATGGATACAGTAAACCTGCACAGGTGCATCGGAATGTAAAACTGGTGACACAGGAAACACTCAAAACATAGACAGTAGGAAGAATCAGTTTTCCTGTACTTAAGTCGGCATTGTGTCTGTTATATTTAATTCCGATGCAATTTCTATTTTTCATCGTCAATGGGAAGGTCCAAGGGATACAGTAAACCTGCAGAGGTGCATCGGAATGTAAAACTGATGACACAGGAAACGCTCAAAACATACACCGTACGAAGACTGTTTTCTTGTACTTAAGTCGGCATTGTGTCTCTTATATTTAATTTAGATGCAATTTCTGTGTTTCATCGACAATGGGAAGGTGCAAGGGATACAGGAAACCTGCAGAGGTGCATCGGAATGTAAAACTCGTGACACAGGAAACGCTCAAAACATAGACAGTAGCAAGACTCAGTCTTCCTGTACTTAAGTCTGCATTGTGTCTCTTATATTTATTTCCGATGAAATTCCTGTGTTTCATCGTGAATGGGAAGGTCCAAGGGATATAGTAAACCTGCTGAGGTGCATCGGAAAGTAAAACTGATGACACAGGAAACGATCAAAACATAGACAGTAGGAAGACTTAGTCTTCCTGTACTTAAGTCGGCATTGTGTCTCTTATATTTAATTTAGATGCTATTTCTGTGTTTCATCGTCACTGTGAAGGTCCAAGGGATACGGTAAACCTGTAGAAGTGCATCAGAATGTAAAACTGGTGACACAGGAAACGCTCAAATTATTGACAGTAGGAAGACTCAGTCTCCCTGTACTTCAGTCGGCATTGTTTCTCTTATATTTAATGCCGATGCAATTTCTGTGTTTCATCGTCAATGGGAAGGTCCAAGGGATACAGTAAACCTGCAGAGGTGCATCAGAATGTAAAACTGGTGACACAGGAAACGCTCAAACCATAGAGAGTAGGAAGACTCAGTCTTCCTGTACTTACGTCGGCATTGTGTCTCTTATATAAAATCCCGATGCAATTTCTGTGTTTCATCGTCAATGGGAAGGTCCAAGGGATACAGTAAACCTGCAGAGGTGCATCGGAATGTAAAACTTGTGACACAGGAAACGCGTCAAACATAGACAGTAGGAAGACTCAGTCTTCCTGTACTTAAGTCGGCATTGTGTGTCTTATATACAATTCCGATGCAATTTCTGTTTTTCATCGTCAATGGGAAGGTCCAATGGATACAGTAAACCTGCAGAGGTGCATCGGAATGTAAAACTGATGACACAGGAAACGCTCAAAACATACACCGTACGAAGACTGTTTTCTTGTACTTAAGTCGGCATTGTGTCTCTTATATTTAATTTAGATGCAATTTCTGTGTTTCATCGTCAATGGGAAGGTCCAAGGGATACAGGAAACCTGCAGAGGTGCATCGGAATGTAAAACTGGTGACACAGGAAACGCTCAAAACATAGACAGTAGGAAGACTCAGTCTTCCTGTACTTAAGTCGGCATTGTGTCTCTTATATTTAATTCCGATGCAATTTCTGTGTTTCATCGTCAATGGGAAGGTCCAAGGGATAAAGTAAACCTGCAAAGGTGCATCAGAATGTAAAACTGGTGACACAGGAAACGCTCAAAACATAGACAGTAGGTAGACTCAGTCTTCCTGTAGTTAAGTCGGCATTGTGTCTCTTATATTTAATTCCGATGCAGTTTCTGTGTTTCATCGTCAATAGGAAGGTCCAAGGGATACAGTAAACCGGCAGAGGTGCATCCGAATGTATAACTGGTGTCACAGGAAACGCTCAAAACATTGACCGTACGAAGACTGTTTTCTTGTACTTAAGTCGGCAATGTGTCTCTTATATTTAATTTCGATGCAATTTCTGTGTTTCATCGTCAATGGGAAGGTCCAAGGGATACAGGAAACCTACAGAGGTGCATTAGAATGTAAAACTGGTGACACAAGAAACGCTCAAAACATAGACAGTAGGAAGACTCAGTCTTCCTGTACTTAAGTCGGCATTGTGTCTCTTACATTTAATTCCGATGCAATTTCTGTTTTTCATCGTCAATGGGAAGGTCCAAGGGATACAGTAAACCTGCAGAGGTACATCGGAATGTAAAAATAGTGACACAGGAAACTCTCGAAACATAGACAGTAGGAAGACTCAGTCTTCCTGTACTTAAGTCGGCATTGTGTCTCTTATATTTAATTCCGATGCAATTTCTGTGTTTCATCGTCAATGGGAATGTCCAAGGGATACAGTAAACCTGCAGACATGCATCGGAATGTAAAACTGGTGACACAGGAAACGCTCAAATCATAGAAAGTGGGAAGACTCAGTCTTCCTGTACTTCAGTCGGCATTGTGTCTCTTATATTTATTTCCGATGAAATTTCTGTGATTCATCGTGAATGGGAAGGTCCAAGGGATACAGGAAACCTACAGAGGTTCATTAGAATGTAACACTGGTGACACAAGAAACGCTCAAAACATAGACAGTAGGAAGACTCAGTCTTCCTGTACTTAAGTCCGCATTGTGTCTCTTATATTTAATACCGATGCAATTTTTGTTTTTCATCGTCAATGGGAAGGTCCAAGGGATACAGTATACCTGCAGAGGTTCATCGGAATGTAAAACTAGTGACACAGGAAACTCTCGAAACATAGACAGTAGGAAGACTCAGTCTTCCTGTACTTAAGTCGGCATTGTGTCTCTTATATTTAATTCCGATGCAATTTCTGTGTTTCATCGTCAATGGGAATGTCCAAGGGATACAGTAAACCTGCAGACATGCATCGGAATATAAAACTGGTGACACACGAAACGCTCAAATCATAGAAAGTGGGAAGACTCAGTCTTCCTGTACTTCAGTCGGCATTGTGTCTCTTACAATTATTTCCGATGAAATTTCTGTGATTCATCGTGAATGGGAAGGTCCAAGGGATATAGTAAACCTGCAGAGGTGCATCGGAAAGTAAAACTGATGACACAGGAAACGCTCAAAACATAGACAGTAGGAAGACTTAGTCTTCCTGTACTTAAGTCGGCATTGTGTCTCTTATATTTAATTCCGATGCAATTTCTGTGTTTCACCCTCACTGTGAAGGTCCAAGGGATACCGTAAAGCTGTAGAGGTGCATCGGATTGTAAAACTCGTGACACAGGAAACGCTCAAATTATAGACAGTAGGAAGACTCAGTCTTCCTGTACTTATGTCGGCATTGTGTCTCATATATTTACTTCCGATGCAATTTCTGTGTTTCATCGTCAATGGGAAGGTCCAAGGGATACAGTAAACCTGCAGAGGTGCATCAGAAGGTAAAACTGGTGACACAGGAAACGCTCAAAACATAGACAGTAGGAAGATTCAGTCTCCCTGTACTTAAGTCGGCATTGTGTCTCTTATATTTAATTCCGATGCAATTTCTGTGTTTCATCGTGAATCGGACGGTCCAAGGGATACAGTAAACCTGCAGAGGTGCATCGGAATGTAAAACTAGTGACACAGGAAACGCTCAAAACATAGACAGTAGGAAGACTCAATCTTTCTGTACTTAAGTCGGCATTGTGTCTCTTATATTTAATTCCGATGCAATTTCTGTGTTTCATCGTCAAGGGGTGGTCCGAGGGATACAGTAAACCTGCAGAGGTGCATCGGAATGTAAAACTGGTGACACAGGAAACTCTCAAATCATTGACAGTAGGAAGACTTAGTCTGCCTGTACTTAAGTCGGCTTTGTGTCTCTTATATTTATTCCGATGCAATTTCGGTTTTTCATCATCAGTGGGAAGGTCCAAGGAATACAGTGAACCTGTAGATGTGCATCGGAATGTAAAACTGGTGACACAGGAAACGCTCAAATTATAGACAGTAGGAAGACTCAGTCTTATCTTAAATTCCGATGCAATTTCTGTGTTTCATCGTCACAGTGAAGATCCAATGGATACAGTAAACCTGCACAGGTGCATCGGAATGTAAAACTGGTGACACAGGAAACACTCAAAACATAGACAGTAGGAAGAATCAGTTTTCCTGTACTTAAGTCGGCATTGTGTCTGTTATATTTAATTCCGATGCAATTTCTATTTTTCATCGTCAATGGGAAGGTCCAAGGGATACAGTAAACCTGCAGAGGTGCATCGGAATGTAAAACTGATGACACAGGAAACGCTCAAAACATACACCGTACGAAGACTGTTTTCTTGTACTTAAGTCGGCATTGTGTCTCTTATATTTAATTTAGATGCAATTTCTGTGTTTCATCGTCAATGGGACGGTCCAAGGGATACAGGAAACCTGCAGAGGTGCATCGGAATGTAAAACTCGTGACACAGGAAACGCTCAAAACATAGACAGTAGCAAGACTCAGTCTTCCTGTACTTAAGTCTGCATTGTGTCTCTTATATTTATTTCCGATGAAATTCCTGTGTTTCATCGTGAATGGGAAGGTCCAAGGGATATAGTAAACCTGCAGAGGTGCATCGGAAAGTAAAACTGATGACACAGGAAACGATCAAAACATAGACAGTAGGAAGACTTAGTCTTCCTGTACTTAAGTCGGCATTGTGTCTCTTATATTTAATTTAGATGCTATTTCTGTGTTTCATCGTCACTGTGAAGGTCCAAGGGATACGGTAAACCTGTAGAAGTGCATCAGAATGTAAAACTGGTGACACAGGAAACGCTCAAATTATAGACAGTAGGAAGACTCAGTCTCCCTGTACTTCAGTCGGCATTGTTTCTCTTATATTTAATGCCGATGCAATTTCTGTGTTTCATCGTCAATGGGAAGGTCCAAGGGATACAGTAAACCTGCAGAGGTGCATCAGAATGTAAAACTGGTGACACAGGAAACGCTCAAACCATAGAGAGTAGGAAGACTCAGTCTTCCTGTACTTACGTCGGCATTGTGTCTCTTATATAAAATCCCGATGCAATTTCTGTGTTTCATCGTCAATGGGAAGGTCCAAGGGATACAGTAAACCTGCAGAGGTGCATCAGAATGTAAAACTGGTGACACAGGAAACGCTCAAAACATAGACAGTAGGTAGACTCAGTCTTCCTGTAGTTAAGTCGGCATTGTGTCTCTTATATTTAATTCCGATGCAGTTTCTGTGTTTCATCGTCAATAGGAAGGTCCAAGGGATACAGTAAACCGGCAGAGGTGCATCCGAATGTATAACTGGTGTCACAGGAAACGCTCAAAACATTGACCGTACGAAGACTGTTTTCTTGTACTTAAGTCGGCAATGTGTCTCTTATATTTAATTTCGATGCAATTTCTGTGTTTCATCGTCAATGGGAAGGTCCAAGGGATACAGGAAACCTACAGAGGTGCATTAGAATGTAAAACTGGTGACACAAGAAACGCTCAAAACATAGACAGTAGGAAGACTCAGTCTTCCTGTACTTAAGTCGGCATTGTGTCTCTTACATTTAATTCCGATGCAATTTCTGTTTTTCATCGTCAATGGGAAGGTCCAAGGGATACAGTAAACCTGCAGAGGTTCATCGGAATGTAAAACTAGTGACACAGGAAACTCTCGAAACATAGACAGTAGGAAGACTCAGTCTTCCTGTAGTTAAGTCGGCATTGTGTCTCTTATATTTAATTCCGATGCAATTTCTGTGTTTCATCGTCAATGGGAATGTCCAAGGGATACAGTAAACCTGCAGACATGCATCGGAATGTAAAACTGGTGACACAGGAAACGCTCAAATCATAGAAAGTGGGAAGACTCAGTCTTCCTGTACTTCAGTCGGCATTGTGTCTCTTATATTTATTTCCGATGAAATTTCTGTGATTCATCGTGAATGGGAAGGTCCAAGGGATATAGTAAACCTGCAGAGGTGCATCGGAAAGTAAAACTGATGACACAGGAAACGCTCAAAACATAGACAGTAGCAAGACTCAGTCTTCCTGTACTTAAGTCGGCATTGTGTCTCTTATATTTCATTGCGATGCAATTTCTGTGTTTCATCGTCATTGGGAAGGTCCAAGGGATACAGTAAACCTGCAGAGGTGCATCAGAAGGTAAAACTGGTGACACAGGAAACGCTCAAAACATAGACAGTAGGAAGACTCAGTCTTCCTGTACTTAAGTCGGCATTGTGTCTCTTATATTTAATTCCGATGCAATATCTGTGTTTCACCCTCACTGTGAAGGTCCAAGGGATACCGTAAAGCTGTAGAGGTGCATCGGATTGTAAAACTCGTGACACAGGAAACGCTCAAATTATAGACAGTAGGAAGACTCAGTCTTCCTGTACTTATGTCGGCATTGTGTCTCTTATATTTACTTCCGATGCAATTTCTGTGTTTCATCGTCAATGGGAAGGTCCAAGGGATACAGTAAACCTGCACAGGTGCATCGGAATGTAAAACTAGTGACACAGGAAACGCTCAAAACATAGACAGTAGGAAGACTCAGTCTTCCTGTACTTAAGTCGGCATTGTGTCTCTTATATTTAATTCCGATGCAATTTCTGTGTTTCATCGTCAAGGGGTGGTCCGAGGGATACAGTAAACCTGCAGAGGTGCATCGGAATGTAAAACTGGTGACACAGGAAACTCTCAAATCATTGACAGTGGGAAGACTTAGTCTGCCTGTACTTAAGTCGGCATTGTGTCTCTTATATTTATTCCGATTCAATTTCGGTTTTTCATCATCAGTGGGAAGGTCCAAGGAATACAGTGAACCTGTAGATGTGCATCGGAATGTAAAACTGGTGACACAGGAAACGCTCAAATTACAGACAGTAGGAAGACTCAGTCTTATCTTAAATTCCGATGCAATTTCTGTGTTTCATCGTCACAGTGAAGATCCAATGGATACAGTAAACCTGCACAGGTGCATCGGAATGTAAAACTGGTGACACAGGAAACGCTCAAATCATAGACAGTAGGAAGAATCAGTTTTCCTGTACTTAAGTCGGCATTGTGTTTGTTATATTTAATTCTGATGCAGTTTCTATTTTTCATCGTCAATGGGAAGGTCCAAGGGATACAGTAAACCTGCAGAGGTGCATCGGAATGTAAAACTGATGACACAGGAAACCCTCAAAACATGGCCAGTAGGAAGACTCAGTCTTCCTGTACTTTAGTTGGCATTGTGTCTCTTATATTTAATTCCGATGCAATTTCTGTGTTTCATCGTGAATGGGAAGGTCCAAGGGATACAGTAAACCTGCAGAGGTGCATCAGAATGTAAAACTGGTGACACAGGAAACGCTCAGAACATAGACAGTAGCAAGACTCAGTCTTCCTGTACTTAAGTCGTCATTGTGTCTCTTATATTTAATTCCGATGCAATTTCTGTGTTTCATCGTCAATGGGAAGGTCCAAGGGATACAGTAAACCTGCATAGGTGCATCAGAATGTAAAACTGGTGACACAGGAAACGCTCAAAACATAGACAGTAGGAAGACTCAGTCTTCCTGTACTTAAGTCGTCATTGTGTCTCTTATTTGTAATTCCGATGCGATTTCTGTGTTTGATCGACAATGGGAAGGTCCAAGGGATACAGTAAACCGGCAGATGTGCATCGGAATGTAAAACTGGTGACACAGGAAACGCTCAAAAAATTGACCGTAAGAATACATTTTTCTTGTACGTAAGTCGGCATTGTGTCTCTTATATTTAATTTTGATGCAATTTCTGTGTTTCATCGTCAATGGGAATGTCCAAGGGACACAGGAAACCTACAGAGGTGCATCAGAATGTAAAACTGGTGACACAGGAAACGCTCAAATCATAAAAAGTGGGAAGACTCAGTCTTCCTGTACTTCAGTCGGCATTGTGTCTCTTATATTTATTTCGGCTGAAATTCCTGTGTTTCATCGTGAATGGGAAGGTCCAAGGGATATTGTAAACCTGCAGAGGTGCATCGGAAAGTAAAACTGATGACACAGGAAACGATCAAAACATAGACTGTAGGAAGACTCAGTCTTCCTGTACTTAAGTCGGCATTGTGTCTCTTACATTTAATTCCGATGCAATTTCTGTGTTTCATCGTTAATGGGAAGGTCCAAGGGATACAGTATACCTGCAGAGGTGCATCGGAATGTAAAACTCGTGACACAGGAAACGCTCAAAACATAGACAGTAGCAAGACTCAGTCTTCCTGTACTTAAGTCTGCATTGTGTCTCTTATATTTATTTCCGATGAAATTCCTGTGTTTCATCGTGAATGGGAAGGTCCACGGGATATAGTAAACCTGCAGAGGTGCATCAGAATGTAAAACTGGTGACACAGGAAACGCTCAAATTATAGACAGTAGGAAGACTCAGTCTTCCTGTACTTAAGTCCGCATTGTGTCTCTTATATTTAATTTAGATGCAATTTCTGTGTTTCATCGTCAATGGGAAGGTCCAAGGGATACAGGAAACCTGCAGAGGTGCATCGGAATGTAAAACTGGTGACACAGGAAACGCTCAAAACATAGACAGTAGGAAGACTCAGTCTTCCTGTACTTAAGTCGGCATTGTGACTCTTATATTTAATTCCGATGCAATTTCTGTGTTTCATCATCAATGGGAAGGTCCAAGGGATACAGTAAACCTGCTGAGATGCATCAGAATGTAAAACTGGTGACACAGGAAACGCTCAAAACATAGACAGTAGGTAGACTCAGTCTTCCTGTAGTTAAGTCGGCATTGTGTCTCTTATGTTTAATTCCGATGCAGTTTCTGTGTTTCATCGTCAATGGGAAGGTCCAAGGGATACAGTAAACCGGCAGAGGTGCATCCGAATGTGAAACTGGTGACACAGGAAACGCTCAAAACATTGACCGTACGAAGACTGTTTTCTTGTACTTAAGTCGGCATTGTGTCTCTTATATTTAATTTCGATGCAATTTCTGTGTTTCATCGTCAATGGGAACGTCCAAGGGATACAGGAAACCTACAGAGGTGCATTAGAATGTAAAACTGGTGACACAAGAAACGCTCAAAACATAGTAGGAAGACTCAGTCTTCCTGTACTTAAGTCGGCATTGTGTCTCTTATATTTAATTCCGATACAATTTCTGTTTTTCATCGTCAATGGGAAGGTCCAAGGGATACAGTAAACCTGCAGAGGTTCATCGGAATGTAAAACTAGTGACACAGGAAACGTTCGAAACATAGACAGTAGGAAGACTCAGTCTTCCTGTACTTAAGTAGGCATTGTGTCTCTTATATTTAATTCCGATGCAATTTCTGTGTGTCATCGTCAATGGGAATGTCCAAGGGATACAGTAAACCTGCAGCCATGCATCGGAATGTAAAACTGGTGACACAGGAAACGCTCAAATCATAGAAAGTGGGAAGACTCAGTCTTCCTGTACTTCAGTCGGCATTGTGTCTCTTATATTTATTTCCGATGACATATCTGTGTTTCATCGTGAATGGGAAGGTCCAAGGGATACGGTAAACCTGTAGAAGTGCATCAGAATGTAAAACTGGTGACACAGGAAACGCTCAAATTATAGACAGTAGGAAGACTCAGTCTCCCTGTACTTCAGTCGGCATTGTTTCTCTTATATTTAATGCCGATGCAATTTCTGTGTTTCATCGTCAATGGGAAGGTCCAAGGGATACAGTAAACCTGCAGAGGTGCATCAGAATGTAAAACTGGTGACACAGGAAACGCTCAAACCATAGAGAGTAGGAAGACTCAGTCTTCCTGTACTTACGTCGGCATTGTGTCTCTTATATAAAATCCCGATGCAATTTCTGTGTTTCATCGTCAATGGGAAGGTCCAAGGGATACAGTAAACCTGCAGAGGTGCATCGGAATGTAAAACTTGTGACACAGGAAACGCGTCAAACATAGACAGTAGGAAGACTCAGTCTTCCTGTACTTATGTCGGCATTGTGTGTCTTATATACAATTCCGATGCAATTTCTGTTTTTCATCGTCAATGGGAAGGTCCAAGGGATACAGTAAACCTGCAGAGGTGCATCGGAATGTAAAACTGATGACACAGGAAACGCTCAAAACATACACCGTACGAAGACTGTTTTCTTGTACTTAAGTCGGCAATGTGTCTCTTATATTTAATTTCGATGCAATTTCTGTGTTTCATCGTCAATGGGAAGGTCCAAGGGATACAGGAAACCTACAGAGGTGCATTAGAATGTAAAACTGGTGACACAAGAAACGCTCAAAACATAGACAGTAGGAAGACTCAGTCTTCCTGTACTTAAGTCGGCATTGTGTCTCTTACATTTAATTCCGATGCAATTTCTGTTTTTCATCGTCAATGGGAAGGTAAAAGGGATACAGTATATCTGCAGAGGTTCATCGGAATGTAAAACTAGTGACACAGGAAACTCTCGAAACATAGACAGTAGGAAGACTCAGTCTTCCTGTACTTAAGTCGGCATTGTGTCTCTTATATTTAATTCCGATGCAATTTCTGTGTTTCATCGTCAATGGGAATGTCCAAGGGATACAGTAAACCTGCAGACATGCATCGGAATGTAAAACTGGTGACACAGGAAACGCTCAAATCATAGAAAGTGGGAAGACTCAGTCTTCCTGTACTTCAGTCGGCATTGTGTCTCTTATATTTATTTCCGATGAAATTTCTGTGATTCATCGTGAATGGGAAGGTCCAAGGGATACAGGAAACCTACAGAGGTTCATTAGAATGTAACACTGGTGACACAAGAAACGCTCAAAACATAGACAGTAGGAAGACTCAGTCTTCCTGTACTTAAGTCGGCATTGTGTCTCTTATATTTAATTCCGATGCAATTTTTGTTTTTCATCGTCAATGGGAAGGTCCAAGGGATACAGTATACCTGCAGAGGTTCATCGGAATGTAAAACTAGTGACACAGTAAACTCTCGAAACATAGACAGTAGGAAGACTCAGTCTTCCTGTACTTAAGTCGGCATTGTGTCTCTTATATTTAATTCCGATGCAATTTCTGTGTTTCATCGTCAATGGGAATGTCCAAGGGATACAGTAAACCTGCAGACATGCATCGGAATATAAAACTGGTGACACACGAAACGCTCAAATCATAGAAAGTGGGAAGACTCAGTCTTCCTGTACTTCAGTCGGCATTGTGTCTCTTACAATTATTTCCGATGAAATTTCTGTGATTCATCGTGAATGGGAAGGTCCAAGGGATATAGTAAACCTGCAGAGGTGCATCGGAAAGTAAAACTGATGACACAGGAAACGCTCAAAACATAGGCAGTAGGAAGACTTAGTCTTCCTGTACTTAAGTCGGCATTGTGTCTCTTATATTTAATTCCGATGCAATTTCTGTGTTTCACCCTCACTGTGAAGGTCCAAGGGATACCGTAAAGCTGTAGAGGTGCATCGGATTGTAAAATTCGTGACACAGGAAACGCTCAAATTATAGACAGTAGGAAGACTCAGTCTTCCTGTACTTATGTCGGCATTGTGTCTCTTATATTTACTTCCGATGCAATTTCTGTGTTTCATCGTCAATGGGAAGGTCCAAGGGATACAGTAAACCTGCAGAGGTGCATCAGAAGGTAAAACTGGTGACACAGGAAACGCTCAAAACATAGACAGTAGGAAGACTCAGTCTCCCTGTACTTAAGTCGGCATTGTGTCTCTTATATTTAATTCCGATGCAATTTCTATGTTTCATCGTGAATGGGACGGTCCAAGGGATACAGTAAACCTGCAGAGGTGCATCGGAATGTAAAACTAGTGACACAGGAAACGCTCAAAACATAGACAGTAGGAAGACTCAGTCTTCCTGTACTTAAGTCGGCATTGTGTCTCTTATATTTAATTCCGATGCAATTTCTGTGTTTCATCGTCAAGGGGTGGTCCGAGGGATACAGTAAACCTGCAGAGGTGCATCGGAATGTAAAACTGGTGACACAGGAAACTCTCAAATCATTGACAGTAGGAAGACTTAGTCTGCCTGTACTTAAGTCGGCATTGTGTCTCTTATATTTATTCCGATGCAATTTCGGTTTTTCATCATCAGTGGGAAGGTCCAAGGAATACAGTGAACCTGTAGATGTGCATCGGAATGTAAAACTGGTGACACAGGAAACGCTCAAATTATAGACAGTAGGAAGACTCAGTCTTATCTTAAATTCCGATGCAATTTCTGTGTTTCATCGTCACAGTGAAGATCCAATGGATACAGTAAACCTGCACAGGTGCATCGGAATGTAAAACTGGTGACACAGGAAACACTCAAAACATAGACAGTAGGAAGAATCAGTTTTCCTGTACTTAAGTCGGCATTGTGTCTGTTATATTTAATTCCGATGCAATTTCTATTTTTCATCGTCAATGGGAAGGTCCAAGGGATACAGTAAACCTGCAGAGGTGCATCGGAATGTAAAACTGATGACACAGGAAACGCTCAAAACATACACCGTACGAAGACTGTTTTCTTGTACTTAAGTCGGCATTGTGTCTCTTATATTTAATTTAGATGCAATTTCTGTGTTTCATCGTCAATGGGACGGTCCAAGGGATACAGGAAACCTGCAGAGGTGCATCGGAATGTAAAACTCGTGACACAGGAAACGCTCAGAACATAGACAGTAGCAAGACTCAGTCTTCCTGTACTTAAGTCGGCATTGTGTCTCTTATATTTAATTCCGATGCAATTTCTGTGTTTCATCGTCAATGGGAAGGTCCAAGGGATACAGTAAACCTGCATAGGTGCATCAGAATGTAAAACTGGTGACACAGGAAACGCTCAAAACATAGACAGTAGGAAGACTCAGTCTTCCTGTACTTAAGTCGTCATTGTGTCTCTTATTTGTAATTCCGATGCGATTTCTGTGTTTGATCGACAATGGGAAGGTCCAAGGGATACAGTAAACCGGCAGATGTGCATCGGAATGTAAAACTGGTGACACAGGAAACGCTCAAAAAATTGACCGTAAGAATACATTTTTCTTGTACCTAAGTCGGCATTGTGTCTCTTATATTTAATTTTGATGCAATTTCTGTGTTTCATCGTCAATGGGAATGTCCAAGGGACACAGGAAACCTACAGAGGTGCATCAGAATGTAAAACTGGTGACACAGGAAACGCTCAAATCATAAAAAGTGGGAAGACTCAGTCTTCCTGTACTTCAGTCGGCATTGTGTCTCTTATATTTATTTCGGATGAAATTTCTGTGTTTCATCGTGAATGGGAAGGTCCAAGGGATATAGTAAACCTGCAGAGGTGCATCGGAAAGTAAAACTGATGACACAGGAAACGATCACAACATAGACTGTAGGAAGACTCAGTCTTCCTGTACTTAAGTCGGCATTGTGTCTCTTACATTTAATTCCGATGCAATTTCTGTGTTTCATCGTTAATGGGAAGGTCCAAGGGATACAGTATACCTGCAGAGGTGCATCGGAATGTAAAACTCGTGACACAGGAAACGCTCAAAACATAGACAGTAGCAAGACTCAGTCTTCCTGTACTTAAGCCTGCATTGTGTCTCTTATATTTATTTCCGATGAAATTCCTGTGTTTCATCGTGAATGGGAAGGTCCACGGGATATAGTAAACCTGCAGAGGTGCATCAGAATGTAAAACTGGTGACACAGGAAACGCTCAAATTATAGACAGTAGGAAGACTCAGTCTTCCTGTACTTAAGTCCGCATTGTGTCTCTTATATTTAATTTAGATGCAATTTCTGTGTTTCATCGTCAATGGGAAGGTCCAAGAGATACAGGAAACCTGCAGAGGTGCATCGGAATGTAAAACTGGTGACACAGGAAACGCTCAAAACATAGACAGTAGGAAGACTCAGTCTTCCTGTACTTAAGTCGGCATTGTGTCTCTAATATTTAATTCCGATGCAATTTCTGTGTTTCATCATCAATGGGAAGGTCCAAGGGATACAGTAAACCTGCTGAGATGCATCAGAATGTAAAACTGGTGACACAGGAAACGCTCAAAACATAGACAGTAGGAAGACTCAGTCTTCCTGTAGTTAAGTCGGCATTGTGTCTCTTATGTTTAATTCCGATGCAGTTTCTGTGTTTCATCGTCAATGGGAAGGTCCAAGGGATACAGTAAACCGGCAGAGGTGCATCCGAATGTGAAACTGGTGACACAGGAAACGCTCAAAACATTGACCGTACGAAGACTGTTTTCTTGTACTTAAGTCGGCATTGTGTCTCTTATATTTAATTCCGATGCAATTTCTGTGTTTCATCGTCAATGGGAACGTCCAAGGGATACAGGAAACCTACAGAGGTGCATTAGAATGTAAAACTGGTGACACAAGAAACGCTCAAAACATAGTAGGAAGACTCAGTCTTCCTGTACTTAAGTCGGCATTGTGTCTCTTATATTTAATTCCGATACAATTTCTGTTTTTCATCGTCAATGGGAAGGTCCAAGGGATACAGTAAACCTGCAGAGGTTCATCGGAATGTAAAACTAGTGACACAGGAAACGTTCGAAACATAGACAGTAGGAAGACTCAGTCTTCCTGTACTTAAGTAGGCATTGTGTCTCTTATATTTAATTCCGATGCAATTTCTGTGTGTCATCGTCAATGGGAATGTCCAAGGGATACAGTAAACCTGCAGCCATGCATCGGAATGTAAAACTGGTGACACAGGAAACGCTCAAATCATAGAAAGTGGGAAGACTCAGTCTTCCTGTACTTCAGTCGGCATTGTGTCTCTTATATTTATTTCCGATGACATATCTGTGTTTCATCGTGAATGGGAAGGTCCAAGGGATACGGTAAACCTGTAGAAGTGCATCAGAATGTAAAACTGGTGACACAGGAAACGCTCAAATTATAGACAGTAGGAAGACTCAGTCTCCCTGTACTTCAGTCGGCATTGTTTCTCTTATATTTAATGCCGATGCAATTTCTGTGTTTCATCGTCAATGGGAAGGTCTAAGGGATACAGTAAACCTGCAGAGGTGCATCAGAATGTAAAACTGGTGACACAGGAAACGCTCAAACCATAGAGAGTAGGAAGACTCAGTCTTCCTGTACTTACGTCGGCATTGTGTCTCTTATATAAAATCCCGATGCAATTTCTGTGTTTCATCGTCAATGGGAAGGTCCAAGGGATACAGTAAACCTGCAGAGGTGCATCGGAATGTAAAACTTGTGACACAGGAAACGCGTCAAACATAGACAGTAGGAAGACTCAGTCTTCCTGTACTTAAGTCGGCATTGTGTGTCTTATATACAATTCCGATGCAATTTCTGTTTTTCATCGTCAATGGGAAGGTCCAAGGGATACAGTAAACCTGCAGAGGTGCATCGGAATGTAAAACTGATGACACAGGAAACGCTCAAAACATACACCGTACGAAGACTGTTTTCTTGTACTTAAGTCGGCATTGTGTCTCTTATATTTAATTTAGATGCAATTTCTGTGTTTCATCGTCAATGGGAAGGTCCAAGGGATACAGGAAACCTGCAGAGGTGCATCGGAATGTAAAACTGGTGACACAGGAAACACTCAAAACATAGACAGTAGGAAGAATCAGTTTTCCTGTACTTAAGTCGGCATTGTGTCTGTTATATTTAATTCCGATGCAATTTCTATTTTTCATCGTCAATGGGAAGGTCCAAGGGATACAGTAAACCTGCAGAGGTGCATCGGAATGTAAAACTGATGACACAGGAAACGCTCAAAACATACACCGTACGAAGACTGTTTTCTTGTACTTAAGTCGGCATTGTGTCTCTTATATTTAATTTAGATGCAATTTCTGTGTTTCATCGTCAATGGGACGGTCCAAGGGATACAGGAAACCTGCAGAGGTGCATCGGAATGTAAAACTCGTGACACAGGAAACGCTCAGAACATAGACAGTAGCAAGACTCAGTCTTCCTGTACTTAAGTCGGCATTGTGTCTCTTATATTTAATTCCGATGCAATTTCTGTGTTTCATCGTCAATGGGAAGGTCCAAGGGATACAGTAAACCTGCATAGGTGCATCAGAATGTAAAACTGGTGACACAGGAAACGCTCAAATTATAGACAGTAGGAAGACTCAGTCTTCCTGTACTTAAGTCCGCATTGTGTCTCTTATATTTAATTTAGATGCAATTTCTGTGTTTCATCGTCAATGGGAAGGTCCAAGGGATACAGGAAACCTGCAGAGGTGCATCGGAATGTAAAACTGGTGACACAGGAAACGCTCAAAACATAGACAGTAGGAAGACTCAGTCTTCCTGTACTTAAGTCGGCATTGTGTCTCTAATATTTAATTCCGATGCAATTTCTGTGTTTCATCATCAATGGGAAGGTCCAAGGGATACAGTAAACCTGCTGAGATGCATCAGAATGTAAAACTGGTGACACAGGAAACGCTCAAAACATAGACAGTAGGAAGACTCAGTCTTCCTGTAGTTAAGTCGGCATTGTGTCTCTTATGTTTAATTCCGATGCAGTTTCTGTGTTTCATCGTCAATGGGAAGGTCCAAGGGATACAGTAAACCGGCAGAGGTGCATCCGAATGTGAAACTGGTGACACAGGAAACGCTCAAAACATTGACCGTACGAAGACTGTTTTCTTGTACTTAAGTCGGCATTGTGTCTCTTATATTTAATTCCGATGCAATTTCTGTGTTTCATCGTCAATGGGAACGTCCAAGGGATACAGGAAACCTACAGAGGTGCATTAGAATGTAAAACTGGTGACACAAGAAACGCTCAAAACATAGTAGGAAGACTCAGTCTTCCTGTACTTAAGTCGGCATTGTGTCTCTTATATTTAATTCCGATACAATTTCTGTTTTTCATCGTCAATGGGAAGGTCCAAGGGATACAGTAAACCTGCAGAGGTTCATCGGAATGTAAAACTAGTGACACAGGAAACGTTCGAAACATAGACAGTAGGAAGACTCAGTCTTCCTGTACTTAAGTAGGCATTGTGTCTCTTATATTTAATTCCGATGCAATTTCTGTGTGTCATCGTCAATGGGAATGTCCAAGGGATACAGTAAACCTGCAGCCATGCATCGGAATGTAAAACTGGTGACACAGGAAACGCTCAAATCATAGAAAGTGGGAAGACTCAGTCTTCCTGTACTTCAGTCGGCATTGTGTCTCTTATATTTATTTCCGATGACATATCTGTGTTTCATCGTGAATGGGAAGGTCCAAGGGATACGGTAAACCTGTAGAAGTGCATCAGAATGTAAAACTGGTGACACAGGAAACGCTCAAATTATAGACAGTAGGAAGACTCAGTCTCCCTGTACTTCAGTCGGCATTGTTTCTCTTATATTTAATGCCGATGCAATTTCTGTGTTTCATCGTCAATGGGAAGGTCCAAGGGATACAGTAAACCTGCAGAGGTGCATCAGAATGTAAAACTGGTGACACAGGAAACGCTCAAACCATAGAGAGTAGGAAGACTCAGTCTTCCTGTACTTACGTCGGCATTGTGTCTCTTATATAAAATCCCGATGCAATTTCTGTGTTTCATCGTCAATGGGAAGGTCCAAGGGATACAGTAAACCTGCAGAGGTGCATCGGAATGTAAAACTTGTGACACAGGAAACGCGTCAAACATAGACAGTAGGAAGACTCAGTCTTCCTGTACTTAAGTCGGCATTGTGTGTCTTATATACAATTCCGATGCAATTTCTGTTTTTCATCGTCAATGGGAAGGTCCAAGGGATACAGTAAACCTGCAGAGGTGCATCGGAATGTAAAACTGATGACACAGGAAACGCTCAAAACATACACCGTACGAAGACTGTTTTCTTGTACTTAAGTCGGCATTGTGTCTCTTATATTTAATTTAGATGCAATTTCTGTGTTTCATCGTCAATGGGAAGGTCCAAGGGATACAGGAAACCTGCAGAGGTGCATCGGAATGTAAAACTGGTGACACAGGAAACACTCAAAACATAGACAGTAGGAAGAATCAGTTTTCCTGTACTTAAGTCGGCATTGTGTCTGTTATATTTAATTCCGATGCAATTTCTATTTTTCATCGTCAATGGGAAGGTCCAAGGGATACAGTAAACCTGCAGAGGTGCATCGGAATGTAAAACTGATGACACAGGAAACGCTCAAAACATACACCGTACGAAGACTGTTTTCTTGTACTTAAGTCGGCATTGTGTCTCTTATATTTAATTTAGATGCAATTTCTGTGTTTCATCGTCAATGGGACGGTCCAAGGGATACAGGAAACCTGCAGAGGTGCATCGGAATGTAAAACTCGTGACACAGGAAACGCTCAGAACATAGACAGTAGCAAGACTCAGTCTTCCTGTACTTAAGTCGGCATTGTGTCTCTTATATTTAATTCCGATGCAATTTCTGTGTTTCATCGTCAATGGGAAGGTCCAAGGGATACAGTAAACCTGCATAGGTGCATCAGAATGTAAAACTGGTGACACAGGAAACGCTCAAAACATAGACAGTAGGAAGACTCAGTCTTCCTGTACTTAAGTCGTCATTGTGTCTCTTATTTGTAATTCCGATGCGATTTCTGTGTTTGATCGACAATGGGAAGGTCCAAGGGATACAGTAAACCGGCAGATGTGCATCGGAATGTAAAACTGGTGACACAGGAAACGCTCAAAAAATTGACCGTAAGAATACATTTTTCTTGTACCTAAGTCGGCATTGTGTCTCTTATATTTAATTTTGATGCAATTTCTGTGTTTCATCGTCAATGGGAATGTCCAAGGGACACAGGAAACCTACAGAGGTGCATCAGAATGTAAAACTGGTGACACAGGAAACGCTCAAATCATAAAAAGTGGGAAGACTCAGTCTTCCTGTACTTCAGTCGGCATTGTGTCTCTTATATTTATTTCGGATGAAATTTCTGTGTTTCATCGTGAATGGGAAGGTCCAAGGGATATAGTAAACCTGCAGAGGTGCATCGGAAAGTAAAACTGATGACACAGGAAACGATCACAACATAGACTGTAGGAAGACTCAGTCTTCCTGTACTTAAGTCGGCATTGTGTCTCTTACATTTAATTCCGATGCAATTTCTGTGTTTCATCGTTAATGGGAAGGTCCAAGGGATACAGTATACCTGCAGAGGTGCATCGGAATGTAAAACTCGTGACACAGGAAACGCTCAAAACATAGACAGTAGCAAGACTCAGTCTTCCTGTACTTAAGCCTGCATTGTGTCTCTTATATTTATTTCCGATGAAATTCCTGTGTTTCATCGTGAATGGGAAGGTCCACGGGATATAGTAAACCTGCAGAGGTGCATCAGAATGTAAAACTGGTGACACAGGAAACGCTCAAATTATAGACAGTAGGAAGACTCAGTCTTCCTGTACTTAAGTCCGCATTGTGTCTCTTATATTTAATTTAGATGCAATTTCTGTGTTTCATCGTCAATGGGAAGGTCCAAGGGATACAGGAAACCTGCAGAGGTGCATCGGAATGTAAAACTGGTGACACAGGAAACGCTCAAAACATAGACAGTAGGAAGACTCAGTCTTCCTGTACTTAAGTCGGCATTGTGTCTCTAATATTTAATTCCGATGCAATTTCTGTGTTTCATCATCAATGGGAAGGTCCAAGGGATACAGTAAACCTGCTGAGATGCATCAGAATGTAAAACTGGTGACACAGGAAACGCTCAAAACATAGACAGTAGGAAGACTCAGTCTTCCTGTAGTTAAGTCGGCATTGTGTCTCTTATGTTTAATTCCGATGCAGTTTCTGTGTTTCATCGTCAATGGGAAGGTCCAAGGGATACAGTAAACCGGCAGAGGTGCATCCGAATGTGAAACTGGTGACACAGGAAACGCTCAAAACATTGACCGTACGAAGACTGTTTTCTTGTACTTAAGTCGGCATTGTGTCTCTTATATTTAATTCCGATGCAATTTCTGTGTTTCATCGTCAATGGGAACGTCCAAGGGATACAGGAAACCTACAGAGGTGCATTAGAATGTAAAACTGGTGACACAAGAAACGCTCAAAACATAGTAGGAAGACTCAGTCTTCCTGTACTTAAGTCGGCATTGTGTCTCTTATATTTAATTCCGATACAATTTCTGTTTTTCATCGTCAATGGGAAGGTCCAAGGGATACAGTAAACCTGCAGAGGTTCATCGGAATGTAAAACTAGTGACACAGGAAACGTTCGAAACATAGACAGTAGGAAGACTCAGTCTTCCTGTACTTAAGTAGGCATTGTGTCTCTTATATTTAATTCCGATGCAATTTCTGTTTTTCATCGTCAATGGGAATGTCCAAGGGATACAGTAAACCTGCAGCCATGCATCGGAATGTAAAACTGGTGACACAGGAAACGCTCAAATCATAGAAAGTGGGAAGACTCAGTCTTCCTGTACTTCAGTCGGCATTGTGTCTCTTATATTTATTTCCGATGACATATCTGTGTTTCATCGTGAATGGGAAGGTCCAAGGGATACGGTAAACCTGTAGAAGTCCATCAGAATGTAAAACTGGTGACACAGGAAACGCTCAAATTATAGACAGTAGGAAGACTCAGTCTCCCTGTACTTCAGTCGGCATTGTTTCTCTTATATTTAATGCCGATGCAATTTCTGTGTTTCATCGTCAATGGGAAGGTCCAAGGGATACAGTAAACCTGCAGAGGTGCATCAGAATGTAAAACTGGTGACACAGGAAACGCTCAAACCATAGAGAGTAGGAAGACTCAGTCTTCCTGTACTTACGTCGGCATTGTGTCTCTTATATAAAATCCCGATGCAATTTCTGTGTTTCATCGTCAATGGGAAGGTCCAAGGGATACAGTAAACCTGCAGAGGTGCATCGGAATGTAAAACTTGTGACACAGGAAACGCGTCAAACATAGACAGTAGGAAGACTCAGTCTTCCTGTACTTAAGTCGGCATTGTGTGTCTTATATACAATTCCGATGCAATTTCTGTTTTTCATCGTCAATGGGAAGGTCCAAGGGATACAGTAAACCTGCAGAGGTGCATCGGAATGTAAAACTGATGACACAGGAAACGCTCAAAACATACACCGTACGAAGACTGTTTTCTTGTACTTAAGTCGGCATTGTGTCTCTTATATTTAATTTAGATGCAATTTCTGTGTTTCATCGTCAATGGGAAGGTCCAAGGGATACAGGAAACCTGCAGAGGTGCATCGGAATGTAAAACTGGTGACACAGGAAACGCTCAAAACATAGACAGTAGGAAGACTCAGTCTTCCTGTACTTAAGTCGGCATTGTGTCTCTTATATTTAATTCCGATGCAATTTCTGTGTTTCATCGTCAATGGGAAGGTCCAAGGGATAAAGTAAACCTGCAAAGGTGCATCAGATTGTAAAACTGGTGACACAGGAAACGCTCAAAACATAGACAGTAGGTAGACTCAGTCTTCCTGTAGTTAAGTCGGCATTGTGTCTCTTATATTTAATTCCGATGCAGTTTCTGTGTTTCATCGTCAATAGGAAGGTCCAAGGGATACAGTAAACCGGCAGAGGTGCATCCGAATGTATAACTGGTGTCACAGGAAACGCTCAAAACGTTGACCGTACGAAGACTGTTTTCTTGTACTTAAGTCGGCAATGTGTCTCTTATATTTAATTTCGATGCAATTTCTGTGTTTCATCGTCAATGGGAAGGTCCAAGGGATACAGGAAACCTACAGAGGTGCATTTGAATGTAAAACTGGTGACACAAGAAACGCTCAAAACATAGACAGTAGGAAGACTCAGTCTTCCTGTACTTAAGTCGGCATTGTGTCTCTTACATTTAATTCCGATGCAATTTCTGTTTTTCATCGTCAATGGGAAGGTAAAAGGGATACAGTAAATCTGCAGAGGTTCATCGGAATGTAAAACTAGTGACACAGGAAACTCTCGAAACATAGACAGTAGGAAGACTCAGTCTTCCTGTACTTAAGTCGGCATTGTGTCTCTTATACTTAATTCCGATGCAATTTCTGTGTTTCATCGTCAATGGGAATGTCCAAGGGATACAGTAAACCTGCAGACATGCATCGGAATGTAAAACTGGTGACACAGGAAACGCTCAAATCATAGAAAGTGGGAAGACTCAGTCTTCCTGTACTTCAGTCGGCATTGTGTCTCTTATATTTATTTCCGATGAAATTTCTGTGATTCATCGTGAATGGGAAGGTCCAAGGGATACAGGAAACCTACAGAGGTTCATTAGAATGTAACACTGGTGACACAAGAAACGCTCAAAACATAGACAGTAGGAAGACTCAGTCTTCCTGTACTTAAGTCGGCATTGTGTCTCTTATATTTAATTCCGATGCAATTTTTGTTTTTCATCGTCAATGGGAAGGTCCAAGGGATACAGTATACCTGCAGAGGTTCATCGGAATGTAAAACTAGTGACACAGTAAACTCTCGAAACATAGACAGTAGGAAGACTCAGTCTTCCTGTACTTAAGTCGGCATTGTGTCTCTTATATTTAATTCCGATGCAATTTCTGTGTTTCATCGTCAATGGGAATGTCCAAGGGATACAGTAAACCTGCAGACATGCATCGGAATATAAAACTGGTGACACACGAAACGCTCAAATCATAGAAAGTGGGAAGACTCAGTCTTCCTGTACTTCAGTCGGCATTGTGTCTCTTACAATTATTTCCGATGAAATTTCTGTGATTCATCGTGAATGGGAAGGTCCAAGGGATATAGTAAACCTGCAGAGGTGCATCGGAAAGTAAAACTGATGACACAGGAAACGCTCAAAACATAGGCAGTAGGAAGACTTAGTCTTCCTGTACTTAAGTCGGCATTGTGTCTCTTATATTTAATTCCGATGCAATTTCTGTGTTTCACCCTCACTGTGAAGGTCCAAGGGATACCGTAAAGCTGTAGAGGTGCATCGGATTGTAAAACTCGTGACACAGGAAACGCTCAAATTATAGACAGTAGGAAGACTCAGTCTTCCTGTACTTATGTCGGCATTGTGTCTCTTATATTTACTTCCGATGCAATTTCTGTGTTTCATCGTCAATGGGAAGGTCCAAGGGATACAGTAAACCTGCAGAGGTGCATCAGAAGGTTACACTGGTGACACAGGAAACGCTCAAAACATAGACAGTAGGAAGACTCAGTCTCCCTGTACTTAAGTCGGCATTGTGTCTCTTATATTTAATTCCGATGCAATTTCTATGTTTCATCGTGAATGGGACGGTCCAAGGGATACAGTAAACCTGCAGAGGTGCATCGGAATGTAAAACTAGTGACACAGGAAACGCTCAAAACATAGACAGTAGGAAGACTCAGTCTTCCTGTACTTAAGTCGGCATTGTGTCTCTTATATTTAATTCCGATGCAATTTCTGTGTTTCATCGTCAAGGGGTGGTCCGAGGGATACAGTAAACCTGCAGAGGTGCATCGGAATGTAAAACTGGTGACACAGGAAACTCTCAAATCATTGACAGTAGGAAGACTTAGTCTGCCTGTACTTAAGTCGGCATTGTGTCTCTTATATTTATTCCGATGCAATTTCGGTTTTTCATCATCAGTGGGAAGGTCCAAGGAATACAGTGAACCTGTAGATGTGCATCGGAATGTAAAGCTGGTGACACAGGAAACGCTCAAATTATAGACAGTAGGAAGACTCAGTCTTATCTTAAATTCCGATGCAATTTCTGTGTTTCATCGTCACAGTGAAGATCCAATGGATACAGTAAACCTGCACAGGTGCATCGGAATGTAAAACTGGTGACACAGGAAACACTCAAAACATAGACAGTAGGAAGAATCAGTTTTCCTGTACTTAAGTCGGCATTGTGTCTGTTATATTTAATTCCGATGCAATTTCTATTTTTCATCGTCAATGGGAAGGTCCAAGGGATACAGTAAACCTGCAGAGGTGCATCGGAATGTAAAACTGATGACACAGGAAACGCTCAAAACATACACCGTACGAAGACTGTTTTCTTGTACTTAAGTCGGCATTGTGTCTCTTATATTTAATTTAGATGCAATTTCTGTGTTTCATCGTCAATGGGACGGTCCAAGGGATACAGGAAACCTGCAGAGGTGCATCGGAATGTAAAACTCGTGACACAGGAAACGCTCAAAACATAGACAGTAGCAAGACTCAGTCTTCCTGTACTTAAGTCTGCATTGTGTCTCTTATATTTATTTCCGATGAAATTCCTGTGTTTCATCGTGAATGGGAAGGTCCAAGGGATATAGTAAACCTGCAGAGGTGCATCGGAAAGTAAAACTGATGACACAGGAAACGATCAAAACATAGTCAGTAGGAAGACTTAGTCTTCCTGTACTTAAGTCGGCATTGTGTCTCTTATATTTAATTTAGATGCTATTTCTGTGTTTCATCGTCACTGTGAAGGTCCAAGGGATACGGTAAACCTGTAGAAGTGCATCAGAATGTAAAACTGGTGACACAGGAAACGGTCAAATTATAGACAGTAGGAAGACTCAGTCTCCCTGTACTTCAGTCGGCATTGTTTCTCTTATATTTAATGCCGATGCAATTTCTGTGTTTCATTGTCAATGGGAAGGTCCAAGGGATACAGTAAACCTGCAGAGGTGCATCAGAATGTAAAACTGGTGACACAGGAAACGCTCAAACCATAGAGAGTAGGAAGACTCAGTCTTCCTGTACTTACGTCGGCATTGTGTCTCTTATATAAAATCCCGATGCAATTTCTGTGTTTCATCGTCAATGGGAAGGTCCAAGGGATACAGTAAACCTGCAGAGGTGCATCGGAATGTAAAACTTGTGACACAGGAAACGCGTCAAACATAAACAGTAGGAAGACTCAGTCTTCCTGTACTTAAGTCGGCATTGTGTCTCTTATATATAATTCCGATGCAATTTCTGTTTTTCATCGTCAATGGGAAGGTCCAAGGGATACAGTAAACCCGCAGAGGTGCATCGGAATGTAAAACTGATCACACAGGAAACGCTCAAAACATACACCGTACGAAGACTGTTTTCTTGTACTTAAGTCGGCATTGTGTCTCTTATATTTAATTTAGATGCAATTTCTGTGTTTCATCGTCAATGGGAAGGTCCAAGGGATACAGGAAACCTGCAGAGGTGCATCGGAATGTAAAACTGGTGACACAGGAAACGCTCAAAACATAGACAGTAGGAAGACTCAGTCTTCCTGTACTTAAGTCGGCATTGTGTCTCTTATATTTAATTCCGATGCAATTTCTGTGTTTCATCTCAATGGGAAGGTCCAAGGGATACAGTAAACCTGCAAAGGTGCATCAGAATGTAAAAATGGTGACACAGGAAACGCTCAAAACATAGACAGTAGGTAGACTCAGTCTTCCTGTAGTTAAGTCGGCATTGTGTCGCTTATATTTAATTCCGATGCAATATCTGTGTTTCACCCTCACTGTGAAGGTCCAAGGGATACCGTAAAGCTGTAGAGGTGCATCGGATTGTAAAACTCGTGACACAGGAAACGCTCAAATTATAGACAGTAGGAAGACTCAGTCTTCCTGTACTTATGTCGGCATTGTGTCTCTTATATTTACTTCCGATGCAATTTCTGTGTTTCATCGTCAATGGGAAGGTCCAAGGGATACAGTAAACCTGCACAGGTGCATCGGAATGTAAAACTGTTGACACAGGAAACGCTCAAAACATAGACAGTAGGAAGAATCAGTTTTCCTGTACTTAAGTCGGCATTGTGTCTGTTATATGTAATTCCGATGCAATTTCTGTTTTTCATCGACAATGGGAAGGTCCAAGGGATACAGTAAACTTGCAGAGGTGCATCGGAATGTAAAACTGATGACACAGGAAACGCTCAAAACATAGACAGTACGAAGACTCAGTCTTCCTGTGCTTAAGTCGGCATTGTGTCTCTTATATTTAATTCCGATGCAATTTCTGGGTTTCATCGTCAATGGGAAGGTCCAAGGGATACAGTAAACCTGCAGAGGTGCATCAGAATGTAAAACTGGTGACACAGGAAACGCTCAAAACATAGACAGTAGCAAGACTCAGTCTTCCTGTACTTAAGTCGGCATTGTGTCTCTTATATTTCATTGCGATGCAATTTCTGTGTTTCATCGTCATTGGGAAGGTCCAAGGGATACAGTAAACCTGCAGAGGTGCATCAGAAGGTAAAACTGGTGACACAGGAAACGCTCAAAACATAGACAGTAGGAAGACTCAGTCTTCCTGTACTTAAGTCGGCATTGTGTCTCTTTTATTTAATTCCGATGCAATTTCTGTGTTTCATCGTGAATGGGAAGGTCCAAGGGATACAGTAAACCTGCAGAGGTGCATCGGAATGTAAAACTAGTGACACAGGAAACGCTCAAAACATAGACAGTAGGAAGACTCAGTCTTCCTGGACTTAAGTCGGCATTGTGTCTCTTATATTTAATTCCGATGCAATTTCTGTGTTTCATCGTCAAGGGGTGGTCCGAGGGATACAGTAAACCTGCAGAGGTGCATCGGAATGTAAAACTGGTGACACAGGAAACTCTCAAATCATTGACAGTAGGAAGACTTAGTCTGCCTGTACTTAAGTCGGCATTGTGTCTCTTATATTTATTCCGATTCAATTTCGGTTTTTCATCATCAGTGGGAAGGTCCAAGGAATACAGTGAACCTGTAGATGTGCATCGGAATGTAAAACTGGTGACACAGGAAACGCTCAAATTATAGACAGTAGGAAGACTCAGACTTATCTTAAATTCCGATGCAATTTCTGTGTTTCATCGTCACAGTGAAGATCCAATGGATACAGTAAACCTGCACAGGTGCATCGGAATGTAAAACTGGTGACACAGGAAACGCTCAAATCATAGACAGTTGGAAGAATCAGTTTTCCTGTACTTAAGTCGGCATTGTGTCTGTTATATTTAATTCCGATGCAATTTCTATTTTTCATCGTCAATGGGAAGGTCCAAGGGATACAGTAAACCTGCAGAGGTGCATCGGAATGTAAAACTGATGACACAGGAAACGCTCAAAACATGGCCAGTAGGAAGACTCAGTCTTCCTGTACTTTAGTTGGCATTGTGTCTCTTATATTTAATTCCGATGCAATTTCTGTGTTTCATCATGAATGGGAAGGTCCAAGGGATACAGTAAACCTGCAGAGGTGCATCAGAATGTAAAACTGGTGACACAGGAAACGCTCAAAACATAGACAGTAGCAAGACTCAGTCTTCCTGTACTTAAGTCGGCATTGTGTCTCTTATATTTAATTCCGATGCAATTTCTGTGTTTCATCGTCAATGAGAAGGTCCAAGGGATACAGTAAACCTGCATAGGTGCATCAGAATGTAAAACTGGTGACACAGGAAACGCTCAAAACATAGACAGTAGGAAGACTCAGTCTTCCTGTACTTAAGTCGTCATTGTGTCTCTTATTTGTAATTCCGATGCGATTTCTGTGTTTGATCGACAATGGGAAGGTCCAAGGGATACAGTAAACCGGCAGATGTGCATCGGAATGTAAAACTGGTGACACAGGAAACGCTCAAAAAATTGACCGTAAGAATACATTTTTCTTGTACCTAAGTCGGCATTGTGTCTCTTATATTTAATTTTGATGCAATTTCTGTGTTTCATCGTCAATGGGAATGTCCAAGGGACACAGGAAACCTACAGAGGTGCATCAGAATGTAAAACTGGTGACACAGGAAACGCTCAAATCATAAAAAGTGGGAAGACTCAGTCTTCCTGTACTTCAGTCGGCATTGTGTCTCTTATATTTATTTCGGATGAAATTTCTGTGTTTCATCGTGAATGGGAAGGTCCAAGGGATATAGTAAACCTGCAGAGGTGCATCGGAAAGTAAAACTGATGACACAGGAAACGATCAAAACATAGACTGTAGGAAGACTCAGTCTTCCTGTACTTAAGTCGGCATTGTGTCTCTTACATTTAATTCCGATGCAATTTCTGTGTTTCATCGTTAATGGGAAGGTCCAAGGGATACAGTATACCTGCAGAGGTGCATCGGAATGTAAAACTCGTGACACAGGAAACGCTCAAAACATAGACAGTAGCAAGACTCAGTCTTCCTGTACTTAAGTCTGCATTGTGTCTCTTATATTTATTTCCGATGAAATTCCTGTGTTTCATCGTGAATGGGAAGGTCTAAGGGATATAGTAAACCTGCAGAGGTGCATCAGAATGTAAAACTGGTGACACAGGAAACGCTCAAATTATAGACAGTAGGAAGACTCAGTCTTCCTGTACTTAAGTCCGCATTGTGTCTCTTATATTTAATTTAGATGCAATTTCTGTGTTTCATCGTCAATGGGAAGGTCCAAGGGATACAGGAAACCTGCAGAGGTGCATCGGAATGTAAAACTGGTGACACAGGAAACGCTCAAAACATAGACAGTAGGAAGACTCAGTCTTTCTGTACTTAAGTCGGCATTGTGTCTCTTATATTTAATTCCGATGCAATTTCTGTGTTTCATCATCAATGGGAAGGTCCAAGGGATACAGTAAACCTGCAGAGGTGCATCGGAATGTAAAACTGGTGACACAAGAAACGCTCAAAACATAGTAGGAAGACTCAGTCTTCCTGTACTTAAGTCGGCAATGTGTCTCTTATATTTAATTCCGATACAATTTCTGTTTTTCATCGTCAATGGGAAGGTCCAAGGGATACAGTAAACCTGCAGAGGTTCATCGGAATGTAAAACTAGTGACACAGGAAACGTTCGAAACATAGACAGTAGGAAGACTCAGTCTTCCTGTACTTAAGTAGGCATTGTGTCTCTTATATTTAATTCCGATGCAATTTCTGTGTTTCATCGTCAATGGGAATGTCCAAGGGATACAGTAAACCTGCAGCCATGCATCGGAATGTAAAACTGGTGACACAGGAAACGCTCAAATCATAGAAAGTGGGAAGACTCAGTCTTCCTGTACTTCGGTCGGCATTGTGTCTCTTATATTTATTTCCGATGACATATCTGTGTTTCATCGTGAATGGGAAGGTCCAAGGGATACAGTAAACCTGCAGAGGTGCATCAGAATGTAAAACTGGTGACACAGGAAACGCTCAAAACATAGTCAGTAGCAAGACTCAGTCTTCCTGTACTTAAGTCGGCATTGTGTCTCTTATATTTCATTGCGATGCAATTTCTGTGTTTCATCGTCATTGGGAAGGTCCAAGGGATACAGTAAACCTGCAGAGGTGCATCAGAAGGTAAAACTGGTGACACAGGAAACGCTCAAAACATAGACAGTAGGAAGACTCAGTCTTCCTGTACTTAAGTCGGCATTGTGTCTCTTTTATTTAATTCCGATGCAATTTCTGTGTTTCATCGTGAATGGGAAGGTCCAAGGGATACAGTAAACCTGCAGAGGTGCATCGGAATGTAAAACTAGTGACACAGGAAACGCTCAAAACATAGACAGTAGGAAGACTCAGTCTTCCTGTACTTAAGTCGGCATTGTGTCTCTTATATTTAATTCCGATGCAATTTCTGTGTTTCATCGTCAAGGGGTGGTCCGAGGGATACAGTAAACCTGCAGAGGTGCATCGGAATGTAAAACTGGTGACACAGGAAACTCTCAAATCATTGACAGTAGGAAGACTTAGTCTGCCTGTACTTAAGTCGGCATTGTGTCTCTTATATTTATTCCGATTCAATTTCGGTTTTTCATCATCAGTGGGAAGGTCCAAGGAATACAGTGAACCTGTAGATGTGCATCGGAATGTAAAACTGGTGACACAGGAAACGCTCAAATTATAGACAGTAGGAAGACTCAGTCTTATCTTAAATTCCGATGCAATTTCTGTGTTTCATCGTCACAGTGAAGATCCAATGGATACAGTAAACCTGCACAGGTGCATCGAAATGTAAAACTGGTGACACAGGAAACGCTCAAATCATAGACAGTTGGAAGAATCAGTTTTCCTGTACTTAAGTCGGCATTGTGTCTGTTATATTTAATTCCGATGCAATTTCTATTTTTCATCGTCAATGGGAAGGTTCAAGGGATACAGTAAACCTGCAGAGGTGCATCGGAATGTAAAACTGATGACACAGGAAACGCTCAAAATATGGCCAGTAGGAAGACTCAGTCTTCCTGTACTTTAGTTGGCATTGTGTCTCTTATATTTAATTCCGATGCAATTTCTGTGTTTCATCGTGAATGGGAAGGTCCAAGGGATACAGTAAACCTGCAGAGGTGCATCAGAATGTAAAACTGGTGACACAGGAAACGCTCAAAACATAGACAGTAGCAAGACTCAGTCTTCCTGTACTTAAGTCGGCATTGTGTCTCTTATATTTAATTCCGATGCAATTTCTGTGTTTCATCGTCAATGAGAAGGTCCAAGGGATACAGTAAACCTGCATAGGTGCATCAGAATGTAAAACTGGTGACACAGGAAACGCTCAAAACATAGACAGTAGGAAGACTCAGTCTTCCTGTACTTAAGTCGTCATTGTGTCTCTTATTTGTAATTCCGATGCGATTTCTGTGTTTGATCGACAATGGGAAGGTCCAAGGGATACAGTAAACCGGCAGATGTGCATCGGAATGTAAAACTGGTGACACAGGAAACGCTCAAAAAATTGACCGTAAGAATACATTTTTCTTGTACCTAAGTCGGCATTGTGTCTCTTATATTTAATTTTGATGCAATTTCTGTGTTTCATCGTCAATGGGAATGTCCAAGGGACACAGGAAACCTACAGAGGTGCATCAGAATGTAAAACTGGTGACACAGGAAACGCTCAAATCATAAAAAGTGGGGAGACTCAGTCTTCCTGTACTTCAGTCGGCATTGTGCCTCTTATATTTATTTCGGATGAAATTTCTGTGTTTCATCGTGAATGGGAAGGTCCAAGGGATATAGTAAACCTGCAGAGGTGCATCGGAAAGTAAAACTGATGACACAGGAAACGATCAAAACATAGACTGTAGGAAGACTCAGTCTTCCTGTACTTAAGTCGGCATTGTGTCTCTTACATTTAATTCCGATGCAATTTCTGTGTTTCATCGTTAATGGGAAGGTCCAAGGGATACAGTATACCTGCAGAGGTGCATCGGAATGTAAAACTCGTGACACAGGAAACGCTCAAAACATAGACAGTAGCAAGACTCAGTCTTCCTGTACTTAAGTCTGCATTGTGTCTCTTATATTTATTTCCGATGAAATTCCTGTGTTTCATCGTGAATGGGAAGGTCTAAGGGATATAGTAAACCTGCAGAGGTGCATCAGAATGTAAAACCGGTGACACAGGAAACGCTCAAATTATAGACAGTAGGAAGACTCAGTCTTCCTGTACTTAAGTCCGCATTGTGTCTCTTATATTTAATTTAGATGCAATTTCTGTGTTTCATCGTCAATGGGAAGGTCCAAGGGATACAGGAAACCTGCAGAGGTGCATCGGAATGTAAAACTGGTGACACAGGAAACGCTCAAAACATAGACAGTAGGAAGACTCAGTCTTTCTGTACTTAAGTCGGCATTGTGTCTCTTATATTTAATTCCGATGCAATTTCTGTGTTTCATCATCAATGGGAAGGTCCAAGGGATACAGTGTAACCTGCAGAGGTGCATCGGAATGTAAAACTGGTGACACAAGAAACGCTCAAAACATAGTAGGAAGACTCAGTCTTCCTGTACTTAAGTCGGCAATGTGTCTCTTATATTTAATTCCGATACAATTTCTGTTTTTCATCGTCAATGGGAAGGTCCAAGGGATACAGTAAACCTGCAGAGGTTCATCGGAATGTAAAACTAGTGACACAGGAAACGTTCGAAACATAGACAGTAGGAAGACTCAGTCTTCCTGTACTTAAGTAGGCATTGTGTCTCTTATATTTAATTCCGATGCAATTTCTGTGTTTCATCGTCAATGGGAATGTCCAAGGGATACAGTAAACCTGCAGCCATGCATCGGAATGTAAAACTGGTGACACAGGAAACGCTCAAATCATAGAAAGTGGGAAGACTCAGTCTTCCTGTACTTCAGTCGGCATTGTGTGTCTTATATTTATTTCCGATGACATATCTGTGTTTCATCGTGAATGGGAAGGTCCAAGGGATACAGTAAACCTGCAGAGGTGCATCGGAATGTAAAACTAGTGACACAGGAAACGCTCAAAACATAGACAGTAGGAAGACTCAGTCTTCCTGTACTTAAGTCGGCATTGTGTCTCTTATATTTAATTCCGATGCAATTTCTGTGTGTCATCGTCAAGGGGTGGTCCGAGGGATACAATAAACCTGCAGAGGTGCATCGGAATGTAAAACTGGTGACACAGGAAACTCTCAAATCATAGACAGTAGGAAGACTTAGTCTTCCTGTACTTAAGTCGGCATTGTGTCTCTGATATTTATTCCGATGCAATTTCGGTTTTTCATCGTCAATGGGAAGATCCAAGGAATACAGTAAACCTGTAGATGTGCATCGGAATGTAAAACTGGTGACACAGGAAACGCTCAAATTATAGACAGTAGGAAGACTCAGTCTTATCTTAAATTCCGATGCATTTTCTGTGTTTCATCGTCATAGTGAAGATCCAATGGATACAGTAAACCTGCACAGGTGCATCGGAATGTAAAACTGGTGACACAGGAAACGCTCAAAACATAGACAGTAGGAAGAATCGGTTTTCCTGTACTTAAGTCGGCATTGTGTCTGTCATATTTAATTCCGATGCAATTTCTGTTTTTCATCGTCAATGGGAAGGTCAAAGGGATACAGTAAACCTGCAGAGGTGCATCGGAATGTAAAACTGGTGACACAGGAAACGCTCAAAACATTGACCGTACGAAGACATTTTTCTTGTACTCAAGTCGGCATTGTGTCTCTTATATTTAATTTCGAAGCAATTTCTGTGTTTCATCGTCAATGGGAAGGTCCGAGGGATACAGGAAACCTACAGAGGTGCATCAGAATGTAAAACTGGTGACACACGAAACGCTCAAAACATAGACAGTAGGAAGACTCAGTCTTCCTGTACATAAGTCGGCATTGTGTCTCTTATATTTAATTTCGATGCAATTCCTGTGTTTCATCGTCAATGGGAAGGTATAAGGGACATAGTAAACCTGCAGAGGTGCATCGGAATGTAAAACTAGTGACACAGGACACGCTCAAAACATAGACAGTAGGAAGACTCAGTCTTCCTGTACTTAAGTCGGCATTGTGTCTCTTATCTTTAATTCCGATGCAATTTCTGAGAATCATCGTCAATGGGAAGGTCCAAGGGATACAGTAAACCTGCAGACGTGCATCGGAATGTAAAACTGGTGACACAGGAAACGCTCAAAACATAGACAGTAGGAACACTCAGTCTTCCTTTACTTAAGTAGGCATTGTGTCTCTTATATTTAATTCCGATGCGATTTCTGTATTTGATCGACAATGGGAAGGGCCAAGGGATACAGTAAACCGGCAGAGGTGCATCGGAATGTAAAACTGGTGACACAGGAAACGCTTCAAGCATTGACCGTACGAATTCTGTTTTCTTGTACTTAAGTCGGCATTGTGTCTCTTATATTTAATTTCGATTCAATTTCTGTGTTTCATCGTCAATGGGAAGGTCCAAGGGATACAGGAAACCTACAGAGGTGCATCAGAATGTAAAACTGGTGACACAGGAAACGCTCAAAACATAGACAGTAGCAAGACTCAGTCTTCCTGTACTTAAGTCGGCATTGTGTCTCTTATATTTAATTCCGATGCAATTTCTGTGTTTCATCATCAATGGGAAGGTCCAAGGGATACAGTAAACCTGCTGAGATGCATCAGAATGTAAAACTGGTGACACAGGAAACGCTCAAAACATAGACAGTAGGTAGACTCAGTCTTCCTGTAGTTAAGTCGGCATTGTGTCTCTTATGTTTAATTCCGATGCAGTTTCTGTGTTTCATCGTCAATGGGAAGGTCCAAGGGATACAGTAAACCGGCAGAGGTGCATCCGAATGTGAAACTGGTGACACAGGAAACGCTCAAAACATTGACCGTACGAAGACTGTTTTCTTGTACTTAAGTCGGCATTGTGTCTCTTATATTTAATTTCGAAGCAATTTCTGTGTTTCATCGTCAATGGGAAGGTCCGAGGGATACAGGAAACCTACAGAGGTGCATCAGAATGTAAAACTGGTGACACAGGAAACGCTCAAAACATAGACAGTAGCAAGACTCAGTCTTCCTGTACTTAAGTCGGCATTGTGTCTCTTATATTTAATTTCGATGCAATTTCTGTGTTTCATCGTCAATGGGAAGGTCCAAGGGATACAGTAAACCTGCAGAGGTTCATCGGAATGTAAAACTAGTGACACAGGAAACGTTCGAAACATAGACAGTAGGAAGACTCAGTCTTCCTGTACTTAAGTAGGCATTGTGTCTCTTATATTTAATTCCGATGCAATTTCTGTGTTTCATTGTCAATGGAATGTCCAAGGGATACAGTAAACCTGCAGCCATGCATCGGAATGTAAAACTGGTGACACAGGAAACGCTCAAATCATAGAAAGTGGGAAGACTCAGTCTTCCTGTACTTCAGTCGGCATTGTGTCTCTTATATTTATTTCCGATGAAATTTCTGTGTTTCATCGTGAATGGGAAGGTCCAAGGGATACAGTAAACCTGCAGAGGTGCATCGGAATGTAAAACTAGTGACACAGGAAACGCTCAAATCATAGACAGTAGGAAGACTCAGTCTTCCTGTACTTAAGTCGGCATTGTGTCTCTTATATTTAATTCCGATGCAATTTCTGTGTTTCATCGTCAAGGGGTGGTCCGAGGGATACAATAAACCTGCAGAGGTGCATCGGAATGTAAAACTGGTGACACAGGAAACTCTCAAATCATAGACAGTAGGAAGACTTAGTCTTCCTGTACTTAAGTCGGCATTGTGTCTCTGATATTTATTCCGATGCAATTTCGGTTTTTCATCGTCAATGGGAAGATCCAAGGAATACAGTAAACCTGTAGATGTGCATCAGAATGTAAAACTGGTGACACAGGAAACGCTCAAATTATAGACAGTAGGAAGACTCAGTCTTATCTTAAATTCCGATGCATTTTCTGTGTTTCATCGTCACAGTGAAGATCCAATGGATACAGTAAACCTGCACAGGTGCATCGGAATGTAAAACTGGTGACACAGGAAACGCTCAAAACATCGACAGTAGGAAGAATCGGTTTTCCTGTACTTAAATCGGCATTGTGTCTGTCATATTTAATTCCGATGCAATTTCTGTTTTTCATCGTCAATGGGAAGGTCCAAGGGATACAGTAAACCTGCAGAGGTGCATCGGAATGTAAAACAGATGACACAGGAAACGCTAAAAACATAGACAGTAGGTAGACTCAGTCTTCCTGTACTTAAGTCGGCATTGTGTCTCTTATTTTTAATTCCGATGCGATTTCTGTGTTTGATCGACAATGGGAAGGTCCAAGGGATACAGTAAACAGGCAGAGGTGCATCGGAATGTAAAACTGGTGACACAGGAAACGCTCAAAACATTGACCGTACGAAGACATTTTTCTTGTACTCAAGTCGGCATTGTGTCTCTTATATTTAATTTCGAAGCAATTTCTGTGTTTCATCGTCAATGGGAAGGTCCGAGGGATACAGGAAACCTACAGAGGTGCATCAGAATGTAAAACTGGTGACACACGAAACGCTCAAAACATAGACAGTAGGAAGACTCAGTCTTCCTGTACATAAGTCGGCATTGTGTCTCTTATATTTAATTTCGATGCAATTCCTGTGTTTCATCGTCAATGGGAAGGTCCAAGGGACATAGTAAACCTGCAGAGGTGCATCGGAATGTAAAACTAGTGACACAGGACACGCTCAAAACATAGACAGTAGGAAGACTCAGTCTTCCTGTACTTAAGTCGGCATTGTGTCTCTTATCTTTAATTCCGATGCAATTTCTGAGAATCATCGTCAATGGGAAGGTACAAGGGATACAGTAAACCTGCAGACGTGCATCGGAATGTAAAACTGGTGACACAGGAAACGCTCAAAACATAGACAGTAGGAACACTCAGTCTTCCTTTACTTAAGTAGGCATTGTGTCTCTTATATTTAATTCCGATGCGATTTCTGTGTTTGATCGACAATGGGAAGGTCCAAGGGATACAGTAAACCGGCAGAGGTGCATCGGAATGTAAAACTGGTGACACAGGAAACGCTTCAAGCATTGACCGTACGAATTCTGTTTTCTTGTACTTAAGTCGGCATTGTGTCTCTTATATTTAATTTCGATTCAATTTCTGTGTTTCATCGTCAATGGGAAGGTCCAAGGGATACAGGAAACCTACAGAGGTGCATCAGAATGTAAAACTGGTGACACAGGAAACGCTCAAAACATAGACAGTAGGAAGACTCAGTCTTCCTGTACTTAAGTCGGCATTGTGTCTCTTATATTTAATTCCGATGCAATTTCTGTGGTTCTTCGTCAATGGGAAGGTCCAAATGATACAGTAAACCTGCAGAGGTGCATCAGAATGTAAAACTGGTGACACAGGAAACGCTCAAAACATAGACAGTAGCAAGACTCAGTCTTCCTGTACTTAAGTCGGCATTGTGTCTCTTATATTTAATTCCGATGCAATTTCTGTGTTTCATCGTCAATGGGAAGGTCCAAGGGAACAGAAAACCTGCATAGGTGCATCAGAATGTAAAACTGGTGACACAGGAAACGCTCAAAACATAGACAGTAGGAAGACTCAGTCTTCCTGTACTTAAGTCGTCATTGTGTCTCTTATTTTTAATTCCGATGCGATTTCTGTGTTTGATCGACAATGGGTAGGTCCAAGGGATACAGTAAACCGGCAGAGGTGCATCGGAATGTAAAACTGGTGACACAGGAAACGCTCAAAACATTGACAGTACGAATACATTTTTCTTGTACTTAAGTCGGCATTGTGTCTCTTATATTTAATTTTGATGCAATTTCTGTGTTTCATCGTCAATGTGAAGGTCCAAGGGATACAGGAAACCTACAGAGGTGCATCAGAATGTAAAACTGGTGACACAGGAAACGCTCAAAACATAGACAGTAGGAAGACTCAGTCTTCCTGTACTTAAGTCGCGCATTGTGTCTCTTATATTTAATTCCGATGCAATTTCTGTGTTTCATCGTCAATGGGAAGGTCCAAGGGATACAGTAAACCTGCAGAGGTGCATCGGAATATAAAACTAGTGACACAGGAAACGCTCAAAACATAGACAGTAGGAAGACTCAATCTTCCTGAACTTAAGTCGGCATTGTGTCTCTTATATTTAATTCCGATGCAATTTCTGTGTTTCATCGTCAATGGGAATGTCCAAGGGATACAGTATACCATCAGACGTGCATCGGAATGTAAAACTGGTGACACAGGAAACACTCAAATCATAGACAGTAGGAAGACTCAGTCTTCATGTACTTCAGTCGGCATTGTGTCTCTTATATTTATTTGCCATGAAATTTCTGTGTTTCATCGTCAATGGGAAGGTCCAAGGGATACAGTAAACCTGTAGATGTGAATCGGAATGTAAAACTGGTGACACAGGAAACGCTCAAATTATAGACAGTAGGAAGACTCAGTCTTATCTTTAATTCCGATGCAATTTCTGTGTTTCGTCGCCACTGTGAAGATCCAATGGATACAGTAAACCTGCACAATTGCATCGGAATGTAAAACTGGTGACACAGGAAACGCTCAAAACATAGACAGTAGGAAGTCTCAGTTTTCCTGTACTTAAGTCGGCATTGTGTCTGTTATATTTAATTCCGATGCAATTTCTGTTTTTCATTGTCAATGGGAAGGTCCAAACAATACAGTAAACCTGCAGAGGTGCATCAGAATGTAAAACTGGTGACACAGGAAACGCTCAAAACATAGCCAGTAGGAAGACTCAGTCTTCCTGTACTTAAGTCGTCATTGTGTCTCTTATTTTTAATTCCGATGCGATTTCTGTGTTTCATCGTCACTGTGAAGGTGCAAGGGATACAGTAAACCTGCAGAGGTGCATCGGAATGTAAAACTGGTGACACAGGAAACGCTCAAAACATTGACAGTACGAAGACATTTTTCTTGTACTTAAGTCGGCATTGTGTCTCTTATATTAAATTTCGATGCAATTTGTGTGTTTCTTCGCCAATGGGAATTTCCAAGTGATACAGTAAACCTGCAGAGGTGCATCTGAATGTAAAACTGGTGACACAGGAAACGCTCAAAACATAGACCGTAAGAAGACTCAGTTTTCTTGTACTTAAGTCGGCGTCGTGTCTTATATCTAATTCCGATGCAATTTCTGTGTTTCATCGTCAATGGGAAGGTCCAAGGAATACGGTAAACCTGTAGATGTGCATCAGAATGTAAAACTGGTGACACAGGAAACGCTCAAATCATAGACAGTAGGAAGACTCAGTCTTCCTGTCCTTAAGTCGGCATTGTGTCTCTTATATTTAATTCCGATGCAATTTCTGTGTTTCATCGTCAATGGGAAAGTCCAAGGGATATAGTAAACCTGCAGAGGTGCATCGGAATGTAAAACTAGTGACACATGAAACGCTCAAAACATAGACAGTAGGAAGACTCAGTCTTCCTGTACTTAAGTCGGCATTGTGTCTCATATATTTAATTCCGATGCAATTTCTGTGTTTCATCGTCAATGGGAAGGTCCAAGGGATACAGTAAACTTTCAGACGTGCATCGGAATGTAAAACTGGTGACACAGGAAACGCTCAAAACATAGACAGTAGGAAGACTCAGTCTTCCTGTACTTAAGTCGCAATTGTGTCTCTTATATTTATTTCCGATGAAATTTCTGTGTTTCATTGTAAATGGGAAGGTCCACAGGATATAGTAAACCTGCAGAGGTGCATCGGAAAGTAAAACTGATGACACAGGACACGTTCAAAACATAGACAGTAGGAAGACTTAGTCTTCCTGTACTTAAGTCGGCATTGTGTCTCTTATATTAAATTCCGATGCAATTTCTGTGTTTCATCGTCCCTGTGGAGGTCCAAGGGATACAGTCAACCTGTAGAGGTGCATCGGAATGTAACACAGGAAACGCTCAAATAATAGACAGTAGGAAGACTCAGTCGTCCTGTACTTAACTCGGCATTGTGTCTCTTATATTTAATTCCGATGCAATTTCTGTGTTTCATCGTCAATGGGAATGTCCAAGGGATACAGTAAAGCTGCAGAGGTGCATCAGAATGTAAACCTGGTGACACAGGAAACGCTCAACGCATAGACAGTAGGAAGACTCAGTCTTCCTGTACTTAAGTCGCGCATTGTGTCTCTTATATTTAATTCCGATGCAATTTCTGTGTTTCATCGTCAATGGGAAGGACCAAAGGATACAGTAAACCTGCAGAAGTGCATCAGAATGTAAAACTGGTGACACAGGGAACGCTCAAAATATAGACAGTCGGAACACTCAGTCTTCCTTTACTTAAGTAGGCATTGTGTCTCTTATATTTAATTCCGATGCGATTTCTGTGTTTGATCGACAATGGGAAAGTCCAAGGGATACAGGAAACCTACAGAGGTGCATTAGAATGTAAAACTGGTGACACAAGAAACGCTCAAAACATAGACAGTAGGAAGACACAATCTTCCTGTACTTAAGTCGGCATTGTGTCTCTTATATTTAATTCCGATGCAATTTCTGTTTTTCATCGTCACTGGGAAGGTCCAAGGGATACAGTAAACCTGCAGAGGTTCATCGGAATGTAAAACTAGTGACACAGGAAACGTTCGAAACATAGACAGTAGGAAGACTCAGTCTTCCTGTACCTAAGTCGGCATTGTGTCTCTTAGATTTAATTCCGATGCAATTTCTGTGTTTCATCGTCAATGGGAATGTCCAAGGGATACAGTAAACCTGCAGCCATGCATCGGAATGTAAAACTGGTGACACAGGAAACGCTCAAATCATAGAAAGTGGGAAGACTCAGTCTTCCTGTACTTCAGTCGGCATTGTGTCTCTTATATTTATTTCCGATGAAATTTCTGTGTTTTATCGTGAATGGGAAGGTCCAAGGGATACAGTAAACCTGCAGAGGTGCATCGGAATGTAAAACTAGTGACACAGGAAACGCTCAAAACATAGACAGTAGGAAGACTCAGTCTTATCTTAAATTCCGATGCATTTTCTGTGTTTCATCGTCACAGTGAAGATCCAATGGATACAGTAAACCTGCACAGGTGCATCGGAATGTAAAACTGGTGACACAGGAAACGCTCAAAACATTGACCGTACGAAGACATTTTTCTTGTACTCAAGTCGGCATTGTGTCTCTTATATTTAATTTCGAAGCAATTTCTGTGTTTCATCGTCAATGGGAAGGTCCGAGGGATACAGGAAACCTACAGAGGTGCATCGGAATGTAAAACTGGTGACACACGAAACGCTCAAAACATAGACAGTAGGAAGACTCAGTCTTCCTGTACTTAAGTCGGCATTGTGTCTCTTATATTTAATTCCGATGCAATTTCTGAGTATCATCGTCAATGGGAAGGTCCAAGGGATACAGTAAACCTGCAGACGTGCATCGGAATGTAAAACTGGTGACACAGGAAACGCTCAAAACATAGACAGTAGGAAGACTCAGTCTTCCTGTACTTAAGTCGGCATTGTGTCTCTTATATTTAATTCCGATGCAATTTCTGAGAATCATCGTCAATGGGAAGGTCCAAGGGATACAGTAAACCTGCAGAGGTGCATCAGAATGTAAAACTGGTGACACAGGAAACGCTCAAAACATAGACAGTAGCAAGACTCAGTCTTCCTGTACTTAAGTCGGCATTGTGTCTCTTATATTTAATTCCGATGCAATTTCTGTGTTTCATCGTCAATGGGAAGGTCCAAGGGAACAGTAAACCTGCATAGGTGCATCAGAATGTAAAACTGGTGACACAGGAAACGCTCAAAACATAGACAGTAGGAAGACTCAGTCTTCCTGTACTTAAGTCGTCATTGTGTCTCTTATTTTTAATTCCGATGCGATTTCTGTGTTTGATCGACAATGGGTAGGTCCAAGGGATACAGTAAACCGGCAGAGTTGCATCGGAATGTAAAACTGGTGACACAGGAAACGCTCAAAACATTGACAGTACGAATACATTTTTCTTGTACTTAAGTCGGCATTGTGTCACTTATATTTAATTTTGATGCAATTTCTGTGTTTCATCGTCAATGTGAAGGTCCAAGGGATACAGGAAACCTACAGAGGTGCATCAGAATGTAAAACTGGTGACACAGGAAACGCTCAAAACATAGACAGTAGAAAGACTCAGTCTTCCTCTACTTAAGTCGCGCATTGTGTCTCTTATATTTAATTCCGATGCAATTTCTGTGTTTCATCGTCAATGGGAAGGTCCAAGGGATACAGTAAACCTGCAGAGGTGCATCGGAATATAAAACTAGTGACACAGGAAACGCTCAAAACATAGACAGTAGGAAGACTCAATCTTCCTGAACTTAAGTCGGCATTGTGTCTCTTATATTTAATTCCGATGCAATTTCTGTGTTTCATCGTCAATGGGAATGTCCAAGGGATACAGTAAACCATCAGACGTGCATCGGAATGTAAAACTGGTGACACTGGAAACGCTCATATCATAGACAGTAGGAAGACTCAGACTTCATGTACTTCAGTCGGCATTGTGTCTCTTATATTTATTTGCCATGAAATTTCTGTGTTTCATCGTCAATGGGAAGGTCCAAGGGATACAGTAAACCTGTAGATGTGCATCGGAATGTAAAACTGGTGACACAGGAAACGCTCAAATTATAGACAGTAGGAAGACTCAGTCTTATCTTTAATTCCGATGCAATTTCTGTGTTTCGTCGTCACTGTGAAGATCCAATGGATAGAGTAAACCTGCACAATTGCATCGGAATGTAAAACTGGTGACACAGGAAACGCTCAAAACATAGACAGTAGGAAGACTCAGTTTTCCTGTACTTAAGTCGGCATTGTGTCTGTTATATTTAATTCCGATGCAATTTCTGTTTTTCATTGTCAATGGGAAGGTCCAAACAATACAGTAAACCTGCAGAGGTGCATCAGAATGTAAAACTGGTGACACAGGAAACGCTCAAAACATAGACAGTAGGAAGACTCAGTCTTCCTGTACTTAAGTCGGCATTGTGTCTCTTATATTAAATTCCGATGCAATTTCATTGTTTCATCGTCAATGGGAAGGTACAATGGATACAGTAAACATGCATAGGTGCATTATAATGTAAAACTAGTGACACAGGAAACGTTCAAAACATAGACAGTAGGAAGACTCAGTCTTCCTGTACTTAAGTCGTAATTGTGTCTCTTATTTTTAATTCCGATGCGATTTCTGTGTTTGATCGACAATGGGAAGGTCCAAGGGTTACAGTAAACCTGCAGAGGTGCATCGGAATGTAAAACTGGTGACACAGGGAACGCTCAAAACATTGACAGTACGAAGACATTTTTCTTGTACTTAAGTCGGCATTGTGTCTCTTATATTTAATTTCGATGCAATTTGTGTGTTTCTTCGCCAATGGGAAGGTCCAAGTGATACAGTAAACCTGCAGAGGTGCATCGGAATGTAAAACTGGTGACACAGGAAACGCTCAAAACATAGACCGTAAGAAGACTCAGTTTTCTTGTACTTAAGTCGGCGTTGTGTCTTATATCTAATTCCGATGCAATTTCTGTGTTTCATCGTCAATTGGAAGGTCCAAGGAATACGGTAAACCTGTAGATGTGCATCGGAATGTAAAACTGGTGACACAGGAAACGCTCAAATTATAGACAGTAGGAAGACTCAGTCTTCCTGTACTTAAGTCGGCATTGTGTCTCTTATCTTTAATTCCGATGCAATTTCTGTGTTTCATCGTCACTGTGAAGATCCAATGGATACAGTAAACCTGCACTGGTGCATCGGAATGTAAAACTGGTGACACAGGAAACGCTCAAAACATAGACAGTAGGAAGACTCAGTCTTCCTGTACTTAAGTCGTCATTGTGTCTCTTATATTTAATTACGATGCGATTTCTGTGTTTGATCGACAATGGGAAAGTCCAAGGGATACAGTAAACCTGCAGAGGTGCATCGGAATGTAAAACTGGTGACACAGGAAACGCTCAAAACATTGATCGTACGAAGACATTTTTCTTGTACTTAAGTCGGCATTGTGTCTCTTATATTTAATTTCGAAGCAATTTCTGTGTTTCATCGTCAATGGGAAGGTCCGAGGGATACAGGAAACCTACAGAGGTGCATCAGAATGTAAAACTGGTGACACACGAAACGCTCAAAACATAGACAGTAGGAAGACTCAGTCTTCCTGTACATAAATCGGCATTGTGTCTCTTATATTTAATTTCGATGCAATTCCTGTGTTTCATCGTCAATGGGAAGGTCCAAGGGACATAGTAAACCTGCAGAGGTGCATCGGAATGTAAAACTAGTGACACAGGACACGCTCAAAACATAGACAGTAGGAAGACTCAGTCTTCCTGTACTTAAGTCGGCATTGTGTCTCTTATATTTTATTCCGATGCAATTTCTGTGATTCATCGTCAATGGGAAGTCCAAGGGATACAGTAAACCTGCAGACGTGCATCGGAATGTAAAACTGGTGACACAGGAAACGCTCAAAACATAGACAGTAGGAAGACTCAGTCTTCCTGTACTTAAGTCGCGCATTGTGAATCTTATATTTAATTCCGAAGCAATTTCTGTGTTTCATCGTCAATGGGAATGTACAAGGGATACAGTAAACCTGCAGAGGTGCATCAGAATGTAAAACTGGTGACACAGGAAACGCTCAAAACATTGACAGTACGAATACATTTTTCTTGTACTTAAGCCGGCATTGTGTCTCTTATATTTAATTCCGATGCAATTTCTGTGTTTCATCGTCAATGGGAAGGACCAATGGATACAGTAAACCTGCAGAAGTGCATCAGAATGTAAAACTGGTGACACAGGGAACGCTCAAAATATAGACAGTCGGAACACTCAGTCTTCCTTTACTTAAGTAGGCATTGTGTCTCTTATATTTAATTCCGATGCGATTTCTGTGTTTGATCGACCATGGGAAGGTCCAAGGGATACAGTAAACCGGCAGAGGTGCATCGGAATGTAAAACTGGTGACACAGGAAACGCTGCAAGCATTGACCGTACGAATTCTGTTTTCTTTTACTTAAGTCGGCATTGTGTCTCTTATATTTAATTTCGATTCAATTTCTGTGTTTCATCGTCAATGGGAAGGTCAAAGGGATACAGGAAACCTACAGAGGTGCATCAGAATGTAAAACTGGTGACACAGGAAACGCTCAAAACATAGACAGTAGGAAGACTCAGTCTTCCTGTACTTAAGTCGGCATTGTGTCTCTTATATTTAATTCCGATGCAATTTCTGTGGTTCTTCGTCAATGGGAAGGTCCAAGGGATACAGTAAACCTGCAGAGGTGCATCAGAATGTAAAACTGGTGACACAGGAAACGCTCAAAACATAGACAGTAGCAAGACTCAGTCTTCCTGTACTTAAGTCGGCATTGTGTCTCTTATATTTAATTCCGATGCAATTTCTGTGTTTCATCGTCAATGGGAAGGTCCAAGGGAACAGTAAACCTGCATAGGTGCATCAGAATGTAAAACTGGTGACACAGGAAACGCTCAAAACATAGACAGTAGGAAGACTGTCTTCATGTACTTCAGTCGGCATTGTGTCTCTTATATTTATTTGCCATGAAATTTCTGTGTTTCATCGTCAATGGGAAGGTCCAAGGGATACAGTAAACCTGTAGATGTGCATCGGAATGTAAAACTGGTGACACAGGAAACGCTCAAATTATAGACAGTAGGAAGACTCAGTCTTATCTTTAATTCCGATGCAATTTCTGTGTTTCGTCGTCACTGTGAAGATCCAATGGATACAGTAAACCTGCACAATTGCATCGGAATGTAAAACTGGTGACACAGGAAACGCTCAAAACATAGACAGTAGGAAGACTCAGTTTTCCTGTACTTAAGTCGGCATTGTGTCTGTTATATTTAATTCCGATGCAATTTCTGTTTTTCATTGTCAATGGGAAGGTCCAAACAATACAGTAAACCTGCAGAGGTGCATCAGAATGTAAAACTGGTGACACAGGAAACGCTCAAAACATAGACAGTAGGAAGACTCAGTCTTCCTGTACTTAAGTCGGCATTGTGTCTCTTATATTAAATTCCGATGCAATTTCATTGTTTCATCGTCAATGGGAAGGTACAATGGATACAGTAAACCTGCATAGGTGCATCATAATGTAAAACTGGTGACACAGGAAACGTTCAAAACATAGACAGTAGGAAGACTCAGTCTTCCTGTACTTAAGTCGTCATTGTGTCTCTTATTTTTAATTCCGATGCGATTTCTGTGTTTGATCGACAATGGGAAGGTCCAAGGGTTACAGTAAACCTGCAGAGGTGCATCGGAATGTAAAACTGGTGACACAGGAAACGCTCAAAACATTGACAGTACGAAGACATTTTTCTTGTACTTAAGTCGGCATTGTGTCTCTTATATTTAATTTCGATGCAATTTGTGTGTTTCTTCGCCAATGGGAAGGTCCAAGTGATACAGTAAACCTGCAGAGGTGCATCGGAATGTAAAACTGGTGACACAGGAAACGCTCAAAACATAGACCGTAAGAAGACTCAGTTTTCTTGTACTTAAGTCGGCGTTGTGTCTTATATCTAATTCCGATGCAATTTCTGTGTTTCATCGTCAATTGGAAGGTCCAAGGAATACGGTAAACCTGTAGATGTGCATCGGAATGTAAAACTGGTGACACAGGAAACGCTCAAATTATAGACAGTAGGAAGACTCAGTCTTCCTGTACTTAAGTCGGCATTGTGTCTCTTATCTTTAATTCCGATGCAATTTCTGTGTTTCATCGTCACTGTGAAGATCCAATGGATACAGTAAACCTGCACTGGTGCATCGGAATGTAAAACTGGTGACACAGGAAACGCTCAAAACATAGACAGTAGGAAGACTCAGTCTTCCTGTACTTAAGTCGTCATTGTGTCTCTTATATTTAATTCCGATGCGATTTCTGTGTTTGATCGACAATGGGAAAGTCCAAGGGATACAGTAAACCGGCAGAGGTGCATCGGAATGTAAAACTAGTGACACAGGAAACGCTCAAAACATTGACCGTACGAAGACATTTTTCTTGTACTTCAGTCGGCATTGTGTCTCTTATATTTATTTCCGATGAAATTTCTGTGTTTCATCGTCATTGGGAAGGTCCAAGGGATACAGTAAACCTGCAGAGGTGCATCGGTATGTAAAACTAGTGACACAGGAAACGCTCAAAACATAGACAGTAGGAAGACTCAGTCTTCCTGTACTTAAGTCGGCATTGTGTCTCTTATATTTAATTCCGATGCAATTTCTGTGTTTCATCGTCAAGGGGTGGTCCGAGGGATACAATAAACCTGCAGAGGTGCATCGGAATGTAAAACTGGTGACACAGGAAACTCTCAAATCATAGACAGTAGGAAGACTTAGTCTTCCTGTACTTAAGTCGGCATTGTGTCTCTGATATTTATTCCGATGCAATTTCGGTTTTTCATCGTCAATGGGAAGATCCAAGGAATACAGTAAACCTGTAGATGTGCATCGGAATGTAAAACTGGTGACACAGGAAACGCTCAAATTATAGACAGTAGGAAGACTCAGTCTTATCTTAAATTCCGATGCATTTTCTGTGTTTCATCGTCACAGTGAAGATCCAATGGATACAGTAAACCTGCACAGGTGCATCGGAATGTAAAACTGGTGACACAGGAAACGCTCAAAACATAGACAGTAGGAAGAATCGGTTTTCCTGTACTTAAGTCGGCATTGTGTCTGTCATATTTAATTCCGATGCAATTTCTGTTTTTCATCGTCAATGGGAAGGTCCAAGGGATACAGTAAACCTGCAGAGGTGCATCGGAATGTAAAACTGATGACACAGGAAACGCTCAAAACATAGACAGTAGGAAGACTAAGTCTTCCTGTACTTAAGTCGGCATTGTGTCTCTTATTTTTAATTCCGATGCGATTTCTGTGTTTGATCGACAATGGGAAGGTCCAAGGGATACAGTAAACCTGCAGAGGTGCATCGGAATGTAAAACTGGTGACACAGGAAACGCTCAAAACATTGACCGTACGAAGACATTTTTCTTGTACTTAAGTCGGCATTGTTTCTCTTATATTTAATTTCGAAGCAATTTCTGTGTTTCATCGTCAATGGGAAGGTCCGAGGGATACAGTAAACCTACAGAGGTGCATCAGAATGTAAAACTGGTGACACACGAAACGCTCAAAACATAGACAGTAGGAAGACTCAGTCTTCCTGTACTTAAGTCGGCATTGTGTCTCTTATATTTAATTCCGATGCAATTTCTGTGATTCATCGTCAATGGGAAGTCCAAGGGATACAGTAAACCTGCAGACGTGCGTCGGAATGTAAAACTGGTGACACAGGAAACGCTCAAAACATAGACAGTAGGAAGACTCAGTCTTCCTGTACTTAAGTCGCGCATTGTGAATCTTATATTTAATTCCGAAGCAATTTCTGTGTTTCATCGTCAATGGGAATGTCCAAGGGATACAGTAAACCTGCAGAGGTGCATCAGAATGTAAAACTGGTGACACAGGAAACGCTCAAAACATTGACAGTACGAATACATTTTTCTTGTACTTAAGTCGGCATTGTGTCTCTTATATTTAATTCCGATGCAATTTCTGTGTTTCATCGTCAATGGGAAGGACCAATGGATACAGTAAACCTGCAGAAGTGCATCAGAATGTAAAACTGGTGACACAGGGAACGCTCAAAATATAGACAGTCGGAACACTCAGTCTTCCTTTACTTAAGTAGGCATTGTGTCTCTTATATTTAATTCCGATGCGATTTCTGTGTTTGATCGACAATGGGAAGGTCCAAGGGATACAGTAAACCGGCAGAGGTGCATCGGAATGTAAAACTGGTGACACAGGAAACGCTGCAAGCATTGACCGTACGAATTCTGTTTTCTTGTACTTAAGTCGGCATTGTGTCTCTTATATTTAATTTCGATTCAATTTCTGTGTTTCATCGTCAATGGGAAGGTCCAAGGGATACAGGAAACCTACAGAGGTGCATCAGAATGTAAAACTGGTGACACAGGAAACGCTCAAAACATAGACAGTAGGAAGACTCAGTCTTCCTGTACTTAAGTCGGCATTGTGTCTCTTATATTTAATTCCGATGCAATTTCTGTGGTTCTTCGTCAATGGGAAGGTCCAAGGGATACAGTAAACCTGCAGAGGTGCATCAGAATGTAAAACTGGTGACACAGGAAACGCTCAAAACATAGACAGTAGCAAGACTCAGTCTTCCTGTACTTAAGTCGGCATTGTGTCTCTCATATTTAATTCCGATGCAATTTCTGTGTTTCATCGTCAATGGGAAGGTCCAAGGGAACAGTAAACCTGCATAGGTGCATCAGAATGTAAAACTGGTGACACAGGAAACGCTCAAAACATAGACAGTAGGAAGACTCAGTCTTCCTGTACTGAAGTCTGCATTGTGTCTCTTATATTTAATCCCGATGGAATTTCTGTGTTTCATCGTCAATGGGAAGTTCTAAGGGATACAGTAAACCTGCACAGGTGCATCGGAATGTAAAACTGATGACACAGGAAACGCTCAAAACATAGACAGTAGGGAGACTTAGTCTTCCTGTACTTAAGTCAGCATTGTGTCTCTTATTTTTAACTCCGATGCAATTTCTGTGTTTCACCGTCAATGGGAAGGTCCAAGGGATACAGTAAACCATCAGAGGTGCATCGGAATGTAAAACTGATGACACAGGAAACGCTCAAATCATAGACAGTAGGAAGACTCAGTCTTCCTGTACTTAAGTCGGTATTGTGTCTCTTATATTTAATTCCGATGCAATTTCTGTGTTTCATCGTCAATGGGAAGGTCCAAGGGGTACAGTAAACCTGCAGAGGTGCATCCGAATGTAAAACTGGTGACACAGGGAACGCTCAAAACATAGACAGTAGGAAGTCTCAGTCTTCCTGTACTTAAGTCGGCATTGTGTCTCTTATATTTAATTCCGATGCGATTTCTGTGTTTCATCGACAATGGGAAGGTGCAAGGGATACAGTAAACCGGCAGAGGTGCATCGGAATGTAAAATTGGTGACACAGGAAACGCTCAAAACATAGACCGTAAACAGACTCAGTTTTCTTGTACTTAAGTCGGCGTTGTGTCTCTTATACTTAATTCCGATGCAATTTCTGTGTATCATCGTCAATGGGAAAGTCCAATGGATACAGTAAACCTGCAGAGGTCCATCGCAATGTAAAACTGGTGACACAGGAAACGCTCAAATTATAGACAGTAGGAAGACTCAGTCTTATCATTAATTCCGATGCAATTTCTGTGTTTCGTCGTCACTGTGAAGATTCAATGGATACAGTAAACCTGCACAATTGCATCGGAATGTAAAACTGGTGACTCAGGAAACGCTCAAAACATAGACAGTAGGAAGACTCAGTTTTCCTGTACTTAAGTCGGCATTGTGTCTGTTATATTTAATTCCGATGCAATTTCTGTTTTTCATTTTCAATGGGAAGGTCCAAACAATACAGTAAACCTGCAGAGGTGCATCAGAATGTAAAACTGGTGACACAGGAAACGCTCAAAACATAGACAGTAGGAAGACTCAGTCTTCCTGTACTTAAGTCGGCATTGTGTCTCTTATATTAAATTCCGATGCAATTTCATTGTTTCATCGTCAATGGGAAGGTACAATGGATACAGTAAACCTGCATAGGTGCATCATAATGTAAAACTGGTGACACAGGAAACGTTCAAATCATAGACAGTAGGAAGACTCAGTCTTCCTGTACTTAAGTCGTCATTGTGTCTCTTATTTTTAATTCCGATGCGATTTCTGTGTTTGATCGACAATGGGAAGGTCCAAGGGTTACAGTAAACCTGCAGAGGTGCATCGGAATGTAAAACTGGTGACACAGGAAACGCTCAAAACATTGACAGTACGAAGACATTTTTCTTGTACTTAAGTCGGCATTGTGTCTCTTATATTTAATTTCGATGCAATTTGTGTGTTTCTTCGCCAATGGGAAGGTCCAAGTGATACAGTAAACCTGCAGAGGTGCATCGGAATGTAAAACTGGTGACACAGGAAACGCTCAAAACATAGACCGTAAGAAGACTCAGTTTTCTTGTACTTAAGTCGGCGTTGTGTCTTATATCTAATTCCGATGCAATTTCTGTGTTTCATCGTCAATGGGAAGGTCCAAGGAATACGGTAAACCTGTAGATGTGCATCGGAATGTAAAACTGGTGACACAGGAAACGCTCAAATTATAGACAGTAGGAAGACTCAGTCTTCCTGTACTTAAGTCGGCATTGTGTCTCTTATCTTTAATTCCGATGCAATTTCTGTGTTTCATCGTCACTGTGAAGATCCAATGGATACAGTAAACCTGCACTGGTGCATCGGAATGTAAAACTGGTGACACAGGAAACGCTCAAAACATAGACAGTAGGAAGACTCAGTCTTCCTGTACTTAAGTCGTCATTGTGTCTCTTATATTTAATTCCGATGCGATTTCTGTGTTTGATCGACAATGGGAAAGTCCAAGGGATACAGTAAACCGGCAGAGGTGCATCGGAATGTAAAACTAGTGACACAGGAAACGCTCAAAACATTGACCGTACGAAGACATTTTTCTTGTACTTAAGTCGGCATTGTGTCTCTTATATTTAATTTCGATGCAATTTCTGTGTTTCATCGTCAATGGGAAGGTCCAAGGGATACAGGAAACCTACAGAGGTGCATCAGAATGTAAAACTGGTGACACAGGAAACGCTCAAATCATAGACAGTAGGAAGACTCAGTCTTCCTGTCCTTAAGTCGGCATTGTGTCTCTTATATTTAATTCCGATGCAATTTCTGTGTTTCATCGTCAATGGGAAGGTCCAAGGGATATAGTAAACCTGCAGAGGTGCATCGGAATGTAAAACTAGTGACACAGGAAACGCTCAAAACATAGACAGTAGGAAGACTCAGTCTTCCTGTACTTAAGTCGGCATTGTGTCTCATATATTTAATTCCGATGCAATTTCTGTGTTTCATCGTCAATGGGAAGGTCCAAGGGATACAGTAAACTTTCAGACGTGCATCGGAATGTAAAACTGGTGACACAGGAAACGCTCAAAACATAGACTGTAGGAAGACTCAGTCTTCCTGTACTTAAGTCGCCATTGTGTCTCTTATATTTATTTCCGATGAAATTTCTGTGTTTCATTGTGAATGGGAAGGTCCAAAGGATATAGTAAACCTGCAGAGGTGCATCGGAAAGTAAAACTGATGACACAGGACTCGCTCAAAGCATAGACAGTAGGAAGACTTAGTCTTCCTGTACTTAAGTAGGCATTGTGTCTCTTATATTTAATTCCGAAGCAATTTCTGTGTTTCATCGTCCCTGTGGAGGTCCAAGGGATACAGTCAATCTGTAGAGGTGCATCGGAATGTAACACAGGAAACGCTCAAATAATAGACAGTAGGAAGACTCAGTCTTCCTGTACTTAACTCGGCATTGTGTCTCTTATATTTAATTCCGATGTAATTTCTGTGTTTCATCGTCAATGGGAATGTCCAAGGGATACAGTAAACCTGCAGAAGTGCATCAGAATGTAAAACTGGTGACACAGGGAACGCTCAAAATATAGACAGTCGGAACACTCAGTCTTCCTTTACTTAAGTAGGCATTGTGTCTCTTATATTTAATTCCGATGCGATTTCTGTGTTTGATCGACAATGGGAAGGTCCAAGGGATACAGGAAACCTACAGAGGTGCATTAGAATGTAAAACTGGTGACACAAGAAACGCTCAAAACATAGACAGTAGGAAGACTCAGTCTTCCTGTACTTAAGTCGGCATTGTGTCTCTTATATTTAATTCCGATGCAATTTCTGTTTTTCTACATCTACATCTACATCTATACTCCGCGAGCCACCTTACGGTGTGTGGCGGAGGGTACTTATTGTACCACTATCTGATCCCCCCTTCCCTGTTCCATTCACGAATTGTGCGTGGGAAGAACGACTGCTTGTAAGTCTCCGTATTTGCTCTAATTTCTCGGATCTTTTCGTTGTGATCATTACGCGAGATATATGTGGGCGGTAGTAATATGTTGCCCATCTCTTCCCGGAATGTGCTCTCTCGTAATTTCGATAATAAACCTCTCCGTATTGCGTAACGCCTTTCTTGAAGTGTCCGCCACTGGAGCTTGTTCAGCATCTCCGTAACGCTCTCGCGCTGACTAAATGTCCCCATGACGAATCGCGCTGCTTTTCGCTGGATCATGTCTATCTCTTCTATTAATCCAACCTGGTAAGGGTCCCATACTGATGAGCAATACTCAAGAATCGGACGAACAAGCGTTTTGTAAGCTACTTCTTTCGTCGATGAGTCACATTTTCTTAGAATTCTTCCTATGAATCTCGACCTGGCGCCTGCTTTTCCCACTATTTGTTTTATGTGATCATTCCACTTCAGATCGCTCCGGATAGTAACTCCTAAGTATTTTACGGTCGTTACCGCTTCCAATGATTTACCACCTATGGCATAATCGTACTGGAATGGATTTCTGCCCCTATGTATGCGCATTATATTACATTTATCTACGTTTAGGGAAAGCTGCCAGCTGTCGCACCATTCATTAATCCTCTGCAGGTCTTCCTGGAGTACGTACGAGTCTTCTGATGTTGCTACTTTCTTGTAGACAACCGTGTCATCTGCAAATAGCCTCACGGAGCTACCGATGTTGTCAACTAAGTCATTTATGTATATTGTAAACAATAAAGGTCCTATCACGCTTCCTTGCGGTACTCCCGAAATTACCTCTACATCTGCAGATTTTGAACCGTTAAGAATGACATGTTGTGTTCTTTCTTCTAGGAAATCCTGAATCCAATCACAAACCTGGTCCGATATTCCGTAAGCACGTATTTTTTTCACTAAACGTAAGTGCGGAACCGTATCAAATGCCTTCCTGAAGTCCAGGAATACGGCATCAATCTGCTCGCCAGTGTCTACGGCACTGTGAATTTCTTGGGCAAATAGGGCGAGCTGGGTTTCACATGATCTCTGTTTGCGGAATCCATGTTGGTTATGATGAAGGAGATTTGTATTATCTAAGAACGTCATAATACGAGAACACAAAACATGTTCCATTATTCTACAACAGATTGACGTAAGTGAAATAGGCCTATAATTATTCGCATCTGATTTATGACCCTTCTTGAAAATGGGAACGACCTGTGCTTTCTTCCAGTCGCTAGGTACTTTACGTTCTTCCAGAGATCTACGATAAATTGCTGATAGAAAGGGGGCAAGTTCTTTAGCATAATCACTGTAGAATCTTAAGGGTATCTCGTCTGGTCCGGATGCTTTTCCGCTACTAAGTGATAGCAGTTGTTTTTCAATTCCGATATCGTTTATTTCAATATTTTCCATTTTGGCGTCCGTGCGACGGCTGAAGTCAGGGACCGTGTTACGATTTTCCGCAGTGAAACAGTTTCGGAACACTGAATTCAGTATTTCTGCCTTTCTTCGGTCGTCCTCTGTTTCGGTGCCATCGTGGTCAACGAGTGACTGAATAGGGGATTTAGATCCGCTTACCGATTTTACATATGACCAAAACTTTTTAGGGTTCTTGTTTAGATTGTTTGCCAATGTTTTATGTTCGAATTCGTTGAATGCTTCTCTCATTGCTCTCTTTACGCTCTTTTTCGCTTCGTTCAGCTTTTCCTTATCAGCTATGATTCGACTACTCTTAAACCTATGGTGAAGCTTTCTTTGTTTCCGTAGTACCTTTCGTACATGATTGTTATACCACGGTGGATCTTTCCCCTCGCTTTGGACCTTAGTCGGTACGAACTTATCTAAGGCGTACTGGACGATGTTTCTGAATTTTTTCCATTTTTGTTCCACATCCTCTTCCTCAGAAATGAACGTTTGATGGTGGTCACTCAGATATTCTGCGATTTGTGCCCTATCACTCTTGTTAAGCAAATAGATGTTCCTTCCTTTCTTGGCATTTCTTATTACACTTGTAGTCATTGATGCAACCACTGACTTATGATCACTGATACCCTCTTCTACATTCACGGAGTCGAAAAGTTCCGGTCTATTTGTTGCTATGAGGTCTAAAACGTTAGCTTCACGAGTTGGTTCTCTAACTATCTGCTCGAAGTAATTCTCGGACAAGGCAGTCAGGATAATGTCACAAGAGTCTCTGTCCCTGGCTCCAGTTCTGATTGTGTGACTATCCCATTCTATACCTGGTAGATTGAAGTCTCCCCCTATTACAATAGTATGATCACGAAACTTCTTCACGACATTCTGCAGGTTCTCTCTGAGGCGCTCAACTACTACGGTTGCTGATGCAGGTGGTCTATAGAAGCATCCGACTATCATATCTGACCCACCTTTGATACTTAACTTAACCCAGATTATTTCACATTCGCATTCGCTAATAACTTCACTGGATATTATTGAATTCTTTACTGCTATAAATACTCCTCCACCATTGGCGTTTATCCTATCCTTGCGGTATATATTCCATTCTGTGTCTAGGATTTCGTTACTGTTCACTTCCGGTTTTAACCAACTTTCCGTTCCTAATACTATATGCGCACTATTTCCTTCAATAAGAGATACTAATTCAGGAACCTTGCCCTGGATACTCCTGCAGTTTACCAATATTACGTTAACTTTTCCTGTTTTTGGTCTCTGAGGACGGACGTTCTTTATCAACGATGATAATGTTCTCTCTGGTAAGCCGTCAGGTATTTTATCGTTTCGCCCAAGGGGGGGTCCCTCTAACCTAAAAAACCCCCGTGTGCAAGCCACACGTACTCTGCTACCCTAGTAGCTGCTTCCGGTGTGTAGTGCACGCCTGACCTGTCTAGGGGGGCCCTACAGTTCTCCACCCAATAACGGAGGTCGATGAATTTGCAACCATTATAGTCGCAGAGTCGTCTGAGCCTCTGGTTTAGACCCTCCACACGGCTCCAAACCAGAGGACCGCGATCGACTCTGGGCACTATGCTGCAGATATTAAGCTCAGCTTGCACTCCGCGTGCGATGCTGGTTGTCTTCACCAAATCAGCCAGCCGCCGGAAGGAACCAAGGATGGCCTCAGAACCCAAGCGGCAGGCGTCATTCGTTCCGACATGTGCTACTATCTGCAGCCGGTCACACCCAGTGCGTTCAATAGCTGCCGGAAGGGCCTCCTCCACATTACGGACGAGACCCCCCGGCAAGCACACCGAGTGCACACTGGCATTCTTCCCCGACCTACCCGCTATTTTCCTGAGGGGCTCCATAACCCGCCTAACGTTGGAGCTCCCTATAACTAATAGGCCCGCCCTCTGTGACTGTCGGGACCTTGCCGGAGAATCGGCCACTGGCCCAACAGGCGAGGCATCCTGTGGTGGCTCGGAAACGATGTCATCACCACTAGGAAGCACCCCGTACCTGTTGGAAAGGGGTAAGGCAGCCGCCACGCGGCCAGATCCCACCTTCGCCTTTCGGCCAGGCACGCGCGAGCCCACCACTGTCCGCCATTCACCCTGGAGTGATGGCTGACCGGTAAGATGCTCACTGCCGGAAGACGCAGCGACATCAGGGGTTCCATGTGATTCCAAGGCCACCGAAGTAGGCATAGGTCTCACCACAGTTGCCCCAACGCCACTACGAGCCGACGCCTGCGCCTCGAGCTCGATGAGCCTAACAGACAAAGCCTCCACCTGTCCCCGAAGAGTGGCCAATTCTCCTTGCGTCCGCTCACAACAACCACAGTCCCTACACATGACTATGTTTACCCTACTCTATACGGTGACAAATTCCCAAGATAATCTTCGGATGAGCTACTCTGATAATCAAGAAACACTCACTGAAATACGAGACGCGAAAACTACGCTAGGTTTTCCCAGAAAAACTATTTCAAAGCTAAGCGCAGCAAATAAGTACAAAAACACTGTTATTGAAATAAAAGGTTCTACCTAGTAAGCACTCGAACACGCAAGAAATTACAAAAATAAACTAGTAATTACACAGATAACTGAAAATAAGTCGCTGCTGTTTGTAAAATATGTAAGAAGCAAACGGTGTACTCGCCTTAGTAGTAGCAGGAGCTAGCGATGCGCTCTCGCTGACGGTCTAACTTTCATCGTCAATGGGAAGGTCCAAGGGATACAGTAAACCTGCAGAGGTTCATCGGAATGTAAAACTGGTGACACAGGAAACGCTCAAATCATAGAAAGTGGGAAGACTCAGTCTTCCTGTACTTCAGTCGGCATTGTGTCTCTTATATTTATTACCGATGAAATTTCTGTGTTTCATCGTGAATGGGAAGGTCCAAGGGATACAGTAAACCTGCAGAGGTGCATCGGTATGTAAAACTAGTGACACAGGAAACGCTCAAAACATAGACAGTAGGAAGACTCAGTCTTCCTGTACTTAAGTCGGCATTGTGTCTCTTATATTTAATTCCGATGCAATTTCTGTGTTTCATCGTCAAGGGGTGGTCCGAGGGATACAATAAACCTGCAGAGGTGCATCGGAATGTAAAACTGGTGACACAGGAAACTATCAAATCATAGACAGTAGGAAGACAGTCTTCCTGTACTTAAGTCGGCATTGTGTCTCTGATATTTATTCCGATGCAATTTCGGTTTTTCATCGTCAATGGGAAGATCCAAGGAATACAGTAAACCTGTAGATGTGCATCGGAATGTAAAACTGGTGACACAGGAAACGCTCAAATTATAGACAGTAGGAAGACTCAGTCTTATCTTAAATTCCGATGCATTTTCTGTGTTTCATCGTCACAGTGAAGATCCAATGGATACAGTAAACCTGCACAGGTGCATAGGAATGTAAAACTGGTGACACAGGAAACGCTCAAAACATAGACAGTAGGAAGAATCGGTTTTCCTGTACTTAAGTCGGCATTGTGTCTGTCATATTTAATTCCGATGCAATTTCTGTTTTTCGTCGTCAATGGGAAGGTCCAAGGGATACAGTAAACCTGCAGAGGTGCATCGGACTGTAAAACTGATGACACAGGAAACGCTCAAAACATAGACAGTAGGAAGACTCAGTCTTCCTGTACTTAAGTCGGCATTGTGTCTCTTATTTTTAATTCCGATGCGATTTCTGTGTTTGATCGACAATGGGAAGGTCCAAGGGATACAGTAAACCTGCAGAGGTGCATCAGAATGTAAAACTGGTGACACAGGAAACGCTCAAAACATTGACCGTACGAAGACATTTTTCTTGTACTTAAGTCGGCATTGTGTCTCTTATATTTAATTTCGAAGCAATTTCTGTGTTTCATCGTCAATGGGAAGGTCCGAGGGATACAGGAAACCTACAGAGGTGCATCAGAATGTAAAACTGGTGACACACGAAACGCTCAAAACATAGACAGTAGGAAGACTCAGTCTTCCTGTACATAAATCGGCATTGTGTCTCTTATATTTAATTTCGATGCAATTCCTGTGTTTCATCGTCAATGGGAAGGTCCAAGGGACATAGTAAACCTGCAGAGGTGCATCGGAATGTAAAACTAGTGAAACAGGACACGCTCAAAACATAGACAGTAGGAAGACTCAGTCTTCCTGTACTTAAGTCGCGCATTGTGAATCTTATATTTAATTCCGAAGCAATTTCTGTGTTTCATCGTCAATGGGAATGTCCAAGGGATACAGTAAACCTGCAGAGGTGCATCAGAATGTAAAACTGGTGACACAGGAAACGCTCAAAACATGGACAGTAGGAAGACTCAGTCTTCCTGTACTTCAGTCGGCATTGTGTCTCTTATATTTAATTCCGATGCAATTTCTGTGTTTCATCGTCAATGGGAAGGTCCAATGGATACAGTAAACCTGCAGAGGTGCATCAGAATGTAAAACTGGTGACACAGGAAACGCTCAAAACATAGACAGTAGGAACACTCAGTCTTCCTTTACTTAAGTAGGCATTGTGTCTCTTATATTTAATTCCGATGCGATTTCTGTGTTTGATCGACAATGGGAAGGTCCAAGGGATACAGTAAACCGGCAGATGTGCATCGTAATGTAAAACTGGTGACACAGGAAACGCTTCAAGCATTGACCGTACGAAGACTGTTTTCTTGTACTTAAGTCGGCATTGTGTCTCTTATATTTAATTTCGATTCAATTTCTGTGTTTCATCGTCAATGGGAAGGTCCAAGGGATACAGGAAACCTACAGAGGTGCATCAGAATGTAAAACTGGTGACACAGGAAACGCTCAAAACATAGACAGTAGGAAGACTCAGTCTTCCTGTACTTAAGTCGGCATTGTGTCTCTTATATTTAATTCCGATGCAATTTCTGTGGTTCATCGTCAATGGGAAGGTCCAAGGGATACAGTAAACCTGCAGAGGTGCATCAGAATGTAAAACTGGTGACACAGGAAACGCTCAAAACATAGACAGTAGCAAGACTCAGTCTTCCTGTACTTAAGTCGGCATTGTGTCTCTTATATTTAATTCCGATGCAATTTCTGTGTTTCATCGTCAATGGGAAGGTCCAAGGGAACAGTAAACCTGCATAGGTGCATCAGAATGTAAAACTGGTGACACAGGAAACGCTCAAAACATAGACAGTAGGAAGACTCAGTCTTCCTGTACTTAAGTCGTCATTGTGTCTCTTATTTTTAATTCCGATGCGATTTCTGTGTTTGATCGACAATGGGTAGGTCCAAGGGATACAGTAAACCGGCAGAGGTGCATCGGAATGTAAAACTGGTGACACAGGAAACGCTCAAAACATTGACCGTACGAATACATTTTTCTTGTACTTAAGTCGGCATTGTGTCTCTTATATTTAATTTTGATGCAATTTCTGTGTTTCATCGTCAATGTGAAGGTCCAAGGGATACAGGAAACCTACAGAGGTGCATCAGAATGTAAAACTGGTGACACAGGAAACGCTCAAAGCATAGACAGTAGGAAGACTCAGTCTTCCTGTACTTAAGACGTCATTGTGTCTCTTATATTTAATTCTGAAGCAATTCCTGTGTTTCATCGTCAATGGGAAGGTCCAAGGGACATAGTAAACCTGCAGAGGTGCATCGGAATGTAAAGTTAGTGACAGCGGAAACGCTCAAAACATAGACAGTAGGAAGACTCAGTCTTCCTTTACTTAAGTCGCGCATTGTGTCTCTTATATTTAATTCCGATGCAATTTTTGTGTTTCATCGTCAATGGGAAGGTCCAAGGGATACAGTAAACCTGCGGAGGTGCATCGGAATATAAAACTAGTGACACAGGAAACGCTCAAAACATAGACAGTAGGAAGACTCAATCTTCCTGAACTTAAGTCGGCATTGTGTCTCTTATATTTAATTCCGATGCAATTTCTGTGTTTCATCGTCAATGGGAATGTCCAAGGGATACAGTAAACCATCAGACGTGCATCGGAATGTAAAACTGGTGACACAGGAAACGCTCAAATCATAGACAGTAGGAAGACTCAGTCTTCATGTACTTCAGTCGGCATTGTGTCTCTTATATTTATTTGCCATGAAAATTCTGTGTTTCATCGTCAATGGGAAGGTCCAAGGAATACAGTAAACCTGTAGATGTGCATCGGAATGTAAAACTGGTGACACAGGAAACGCTCAAATTATAGACAGTAGGAAGACTCAGTCTTATCTTTAACTCCGATGCAATTTCTGTGTTTCATCGTCACTGTGAAGATCCAATGGATACAGTAAACCTGCACAATTGCATCGGAATGTAAAACTGGTGACACAGGAAACGCTCAAAACATAGACAGTAGGAAGACTCAGTTTTCCTGTACTTAAGTCGGCATTGTGTCTGTTATATTTAATTCCGATGCAATTTCTGTGTTTCATTGTCAATGGGAGTGTCCAAGGGATACAGTAAACCTGCAGAGGTGCATCAGAATGTAAAACTGGTGACACAGGAAACGCTCAAAACATAGACAGTAGGAAGACTCAGTCTTCCTGTACTTAAGTCGGCATTGTGTCTCTTATATTACATTACGATGCAATTTCTGTGTTTCATTGTCAATGGGAGTGTCCAAGGGATACAGTAAACCTGCAGAGGTGCATCAGAATGTAAAACTGGTGACACAGGAAACGCTCAAAACATTGACAGTACGAAGACATTTTTCTTGTACTAAAGTCGGCATTGTGTCTCTTATATTTAATTTCGATGCAATTTGTGTGTTTCATCGCCAATGGGAAGCTCCAAGTGATACAGTAAACCTGCAGAGGTGCATCGGAATGTAAAACTGGTGACACAGGAAACGCACAAAACATAGACCGTAAGAAGACTCAGTTTTCTTGTACTTAAGTCGGCGTTGTGTCTTATATCTAATTCCGATGCAATTTCTGTGTTTCATCGTCAATGGGAAGGTCCAAGGAATACGGTAAACCTGTAGATGTGCATCGGAATGTAAAACTGGTGACACAGGAAACGCTCAAATTATAGACAGTAGGAAGACTCAGTCTTATCTTAAATTCCGATGCATTTTCTGTGTTTCATCGTCACAGTGAAGATCCAATGGATACAGTAAACCTGCACAGGTGCATCGGAATGTAAAACTGGTGACACAGGAAACGCTCAAAACATAGACAGTAGGAAGAATCGGTTTTCCTGTACTTAAGTCGGCATTGTGTCTGTCATATTTAATTCCGATGCAATTTCTGTTTTTCATCGTCAATGGGAAGGTCGAAGGGATACAGTAAACCTGCAGAGGTGCATCGGAATGTAAAACTGATGACACAGGAAACGCTCAAAACATAGACAGTAGGAAGACTCAGTCTTCCTGTACTTAAGTCGGCATTGTGTCTCTTATTTTTAATTCCGATGCGATTTCTGTGTTTGATCGACAATGGGAAGGTCCAAGGGATACAGTAAACCTGCAGAGGTGCATCGGAATGTAAAACTGGTGACACAGGAAACGCTCAAAACATTGACCGTACGAAGACATTTTTCTTGTACTTAAGTCGGCATTGTGTCTCTTATATTTAATTTCGAAGCAATTTCTGTGTTTCATCGTCAATGGGAAGGTCCGAGGGATACAGGAAACCTACAGAGGTGCATCAGAATGTAAAACTGGTGTCACACGAAACGCTCAAAACATAGACAGTAGGAAGACTCAGTCTTCCTGTACATAAATCGGCATTGTGTCTCTTATATTTAATTTCGATGCAATTTCTGTGTTTCATCGTCAATGGGAAGGTCCAAGGGACATAGTAAACCTGCAGAGGTGCATCGGAATGTAAAACTAATGACACAGGACACGCTCAAAACATAGACAGTAGGAAGACTCAGTCTTCCTGTACTTAAGTCTGCATTGTGTCTCTTATATTTAATTCCGATGCAATTTCTGTGATTCATCGTCAATGGGAAGTCCAAGGGATACAGTAAACCTGCAGACGTGCATCGGAATGTAAAACTGGTGACACAGGAAACGCTCAAAACATAGACAGTAGGAAGACTCAGTCTTCCTGTACTTAAGTCGCGCATTGTGAATCTTATATTTAATTCCGAAGCAATTTCTGTGTTTCATCGTCAATGGGAATGTCCAAGGGATACAGTAAACCTGCAGAGGTGCATCAGAATGTAAAACTGGTGACACAGGAAACGCTCAAAACATGGACAGTAGGAAGACTCAGTCTTCCTGTACTTAAGTCGGCATTGTGTCTCTTATATTTAATTCCGATGCAATTTCTGTGTTTCATCGTCAATGGGAAGGTCCAATGGATACAGTAAACCTGCAGAGGTGCATCAGAATGTAAAACTGGTGACACAGGAAACGCTCAAAACATAGACAGTAGGAACACTCAGTCTTCCTTTACTTAAGTAGGCATTGTGTCTCTTATATTTAATTCCGATGCGATTTCTGTGTTTGATCGACAATGGGAAGGTCCAAGGGATACAGTAAACCGGCAGAGGTGCATCGGAATGTAAATCTGGTGACACAGGAAACGCTTCAAGCATTGACCGTACGAAGACTGTTTTCTTGTACTTAAGTCGGCATTGTGTCTCTTATATTTAATTTCGATTCAATTTCTGTGTTTCATCGTCAATGGGAAGGTCCAAGGGATACAGGAAACCTACAGAGGTGCATCAGAATGTAAAACTGGTGACACAGGAAACGCTCAAAACATAGACAGTAGGAAGACTCAGTCTTCCTGTACTTAAGTCGGCATTGTGTCTCTTATATTCAATTCCGATGCAATTTCTGTGGTTCATCGTCAATGCGAAGGTCCAAGGGATACAGTAAACCTGCAGAGGTGCATCAGAATGTAAAACTGGTGACACAGGAAACGCTCAAAACATAGACAGTAGGAAGACTCAGTCTTCCTGTACTTAAGTCGTCATTGTGCCTCTTATTTTTAATTCCGATGCGATTTCTGTGTTTGATCGACAATGGGTAGGTCCAAGGGATACAGTAAACCGGCAGAGGTGCAACGGAATGTAAAACTGGTGACACAGGAAACGCTCAAAACATTGACCGTACGAATACATTTTTCTTGTACTTAAGTCGGCATTGTGTCTCTTATATTTAATTTTGATGCAATTTCTGTGTTTCATCGTCAATGTGAAGGTCCAAGGGATACAGGAAACCTACAGAGGTGCATCAGAATGTAAAACTGGTGACACAGGAAACGCTCAAAACATAGACAGTAGGAAGACTCAGTCTTCCTGTACTTAAGTCGCGCATTGTGTCTCTTATATTTAATTCCGATGCAATTTCTGTGTTTCATCGTCAATGGGAAGGTCCAAGGGATACAGTAAACCTGCGGAGGTGCATCGGAATATAAAACTAGTGACACAGGAAACGCTCAAAACATAGACAGTAGGAAGAGTCAATCTCCCTGAACTTAAGTCGGCATTGTGTCTGTTATATTTAATTCCGATGCAATTTCTGTGTTTCATCGTCAATGGGAATGTCCAAGGGATACAGTAAACCATCAGACGCGCATCGGAATGTAAAACTGGTGACACAGGAAACGCTCAAATCATAGACAGTAGGAAGACTCAGTCTTCATGTACTTCAGTCGGCATTGTGTCTCTTATATTTATTTGCCATGAAAATTCTGTGTTTCATCGTCAATGGGAAGGTCCAAGGAATACTGTAAACCTGTAGATGTGCATCGGAATGTAAAACTGGTGACACAGGAAACGCTCAAATTATAGACAGTAGGAAGACTCAGTCTTATCTTTAACTCCGATGCAATTTCTGTGTTTCATCGTCACTGTGAAGATCCAATGGATACAGTAAACCTGCACAATTGCATCGGAATGTAAAACTGGTGACACAGGAAACGCTCAAAACATAGACAGTAGGAAGACTCAGTTTTCCTGTACTTAAGTCGGCATTGTGTCTGTTATATTTAATTCCGATGCAATTTCTGTGTTTCATTGTCAATGGGAGTGTCCAAGGGATACAGTAAACCTGCAGAGGTGCATCAGAATGTAAAACTGGTGACACAGTAAACGCTCAAAACATAGACAGTAGGAAGACTCAGTCTTCCTGTACTTAAGTCGGCATTGTGTCTCTTACATTAAATTACGATGCAATTTCTGTGTTTCATTGTCAATGGGAGTGTCCAAGGGATACAGTAAACCTGCAGAGGTGCATCAGAATGTAAAACTGGTGACACAGGAAACGCTCAAAACATTGACAGTACGAAGACATTTTTCTTGTACTAAAGTCGGCATTGTGTCTCTTATATTTAATTTCGATGCAATTTGTGTGTTTCATCGCCAATGGGAAGCTCCAAGTGATACACTAAACCTGCAGAGGTGCATCGGAATGTAAAACTGGTGACACAGGAAACGCTCAAAACATAGACCGTAAGAAGACTCAGTTTTCTTGTACTTAAGTCGGCGTTGTGTCTTATATCTAATTCCGATGCAATTTCTGTGTTTCATCGTCAATGGGAAGGTCCAAGGAATACGGTAAACCTGTAGATGTGCATCGGAATGTAAAACTGGTGACACAGGAAACGCTCAAATTATAGACAGTAGGAAGACTCAGTCTTCCTGTACTTAAGTCGGCATTGTGTCTCTTATCTTTAATTCCGATGCAATTTCTGTGTTTCATCGTCACTGTGAAGATCCAATGGATACAGTAAACCTGCACTGGTGCATCGGAATGTAAAACTGGTGACACAGGAAACGCTCAAAACATAGACACTAGGAAGACTCAGTCTTCCTGTACGTAAGTCGTCATTGTGTCTCTTATATTTAATTCCGATGCGATTTCTGTGTTTGATCGACAATGGGAAAGTCCAAGGGATACAGTAAACCGGCAGAGGTGCATCGGAATGTAAAACTAGTGACACAGGAAACGCTCAAAACATTGACCGTACGAAGCCATTTTTCTTGTACTTAAGTCGGCATTGTGTCTCTTATATTTAATTTCGATGCAATTTCTGTGTTTCATCGTCAATGGGAAGGTCCAAGGGATACAGGAGACCTACAGAGGTGCATCAGAATGTAAAACTGGTGACACAGGAAACGCTCAAATCATAGACAGTAGGAAGACTCAGTCTTCCTGTCCTTAAGTCGGCATTGTGTCTCTTATATTTAATTCCGATGCAATTTCTGTGTTTCATCGTCAATGGGAAGGTCCAAGGGATATAGTAAACCTGCAGAGGTGCATCGGAATGTAGAACTAGTGACACAGGAAACGCTCAAAACATAGACAGTAGGAAGACTCAGTCTTCCTGTACTTAAGTCGGCATTGTGTCTCATATATTTAATTCCGATGCAATTTCTGTGTTTCATCGTCAATGGGAAGGTCCTAGGGATACAGTAAACTTTCAGACGTGCATCGGAATGTAAAACTGGTGACACAGGAAACGCTCAAAACATAGACAGTAGGAAGACTCAGTCTTCCTGTACTTAAATCGGCATTGTGTCTCTTATATTTATTTCCGATGAAATTTCTGTGTTTCATTGTGAATGGGATGGTCCAACGGATATAGTAAACCTGCAGAGGTGCATCGGAAAGTAAAACTGATGACACAGGACACGCTCAAAACATAGACAGTAGGAAGACTTAGTCTTCCTGTATTTAAGTCGGCATTGTGTCTCTTATATTTAATTCCGATGCAATTTCTGTGTTTCATCGTCCCTGTGGAGGTCCAAGGGATACAGTCAACCTGTAGAGGTGCATCGGAATGTAACACAGGAAACGCTCAAATAATAGACAGTAGGAAGACTCAGTCTTCCTGTACTTAACTCGGCATTGTGTCTCTTATATTTAATTCCGATGCAATTTCTGTGTTTCATCGTCAATGGGAATGTCCAAGGGATACAGTAAAGCTGTAGAGGTGCATCAGGATGTAAACCTGGTGACACAGGAAACGCTCAAAGCATAGACAGTAGGAAGACTCAGTCTTCCTGTACTTAAGTCGCGCATTGTGTCTCTTATATTTAATTCCGATGCAATTTCTGTGTTTCATCGTCAATGGGAAGGACCAATGGATACAGTAAACCTGCAGAAGTGCATCAGAATGTAAAACTGGTGACACAGGGAACGCTCAAAATATAGACAGTCGGAACACTCAGTCTTCCTTTACTTAAGTAGACATTGTGTCTCTTATATTTAATTCCGATGCGATTTCTGTGTTTGATCGACAATGGGAAGGTCCAAGGGATACAGTAAGCCGGCAGAGGTGCATCGGAATGTAAAACTGGTGACACAGGAAACGATCAAAACATTGACCGTACGAAGACATTTTACTTGTACTGAAGTCGGCATTGTGTCTCTGATATTTAATTTCGATGCAATTTCTTTGTTTCATCGTCAATGGGAAGGTCCAAGAGATACAGGAAACCTACAGAGGTGCATCAGAATGTAAAACTGGTGACACAGGAAACGCTCAAAACATAGACAGTAGGAAGACTCAGTCTTCCTGTACTTAAGTCGGCATTGTGTCTCTTATATTTAATTCCGATGCAATCTCTGTGTTTCATCGTCAATGGGAAGGTCCAAGGGTTACAGTAAACCTGCAGAGGTGCATCGGAATGTAAAACTCTAACACAGGAAACGCTCAAAACATAGACAGTAGGAAGACTCAGTCTTCCTGAAGACGGCATTTTGTCTCATTTTTAATACCGATGCAATTTCTGTGTTTCATCGTCAATGGGAACGTCCAAGGGATACAGTAAACCTGCAGAGGTTCATCGGAATGTAAAACTGGTGACACAGGAAACGCTCAAAACATAGACAGTAGGAAGACTTAGTCTTCCTTTACTTAAGTCGGCATTGTGTCTCTTATATTTAATTCCGATGCAATTTCTGTTTTTCATCCTCAATGGGAAGGTCTAAGGGATACAGTAAACCTGCAGAGGTGCATCGGAATGTAAAACTAGCGACACAGGAAACGCTCAAAACATAGACAGTAGGAAGACTCAGTCTTCCTGTACTTAAGTCGGCATTGTGTCTCTTATATTTAATTCCGATGCAATTTCTGTGTTTCATCGTCAATGGGAATGTCCAAGGGATACAGTAAACCTGCAGACGTGCATCGGAATGTAAAACTGGTGACACAGGAAACGCTCAAATCTTAGACAGAAGAAAGACTCAGTCTTCCTGTACTTCAGTCGGCATTGTGTCTCTTATATTTATTTCCGATGCGATTTCTGTGTTTGATCGACAATGGGAAGGTCCAAAGGATACAGTAAACCGGCAGAGGTGCATCGGAATGTAAAACTGGTGACACAGGAAACGCTCAAAACATTGACCGTACGAAGACATTTTACTTGTACTTAAGTCAGCATTGTGTCTCTAATATTTAATTTCCATGCAATTTCTTTGTTTCATCGTCAATGGGAAGGTCCAAGAGATACAGGAAACCTACAGAGGTGCATCAGAATGTAAAACTGGTGACACAGGAAACGCTCAAAACATAGACAGTAGGAAGACTCAGTCTTCCTGTACTTAAGTCGGCATTGTGTCTCTTATATTTAATTCCGATGCAATTTCTGTGTTTCATCCTCAATGGGAAGGTCCGAGGGATACAGTAAACCTGCAGAGGTGCATCAGAATGTAAAACGGGTGACACAGGAAACGCCCAAAAACATAGACAGTAGGAAGAGCCAGTCTTACTGTATTTAAGTCGGCATTGTGTCTCTTATATTTAATTCCGATGCAATATCTGTGTTTCATCGTCAATGGGAAGGTCCATGTGATACAGTAAACCTGCAGAGGTGCATAGGAATGTAAAACTAGTGACACAGGAAACGCTCAAATCATAGACAGTAGGAAGACTCAGTCTTCCTGTACTTAAGTCGGCATTTTGTCTCATATTTAATACCGATGCAATTTCTGTGTTTCATCGTCAATGGGAAGGTCCAAGGGATACAGTAAACCTGCACAGGTACATCGGAATGTAAAACTGGTAACACAGAAAACGCTCAAAACATAGACAGTAGGAAGGCTCAGTCTTCCTGTACTTAAGTCGGCATTGTGGCTCTTATATTTAATTCCGATGAAATTTCTGTGTTTCATCGTCAATGGGAAGGTCCAAGGGATACAGTAAACCTGCAGAGGTGCATGAGAATGTAAAACTTCTGACACAGGAAACGCTCAAAACATAGACAGTAGGAAGACTCAGTCTTCCTGTACTTAAGTCGCCATTGTGTCTCTTATATTTAATTCCGATGCGATTTCTGTGTTTGATCGACAATGGGAGAGTCCAAGGGATACAGTAAACCGGCAGAGGTGCATCAGAATGTAAAACTGGTGACACAGGAAACGGTCTAAACATAGACAGTAGGAAGACTCAGTCTTCCTGTACTTAAGTTGGCATTGTGTCTCTTATATTTAATTCCGATGCAATTTCTGTGTTTCATCGTCAATGGGAAGGTCCAAGGGATATAGTAAACCTGCAGATGTGCATCGGAATGTAAAACTAGTGACACAGCAAACGCTAAACATAGACAGTAGGAAGACTCAGTCTTCCTGTACTTAAGTCGGCATTGTGTCTCTTATATTTAAGTCCGATGCAATTTCTGTGTTTCATGTCAATGGGAAGGTCCAAGGGATACAGTAAACCTGCAGACGTGCATCGGAATGTAAAACTGGTGACACAGGAAACGCTCAAAACATAGAAAGTAGGAAGACTCAGTCTTCCTGTACTTAAGTCGGCATTGTGTCTCTTATATTTATTTCCGAAGAAATTTCTGTGTTTCATTGTGAATGGGAAGGTCCAAGGGATATAGTAAACCTGCAGAGGTGCATCGGAAAGTAAAACTGATGACACAGGACACGCTCAAGATATAGACAGTAGCAAGACTTAATCTTCCTGTACTTCAGTCGGCATTGTGTCTCTTATATTTATTTCCGATGAAATTGCTGTGTTTCATCGTGAATGGGAAGGTCCAACGGATATAGTAAACCTGCAGAGGTGCATCGGAAAGTAAAACTGATGACACAGGAAACGCTCAAAACATAGGCAGTAGGAAGACTTAGTCTTCCTGTACTTAAGTCGGCATTGTGTCTCTTATATTTTATTCCTATGCAATTTCTGTGTTTCATCGTCACTGTGAAGGTCCAAGTGATACAGTCAACCTGTAGAGGTGCATCGGAATGTAAAACTGGTGACACGGGAAACGCTCAAAACATTGACCGTACGAAGACTGTTTTCTTGTACTTAAGTCTGCATTGTGTCTCTTATATTTAATTTCGATGCAATTTCTGTGTTTCATCGTCAATGGGAAGGTCCAAGGGATACAGTGAACCTGCAGAGGTGCATGAGAATGTAATACTTTTGACACAGGAAACGCTCAAAACATAGACAGTAGGAAGACTCAGTCTTCCTGTACTTAAGTCGGCATTTTGTCTCATATTTAATACCGATGCAATATCTGTGTTTCATCGTCAATGGGAAGGTCCAAGGGATACAGTAAACCTGCACAGGTACATCGGAATGTAAAACTGGTAACACAGGAAACGCTCAAAACATAGACAGTAGGAAGACTCAGTCCTCCTGTACTTAAGTCGGCATTGTGTCTGCTATATTTAATTCCGATGCAATTTCTGTTTTTCATCGTCAATGGGAAGGTCCAAGGGATACAGTAAACCTGCAGAGGTGCATCGGAATGTAAAACTGATGACACAGGAAACGCTCAAAACATAGACAGTAGGAAGGCTCAGTCTTCCTGTACTTAAGTCGGCATTGTGGCTCTTATATTTAATTCCGATGAAATTTCTGTGTTTCATCGTCAATGGGAAGGTCCAAGGGATACAGTGAACCTGCAGAGGTGCATGAGAATGTAATACTTTTGACACAGGAAACGCTCAAAACATAGACAGTAGGAAGACTCAGTCTTCCTGTACTTAAGTCGCCATTGTGTCTCTTATATTTAATTCCGATGCGATTTCTGTGTTTGATCGAAAATGGGAGAGTCCAAGGGATACAGTAAGCCGGCAGAGGTGCATCAGAATGTAAAACTGGTGACACAGGAAACGGTCTAAACATAGACAGTAGGAAGACTCAGTCTTCCTGTACTTAAGTCGGCAATGTGTCTCTTATATTTAATTCCGATGCAATTTCTGTGTTTCATCGTCAATGGGAAGGTCCAAGGGATATAGTAAACCTGCAGAGGTGCATCGGAATGCAAAACTAGTGACACAGGAAACGCTTAACATAGACAGTAGGAAGACTCAGTCTTCCTGTACTTAAGTCGGCATTGTGTCTCTTATATTTATTTCCGAAGAAATTTTTGTGTTTCATTGTGAATGGGAAGGCCCAAGGGATATAGTAAACCTGCAGAGGTGCATCGGAAAGTAAAACTGATGACACAGGACACGCTCAAGACATAGACAGTAGCAAGACTTAATCTTCCTGTACTTCAGTCGGCATTGTGTCTCTTATATTTATTTCCGATGATATTGCTGTGTTTCATCGTGAATGGGAAGGTCCAACGGATATAGTAAACCTGCAGAGGTGCATCGGAAAGTAAAACTGATGACACAGGAAACGCTCAAAACATAGACAGTAGGAAGACTTAGTCTTCCTGTACTTAAGTCGGCATTGTGTCTCTTATATTTAATTCCTATGCAATTTCTGTGTTTCATCGTCACTGTGAAGGTCCAAGGGATACAGTCAACCTGTAGAGGTGCATCGGAATGTAAAACTGGTGACACAGGAAAAGCTCAAAACATTGACCGTACGAAGACTGTTTTCTTGTACTTAAGTCTGCATTGTGTCTCTTATATTTAATTTCGATGCAATTTCTGTGTTTCATCGTCAATGGGAAAGTCCAAGGGATACAGGAAACCTACAGAGGTGCATCAGAATGTAAAACTGGTGACACAGGAAACGCTCAAAACATAGACAGTAGGAAGACTCAGTCTTCCTGTACTTAAGTCGGCATTGTGTCTCTTAAATTTAATTACGATGCAATTTCTGTGTTTAATCGTTAATGGGAAGGTCCAAGGGATACAGTAAACCTGCAGAGGTGCATCGGAATGTAAAACTAGTGACACAGGAAACGCTCAAAACATAGACAGTAGGAAGACTCAGTCTTCCTGTACTTAAGTCGGCATTGTGTCTCTTATATTTATTTCCGATGAAATTGCTGTGTTTCATCGTGAATGGGAAGGTCCAACGGATATAGTAAACCTGCAGAGGTGCATCGGAAAGTAAAACTGATGACACAGGAAACGCTCAAAACATAGACAGTAGGAAGACTTAGTCTTCCTGTACTTAAGTCGGCATTGTGTCTCTTATATTTAATTCCGATGCAATTTCTGTTTTTCATTGTCAATGGGAAGGTCCAAGGGATTACAGTAAACCTGCAGAGGTGCATCGGAATGTAAAACTAGTGACACAGGACACGCTCAAAACATAGACAGTAGGAAGACTCAGTCTACCTGTACTTAAGTCGGCATTGTGTCTTTTATATTTAATTCCGATGAAATTTCTGTGTTTCATCGTCGCTGTGAAGGTCCAAGGGATACAGTAAACCTGTAGAGGTGCATGGGAATGTAAAACTGGTGACACAGGAAACGCTCAAATTATAGACAGTAGGAAGACTCAGTCTTCCTGTACTTATGTTGGCATTGTGTCTCTTATATTTAATTGCGATGCAATTTCTGTGTTTCATCGTCAATGGGAAGGTCCAAGGGATACAGTAAACCTGCAGAGGTGCATCGGAATGTAAAACTAGTGACACAGGAAACGCTCAAAACATAGACAGTAGGAAGACTCAGTCTTCCTCTACTTAAGTCGGCATTGTGTCTCTTATATTTAATTCCGATGCAATTTCTGTGTTTCATCGTCAATGGGAATGTCCAAGGGATACAGTAAACCTGCAGACGTGCATCGGAATGTAAAACTGGTGACACAGGAAGCGCTCAAATCTTAGACAGTAGGAAGACTCAGTCTTCCTGTACTTAAGTCGGCATTGTGTATCTTATCTTTAATTCCGATTCAATTTCTGTGTTTGATCGACAATGGGAAGGTCCAAGGGATACAGTAAACCGGCAGAGGTGCATCCGAATGTAAAACTGGTGACACAGGAAACACTCAAATCATTGACCGTACGAAGACATTTTACTTGTTCTTTAATCGGCATTGTGTCTCTAATATTCAATTTCGATGCAATTTCTGTGTTTCATCGTCAATGGGAAGGTCCAAGGGATAAAGGAAACCTACAGAGGTGCATCAGAATGTAAAACTGGTGACACAGGAAACGCTCAAAGCATAGACAGTAGGAAGACTCAGTCTTCCTGTACTTAAGTCGGCATTATGTCTCTTATATTTAATTCCGATGCAATTTCTGTGTTTCATCGTTAATGGGAAGGTCCAAGGGATACAGTAAACCTGCAGAGGTGCATCGGTATGTGAAACTAGTGACACAGGACACGCTCAAAACATAGACAGTAGGAAGACTCAGTCTTCCTGTACTTAAGTCGGCATTGTGTCTCTTATATTTAATTCCGACGCAATATCTGTGTTTCATCGTCAATGGGAAGGTCCAAGAGATACAGTAAACCTGCAGACGTGCATCGGAATGTAAAACTGGTGACACAGGAAACGCTCAAAACATAGACAGTAGGATGACTCAGTCTTCCTGTACATCAGTCGGCATTGTGTCTATTATGTTTATATCCGATGAAATTTCTGTGTTTCATCGTGAATGGGAAGGTCCAAGGGATATAGTAAACCTGCAGAGGTGCATCGGAAAGTAAAACTGATGAAACAGGAAACGCTCAAAGCATAGAAAGTAGGAAGACTTAGTCTTCCTGTACTTAAGTCGGCATTGTGTCTCTTATATTTAATTCCGATGAAATTTCTGTGTTTCATCGTCACTGTGAAGGTCCAAGGGATACAGTAAACCTGTAGAGGTGCATCGGAATGTAAAACTGGTGACACAGGAAATGCTCAAATTATAGACAGTAGGAAGACTCAGTCTTCCTGTACTTATGTTGGCATTGTGTCTCTTATATTTAATTGCGATGCAATTTCTGTGTTTCATCGTCAATGGGAAGGTCCAAGGGATACAGTAAACCTGCAGAGGTGCATCGGAATGTAAAACTAGTGACACAGGAAACGCTCAAAACATAGACAGTAGGAAGACTCAGTCTTCCTCTACTTAAGTCGGCATTGTGTCTCTTATATTTAATTCCGATGCAATTTCTGTGTTTCATCGTCAATGGGAATGTCCAAGGGATACAGTAAACCTGCAGACGTGCATCGGAATGTAAAACTGGTGACACAGGAAGCGCTCAAATCTTAGACAGTAGGAAGACTCAGTCTTCCTGTACTTAAGTCGGCATTGTGTCTCTTATATTTAATTTTGATGCAATTTCTGTGTTTCATCGTCAATGTGAAGGTCCAAGGGATACAGGAAACCTACAGAGGTGCATCAGAATGTAAAACTGGTGACACAGGAAACGCTCAAAACATAGACAGTAGGAAGACTCAGTCTTCCTGTACTTAAGTCGCGCATTGTGTCTCTTATATTTAATTCCGATGCAATTTCTGTGTTTCATCGTTAATGGGAATGTCCAAGGGATACAGTAAACCATCAGACGTGCATCGGAATGTAAAACTGGTGACACTGGAAACGCTCAAATCATAGACAGTAGGAAGACTCAGTCTTCATGTACTTCAGTCGGCATTGTGTCTCTTATATTTATTTGCCATGAAATTTCTGTGTTTCATCGTCAATGGGAAGGTCCAAGGGATACAGTAAACCTGTAGATGTGCATCGGAATGTAAAACTGGTGACACAGGAAACGCTCAAATTATAGACAGTAGGAAGACTCAGTCTTATCTTTAATTCCGATGCAATTTCTGTGTTTCGTCGTCACTGTGAAGATCCAATGGATACAGTAAACCTGCACAATTGCATCGGAATGTAAAACTGGTGACACAGGAAACGCTCAAAACATAGACAGTAGGAAGACTCAGTCTTCCTGTACTTAAGTCGTCATTGTGTCTCTTATATTTAATTCCGATGCGATTTCTGTGTTTGATCGACAATGGGAAGGTCCAAGGGATACAGGAAACCTACAGAGGTGCATCAGAATGTAAAACTGGTGACACAGGAAACGCTCAAATCATAGACGGTAGGAAGACTCAGTCTTCCTGTCCTTAAGTCGGCATTGTGTCTCTTATATTTAATTCCGATGCAATTTCTGTGTTTCATCGTCAATGGGAATGTCCAAGGGATACAGTAAAGCTGCAGAGGTGCATCAGAATGTAAACCTGGTGACACAGGAAACGCTCAAAGCATAGACAGTAGGAAGACTCAGTCTTCCTGTACTTAAGTCGCGCATTGTGTCTCTTATATTTAATTCCGATGCAATTTCTGTGTTTCATCGTCAATGGGAAGGACCAATGGATACAGTAAACCTGCATAAGTGCATCAGAATGTAAAACTGGTGACACAGGGAACGCTCAAAATATAGACAGTCGGAACACTCAGTCTTCCTTTACTTAAGTAGGCATTGTGTCTCTTATATTTAATTCCGATGCGATTTCTGTGTTTGATCGACAATGGGAAGGTCCAAGGGATACAGGAAACCTACAGAGGTGCATTAGAATGTAAAACTGGTGACACAAGAAACGCTCAAAACATAGACAGTAGGAAGACTCAGTCTTCCTGTACTTAAGTCGGCATTGTGTCTCTTATATTTAATTCCGATGCAATTTCTGTTTTTCATCGTCAATGGGAAGGTCCAAGGGATACAGTAAACCTGCAGAGGTTCATCGGAATGTAAAACTAGTGACACAGGAAACGTTCGAAACATAGACAGTAGGAAGACTCAGTCTTCCTGTACTTAAGTCGGCATTGTGTCTCTTTTATTTAATTCCGATGCAATTTCTGTGTTTCATCGTCAATGGGAATGTCCAAGGGATACAGTAAACCTGCAGCCATGCATCGGAATGTAAAACTGGTGACACAGGAAACGCTCAAATCATAGAATGTGGGAAGACTCAGTCTTCCTGTACTTCAGTCGGCATTGTGTCTCTTATATTTATTTCCGATGAAATTTCTGTGTTTCATCGTGAATGGGAAGGTCCAAGGGATACAGTAAACCTGCAGAGGTGCATCGGTATGTAAAACTAGTGACACAGGAAACGCTCAAAACATTGACCGTACGAAGACATTTTTCTTGTACTTAAGTCGGCATTGTGTCTCTTATATTTAATTTCGATGCAATTTCTGTGTTTCATCGTCAATGGGAAGGTCCAAGGGATACAGGAAACCTACAGAGGTGCATCAGAATGTAAAACTGGTGACACAGGAAACGCTCAAATCATAGACAGTAGGAAGACTCAGTCTTCCTGTCCTTAAGTCGGCATTGTGTCTCTTATATTTAATTCCGATGCAATTTCTGTGTTTCATCGTCAATGGGAAGGTCCAAGGGATATAGTAAACCTGCAGAGGTGCATCGGAATGTAAAACTAGTGACACAGGAAACGCTCAAAACATAGACAGTAGGAAGACTCAGTCTTCCTGTACTTAAGTCGGCATTGTGTCTCATATATTTAATTCCGATGCAATTTCTGTGTTCATCGTCAATGGGAAGGTCCAAGGGATACAGTAAACTTTCAGACGTGCATCGGAATGTAAAACTGGTGACACAGGAAACGCTCAAAACATAGACAGTAGGAAGACTCAGTCTTCCTGTACTTAAGTCGCCATTGTGTCTCTTATATTTATTTCCGATGAAATTTCTGTGTTTCATTGTGAATGGGAAGGTCCAAAGGATATAGTAAACCTGCAGAGGTGCATCGGAAAGTAAAACTGATGACACAGGACACGCTCAAAACATAGACAGTAGGAAGACTCAGTCTTCCTGTACTTAACTCGGCATTGTGTCTCTTATATTTAATTCCGATGCAATTCCTGTGTTTCATCGTCAATGGGAATGTCCAAGGGATACAGTAAAGCTGCAGAGGTGCATCAGAATGTAAACCTGGTGACACAGGAAACGCTCAAAGCATAGACAGTAGGAAGACTCAGTCTTCCTGTACTTAAGTCGCGCATTGTGTCTCTTATATTTAATTCCGATGCAATTTCTGTGTTTCATCGTCAATGGGAAGGACCAATGGATACAGTAAACCTGCAGAAGTGCATCAGAATGTAAAACTGGTGACACAGGGAACGCTCAAAATATAGACAGTCGGAACACTCAGTCTTCCTTTACTTAAGTAGGCATTGTGTCTCTTATATTTAATTCCTATGCGATTTCTGTGTTTGATCGACAATGGGAAGGTCCAAGGGATACAGGAAACTTACAGAGGTGCATTAGAATGTAAAACTGGTAACACAAGAAACGCTCAAAACATAGACAGTAGGAAGACTCAGTCTTCCTGTACTTAAGTCGGCATTGTGTCTCTTATATTTAATTCCGATGCAATTTCTGTTTTTCATCGTCAATGGGAAGGTCCAAGGGATACAGTAAACCTGCAGAGGTTCATCGGAATGTAAAACTAGTGACACAGGAAACGTTCGAAACATAGACAGTAGGAAGACTCAGTCTTCCTGTACTTAAGTCGGCATTGTGTCTCTTTTATTTAATTCCGAAGCAATTTCTGTGTTTCATCGTCAATGGGAATGTCCAAGGGATACAGTAAACCTGCAGCCATGCATCGGAATGTAAAACTGGTGACACAGGAAACGCTCAAATCATAGAAAGTGGGAAGACTCAGCCTTCCTGTACTTCAGTCAGCATTGTGTCTCTTATATTTATTTCCGATGAAATTTCTGTGTTTCATCGTGAATGGGAAGGTCCAAGGGATACAGTAAACCTGCAGAGGTGCATCGGTATGTAAAACTAGTGACACAGGAAACGCTCAAAACATAGACAGTAGGAAGACTCAGTCTTCCTGTACTTAAGTCGGCATTGTGTCTCTTATATTTAATTCCGATGCAATTTCTGTGTTTCATCGTCAAGGGGTGGTCCTAGGAATACAATAAACCTGCAGAGGTTCATCGGAATGTAAAACTGGTGACACAGGAAACTCTCAAATCATAGACAGTAGGAAGACTTAGTCTTCCTGTACTTAAGTCGGCATTGTGTCTCTGATATTTATTCCGATGCAATTTCGGTTTTTCATCGTCAATGGGAAGATCCAAGGAATACAGTAAACCTGTAGATGTGCATCGGAATGTAAAACTGGTGACACAGGAAACGCTCAAATTATAGACAGTAGGAAGACTCAGTCTTATCTTAAATTCCGATGCATTTCCTGTGTTTCATCGTCACAGTGAAGATCCAATGGATACAGTAAACCTGCACAGGTGCATCGGAATGTAAAACTGGTGACACAGGAAACGCTCAAAACATAGACAGTAGGAAGAATCGGTTTTCCTGTACTTAAGTCGGCATTGTGTCTGTCATATTTAATTCCGATGCAATTTCTGTTTTTCATCGTCAATGGGAAGGTCCAAGGGATACAGTAAACCTGCAGAGGTGCATCGGAATGTAAAACTGATGACACAGGAAACGCTCATAACATAGACAGTAGGAAGACTCAGTCTTCCTGTACTTAAGTCGGCATTGTGTCTCTTATTTTTAATTCCGATGCGATTTCTGTGTTTGATCGACAATGGGAAGGTCCAAGGGATACAGTAAACCTGCAGAGGTGCAACGGAATGTAAAACTGGTGACACAGGAAACGCTCAAAACATTGACCGTACGAAGACATTTTTCTTGTACTTAAGTCGGCATTGTGTCTCTTATATTTAATTTCGAAGCAATTTCTGTGTTTCATCGTCAATGGGAAGGTCCAAGGGATACAGTAAACCTGCAGAGGTGCATCGGAATGTAAAACTAGTGACACAGGAAACGCTCAAAACATAGACAGTAGGAAGACTCAGTCTTCCTGTACTTAAGTCGGCATTGTGTCTCTTATATTTAATTTTGATGCAATTTCTGTGTTTCATCGTCAATGTGAAGGTCCAAGGGATACAGGAAACCTACAGAGGTGCATCAGAATGTAAAACTGGTGACACAGGAAACGCTCAAAACATAGACAGTAGGAAGACTCAGTCTTCCTGTACTTAAGTCGCGCATTGTGTCTCTTATATTTAATTCCGATGCAATTTCTGTGTTTCATCGTTAATGGGAATGTCCAAGGGATACAGTAAACCATCAGACGTGCATCGGAATGTAAAACTGGTGACACTGGAAACGCTCAAATCATAGACAGTAGGAAGACTCAGTCTTCATGTACTTCAGTCGGCATTGTGTCTCTTATATTTATTTGCCATGAAATTTCTGTGTTTCATCGTCAATGGGAAGGTCCAAGGGATACAGTAAACCTGTAGATGTGCATCGGAATGTAAAACTGGTGACACAGGAAACGCTCAAATTATAGACAGTAGGAAGACTCAGTCTTATCTTTAATTCCGATGCAATTTCTGTGTTTCGTCGTCACTGTGAAGATCCAATGGATACAGTAAACCTGCACAATTGCATCGGAATGTAAAACTGGTGACACAGGAAACGCTCAAAACATAGACAGTAGGAAGACTCAGTCTTCCTGTACTTAAGTCGGCATTGTGTCTCTTATCTTTAATTCCGATGCAATTTCTGTGTTTCATCGTCACTGTGAAGATCCAATGGATACAGTAAACCTGCACTGGTGCATCGGAATGTAAAACTGGTGACACAGGAAACGCTCAAAACATAGACAGTAGGAAGACTCAGTCTTCCTGTACTTAAGTCGTCATTGTGTCTCTTATATTTAATTCCGATGCGATTTCTGTGTTTGATCGACATTGGGAAGGTCCAAGGGATACAGGAAACCTACAGAGGTGCATCAGAATGTAAAACTGGTGACACAGGAAACGCTCAAATCATAGACGGTAGGAAGACTCAGTCTTCCTGTCCTTAAGTCGGCATTGTGTCTCTTATATTTAATTCCGATGCAATTTCTGTGTTTCATCGTCAATGGGAATGTCCAAGGGATACAGTAAAGCTGCAGAGGTGCATCAGAATGTAAACCTGGTGACACAGGAAACGCTCAAAGCATAGACAGTAGGAAGACTCAGTCTTCCTGTACTTAAGTCGCGCATTGTGTCTCTTATATTTAATTCCGATGCAATTTCTGTGTTTCATCGTCAATGGGAAGGACCAATGGATACAGTAAACCTGCAGAAGTGCATCAGAATGTAAAACTGGTGACACAGGGAACGCTCAAAATATAGACAGTCGGAACACTCAGTCTTCCTTTACTTAAGTAGGCATTGTGTCTCTTATATTTAATTCCGATGCGATTTCTGTGTTTGATCGACAATGGGAAGGTCCAAGGGATACAGGAAACCTACAGAGGTGCATTAGAATGTAAAACTGGTGACACAGGAAACGCTCAAATCATAGACGGTAGGAAGACTCAGTCTTCCTGTCCTTAAGTCGGCATTGTGTCTCTTTTATTTAATTCCGATGCAATTTCTGTGTTTCATCGTCAATGGGAATGTCCAAGGGATACAGTAAACCTGCAGCCATGCATCGGAATGTAAAACTGGTGACACAGGAAACGCTCAAATCATAGAATGTGGGAAGACTCAGTCTTCCTGTACTTCAGTCGGCATTGTGTCTCTTTTATTTAATTCCGATGCAATTTCTGTGTTTCATCGTCAATGGGAATGTCCAAGGGATACAGTAAACCTGCAGCCATGCATCGGAATGTAAAACTGGTGACACAGGAAACGCTCAAATCATAGAATGTGGGAAGACTCAGTCTTCCTGTACTTCAGTCGGCATTGTGTCTCTTATATTTATTTCCGATGAAATTTCTGTGTTTCATCGTGAATGGGAAGGTCCAAGGGATACAGTAAACCTGCAGAGGTGCATCGGTATGTAAAACTAGTGACACAGGAAACGCTCAAAACATTGACCGTACGAAGACATTTTTCTTGTACTTAAGTCGGCATTGTGTCTCTTATATTTAATTTCGATGCAATTTCTGTGTTTCATCGTCAATGGGAAGGTCCAAGGGATACAGGAAACCTACAGAGGTGCATCAGAATGTAAAACTGGTGACACAGGAAACGCTCAAATCATAGACAGTAGGAAGACTCAGTCTTCCTGTCCTTAAGTCGGCATTGTGTCTCTTATATTTAATTCCGATGCAATTTCTGTGTTTCATCGTCAATGGGAAGGTCCAAGGGATATAGTAAACCTGCAGAGGTGCATCGGAATGTAAAACTAGTGACACAGGAAACGCTCAAAACATAGACAGTAGCAAGACTCAGTCTTCCTGTACTTAAGTCGGCATTGTGTCTCATATATTTAATTCCGATGCAATTTCTGTGTTCATCGTCAATGGGAAGGTCCAAGGGATACAGTAAACTTTCAGACGTGCATCGGAATGTAAAACTGGTGACACAGGAAACGCTCAAAACATAGACAGTAGGAAGACTCAGTCTTCCTGTACTTAAGTCGCCATTGTGTCTCTTATATTTATTTCCGATGAAATTTCTGTGTTTCATTGTGAATGGGAAGGTCCAAAGGATATAGTAAACCTGCAGAGGTGCATCGGAAAGTAAAACTGATGACACAGGACACGCTCAAAACATAGACAGTAGGAAGACTCAGTCTTCCTGTACTTAACTCGGCATTGTGTCTCTTATATTTAATTCCGATGCAATTCCTGTGTTTCATCGTCAATGGGAATGTCCAAGGGATACAGTAAAGCTGCAGAGGTGCATCAGAATGTAAACCTGGTGACACAGGAAACGCTCAAAGCATAGACAGTAGGAAGACTCAGTCTTCCTGTACTTAAGTCGCGCATTGTGTCTCTTATATTTAATTCCGATGCAATTTCTGTGTTTCATCGTCAATGGGAAGGACCAATGGATACAGTAAACCTGCAGAAGTGCATCAGAATGTAAAACTGGTGACACAGGGAACGCTCAAAATATAGACAGTCGGAACACTCAGTCTTCCTTTACTTAAGTAGGCATTGTGTCTCTTATATTTAATTCCGATGCGATTTCTGTGTTTGATCGACAATGGGAAGGTCCAAGGGATACAGGAAACTTACAGAGGTGCATTAGAATGTAAAACTGGTAACACAAGAAACGCTCAAAACATAGACAGTAGGAAGACTCAGTCTTCCTGTACTTAAGTCGGCATTGTGTCTCTTATATTTAATTCCGATGCAATTTCTGTTTTTCATCGTCAATGGGAAGGTCCAAGGGATACAGTAAACCTGCAGAGGTTCATCGGAATGTAAAACTAGTGACACAGGAAACGTTCGAAACATAGACAGTAGGAAGACTCAGTCTTCCTGTACTTAAGTCGGCATTGTGTCTCTTTTATTTAATTCCGAAGCAATTTCTGTGTTTCATCGTCAATGGGAATGTCCAAGGGATACAGTAAACCTGCAGCCATGCATCGGAATGTAAAACTGGTGACACAGGAAACGCTCAAATCATAGAAAGTGGGAAGACTCAGCCTTCCTGTACTTCAGTCAGCATTGTGTCTCTTATATTTATTTCCGATGAAATTTCTGTGTTTCATCGTGAATGGGAAGGTCCAAGGGATACAGTAAACCTGCAGAGGTGCATCGGTATGTAAAACTAGTGACACAGGAAACGCTCAAAACATAGACAGTAGGAAGACTCAGTCTTCCTGTACTTAAGTCGGCATTGTGTCTCTTATATTTAATTCCGATGCAATTTCTGTGTTTCATCGTCAAGGGGTGGTCCTAGGAATACAATAAACCTGCAGAGGTTCATCGGAATGTAAAACTGGTGACACAGGAAACTCTCAAATCGTAGACAGTAGGAAGACTTAGTCTTCCTGTACTTAAGTCGGCATTGTGTCTCTGATATTTATTCCGATGCAATTTCGGTTTTTCATCGTCAATGGGAAGATCCAAGGAATACAGTAAACCTGTAGATGTGCATCGGAATGTAAAACTGGTGACACAGGAAACGCTCAAATTATAGACAGTAGGAAGACTCAGTCTTATCTTAAATTCCGATGCATTTCCTGTGTTTCATCGTCACAGTGAAGATCCAATGGATACAGTAAACCTGCACAGGTGCATCGGAATGTAAAACTGATGACACAGGAAACGCTCATAACATAGACAGTAGGAAGACTCAGTCTTCCTGTACTTAAGTCGGCATTGTGTCTCTTATTTTTAATTCCGATGCGATTTCTGTGTTTGATCGACAATGGGAAGGTCCAAGGGATACAGTAAACCTGCAGAGGTGCATCGGAATGTAAAACTGGTGACACAGGAAACGCTCAAAACATTGACCGTACGAAGACATTTTTCTTGTACTTAAGTCGGCATTGTGTCTCTTATATTTAATTTCGAAGCAATTTCTGTGTTTCATCGTCAATGGGAAGGTCCAAGGGACATAGTAAACCTGCAGAGGTGCATCGGAATGTAAAACTAGTGACACAGGACACGCTCAAAACATAGACAGTAGGAAGACTCAGTCTTCCTGTACTTAAGTCGGCATTGTGTCTCTTATATTTAAATCCGATGCAATTTCTGTGATTCATCGTCAATGGGAAGTCCAAGGGATACAGTAAACCTGCAGACGTGCATCGGAATGTAAAACTGGTGACACAGGAAACGCTCAAAACATAGACAGTAGGAAGACTCAGTCTTCCTGTACTTAAGTCGCGCATTGTGAATCTTATATTTAATTCCGAAGCAATTTCTGTGTTTCATCGTCAATGGGAATGTCCAAGGGATACAGTAAACCTGCAGAGGTGCATCAGAATGTAAAACTGGTGACACAGGAAACGCTCAAAACATGGACAGTAGGAAGACACAGTCTTCCTGTACTTAAGTCGGCATTGTGTCTCTTATATTTAATTCCGATGCAATTTCTGTGTTTCATCGTCAATGGGAAGGTCCAATGGATACAGTAAACCTGCAGAGGTGCATCAGAATGTAAAACTGGTGACACAGGAAACGCTCAAAACATAGACAGTAGGAACACTCAGTCTTCCTTTACTTAAGTAGGCTTTGTGTCTCTTATATTTAATTCCGATGCGATTTCTGTGTTTGATCGACAATGGGAAGGTCCAAGGGATACAGTAAACCGGCAGAGGTGCATCGGAATGTAAAACTGGTGACACAGGAAACGCTTCAAGCATTGACCGTACGAAGACTGTTTTCTTGTACTTAAGTCGGCATTGTGTCTCTTATATTTAATTTCGATTCAATTTCTGTGTTTCATCGTCAATGGGAAGGTCCAAGGGATACAGGAAACCTACAGAGGTGCATCAGAATGTAAAACTGGTGACAAAGGAAACGCTCAAAACATTGACAGTAGGAAGACTCAGTCTTCCTGTACTTAAGTCGGCATTGTGTCTCTTATATTTAATTCCGATGCAATTTCTGTGGTTCATCGTCAATGGGAAGGTCCAAGGGATACAGTAAACCTGCAGAGGTGCATCAGTATGTAAAACTGGTGACACAGGAAACGCTCAAAACATAGACAGTAGCAAGACTCAGTCTTCCTGTACTTAAGTCGGCATTGTGTCTCTTATATTTAATTCCGATGCAATTTCTGTGTTTCATCGTCAATGGGAAGGTCCAAGGGAACAGTAAACCTGCATAGGTGCATCAGAATGTAAAACTGGTGACACAAAAACGCTCAAAACATAGACAGTAGGAAGACTCAGTCTTCCTGTACTTAAGTCGTCATTGTGTCTCTTATTTTTAATTCCGATGCGATTTCTGTGTTTGATCGACAATGGGTAGGTCCAAGGGATACAGTAAACCTGTAGAGGTGCATCGGAATGTAAAACTGGTGACACAGGAAACGCTCAAAACATTGACCGTACGAATACATTTTTCTTGTACTTAAGTCGGCATTGTGTCTCTTATATTTAATTTTGATGCAATTTCTGTGTTTCATCGTCAATGTGAAGGTCCAAGGGATACAGGAAACCTACAGAGGTGCATCAGAATGTAAAACTGGTGACACAGGAAACGCTCAAAACATAGACAGTAGGAAGACTCAGTCTTCCTGTACTTAAGACGTCATTGTGTCTCTTATATTTAGTTCTGAAGCAATTCCTGTGTTTCATCGTCAATGGGAAGGTCCAAGGGACATAGTGAACCTGCAGAGGTGCATCGGAATGTAAAGTTAGTGACACAGGAAACGCTCAAAACATAGACAGTAGGAAGACTCAGTCTTCCTGTACTTAAGTCGCGCATTGTGTCTCTTATATTTAATTCCGATGCAATTTCTGTGTTTCATCGTCAATGGGAAGGTCCAAGGGATACAGTAAACCTGCAGAGGTGCATCAGAATATAAAACTAGTGACACAGGAAACGCTCAAAACATAGACAGTAGGAAGACTCAATCTTCCTGAACTTATGTCGGCATTGTGTCTCTTATATTTAATTCCGATGCAATTTCTGTGTTTCATCGTCAATGGGAATGTCCAAGGGATACAGTAAACCATCAGACGTGCATCGGAATGTAAAACTGGTGACACAGGAAACGCTCAAATCATAGACAGTAGGAAGACTCAGTCTTCATGTACTTCAGTCGGCATTGTGTCTCTTATATTTATTTGCCATGAACATTCTGTGTTTCATCGTCAATGGGAAGGTCCAAGGAATACAGTAAACCTGTAGATGTGCATCGGAATGTAAAACTGGTGACACAGGAAACGCTCAAATTATAGACAGTAGGAAGACTCAGTCTTATCTTTAACTCCGATGCAATTTCTGTGTTTCATCGTCACTGTGAAGATCCAATGGATACAGTAAACCTGCACAATTGCATCGGAATGTAAAACTGGTGACACAGGAAACGCTCAAAACATAGACAGTAGGAAGACTCAGTTTTCCGGTACTTAAGTCGGCATTGTGTCTGTTATATTTAATTCCGATGCAATTTCTGTGTTTCATTGTCAATGGGAGTGTCCAAGGGATACAGTAAACCTGCAGAGGTGCATCAGAATGTAAAACTGGTGACACAGGAAACGCTCAAAACATAGACAGTAGGAAGACTCAGTCTTCCTGTACTTAAGTCGGCATTGTGTCTCTTATATTAAATTACGATGCAATTTCTGTGTTTCATTGTCAATGGGAGTGTCCAAGGGATACAGTAAACCTGCAGAGGTGCATCAGAATGTAAAACTGGTGACACAGGAAACGCTCAAAACATTGACAGTACGAAGACATTTTTCTTGTACTAAAGTCGGCATTGTGTCTCTTATATTTAATTTCGATGCAATTTGTGTGTTTCATCGCCAATGGGAAGCTCCAAGTGATACAGTAAACCTGCAGAGGTGCATCGGAATGTAAAACTGGTGACACAGGAAACGCTCAAAACATAGACCGTAAGAAGACACAGTTTTCTTGTACTTAAGTCGGCGTTGTGTCTTATATCTAATTCCGATGTAATTTCTGTGTTTCATCGTCAATGGGAAGGTCCAAGGAATACGGTAAACCTGTAGATGTGCATCGGAATGTAAAACTGGTGACACAGGAAACGCTCAAATTATAGACAGTAGGAAGACTCAGTCTTCCTGTACTTAAGTCGGCATTGTGTCTCTTATCTTTAATTCCGATGCAATTTCTGTGTTTCATCGTCACTGTGAAGATCCAATGGATACAGTAAACCTGCACTGGTGCATGGGAATGTAAAACTGGTGACACAGGAAACGCTCAAAACATAGACAGTAGGAAGACTCAGTGTTCCTGTACTTAAGTCGTCATTGTGTCTCTTATATTTAATTCCGATGCGATTTCTGTGTTTAATCGACAATGGGAAAGTCCAAGGGATACAGTAAACCGGCAGAGGTGCATCGGAATGTAAAACTAGTGACACAGGAAACGCTCAAAACATTGACCGTACGAAGCCATTTTTCTTGTACTTAAGTCTGCATTGTGTCTCTTATATTTAATTTCGATGCAATTTCTGTGTTTCATCGTCAATGGGAAGGTCCAAGGGATACAGGAGACCTACAGAGGTGCATCAGAATGTAAATCTGGTGACACAGGAAACGCTCAAATCATAGACAGTAGGAAGACTCAGTCTTCCTGTCCTTAAGTCGGCATTGTGTCTCTTATATTTAATTCCGATGCAATTTCTGTGTTTCATCGTCAATGGGAAGGGCCAAGGGATATAGTAAACCTGCAGAGGTGCATCGGAATGTAAAACTAGTGACACAGGAAACGCTCAAAACATAGACAGTAGGAAGACTCAGTCTTCCTGTACTTAAATCGGCATTGTGTCTCATATATTTAATTCCGATGCAATTTCTGTGTTTCATCGTCAATGGGAAGGCCCTAGGGATACACTAAACTTTCAGACGTGCATCGGAATGTAAAACTGGTGACACAGGAAACGCTCAAAACATAGACAGTAGGAAGACTCAGTCTTCCTGTACTTAAATCGGCATTGTGTCTCTTATATTTATTACCGATGAAATTTCTGTGTTTCATTGTGAATGGGAAGGTCCAACGGATATAGTAAACCTGCAGAGGTGCATCGGAAAGTAAAACTGATGACACAGGACACGCTCAAAACATAGACAGTAGGAAGACTTAGTCTTCCTCTATTTAAGTCGGCATTGTGTCTCTTATATTTAATTCCGATGCAATGTCTGAGTTTCATCGTCCCTGTGGAGGTCCAAGGGATACAGTCAACCTGTAGAGGTGCATCGGAATGTAACACAGGAAACGCTCAAATAATAGACAGTAGGAAGACTCAGTCTTCCTGTACTTAACTCGGCATTGTGTCTCTTATATTTAATTCCGATGCAATTTCTGTGTTTCATCGTCAATGGGAATGTCCAAGGAATACAGTAAAGCTGTAGAGGTGCATCAGAATGTAAACCTGGTGACACAGGAAACGCTCAAAGCATAGACAGTAGGAAGACTCAGTCTTCCTGTACTTAAGTCGCGCATTGTGTCTCTTATATTTAATTCCGATGCAATTTCTGTGTTTCATCGTCAATGGGAAGGACCAATGGATACAGTAAACGTGCAGAAGTGCATCAGAATGTAAAACTGGTGACACAGGGAACGCTCAAAATATAGACAGTCGGAACACTCAGTCTTCCTTTACTTAAGTAGGCATTGTGTCTCTTCTATTTAATTCCGATGCGATTTCTGTGTTTGATCGACAATGGGAAGGTCCAAGTGATACAGTAAGCCGGCAGAGGTGCATCGGAATGTAAAACTGGTGACACAGGACACGCTCAAAACATAGACAGTAGGAAGACTTAGTCTTCCTCTATTTAAGTCGGCATTGTGTCTCTTATATTAAATTACGATGCAATTTCTGTGTTTCATTGTCAATGGGAGTGTCCAAGGGATACAGTAAACCTGCAGAGGTGCATCAGAATGTAAAACTGGTGACACAGGAAACGCTCAAAACATTGACAGTACGAAGACATTTTTCTTGTACTAAAGTCGGCATTGTGTCTCTTATATTTAATTTCGATGCAATTTGTGTGTTTCATCGCCAATGGGAAGCTCCAAGTGATACAGTAAACCTGCAGAGGTGCATCGGAATGTAAAACTGGTGACACAGGAAACGCTCAAAACATAGACCGTAAGAAGACACAGTTTTCTTGTACTTAAGTCGGCGTTGTGTCTTATATCTAATTCCGATGTAATTTCTGTGTTTCATCGTCAATGGGAAGGTCCAAGGAATACGGTAAACCTGTAGATGTGCATCGGAATGTAAAACTGGTGACACAGGAAACGCTCAAATTATAGACAGTAGGAAGACTCAGTCTTCCTGTACTTAAGTCGGCATTGTGTCTCTTATCTTTAATTCCGATGCAATTTCTGTGTTTCATCGTCACTGTGAAGATCCAATGGATACAGTAAACCTGCACTGGTGCATGGGAATGTAAAACTGGTGACACAGGAAACGCTCAAAACATAGACAGTAGGAAGACTCAGTCTTCCTGTACTTAAGTCATCATTGTGTCTCTTATATTTAATTCCGATGCGATTTCTGTGTTTAATCGACAATGGGAAAGTCCAAGGGATACAGTAAACCGGCAGAGGTGCATCGGAATGTAAAACTAGTGACACAGGAAACGCTCAAAACATTGACCGTACGAAGCCATTTTTCTTGTACTTAAGTCTGCATTGTGTCTCTTATATTTAATTTCGATGCAATTTCTGTGTTTCATCGTCAATGGGAAGGTCCAAGGGATACAGGAGACCTACAGAGGTGCATCAGAATGTAAATCTGGTGACACAGGAAACGCTCAAATCATAGACAGTAGGAAGACTCAGTCTTCCTGTCCTTAAGTCGGCATTGTGTCTCTTATATTTAATTCCGATGCAATTTCTGTGTTTCATCGTCAATGGGAAGGGCCAAGGGATATAGTAAACCTGCAGAGGTGCATCGGAATGTAAAACTAGTGACACAGGAAACGCTCAAAACATAGACAGTAGGAAGACTCAGTCTTCCTGTACTTAAATCGGCATTGTGTCTCATATATTTAATTCCGATGCAATTTCTGTGTTTCATCGTCAATGGGAAGGCCCTAGGGATACACTAAACTTTCAGACGTGCATCGGAATGTAAAACTGGTGACACAGGAAACGCTCAAAACATAGACAGTAGGAAGACTCAGTCTTCCTGTACTTAAATCGGCATTGTGTCTCTTATATTTATTACCGATGAAATTTCTGTGTTTCATTGTGAATGGGAAGGTCCAACGGATATAGTAAACCTGCAGAGGTGCATCGGAAAGTAAAACTGATGACACAGGACACGCTCAAAACATAGACAGTAGGAAGACTTAGTCTTCCTCTATTTAAGTCGGCATTGTGTCTCTTATATTTAATTCCGATGCAATTTCTGTGTTTCATCGTCCCTGTGGAGGTCCAAGGGATACAGTCAACCTGTAGAGGTGCATCGGAATGTAACACAGGAAACGCTCAAATAATAGACAGTAGGAAGACTCAGTCTTCCTGTACTTAACTCGGCATTGTGTCTCTTATATTTAATTCCGATGCAATTTCTGTGTTTCATCGTCAATGGGAATGTCCAAGGAATACAGTAAAGCTGTAGAGGTGCATCAGAATGTAAACCTGGTGACACAGGAAACGCTCAAAGCATAGACAGTAGGAAGACTCAGTCTTCCTGTACTTAAGTCGCGCATTGTGTCTCTTATATTTAATTCCGATGCAATTTCTGTGTTTCATCGTCAATGGGAAGGACCAATGGATACAGTAAACGTGCAGAAGTGCATCAGAATGTAAAACTGGTGACACAGGGAACGCTCAAAATATAGACAGTCGGAACACTCAGTCTTCCTTTACTTAAGTAGGCATTGTGTCTCTTCTATTTAATTCCGATGCGATTTCTGTGTTTGATCGACAATGGGAAGGTCCAAGTGATACAGTAAGCCGGCAGAGGTGCATCGGAATGTAAAACTGGTGACACAGGAAACGATCAAAACATTGACCGTACGAAGACTGCTTTCTTGTACTTAAGTCTGCATTGTGTCTCTTACATTTAATTTCGATGCAATGTCTGTGTTTCATCGTCAATGGGAAGGTCCAAGGGATACAGGAAACCTACAGAGGTGCATCAGAATGTAAAATTGGTGACACAGGAAACGCTGAAAACATAGACAGTAGGAAGACTCAATCTTCCTGAACTTAAGTCGGCATTGTGTCTCTTATATTTAATTCCGATGCAATTTCTGTGTTTCATCGTCAATGGGAATGTCCAAGGGATACAGTAAACCATCAGACGTGCATCGGAATGTAAAACTGGTGACACAGGAAACGCTCAAATCATAGACAGTAGGAAGACTCAGTCTTCATGTACTTCAGTCGGCATTGTGTCTCTTATATTTATTTGCCATGAAAATTCTGTGTTTCATCGTCAATGGGAAGGTCCAAGGAATACAGTAAACCTGTAGATGTGCATCGGAATGTAAAACTGGTGACACAGGAAACGCTCAAATTATAGACAGTAGGAAGACTGAGTCTTATCTTTAACTCCGATGCAATTTCTGTGTTTCATCGTCACTGTGAAGATCCAATGGATACAGTAAACCTGCACAATTGCATCGGAATGTAAAACTGGTGACACAGGAAACGCTCAAAACATAGACAGTAGGAAGACTCAGTTTTCCTGTACTTAAGTCGGCATTGTGTCTGTTATATTTAATTCCGATGCAATTTCTGTGTTTCATTGTCAATGGGAGTGTCCAAGGGATACAGTAAACCTGCAGAGGTGCATCAGAATGTAAAACTGGTGACACAGGAAACGCTCAAAACATAGAAGTAGGAAGACTCAGTCTTCCTGTACTTAAGTCGGCATTGTGTCTCTTATATTAAATTACGATGCAATTTCTGTGTTTCATTGTCAATGGGAGTGTCCAAGGGATACAGTAAACCTGCAGAGGTGCATCAGAATGTAAAACTGGTGACACAGGAAACGCTCAAAACATTGACAGTACGAAGACATTTTTCTTGTACTAAAGTCGGCATTGTGTCTCTTATATTTAATTTCGATGCAATTTGTGTGTTTCATCGCCAATGGGAAGCTCCAAGTGATACAGTAAACCTGCAGAGGTGCATCGGAATGTAAAACTGGTGACACAGGAAACGCTCAAAACATAGACCGTAAGAAGACACAGTTTTCTTGTACTTAAGTCGGCGTTGTGTCTTATATCTAATTCCGATGTAATTTCTGTGTTTCATCGTCAATGGGAAGGTCCAAGGAATACGGTAAACCTGTAGATGTGCATCGGAATGTAAAACTGGTGACACAGGAAACGCTCAAATTATAGACAGTAGGAAGACTCAGTCTTCCTGTACTTAAGTCGGCATTGTGTCTCTTATCTTTAATTCCGATGCAATTTCTGTGTTTCATCGTCACTGTGAAGATCCAATGGATACAGTAAACCTGCACTGGTGCATGGGAATGTAAAACTGGTGACACAGGAAACGCTCAAAACATAGACAGTAGGAAGACTCAGTCTTCCTGTACTTAAGTCGTCATTGTGTCTCTTATATTTAATTCCGATGCGATTTCTGTGTTTAATCGACAATGGGAAAGTCCAAGGGATACAGTAAACCGGCAGAGGTGCATCGGAATGTAAAACTAGTGACACAGGAAACGCTCAAAACATTGACCGTACGAAGCCATTTTTCTTGTACTTAAGTCTGCATTGTGTCTCTTATATTTAATTTCGATGCAATTTCTGTGTTTCATCGTCAATGGGAAGGTCCTAGGGATACAGTAAACTTTCAGACGTGCATCGGAATGTAAAACTGGTGACACAGGAAACGCTCAAAACATAGACAGTAGGAAGACTCAGTCTTCCTGTACTTAAATCGGCATTGTGTCTCTTATATTTATTACCGATGAAATTTCTGTGTTTCATTGTGAATGGGAAGGACCAACGGATATAGTAAACCTGCAGAGGTGCATCGGAAAGTAAAACTGATGACACAGGACACGCTCAAAACATAGACAGTAGGAAGACTTAGTCTTCCTCTATTTAAGTCGGCATTGTGTCTCTTATATTTAATTCCGATGCAATTTCTGTGTTTCATCGTCCCTGTGGAGGTCCAAGGGATACAGTCAACCTGTAGAGGTGCATCGGAATGTAACACAGGAAACGCTCAAATAATAGACAGTAGGAAGACTCAGTCTTCCTGTACTTAACTCGGCATTGTGTCTCTTATATTTAATTCCGATGCAATTTCTGTGTTTCTTCGTCAATGGGAATGTCCAAGGAATACAGTAAAGCTGTAGAGGTGCATCAGAATGTAAACCTGGTGACACAGGAAACGCTCAAAGCATAGACAGTAGGAAGACTCAGTCTTCCTGTACTTAAGTCGCGCATTGTGTCTCTTATATTTAATTTCGATGCAATTTCTGTGTTTCATCGTCAATGGGAAGGACCAATGGATACAGTAAACCTGCAGAAGTGCATCAGAATGTAAAACTGGTGACACAGGGAACGCTCAAAATATAGACAGTCGGAACACTCAGTCTTCCTTTACTTAAGTAGGCATTGTGTCTCTTCTATTTAATTCCGATGCGATTTCTGTGTTTGATCGACAATGGGAAGGTCCAAGGGATACAGTAAGCCGGCAGAGGTGCATCGGAATGTAAAACTGGTGACACAGGAAACGATCAAAACATTGACCGTACGAAGACTGTTTTCTTGTACTTAAGTCTGCATTGTGTCTCTTATATTTAATTTCGATGCAATGTCTGTGTTTCATCGTCAATGGGAAGGTCCAAGGGATACAGGAAACCTACAGAGGTGCATCAGAATGTAAAATTGGTGACACAGGAAACGCTGAAAACATAGACAGTAGGAAGACTCAGTCTTCCTGTACTTAAGTCGGCATTGTGTCTCTTATATTTAATTCCGATGCAATTTCTGTTTTTCATCCTCAATGGGAAGGTCTAAGGGATACAGTAAACCTGCAGAGGTGCATCGGAATGTAAAACTAGTGACACAGGAAACGCTCAAAACATAGACAGTAGGAAGACTCAGTCTTCCTGTACTTAAGTCGGCATTGTGTCTCTTATATTTAAATTCCGATGCAATTTCTGTGTTTCATCGTCAATGGGAATGTCCAAGGGATACAGTAAACCTGCAGACGTGCATCGGATTGAAAAACTGGTGACACAGGAAACGCTCAAATCTTAGACAGAAGAAAGACTCAGTCTTCCTGTACTTCAGTCGGCATTGTGTCTCTTATATTTATTTCCGATGCGATTTCTGTGTTTGATCGACAATGGGAAGGTCCAAAGGATACAGTAAACCGGCAGAGGTGCATCGGAATGTAAAACTGGTGACACAGGAAACGCTCAAAACATTGACCGTACGAAGACATTTTACTTGTACTTAAGTCGGCATTGTGTCTCTAATATTTAATTTCGATGCAATTTCTTTGCTTCATCGTCAATGGGAAGGTCCAAGAGATACAGGAAACCTACAGAGGTGCATCAGAATGTAAAACTGGTGACACAGGAAACGCTCAAAACATAGACAGTAGGAAGACTCAGTCTTCCTGTACTTATGTCGGCATTGTGTCTCTTATATTTAATTCCGATGCAATTTCTGTGTTTCATCCTCAATGGGAAGGTCCGAGGGATACAGTAAACCTGCAGAGGTGCATCAGAATGTAAAACGGGTGACACAGGAAACGCCCAAAAACATAGACAGTAGGAAGACCCAGTCTTACTGTATTTAAGTCGGCATTGTGTCTCTTATATTTAATTCCGATGCAATATCTGTGTTTCACCGTCAATGGGAAGGTCCATGTGATACAGTAAACCTGCAGAGGTGCATAGGAATGTAAAACTAGTGACACAGAAAACGCTCAAATCATAGACAGTAGGAAGACTCAGTCTTCCTGTACTTAAGTCGGCATTTTGTCTCATATTTAATACCGATGCAATTTCTGTGTTTCATCGTCAATGGGAAGGTCCAAGGGATACAGTAAACCTGCACAGGTACATCGGAATGTAAAACTGGTAACACAGGAAACGCTCAAAACATAGACAGTAGGAAGACTCAGTCCTACTGTACTTAAGTCGGCATTGTGTCTGCTATATTTAATTCCGATGCAATTTCTGTTTTTCATCGTCAATGGGAAGGTCCAAGGGATACAGTAAACCTGCAGAGGTGCATCGGAATGTAAAACTGGTGACACAGGAAACGGTCTAAACATAGACAGTAGGAAGACTCAGTCTTCCTGTACTTAAGTTGGCATTGTGTCTCTTGTATTTATTTCCGATGAAATTGCTGTGTTTCATCGTGAATGGGAAGGTCCAACGGATATAGTAAAAATGCAGAGGTGCATCGGAAAGTAAAACTGATGACACAGGAAACGCTCAAAATATAGACAGTAGGAAGACTTAGTCTTCCTGTACTTAAGTCGGCATTGTGTCTCTTATATTTAATTCCTATGCAATTTCTGTGTTTCATCGTCACTGTGAAGGTCCAAGGGATACAGTCAACCTGTAGAGGTGCATCGGAATGTAAAACTGGTGACACAGGAAACGCTCAAAACATTGACCGTACGAAGACTGTTTTCTTGTACTTAAGTCTGCATTGTGTCTCTTATATTTAATTTCGATGCAATTTCTGTGTTTCATCGTCAATGGGAAAGTCCAAGGGATACAGGAAACCTACAGAGGTGCATCAGAATGTAAAACTGGTGACACAGGAAACGCTCAAAACATAGACAGTAGGAAGACTCAGTCTTCCTGTACTTAAGTCGGCATTGTGTCTCTTATATTTAATTCCGATGCACTTTCTGTGTTTCATCGTCAATGGGAATGTCCAAGAGATACAGTAAACCTGCAGACGTGCATCGGAATGTAAAACTGGTGACACAGGAAACGCTCAAATCTTACACAGTAGGAAGACTCAGTCTTCCTGTACTTATGTTGGCATTGTGTCTCTTATATTTAATTGCGATGCAATTTCTGTGTTTCATCCTCAATGGGAAGGTCCGAGGGATACAGTAAACCTGCAGAGATGCATCGGAATGTAAAACTGGTGACACAGGAAACGCTCAAAACATAGACAGTAGGAAGACTCAGTCTTCCTGTACTTAAGTCGGCATTGTGTCTCTTATATTTATTTCCGAAGAAATTTTTGTGTTTCATTGTGAATGGGAAGGTCCAAGGGATATAGTAAACCTGCAGAGGTGCATCGGAAAGTAAAACTGATGACACAGGACACGCTCAAGACATAGACAGTAGCAAGACTTAATCTTCCTGTACTTCAGTCGGCATTGTGTCTCTTATATTTATTTCCGATGATATTGCTGTGTTTCATCGTGAATGGGAAGGTCCAACGGATATAGTAAACCTGCAGAGGTGCATCGGAAAGTAAAACTGATGACACAGGAAACGCTCAAAACATAGACAGTAGGAAGACTTAGTCTTCCTGTACTTAAGTCGGCATTGTGTCTCTTATATTTAATTCCTATGCAATTTCTGTGTTTCATCGTCACTGTGAAGGTCCAAGGGATACAGTCAACCTGTAGAGGTGCATCGGAATGTAAAACTGGTGACACAGGAAAAGCTCAAAACATTGACCGTACGAAGACTGTTTTCTTGTACTTAAGTCTGCATTGTGTCTCTTATATTTAATTTCGATGCAATATCTGTGTTTCATCGTCAATGGGAAAGTCCAAGGGATACAGGAAACCTACAGAGGTGCATCAGAATGTAAAACTGGTGACACAGGAAACGCTCAAAACATAGACAGTAGGAAGACTCAGTCTTCCTGTACTTAAGTCGGCATTGTGTCTCTTATATTTAATTCCGATGCAATTTCTGTGTTTCATCGTTAATGGGAAGGTCCAAGGGATACAGTAAACCTGCAGAGGTGCATCGGAATGTAAAACTAGTGACACAGGAAACGCTCAAAACATAGACAGTAGGAAGACTCAGTCTTCCTGTACCTAAGTCGGCATTGTGTCTCTTATATTTATTTCCGATGAAATTGCTGTGTTTCATCGTGAATGGGAAGGTCCAACGGATATAGTAAACCTGCAGAGGTGCATCGGAAAGTATAACTGATGACACAGGAAACGCTCAAAACATAGACAGTAGGAAGACTTAGTCTTCCTGTACTTAAGTCGGCATTGTGTCTTTTATATTTAATTCCGATGAAATTTCTGTGTTTCATCGTCGCTGTGAAGGTCCAAGGGATACAGTAAACCTGTAGAGGTGCATCGGAATGTAAAACTGGTGACACAGGAAACGCTCAAAACATAGACAGTAGGAAGACTCAGTCTTCCTGTACTTAAGTCGGCATTGTGTCTCGTATATTTAATTCCGATGCAATTTCTGTTTTTCATCGTCAATGGGAAGGTCCAAGGGATTACAGTAAACCTGCAGAGGTGCATCGGAATGTAAAACTAGTGACACAGGACACGCTCAAAACATAGACAGTACGAAGACTCAGTCTACCTGTACTTAAGTCGGCATTGTGTCTTTTATATTTAATTCCGATGAAATTTCTGTGTTTCATCGTCGCTGTGAAGGTCCAAGGGATACAGTAAACCTGTAGAGGTGCATCGGAATGTAAAACTGGTGACACAGGAAACGCTCAAAACATAGACAGTAGGAAGACTCAGTCTTCCTCTACTTAAGTCGGCATTGTGTCTCTTATATTTAATTCCGATGCAATTTCTGTGTTTCATCGTCAATGGGAATGTCCAAGGGATACAGTAAACCTGCAGACGTGCATCGGAATGTAAAACTGGTGACACAGGAAGCGCTCAAATCTTAGACAGTAGGAAGACTCAGTCTTCCTGTACGTAAGTCGGCATTATGTCTCTTATATTTAATTCCGATGCAATTTCTGTGTTTCATCGTTAATGGGAAGGTCCAAGGGATACAGAAAACCTGCAGAGGTGCATCGGAATGTAAAACTAGTGACACAGGACACGCTCAAAACATAGACAGTAGGAAGACTCAGTCTTCCTGTACTTAAGTCGGCATTGTGTCTCTTATCTTTAATTCCGATGCAATTTCTGTGTTTGATCGACAATGGGAAGGTCCAAGGGATACAGTAAACCGGCAGAGGTGCATCCGAATGTAAAACTGGTGACACAGGAAACACTCAAATCATTGACCGTACGAAGACATTTTACTTGTACTTTAATCGGCATTGTGTCTCTAATATTCAATTTCGATGCAATTTCTGTGTTTCTTCGTCAATGGGAAGGTCCAAGGGATAAAGGAAACCTACAGAGGTGCATCAGAATGTAAAACTGGTGACACAGGAAACGCTCAAAGCATAGACAGTAGGAAGACTCAGTCTTCCTGTACTTAAGTCGGCATTATGACTCTTATATTTAATTCCGATGCAATTTCTGTGTTTCATCGTTAATGGGAAGGTCCAAGGTATACAGTAAACCTGCAGAGGTGCATCGGAATGTGAAACTAGTGACACAGGACACGCTCAAAACATAGACAGTAGGAAGACTCAGTCTTCCTGTACTTAAGTCGGCATTGTGTCTCTTATATTTAATTCCGATGCAATATCTGTGTTTCATCGTCAATGGGAAGGTCCAAGAGATACAGTAAACCTGCAGACGTGCATCGGAATGTAAAACTGGTGACACAGGAAACGCTCAAAACATAGACAGTAGGATGACTCAGTCTTCCTGTACATCAGTCGGCATTGTGTCTCTTATGTTTATATCCGATGAAATTTCTGTGTTTCATCGTGAATGGGAAGGTCCAAGGGATATAGTAAACCTGCAGATGTGCATCGGAAAGTAAAACTGATGAAACAGGAAACGCTCAAAGCATAGAAAGTAGGAAGACTTAGTCTTCCTGTACTTAAGTCGGCATTGTGCCTCTTATATTTAATTCCGATGAAATTTCTGTGTTTCATCGTCACTGTGAAGGTCCAAGGGATACAGTAAACCTGTAGAGGTGCATCGGAATGTAAAACTGGTGACACAGGAAACGCTCAAATTATAGACAGTAGGAAGACTCAGTCTTCCTGTACTTATGTTGGCATTGTGTCCCTTATATTTAATTGCGATGCAATTTCTGTGTTTCATCGTCAATGGGAAGGTCCAAGGGATACAGTAAACCTGCAGAGGTGCATCGGAATGTAAAACTAGTGACACAGGAAACGCTCAAATCATAGACAGTAGGAAGACTCAGTCTTCCTGTACTTAAGTCGGCATTGTGTCTCTTATATTTAATTCCGATGCAATTTCTGTGTTTCATCGTCAATGGGAATGTCCAAGGCATACAGTAAACCTGCAGAAGTGCATCGGAATGTAAAACTGGTGACACAGGAAACGCTCAAATCTTAGACAGTAGGAAGACTCAGTCTTCCTGTACTTCAGTCGGCATTGTGTCTCTTATATTTATTTCCGATGAAATTGCTGTGTTTCATCGTGAATGGGAAGGTCCAACGGATATAGTAAACCTGCAGAGGTGCATCGGAAAGTAAAACTGATGACACAGGAAACGCTCAAAACATAGACAGTAGGAAGACTTAGTCTTCCTGTACTTAAGTCGGCATTGTGTCTCTTATATTTAATTCCGATGCAATTTCTGTTTTTCATCGTCAATGGGAAGGTCCAAGGGATTACAGTAAACCTGCAGAGGTGCATCGGAATGTAAAACTAGTGACACAGGACACGCTCAAAACATAGACAGTACGAAGACTCAGTCTACCTGTACTTAAGTCGGCATTGTGTCTTTTATATTTAATTCCGATGAGATTTCTGTGTTTCATCGTCGCTGTGAAGGTCCATGGGATACAGTAAACCTGTAGCGGTGCATCGGAATGTAAAACTGGTGACACAGGAAACGCTCAAATTATAGACAGTAGGGAGACTCAGTCTTCCTGTACTTATGTTGGCATTGTGTCTCTCATATTTAATTGCGATGCAATTTCTGTGTTTCATCGTCAATGGGAAGGTCCAAGGGATACAGTAAACCTGCAGAGGTGCATCGGAATGTAAAACTAGTGACACAGGAAACGCTCAAAACATAGACAGTAGGAAGACTCAGTCTTCCTCTACTTAAGTCGGCATTGTGTCTCTTATATTTAATTCCGATGCAATTTCTGTGTTTCATCGACAATGGGAATGTCCAAGGGATACAGTAAACCTGCAGACGTGCATCGGAATGTAAAACTGGTGACACAGGAAGCGCTCAAATCTTAGACAGTAGGAAGACTCAGTCTTCCTGTACTTAAGTCGGCATTATGTCTCTTATATTTAATTCCGATGCAAGTTCTGTGTTTCATCGTTAATGGGAAGGTCCAAGGGATACAGAAAACCTGCAGAGGTGCATCGGAATGTAAAACTAGTGACACAGGACACGCTCAAAACATAGACAGTAGGAAGACTCAGTCTTCCTGTACTTAAGTCGGCATTGTGTCTCTTATTTTTAATTCCGATGCAATTTCTGTGTTTGATCGACAATGGGAAGGTCCAAGTGATACAGTAAACCGGCAGAGGTGCATCCGAATGTAAAACTGGTGACACAGGAAACACTCAAATCATTGACCGTACGAAGACATTTTACTTGTACTTTAATCGGCATTGTGTCTCTAATATTCAATTTCGATGCAATTTCTGTGTTTCATCGTCAATGGGAAGGTCCAAGGGATAAAGGAAACCTACAGAGGTGCATCAGAATGTAAAACTGGTGACACAGGAAACGCTCATAGCATAGACAGTAGGAAGACTCAGTCTTCCTGTACTTAAGTCGGCATTATGTCTCTTATATTTAATTCCGATGCAATTTCTGTGTTTCATCGTTAATGGGAATGTCCAAGGGATACAGTAAACCTGCAGAGGTGCATCGGAATGTAAAACTAGTGACACAGGAAATGCTCAAAACATAGACAGTAGGAAGACTCAATCTTCCTCTACTTAAGTCGGCATTGTGTCTCTTATATTTAATTCCGATGCAATTTCTGTGTTTCATCGTCAATGGGAATGTCCAAGGGATACAGTAAACCTGCAGACGTGCATCGGAATGTAAAACTGGTGACACAGGAAGCGCTCAAATCTTAGACAGTAGGAAGACTCAGTCTTCCTGTACTTAAGTCGGCATTGTGTCTTTTATATTTAATTCCGATGAAATTTCTGTGTTTCATCGTCGCTGTGAAGGTCCAAGGGATACAGTAAACCTGTAGAGGTGCATCGGAATGTAAAACTGGTGACACAGGAAAAGCTCAAAACATTGACCGTACGAAGACTGTTTTCTTGTACTTAAGACTGCATTGTGTCTCTTATATTTAATTTCGATGCAATTTCTGTGTTTCATCGTCAATGGGAAAGTCCAAGGGATACAGGAAACCTACATAGGTGCATCAGAATGTAAAACTGGTGACACAGGAAACGCTCAAAACATAGACAGTAGGAAGACTCAGTCTTCCTGTACTTAAGTCGGCATTGTGTCTCTTATATTTAATTCCGATGCAATTTCTGTGTTTCATCGTTAATGGGAAGGTCCAAGGGATACAGTAAACCTGCAGAGGTGCATCGGAATGTAAAACTAGTGACACAGGAAACGCTCAAAACATAGACAGTAGGAAGACTCAGTCTTCCTGTACTTAAGTCGGCATTGTGTCTCTTATATTTAATTCCGATGCAATTTCTGTGTTTCATCGTCAATGGGAATGTCCAAGGCATACAGTAAACCTGCAGAAGTGCATCGGAATGTAAAACTGGTGACACAGGAAACGCTCAAATCTTAGACAGTAGGAAGACTCAGTCTTCCTGTACTTCAGTCGGCATTGTGACTCTTATAATTATTTCCGATGAAATTGCTGTGTTTCATCGTGAATGGGAAGGTCCAACGGATATAGTAAACCTGCAGAGGTGCATCGGAAAGTAAAACTGATGACACAGGAAACGCTCAAAACATAGACAGTAGGAAGACTTAGTCTTCCTGTACTTAAGTCGGCATTGTGTCTCTTATATTTAATTCCGATGAAATTTCTGTGTTTCATCGTCACTGTGAAGGTCCAAGGGATACAGTAAACCTGTAGAGGTGCATCGGAATGTAAAACTGGTGACACAGGAAACGCTCAAATTATAGACAGTAGGAAGACTCAGTCTTCCTGTACTTATGTTGGCATTGTGTCTCTTATATTTAATTGCGATGCAATTTCTGTGTTTCATCGTCAATGGGAAGGTCCAAGGGATACAGTAAACCTGCAGAGGTGCATCGGAATGTAAAACTAGTGACACAGGAAACGCTCAAAACATAGACAGTAGGAAGACTCTGTCTTCCTGTACTTAAGTCGGCATCGTGTCTCTTATATTTAATTCCGATGCAATCTCTGTGTTTCATCGTCAATGGGAAGGTCCAAGGGTTACAGTAAACCTGCAGAGGTGCATCGGAATGTAAAACTCTAACACAGGAAACGCTCAAAACATAGACAGTAGGAAGACTCAGTCTTCCTGAAGACGGCATTTTGTCTCATTTTTAATACCGATGCAATTTCTGTGTTTAATCGTCAATGGGAAGGTCCAAGGGATACAGTAAACCTGCAGAGGTTCATCGGAATGTAAAACTGGTGACACAGGAAACGCTCAAAACATAGACAGTAGGAAGACTTAGTCTTCCTGTACTTAAGTCGGCATTGTGTCTCTTATATTTAATTCCGATGCAATTTCTGTTTTTCATCGTCAATGGGAAGGTCCAAGGAATACAGTAAACCTGTAGAGGTGCATCGGAATGTAAAACTCGTGACACAGGAAACGCTCAAATTGTAAACAGTAGGAAGACTCAGTCTTCCTGTACTTAAGTCGGCATTGTGTCTCTTATCTTTAATTCCGATGCAATTTCTGTGTTTCATCGTCACTGTGAAGATCCAATGGATATAGTAAACCTGCACATGTGCATCGGAATGTAAAACTGGTGACACATGGAACGCTCAAAACATAGACTGTAGGAAGACTCAGTCTTCCTGTACTTAAGTCGGCATTGTGTCTCTTATATTTAATTGCGATGCAATTTCTGTGTTTCATCGTCAATGGGAAGGTCCAAGGGATACAGTAAACCTGCAGAGGTGCATCGGAATGTAAAACTAGTGACACAGGAAATGCTCAAAACATAGACAGTAGGAAGACTCAGTCTTCCTGTACTTAAGTCGGCATTGTGTCTCTTATATTTAATTCCGATGCAATTTCTGTGTTTCATCGTCAATGGGAAGGTCCAAGAGATACAGTAAACCTGCAGACGTGCATCGGAATGTAAAACTGGTGACACAGGAAACGCTCAAAACATAGACAGTAGGATGACTCAGTCTTCCTGTACATCAGTCGGCATTGTGTCTCTTATGTTTATATCCGATGAAATTTCTGTGTTTCATCGTCAATGGGAAGGTCCAAGGGATATAGTAAACCTGCAGAGGTGCATCGGAAAGTAAAACTGATGAAACAGGAAACGCTCAAAGCATAGAAAGTAGGAAGACTTAGTCTTCCTGTACTTAAGTCGGCATTGTGTCTCTTATATTTAATTCCGATGAAATTTCTGTGTTTCATCGTCACTGTGAAGGTCCAAGGGATACAGTAAACCTGTAGAGGTGCATCGGAATGTAAAACTGGTGACACAGGAAACGCTCAAATTATAGACAGTAGGAAGACTCAGTCTTCCTGTACCTATGTTGGCATTGTGTCTCTTATATTTAATTGCGATGCAATTTCTGTGTTTCATCGTCAATGGGATGGTCCAAGGGATACAGTAAACCTGCAGAGGTGCATCGGAATGTAAAACTAGTGACACAGGAAACGCTCAAAACATAGACAGTAGGAAGACTCAGTCTTCCTGAAGACGGCATTTTGTCTCATTTTTAATACCGATGCAATTTCTGTGTTTCATCGTCAATGGGAAGGTCCAAGGGATACAGTAAACCTGCAGAGGTTCATCGGAATGTAAAACTGGTGACACAGGAAACGCTCAAAACATAGACAGTAGGAAGACTTAGTCTTCCTGTACTTAAGTCGGCATTGTGTCTCTTATATTTAATTCCGATGCAATTTCTGTTTTTCATCTGCAATGGGAAGGTCCAAGGAATACAGTAAACCTGTAGAGGTGCATCGGAATGTAAAACTCGTGACACAGGAAACGCTCAAATTGTAAACAGTAGGAAGACTCAGTCTTCCTGTACTTAAGTCGGCATTGTGTCTCTTATCTTTAATTCCGATGCAATTTCTGTGTTTCATCGTCACTGTGAAGATCCAATGGATATAGTAAACCTGCACATGTGCATCGGAATGTAAAACTGGTGACACATGGAACGCTCAAAACATAGACTGTAGGAAGACTCAGTCTTCCTGTACTTAAGTCGGCATTGTGTCTCTTATATTTAATTTCGATGCAATTTGTGTGTTTCATCGTCAATGGGAAGGTCCAAGTGATACAGTAAACCTGCAGAGGTGCATCGGAATGTAAAACTGGAGACACAGGAAACGCTCAAAGCATAGACTGTAAGAAGACTCAGTTTTCTTGTACTTAAGTCGGCGTTGTGTCTCTTATATTTAATTCCGATGCAATTTCTGTGTTTCATCGTCAATGGGAAGGTCCAAGGAATACAGTAAACCTGTAGAGGTTCATCGGAATGTAAAACTGGTGACACAGGAAACGCTCAAATTATAGACAGTAGGAAGACTCAGTCTTCCTGTACTTTAGTCGGCATTGTGTCTCTTATCTTTAATTCCGATGCAATTTCTGTGTTTCATTGTCACTGTGAAGATCCAGTGGATACAGTAAACCTGCACAGGTACATCGGAAAGTAAAACTGGTGACACAGGAAACGCTCAAAGCATAGACAGTAGGAAGACTCAGTCTTCCTGTACTTAAGTCGGCATTGTGTCTCTTATATTAAATTCCGATGCAATTTCTGTGTTTCATCGTCAATGGGAAGGTCCAAGAGATACAGTAAACCTGCAGAGGTGCATCGGAATGTTAAACTAGTGACATAGGAAACGCTCAAATCATAGACAGTAGGAAGACTCAGTCTTCTTGTACTTAACTCGGCTTTGAGTCTCTTATATTTAATTCCGATGCAATTTCTGTGTTTCATCGTCAATGGGAAGGTCCAAGGGATACAGTAAACCTGCAGAGGTGCATCGGAATGTAAAACTGGTGACACAGGAAACGCTCAAAACATAGACAGTAGGAAGACTCAGTCTTCCTGTACTTAAGTCGGCATTGTGTCTCTTATATTAAATTCCGATGCGATTTCTGTGTTTCATCGACAATGGGAAGGTGCAAGGGATACAGTAAACCGGCAGAGGTGCATCGGAATGTAAAACTGGCGACACAGGAAACGCTCAAAACATAGACAGTAGGAAGACTCAGTCTTCCTGTACTTAAGTCGGCATTGTGTCTCTTATATTTTATTTCGATGCAATTTCTGTGTTTCATCGCCAATGGAAAGGTCCATGGGATACAGTAAACCTGCAGAGGTGCATCGGAATGTAACTCTGGTGACACAGGAAAAGCTCAAAACATTGACCGTAAGAAGACTGTTTTCTTGTACTTAAGTCGGCATTGTGTATCTTATCTTTTATTCCGATGCAATTTCTGTGTTTCATCGTCACTGTGAAGATCCAATGGATACCGTAAACCTGCACAGGTGCATCGGAATGTAATACAAGTGACACAGGAAACGCTCAAAACATAGACAGTAGGAAGACTCAGTATTCATGTACTTAAGTCGGCATTGTGTCTCTTATGTTTATATCCGAAGAAATTTTTGTGTTTCATTGTGAATGGGAAGGTCCAAGGGATGTAGTAAACCTGCAGAGGTGCATCGGAAAGTAAAACTGATGACACAGGACACGCTCAAGACATAGACAGTAGCAAGACTTAATCTTCCTGTACTTAAGTCGGCATTGTGTCTCTTATTTTTAATTTCGATGCAATTTCTGTGCTTCATCGTCAATGGGAAAGTCCAAGGGATACAGGAAACCTACAGAGGTGCATCAGAATTTAAAACTGGTGACACAGGAAACGCTCAAAACATAGATAGTAGGAAGACACAGTCTTCCTGTACTTAAGTCGGCATTGTGTCTCTTATATTTAATTCCGATGCAATTTCTGTGTTTCATCGTTAATGGGAAGGTCCAAGGGATACAGTAAACCTGCAGAGGTGCATCGGAATGTAAAACTAGTGACACAGGAAACGCTCAAAACATAGACAGTAGGAAGACTCTGTCTTCCTGTACTTAAGTCGGCATAGTGTCTCTTATATTTAATTCCGATGCAATTTCTGTGTTTCATCGTCAATGGGAATGTCCAAGGGATACAGTAAACCTGCAGACGTGCATCGGAATGTAAAACTGGTGACACAGGAAACGCTCAAATCTTAGACAGTAGGAAGACTCAGTCTTCCTGTACTTCAGTCGGCATTGTGTCTCTTATATTTATTTCCGATGAAATTGCTGTGTTTCATCGTGAATGGGAAGGTCCAACGGATATAGTAAACCTGCAGAGGTGCATCGGAAAGTAAAACTGATGACACAGGAAACGCTCAAAACATAGACAGTAGGAAGACTTAGTCTTCCTGTACTTAAGTCGGCATTGTGTCTCTTATATTTAATTCCGATGCAATTTCTGTTTTTCATCGTCAATGGGAAGGTCCAAGGGATTACAGTAAACCTGCAGAGGTGCATCGGAATGTAAAACTAGTGACACAGGACACGCTCAAAACATAGACAGTAGGAAGACTCAGTCTACCTGTACTTAAGTCGGCATTGTGTCTTTTATATTTAATTCCGATGAAATTTCTGTATTTCATCGTCGCTGTGAAGGTCCAAGGGATACAGTAAACCTGTAGAGGTGCATCGGAATGTAAAACTGGTGACACAGGAAACGCTCAAATTATAGACAGTAGGAAGACTCAGTCTTCCTGTACTTATGTTGGCATTGTGTCTCTTATATTTAATTGCGATGCAATTTCTGTGTTTCATCGTCAATGGGAAGGTCCAAGGGATACAGTAAACCTGCAGAGGTGCATCGGAATGTAAAACTAGTGACACAGGAAACGCTCAAAACATAGACAGTAGGAAGACTCAGTCTTCCTCTACTTAAGTCGGCATTGTGTCTCTTATATTTAATTCCGATGCAATTTCTGTGTTTCATCGTTAATGGGAAGGTCCAAGGGATACAGAAAACCTGCAGAGGTGCATCGGAATGTAAAACTAGGGACACAGGACACGCTCAAAACATAGACAGTAGGAAGACTCAGTCTTCCTGTACTTAAGTCGGCATTGTGTCTCTTATCTTTAATTCCGATGCAATTTCTGTGTTTGATCGACAATGGGAAGGTCCAAGGGATACAGTAAACCTGTAGAGGTGCATCGGAATGTAAAACTGGTGACACAGGAAACGCTCAAATTATAGACAGTAGGAAGACTCAGTCTTCCTGTACTTATGTTGGCATTGTGTCACTTATATTTAATTGCGATGCAATTTCTGTGTTTCATCGTCAATGGGAAGGTCCAAGGGATACAGTAAACCTGCAGAGGTGCATCGGAATGTAAAACTAGTGACACAGGAAACGCTCAAAACGTAGACAGTAGGAAGACTCTGTCTTCCTGTACTTAAGTCGGCATCGTGTCTCTTATATTTAATTCCGATGCAATCTCTGTGTTTCATCGTCAATGGGAAGGTCCAAGGGTTACAGTAAACCTGCAGAGGTGCATCGGAATGTAAAACTCTAACACAGGAAACGCTCAAAACATAGACAGTAGGAAGACTCAGTCTTCCTGAAGACGGCATTTTGTCTCATTTTTAATACCGATGCAATTTCTGTGTTTCATCGTCAATGGGAACGTCCAAGGGATACAGTAAACCTGCAGAGGTTCATCGGAATGTAAAACTGGTGACACAGGAAACGCTCAAAACATAGACAGTAGGAAGACTTAGTCTTCCTGTACTTAAGTCGGCATTGTGTCTCTTATATTTAATTCCGATGCAATTTCTGTTTTTCATCGTCAATGGGAAGGTCCAAGGAATACAGTAAACCTGTAGAGGTGCATCGGAATGTAAAACTCGTGACACAGGAAACGCTCAAATTGTAAACAGTAAAAAGACTCAGTCTTCCTGTACTTAAGTCGGCATTGTGTCTCTTATCTTTAATTCCAATGCAATTTCTGTGTTTAATCGTCACTGTGAAGATCCAATGGATATAGTAAACCTGCACATGTGCATCGGAATGTAAAACTGGTGACACATGGAACGCTCAAAACATAGACTGTAGGAAGACTCAGTCTTCCTGTACTTAAGTCGGCATTGTGTCTCTTATATTTAATTTCGATGCAATTTGTGTGTTTCATCGTCAATGGGAAGGTCCAAGTGATACAGTAAACCTGCAGAGGTGCATCGGAATGTAAAACTGGAGACACAGGAAACGCTCAAAGCATAGACTGTAAGAAGACTCAGTTTTCTTGTACTTAAGTCGGCGTTGTGTCTCTTATATTTAATTCCGATGCAATTTCTGTGTTTCATCGTCAATGGGAAGGTCCAAGGAATACAGTAAACCTGTAGAGGTTCATCGGAATGTAAAACTGGTGACACAGGAAACGCTCAAGTTATAGACAGTAGGAAGACTCAGTCTTCCTGTACTTTAGTCGGCATTGTGTCTCTTATCTTTGATTCCGATGCAATTTCTGTGTTTCATTGTCACTGTGAAGATCCAGTGGATACAGTAAACCTGCACAGGTACATCGGAAAGTAAAACTGGTGACACAGGAAACGCTCAAAGCATAGACAGTAGGAAGACTCAGTCTTCCTGTACTTAAGTCGGCATTGTGTCTCTTATATTAAATTCCGATGCAATTTCTGTGTTTCATCGTCAATGGGAAGGTCCAAGAGATACAGTAAACCTGCAGAGGTGCATCGGAATGTTAAACTAGTGACATAGGAAACGCTCAAATCATAGACAGTAGGAAGACTCAGTGTTCTTTTACTTAACTCGGCTTTGAGTCTCTTATATTTAATTCCGATGCAATTTCTGTGTTTCATCGTCAATGGGAAGGTCCAAGGGATACAGTAAACCTGCAGAGGTGCATCGGAATGTAAAACTGGTGACACAGGAAACGCTCAAAACATAGACAGTAGGAAGACTCAGTCTTCCTGTACTTAAGTCGGCATTGTGTCTCTTATATTAAATTCCGATGCGATTTCTGTGTTTCATCGACAATGGGAAGGTGCAAGGGATACAGTAAACCGGCAGAGGTGCATCGGAATGTAACTCTGGTGGCACAGGAAAAGCTCAAAACATTGACCGTAAGAAGACTGTTTTCTTGTACTTAAGTAGGCATTGTGTCTCTTATCTTTTATTCCGATGCTATTTCTGTGTTTCATCGTCACTGTGAAGATCCAATGGATACCGTAAACCTGCACAGGTGCATCGGAATGTAAAACTAGTGACACAGGAAACGCTCAAAACATAGACAGTAGGAAGACTCAGTATTCATGTACTTAAGTCGGCATTGTGTCTCTTATATTTCATTCCGATGCGATTTCCGTTTGTCATCGACAATGGGAAGGTCCAAGGGATATAATAAACAAGCAGAGGTGCATCGGAAAGTAAAACTGATGACACAGGAAACGCTGAAAACATAGACAGTAGGAAGACTTTGTCTTCCTGTACTTAAGTCGGCATTGTGTCTCTTATATTTAATTCCGATGCAATTTGTGTGTTTCATCGTCAATGGAAAGGTCCAAGTGATACAGTAAACCTGCAGAGGTGCATCGGATGTAAAACTGGTGACACAGGAAACGCTCAAAACATAGACCGTAAGAAGACTCAGTTTTCTTGTACTTAAGTCGGCATTGTGTCTCTTATATTTAATTCCGATGCAATTTCTGTGTTTCATCGTCAATGGGAAGTTCCAATGTATACAGTAAACCTTGCGAGGTGAATCGGAATGTAAAACTGGTGACACAGGAAACGCTCAAAGCATAGACAGTAGGAGGAGTTAGTCTTCCTGTACTTAAGTCGGCATTGTGTTTCTTCTTCTTCTTCTTTCGATTTCGGCCATCTTTGGACCACGTTCAACAATTCACTTGCCCAGCTTTTTAATCTTTTTTCTCTCTTCCCAATATTTCCTCATCATTTTCGAATGGTTCCTCCTCCGCTCCTCCGACCATTTCCTGTTATTATTCTTTAGTTTCGTTTCATCTGGAAAACACATAATTTCGTTCACTATTTGTCTAAACTTTTTCCTGTCCCTGATTGACTCACGGGTGACATTAAAATAGGCCATCTGTATCCATTTATTGTTGGTTTTTTCGTTCCTGTTACTATGTTCAAACACTTTTATTGTTAGTCCGTTTCCATCCATCCTCGACAGTTGACCATAAAACGTTAGTCTGCGTTTACGCATTGCATCACTCACTTTCTCAATAGTTTTGTATATTTCCTAATTACTCTTTAGCTTGTACTCCTCTCCAATCTTTCTCGGTCCTAATATTTTTCTCAAAATTTTCCTTTCTTTCCTTTCCATGTTTTCTATTTCCCCCTTTTTGTTAAGAGTTAGGCACTCCGATGCATACAGGCATTCTGGTCTAATGACAGTTTTATAATGTCTTAATTTAGCTTGAATCGAAATGTTTTTTTTATATATGTCTTTGGTTTTTTGAAAAGCAAATTCCATTTTCCTTGCTCTCGCCTGGTTTGCACTCTTGTCTAAACCATTCACTTGAATTATGTCACCTAAATACTTAAATTTTTCTACTCTCTTAATATTGCCGTATTTAGTAATAAGATTTTTCTTGTTATTTCTATGATCAGACATATACACGGTTTTTTCAAATGAAATCTGTAGTCCAGCTCTGGCCGAAACTTCTTGTAGTTTCTCCAAGTAATTCTGAGCTATTTCTTCGTTTTCTGTAATTATTGCCAGATCGTCTGCAAAAGCTAAACAGTCCACTTCTATTTTTTCTTTTTTTGTTCCAATTCTGATGTCATTCTTGGTGCCTTTGAGTTCTTCTTTCCATATTCTCAATATCTTTTCCAGTACGCAGTTGAAGAGGGTTGGGGATAAACCATCACCTTGTCTAACACCTGTTTTAATTTCGAACTTCCTTGAAATTTCACCCATAAATTTAACTTTGGCCTTACTGTTTGTTAGCGTCTGTTTGATAATTTGAATTGTTGTCTTATCGACCCCAAATTCTTCCAATACTTTCAGTAATGTTTCTCTATCTACCGAGTCGTATGCTTTTTTGAAATCTACAAATACTATTGCAAATCTCTGGCCTCTTGAGATTCTGTAACGAATTAGTGTTTTCAGGTTAAATATTTGTTCAACACAGGATCTACCTTGTCTAAAACCTGCTTGATATTCACCTATTTTTTTTATCCAGAACTGGCTCCACGATTTCAAATAATTTCCTTGACAAAATTTTGTATGCTACTGGTAGTAGCGAGATCCCTCTATAATTATTAACATTCATCTTATCCCCCTTTTTGTGTAGTGGGTGTATCAGGGCACACTGCCAGTGTTCAGGAATCTTCTTAAACATATGTTCCAAAACTTGTGGGAGGTTGGTATCCATTATTTTTAGGATTTCTGGTACTACGGAGTCTTCACCTGGGGCTTTATTGTTTTTTAGACTGTGTATTATGTGTTTTATTTCTTCAGTGTCTGGAGGTTTTGACTCGGTATTAGTATTTCGGTGGTTTTCAAAACTCATTTTATCTTTGGGGGGTTCACAATTTAGTAGATTCTCGAAATATTTTGCTAATATTTCACAATTAGTCTTGTTTGTCAAACCTAGCTTGTTCTCTTCGTCTTTAAAACATAAATTTGGGGATTGGTATTTGGTTAGCTGTTTTCTAAAAGTTTTGTAGAAATCTCCAGAATTATTTCTTTTAAAGACTTCCTCAATCTGTTCTAGGTTATCCTGAAATTGTCTTCTTTTTTTATTACGGAAAAGCTTAGCTGTTTCTCTTCTCTGGATTTTAAAATTGTCAAGATCTTGAGGATCTTTTGTGGAGTTCCATTTCTGCCACAATTTCTGTCTCTTCTCCAGGTTCTCATCACATTCATTGTCCCACCATGGATGTCTTCTTACTCTTTTCACGAGACAATTTTCTTTTGCTATTTCAACTATTTCGTTTTTGATCTCCTCCCATCCCGCTTCCTTATTTATTGTGGATATGCCATCGCTATCTTTGTGCAATGCTCTTTGAAACCGTTGTTTAATTTCTTCATTTTTTAAAGTTTCTGTGTTATATTTTGGAATTTTGTAAAAGGTTTTCTTCTCTTTTCGAAATGGGAGTGGTCTGAATTTAATCGTAGTGAAATAGTGGTCTGAATCAACATCAAGGCTTTTCAGCACTTTAGTGTTTTGAATTTCTTCTTGACAATGAAGTGAGATAGCCACATGGTCAATTTGGAATTCTCCGAGAAGTGGATTTGGTGATCTCCATGTTTTAGTTTTTCGGCTCAGCTTTTTGAAATGTGTTGTCATTATTTTCAAGTTGAAATGCCTACATACCTCTATAAGCCTTTCTCCATTTTTTGAAGTTCTTTTGTGACCTGGGAAGAGGCCTACTGTTCCATGGTATTTTTTCTCCCTTCCTATTTGTGCGTTAAAATCGCCTACTAACATTTTGATGTTCTTCTTTGAGCACCTATCCAGTTCCATTTCAAGTATCTCCCAAAATTCTTCAACTTTCTCCGGGTTATTTTTGTTGTCCTGGTTTATGGGTGCATGGCAGTTGTTTATAGAGTATCCTTTGTTTTTACATTTAATCTCAAGAATGGATAGTCTCTCAGAACTCGAGTAGAAGTTAGTAACTGAATCTAAAATTGAGTGATGTACCAGAAATGCTGTTCCCAGGTATGGCATTTGTTTCATTAAGATTTTACCTGGTTTTCCTTTAAATAAACGATAGTTTTCAAAATCTAAAGCAGTTTCATCTAAAAACCTTGTTTCTTGCAATGCACATATTAAAATTTCTTTCTGGTTCAGCTTTTCAATCAATAATTTCAATTTTCCTACTTTGATTAGAGAATTTACATTTAGGGTTGCAAACATAGTTGCTTTCTTAAATTTCAGTGTTGAGGGCTGCATACATGTTGGTTGGGGTCCTCCAAAATCCTTTGACCCCTTTGCATTGCTTCTACGAACAACGGAGGATTTGCCATTCGGTCTACCTCTTGGAGTAGTGACTATCTTTGACGACGTTCCCATCATGCTTTGCAGTAATTGTTGGATAATAAATTAGGGGATCGGGTTGCCCCGAATCCGACATTAAAACCAAGGTAGTAAGCACTGGAGTTAGCTCTTCCGCTCTCTCTGCCGTTGGGAAATTGTTCCTCTTCCGACATTGAGACCGTTGGCTGGGTTTCACCTAGTAACCCTAGGCAGGGGCCTATGACAGGGTGCTACCATCTGGAGCCGGACGGACCCTGGTTTTTTTACGAGGTTGTTACTCATCGCCCTCCACACTTCCCCATCCTCTTGTTTTTAGATGGGCCCGGGCTTGGGACCGGCTTGCGGCGGTGTTATTGTGTCTCTTATATTTAATTCCGATGCAATTTCTGTTATTCATCGTCAATGGGAAGGTCCAAGGAATACAATAAACCTGTAGAGGTGCATCGGAATGTAAAACTGGTGACACAGGAAACGCTCAAATTATAGACAGTAGGAAGACTCAGTCTTCCTGTACTTAAGTCGGCATTGTGTCTCTTATCTTTAATTCCGATGCAATTTCTGTGTTTCATCGTCACTGTGAAGATCCAATGGATACAGTTAACCTGCAAAGGTGCATCGGAAAATAAAACTGATGACACAGGAAACGTTCAAAACATAGACAGTAGGAAGACTCAGTCTTCCTGTACTTAAGTCGGCATTGTGTCTCTTATATTTAATTCCGATGCGATTTCCGTGTTTAATCGACAATGGGAAGGTCCCAGGGATACAGTAAACCTGCAGAGGTGCATCGGAATGTAAAACTGGTGACAGAGAAAACGCTCAAAACATAGACCGTAAGAAGACTCAGTTTTCTTGTATTTAAGTCGGCGTTGTGTCCCATATATTTAATTCCGATGCAATTTCTGTTTTCCATCGTCAATAATAAGGTCCAAGGGATATAGTAAACCTGCAGAGGTGCATCGTAAAGTCAAACTGATGACACAGGAAACAATCAAAGCATAGACAATAGGAAGACTTAGTCTTCCAGTACTTAAGTCGGCATTGTGTCTCTTATATTTAATTCCGATGCAATTTCTGTGTTTCATCGTCACTGTGAAGGTCCAAGGGATACAGTAAACCTGTTGAGGTGCATCGGAATGTAAATCTGGTGACACAGGAAACGCTCAAATTATAGACAGTAGGAAGAGACAGTCTTCCTGTACTTAAGTCGGCATAGTATCTCTTATCTTTAATTCCGATGCAATTTCTGTGTTTCATCGTCACTGTGAAGATCCAATGGATGCAGTAAACCTGCACAGGTGTATCGGAAAGTAAAACTGGTGACACAGGAAAGGCTCAAATCATAGACAGTTAGAAGACTCAGTCTTCCTGTACTTAAGTCTGCATTGTGTCTCTTATATTTAATTCCGATGCGATTTCCGTGTTTCATCGACAATGGGAAGGTCCAAGGGATACAGTAAACCTGTTGAGGTGCATCGGAATGTAAAACTGGTGACACAGGAAACGCTCAAAACATAGAGTAGGAAGACTCAGTCTTCCTGTACTTACGTCGGCATTGTGTCTCTTATCTTTAATTCCCATGCAATTTCTGTGTTTCATCGTCACTGTGAAGATCCAATGGATACAGTAAACCTGCAGAGGTGAATCGGAATGTAATACTAGTGACACAGGAAACGCTCAAAACATAGACAGTAGGAGGAGTTAGTCTTCCTGTACTTAAGTAAGCATTGTGTCTTTTATATTTAATTCCGATGCAATTTCTGTTTTTCATCGTCAATGGGAAGGTCCAAGGAATACAGTAAACCTGTAGAGGTGCATCGGAATGTAAAACTGGTGACACAGGAAACGCTCAAATTATAGACAGTAGGAAGACCCAGTCTTCCTGTACTTAAGTCGGCATTGTGTCTCTTATCTTTAATTCCGATGCAATTTCAGCGTTTCATCGTCACTGTGAAGATCCAATGGATACAGTAAACCTGCACAGGTGCATCGGAATGTAAAACTGATGACACAGGAAACGCTTAAAACATAGACAGTAGGAAGACTCAGTCTTCCTGTACTTAAGTCGGCATTGTGTCTCTTATATTTAATTCCGATGCAATTTCTGTGTTTCATCGTCAATGGGAAGCTCCAAGGGATACAGTAAACCTGCAGAGGTGCATCGGAATGTAAAACTAGTGACACAGGAAACGCTCAAAACACAGACAGTAGGAAGACTCAGTCTTCCTGTACTTAAGTCGGCATTGTGTCTCTTATAATTAATTCTGATGCAATTTCTGTGTTTCATCGTCAATGGGAAGGTCCAAGGGATACAGTAAATCTGCAGAGGTGCATCGAAATGTAAAACTGGTGACACAGGAAACGCTCAAAGCATAGACAGTAGGAGGAGTTAGTCTTCCTGTACTTAAGTCGGCATTGTGTCTCTTATATTTAATTCCGATGCAATTTCTGTGAATCATCGTCACTGTGAAGGTCCAAGGGATACAGCAAACCTGCTGAGGTGCATCGGAATGTAAAACTGGTGACACAGGAAACGCTCAAAACACAGACAGTAGGAAGACTCAGTCTTCCTGTACTTAAGTCGGCATTGTGTCTCTTATAATTAATTCCGATGCAATTTCTTCGTTTCATCGTCACTGTGAAGATCCAATGGATACAGTAAACCTGCACAGGTGCATCGGAATGTAAAACTGATGACACAGGAAACGCTTAAAACATAGACAGTAGGAAGACTCAGTCTTCCTGTACTTAAGTCGGCATTGTGTCTCTTATCTTTAATTCCGATGCAATTTCTGTGTTTCATCGTCACTGTGAAGATCCAAGGGATACAGTTAACCTGCAAAGGTGCATCGGAAAATAAAACTGATGACACAGGAAACGTTCAAAACATAGACAGTAGGAAGACTCAGTCTTCCTGTACTTAAGTCGGCATTGTGTCTCTTATATTTAATTCCGATGCGATTTCCGTGTTTCATCGACAATGGGAAGGTCCCAGGGATACAGTAAACCTGCAGAGGTGCATCGGAATGTAAAACTGGTGACACAGAAAACGCTCAAAACATAGACCGTAAGAAGACTCAGTTTTCTTGTATTTAAGTCGGCGTTGTGTCCCATATATTTAATTCCGATGCAATTTCTGTTTTCCATCGTCAATAATAAGGTCCAAGGGATATAGTAAACCTGCAGAGGTGCATCGTAAAGTCAAACTGATGACACAGGAAACAATCAAAGCATAGACAGTAGGAAGACTTAGTCTTCCAGTACTTAAGTCGGCATTGTGTCTCTTATATTTAATTCCGATGCAATTTCTGTGTTTCATCGTCACTGTGAAGGTCCAAGGGATACAGTAAACCTGTTGAGGTGCATCGGAATGTAAATCTGGTGACACAGGAAACGCTCAAATTATAGACAGTAGGAAGAGACAGTCTTCCTGTACTTAAGTCGGCATAGTATCTCTTATCTTTAATTCCGATGCAATTTCTGTGTTTCATCGTCACTGTGAAGATCCAATGGATACAGTAAACCTGCACAGGTGTATCGGAAAGTAAAACTGGTGACACAGGAATGGCTCAAATCATAGACAGTTAGAAGACTCAGTCTTCCTGTACTTAGGTCTGCATTGTGTCTCTTATATTTAATTCCGATGCGATTTCCGTGTTTCATCGACAATGGGAAGGTCCAAGGGATACAGTAAACCTGTTGAGGTGCATCGGAATGTAAAACTGGTGACACAGGAAACGCTCAAAACATAGAGTAGGAAGACTCAGTCTTCCTGTACTTACGTCGGCATTGTGTCTCTTATCTTTAATTCCGATGCAATTTCTGTGTTTCATCGTCACTGTGAAGATCCAATGGATACAGTAAACCTGCAGAGGTGAAACGGAATGTAATACTAGTGACACAGGAAACGCTCAAAACATAGACAGTAGGAGGAGTTAGTCTTCCTGTACTTAAGTAAGCATTGTGTCTTTTATATTTAATTCCGATGCAATTTCTGTTTTTCATCGTCAATGGGAAGGTCCAAGGAATACAGTAAACCTGTAGAGGTGCATCGGAATGTAAAACTGGTGACACAGGAAACGCTCAAATTATAGACAGTAGGAAGACCCAGTCTTCCTGTACTTAATTCGGCATTGTGTCTCTTATCTTTAATTCCGATGCAATTTCAGCGTTTCATCGTCACTGTGAAGATCCAATGGATACAGTAAACCTGCACAGGTGCATCGGAATGTAAAACTGATGACACAGGAAACGCTTAAAACATAGACAGTAGGAAGACTCAGTCTTCCTGTACTTAAGTCGGCATTGTGTCTCTTATATTTAATTCCGATGCAATTTCTGTGTTTCATCGTCAATGGGAAGCTCCAAGGGATACAGTAAACCTGCAGAGGTGCATCGGAATGTAAAACTAGTGACACAGGAAACGCTCAAAACACAGACAGTAGGAAGACTCAGTCTTCCTGTACTTAAGTCGGCATTGTGTCTCTTATAATTAATTCCGATGCAATTTCTGTGTTTCATCGTCAATGGGAAGGTCCAAGGGATACAGTAAATCTGCAGAGGTGCATCGAAATGTAAAACTGGTGACACAGGAAACGCTCAAAGCATAGACAGTAGGAGGAGTTAGTCTTCCTGTACTTAAGTCGGCATTGTGTCTCTTATATTTAATTCCGATGCAATTTCTGTGAATCATCGTCACTGTGAAGGTCCAAGGGATACAGCAAACCTGCTGAGGTGCATCGGAATGTAAAACTGGTGACACAGGAAACGCTCAAAACACAGACAGTAGGAAGACTCAGTCTTCCTGTACTTAAGTCGGCATTGTGTCTCTTATAATTAATTCCGATGCAATTTCTTCGTTTCATCGTCACTGTGAAGATCCAATGGATACAGTAAACCTGCACAGGTGCATCGGAATGTAAAACTGATGACACAGGAAACGCTTAAAACATAGACAGTAGGAAGACTCAGTCTTCCTGTACTTAAGTCGGCATTGTGTCTCTTATATTTAATTCCGATGTAATTTCTGTGTTTCATCGTCAATGGGATGGTCCAAGGGATACAGTAAACCTGCAGAGGTGCATCGGAATGTATAACTAGTGACACAGGAAACGCTCACAACATAGACAGTAGGAAGACTCAGTCTTCCTGTACTTAAGTCGGCATTGCGTCTCTTATATTTACTTCCGATGAAATTGCTGTGTTTCATCGTGAATGAGAAGGTCCAAGGGATGTAATAAACCTGCAGAGGTGCATCGGAATGAAAAACTGGTGACACAGGAAAGGCTCAAAACGTAGGCAGTACTAAGACTCAGTCTTCTTGTACTTAAGTCGGCACTGTGTCTCTTATATTTAATTCCGATGCAATTTCTGTGAATCATCGTCACTGTGAAGGTCCAAGGGATACAGCAAACCTGCTGAGGTGCATCGGAATGTAAAACTGGTGACAGGGGAAACGCTCAAAATATAGACAGTAGGAAGACTCAGTCTTCCTGTACTTAAGTCGGCATTGTGTCTCTTATCTTTAATTCCGATGCAATTTCCGTGTTTCATCGTCACTGTGAAGATCCAATGGATATAGTAAACCTGCACATGTGCATCGGAATGTAAAACTGGTGACACAGGAAACGCTCAAAACATAGAGAGTAGGAAGACTTAGTCTTCCTGTACTTAAGGCGGCATTGTGTCTCTTATATTTAATTCCGATGCAATTTCTGTTTTTCATCGTCCAAGGAATACAGTAAACCTGTAGAGGTGCATCGGAATGTAAAACTCGTGACACAGGAAGCGCTCAAATTATAGACAGTAGGAAGACTCAGTCTTCCTGTACTTAAGTCGGCATTGTGTCTCTTATCTTTAATTCCGATGCAATATCTGTGTTTCATCGTCACTGTGAAGATCCAATGGATATAGTACACCTGCACATGTGCATCGGAATGTAAAACTGGTGACACAGGAAACGCTCAAAACATAGACTGTAGGAAGACTCAGTCTTCCTGTACTTAAGTCGGCATTGTGTCTCTTATATTTAATTTCGATGCAATTTGTGTGTGTCATCGTCAATGGGAAGGTCCAAGTGGTACAGTAAACCTGCAGAGATGCATCGGAATGTAAAACTGGTGACACAGGAAACGCTCAAAACATAGACTGTAAGAAGACTCAGTTTTCTTGTACTTAAGTCGGCGTTGTGTCTCTTATATTAAATTCCGATGCCTTTTCTGTGTTTCATCGTCAATGGGAAGGTCCAAGAGATACAGTAAACCTGCAGAGGTGCATCGGAATGTTAAACTAGTGACATAGAAAACGCTCAAAACATAGAAAGTAGGAAGACTCAGTCTTCCTGTACTTAACTCGGCATTGAGTCTCTTATATTTAATTCCGATGCAATTTCTGTGTTTCATCGTCAATGGGAAGGTCCAAGGGATACAGTAAACCTGCAGAGGTGCATCGGAATGTAAAACTGGTGACACAGGAAACGCTCAAAGCATAGACAGTAGGAAGACTCAGTCTTCCTGTACTTAAGTCGGCATTGTGTCTCTTATATTAAATTCCGATGCGATTCCTGTGTTTCATCGAAAATGGGAAGGTGCAAGGGATACAGTAAACCGGCAGAGGTACATCGGAATGTAAAACTGGTGACACAGGAAACGCTCAAATTATTGACAGTAGGAAGACTCAGTCTTCCTGTACTTAAGTCGGCATTGTGTCTCTTATCTTTAATTCCGATGCAATTTCTGTGTTTCATCGTCAATGGGAAGTTCCAATGGATACAGTAAACCTGCAGAGGTGAATCGGAATGTAAAACTGGTGACACAGGAAACGCTCAAAGCATAGACAGTAGGAGGAGTTAGTCTTCCTGTACTTAAGTCGGCATTGTGTCTCTTCTTCTTCTTCTTTCGATTTCGGCCATCTTTGGACCACGTTCAACAATTCACTTGCCCGGCTTTTTAATCTTTTTTCTCTCTTCCCAATATATCCTCATCATTTTTGAATGGTTCCTCCTCCGCTCTTCCGACCATTTCCTGTTATTATTCTTTAGTTTCGTTTCTTCTGGAAAACACATAATTTCGTTCACTATTTGTCTAAACTTTTTCCTGTCCCTGATTGACTCACGGGTGACATTAAAATTGGCCAAATCCTTTTTCACCATCTGTATCCATTTATTGTTGGTTTTTTCGTTCCTGTTACTATGTTCAAACACTTTTCTTGTTAGTCTGTTTCCATCCATCCTCGACAGGTGACCATAAAACGTTAGTCTGCGTTTACGCATTGCATCACTCACTTTCTCAATAGTTTTGTATATTTCCTTATTACTCTTTAGCTTGTACTCTTCTCCAATCTTTCTCGGTCCTAATATTTTTCTCAAAATTTTCCTTTCTTTCCTTTCCATGTTTTCTATTTCCCCCTTTTTGTTAAGAGTTAGGCACTCCGATGCATACAGGCATTCTGGTCTAATGACAGTTTTATAATGTCTTAATTTAGCTTGAATCGAAATGTTTTTTTTGTTATATATGTCTTTGGTTTTTTGAAAAGCAAATTCCATTTTCCTTGCTCTCGCCTGGTTTGCACTCTTGTCTAAACCATTCACTTGAATTATTTCACCTAAATACTTAAATTTTTCTACTCTCTTAATATTGCCGTATTTAGTAATAAGATTTTTCTTGTTATTTCTATGATCAGACATATACACGGTTTTTTTCAAATGAAATCTGCAGTCCAGCTCTGGCCGAAACTTCTTGTAGTTTCTCCAAGTAATTCTGAGCTATTTCTTCGTTTTCTGTAATTATTGCCAGATCGTCTGCAAAAGCTAAACAGTCCACTTCTATTTTTTCTTTTTTTGTTCCAATTCTGATGTCATTCTTGGTGCCTTTGAGTTCTTCTTTCCATATTCTCAATATCTTTTCCAGTACGCAGTTGAAGAGGGTTGGGGATAAACCATCACCTTGTCTAACATCTGTTTTAATTTCGAACTTCCTTGAAATTTCACCCATAAATTTAACTTTGGCCTTACTGTTTGTTAGCGTCTGTTTGATAATTTGAATTGTTTTCTTATCGACCCCAAATTCTTCCGATACTTTCAGTAATGTTTCTCTATCTACCGAGTCGTATGCTTTTTTGAAATCTACAAATACTATTGCAAATCTCTGGCCTCTTTAGATTCTGTAACGAATTAGTGTTTTCAGGTTAAATATTTGTTCAACACAGGATCTACCTTGTCTAAAACCTGCTTGATATTCACCTATTTTTTTTATCCAGAACTGGCTCCACGATTTGAAATAATTTCCTTGACAAAATTTTGTATGCTACTGGTAGTAGCGAGATCCCTCTATAATTATTAACATTCATCTTATCCCCCTTTTTGTGTAGTGGGTGTATCAGGGCACACTGCCAGTGTTCAGGAATCTTCTTAAACATATGTTCCAAAACTTGTGGGAGGTTGGTATCCATTATTTTTAGGATTTCTGGTACTACGGAGTCTTCACCTGGGGCTTTATTGTTTTTTAGACTGTGTATTATGTGTTTTATTTCTTCAGCGTCTGGAGGTTTTGACTCGGTATTAGTATTTCGGTGGTTTTCAAAACTCATTTTATCTTTGGGGGGTTCACAATTTAGTAGATTCTCGAAATATTTTGCTAATATTTCACAATTAGTCTTGTTTGTCAAACCTAGCTTGTTCTCTTCGTCTTTAAAACATAAATTTGGGGATTGGTATTTGGTTAGCTGTTTTCTAAAAGTTTTGTAGAAATCTCTAGAATTATTTCTTTTAAAGACTTCCTCAATCTGTTCTAGGTTATCCTGAAATTGTCTTCTTTTTTTATTACGGAAAAGCTTAGCTGTTTCTCTTCTCTGGATTTTAAAATTGTCAAGATCTTGAGGATCTTTTGTGGAGTTCCATTTCTGCCACAATTTCTGTCTCTTCTCCATGTTCTCATCACATTCATTGTCCCACCATGGATGTCTTCTTACTCTTTTCAGGAGACAATTTTCTTTTGCTATTTCAACTATTTCGTTTTTGATCTCCTCCCATCCCGCTTCCTTATTTATTGTGGATATGCCATCGCTATCTTTGTGCAATGCTCTTTGAAACCGTTGTTTAATTTCTTCATTTTTTAAAGTTTCTGTGTTATATTTTGGAATTTTGTAAAAGGTTTTCTTCTCTTTTCGAAATGGGAGTGGTCTGAATTTAATCGTAGTGAAATAGTGGTCTGAATCAACATCAAGGCTTTTCAGCACTTTAGTGTTTTGAATTTCTTCTTGACAATGAAGTGAGATAGCCACATGGTCAATTTGGAATTCTCCGAGAAGTGGATTTGGTGATCTCCATGTTTTAGTTTTTCGGCTCAGCTTTTTGAAATGTGTTGTCATTATTTTCAAGTTGAAATGCCTACATACCTCTATAAGCCTTTCTCCATTTTTTGAAGTTCTTTTGTGACCTGGGAAGAGGCCTACTGTTCCATGGTATTTTTTCTCCCTTCCTATTTGTGCGTTAAAATCGCCTACTAACATTTTGATGTTCTTCTTTGAGCACCTATCCAGTTCCATTTCAAGTATCTCCCAAAATTCTTCAACTTTCTCCGGGTTATTTTTGTTGTCCTGGTTTATGGGTGCATGGCAGTTGATTATAGAGTATCCTTTGTTTTTACATTTAATCTCAAGAATGGATAGTCTCTCAGAACTCGAGTAGAAGTTAGTAACTGAATCTAAAATTGAGTGATGTACCAGAAATGCTGTTCCCAGGTATGGCATTTGTTTCATTAAGATTTTACCTGGTTTTCCTTTAAATAAACGATAGTTTTCAAAATCTAAAGCAGTTTCATCTAAAAACCTTGTTTCTTGCAATGCACATATTAAAATTTCTTTCTGGTTCAGCTTTTCAATCAATAATTTCAATTTTCCTACTTTAATTAGAGAGTTTACATTTAGGGTTGCAAACATAGTTGCTTTCTCAAATTTCAGTGTTGAGGGCTGCATACATGTTGGTTGGGGTCCTCCAAAATCCTTTGACCCCTTTGCATTGTTTCTACGAACAACGGAGGATTTGCCATTTGGTCAACCTCTTGGAGTAGTGTCTATCTTTGACGACGTTCCCATCATGCTTTGCAGTAATTGTTGGATAATAAATTAGGGGATCGGGTTGCCCCGAATCCGACATTAAAACCAAGGTAGTAAGCCCTGGAGTTAGCTCTTCCGCTCTCTCTGCCGTTGGGAAATTGTTCCTCTTCCGCCATTGAGACCGTTGGCTGGGTTTCACCTAGTAACCCTAGGCAGGGGCCTATAACAGGGTGCTACCATCTGGAGCCGGACGGACCCTGGTTTTTTACGAGGTTGTTACTCATCCCCCTCCACACTTCCCCATCCTCTTGTTTTTAGATGGGCCCGGGCTTGGGACCGGCTTGCGGCGGTGTTATTGTGTCTCTTATATTTAATTCCGATGCAATTTCTGTGTTTCATCGTCACTGTGAAGATCCAATGGATACAGTAAACCTGCACAGGTGAATCGGAAAGTAAAACTGGTGACACATGAAACGCTCAAATCATAGACAGTAGGAAGACTCAGTCTTCCTGTACTTAAGTCGGCATTGTGTCTCTTATATTTAATTCCGATGCGATTTCCGTGTTTCATCGACAATGGGAAGGTCCAAGGGATACAGTAAACCTGCAGAGGTACATCGGAATGTAAATCTGGTGACACAGGAAACGCTCAAAACATAGACCGTAAGAAGACTCAGTTTTCTTGTACTTAAGTCGGCGTTGTGTCTCATATATGTAATTCCGATGCAATTTCTGTGTTTCATCGACAATGGGAAGTTTTAATGGATACAGTAAACCTGCAGAGGTGAATCGGAATGTAAAACTGGTGACACAGGAAACGCTCAAAACATAGACAGTAGGAGGAGTTAGTTTTCCTGTACTTAAGTCGGCATTGTGTCTCTTATATTTAATTCCGATGCAATTTCTGTTCTTTATCGTCAATGGGAAGGTCCAATGGATACAGTAAACCTGCAGAGGTGAATCGGAATGTAATACTGGTGACACAGGAAACGCTCAAAACATAGACAGTAGGAGGAGTTAGTCTTCCTGTACTTAAGTCGGCATTGTGTCTTTTATATTTAATTCCGATGCAATTTCTGTTTTTCATCGTCAATGGGAAAGTCCAAGGAATACAGTAAACCTGTAGCGGTGCATCGGAATGTAAAACTGGTGACACAGGAACCTCTCAAATTATAGACAGTAGGAAGATTCAGTCTTCCTGTACTTAAGTCGGCATTGTGGCTCTTATATTTAATTCCGATGCGATTTCCGTGTTTCATCGACAATGGGAAGGTCCAAGGGATACAGTAAACCTGCAGAGGTACATCGGAATGTAAATCTGGTGACACAGGAAACGCTCAAAACATAGACCGTAAAAAGACTCAGTTTTCTTGTACTTAAGTCGGCGTTGTGTCTCATATATTTAATTCCGATGCAATTTCTGTGTTTCATCGTCAATGGAAAGTTTTAATGGATACAGTAAACCTGCAGAGGTGAATCGGAATGTAAAACTGGTGACACAGGAAACGCTCAAAACATAGACAGTAGGAGGAGTTAGTCTTCCTGTACTTTAGTCGGCATTGTGTCTCTTATATTTAATTCCGATGCAATTTCTGTCTTTTATCGTCAATGGGAAGGTCCAATGGATACAGTAAACCTGCAGAGGTGAATCGGAATGTAATACTGGTGACACAGGAAACGCTCAAAACATAGACAGTATGAGGAGTTAGTCTTCCTGTACTTAAGTCGGCATTGTGTCTTTTATATTCAATTCCGATGCAATTTCTGTTTTTCATCGACAATGGGAAGGTCCAAGGAATACAGTAAACCTGTAGCGGTGCATCGGAATGTAAAACTGGTGACACAGGAAACGATCAAAACATAGACAGTAGGAAGTCTCAGTCTTCCTGTACTTAAGTCGGCATTGTGTCTCTTATATTTATTTCCGATTAAAATTCTGTGTTTCATCGTGAATGGGAACGTCCAAGGGATACAGTAAACCTGCAGAGGTGCATCGGAATGTAAAACTAGTGACACAGGACACGCTCAAAACATAGACAGTAGGAAGACTCAGTCTACCTGTACTTAAGTCGGCATTGTGTCTCTTATATTTTATTCCGATGTAATTTCTGTGTTTCATCGTCAATGGGAAGTTTTAATGGATACAGTAAACCAGCAGAGGTGCATCGGAATGTAAAACTGATGACACAGGAAACGCTCAAAGCATAGAAATTAGGAAGACTCAGTCATCCTGTACTTATGTCTTCATTGTGTCTTTTATATTTAATTCCGATGCAATTTCTGTGTTTCATCGTCAATGGGAAGGTCTGAGGGATACAGTAAACCTGCACAGGTGCATCGGAATGTAAAACTGATGACACAGGAAATGCTCAAAACATAGACAGTACTAAGAGTCAGTCTTCCTGTACTTAAGTCGGCACTGTGTCTCTTATATTTAATTAGGGTGCAATTTCTGTGATTCATTGTCACTGTGAAGGTCCAAGGGATACAGTAAACCTGCTGAGGTGCATCGGAATGTAAAACTGGTGACACGGGAAACGCTCAAAAGATAGACAGTAGGAAGACTCAGTCATCCTGTTCTTAACTCGGCATTGTGTCTCTTATATTTATTTCCGATTAAATTTCTGTGTTTCATCGTGAATGGGAAGGTCCAAGGGATACAGTAAACCTGCAGAGATGCATCCGAATGTAAAACTGGTGACACAGGAAACGCTCAAAACATATACAGTAGGAAGACTCAGTCTTCCTGTACTTAAGTCGGCATTGTGTCTCTTATATTTAATTCCGATGCGATTTCTTTGTTTCATCGACAATGGGAAGGTCCAAGGGATACAGTAACACGGCAGAGGTGCATCGGAATGTAAAACCGGTGACACAGGAAACGCTCAAAACGTAGACCGTAAGAAGACTCAGTTTTCTTGTACTTAAGTCGGCGTTGTGTCTCTTATATTTAATTCCGATGCAATTTCTGTGTTTCATCGTCAAAGGGAAGGTCCAATGGATACAGTAAACCTGCAGAGGTGCATCGGAATGTAAAACTGGTGACACAGGAAACGCTCAAAACATTGACCGTAGGAAGGCTGTTTTCTTTTACTTAAGTCGGCATTGTGTCTGTTATATTTTATTCCGATGTAATTTCTGTGTTTCATCGTCAATGGGAAGGTGCAATGGATACAGTAAACCTGCAGAGGTCCATCGGAATGTAAAACTGGTGACACAGGAAACGCTCAAAACATAGACAGTCGGAAGACTCAGTCTTCCTGTACTTAAGTCGGCATTGTGTCTCTTATATTTAACTCCGACGCAATTTCTGTGTTTCATCGTCACTGCGAAGGTCCAAGGGATACAGTAAACCTGCAGAGGTGCATCAGAATGTAAAACGGGTGACACAGGAAACGCTCAAAACATAGACAGTAGGAAGACTCAGTCTTCCTGTACTTAAGTCGGCATTGTGTCTCTTATATTTAATTCCGAAGCAATTTCTGTGTTTCATCGTCAATGGGAAGGTCCAAGGGATACAGTAAACCTGCAGAGGTGCATCGGAATGTAAAACTAGTGACACAGGAAACGCTCACAACATAGACAGTAGGAAGACTCAGTCTTCCTGTACTTAAGTCGGCATTGCGTCTCTTATATTTATTTCCGATGAAATTGCTGTGTTTCATCGTGAATGGAAAGGTCCAAGGGATGTAATAAACAAGCAGAGGTGCATCGGAAAGTATAATTGATGATACAGGAAACGCTCAAAACTTAGACAGTAGGAAGACTTAGTCTTCCTGTACTTAAGTCAGCATTGTGTCTCTTATTTTTAATTCCGATGCAATTTCTGTGTTTCATCGTCAATGGGAAGGTCCAAGGGATACAATAAACCTGCAGAGGTGCATTGGAATGTAAAACTGGTGACACAGGAAAGGCTCAAAACATAGGCAGTACTAAGACTCAGTCTTACTGTACTTAAGTCGGCACTGTGTCTCTTATATTTCTTTCCGATGCAATTTCTGTGAATCATCGTCACTGTGAAGGTCCAAGGGATACAGAAAACCTGCTGAGGTGCATCGGAATGTAAAACTGGTGACAGGGGAAACGCTCAAAATATAGAGAGTAGGAAGACTCAGTCATCCTGTTCTTAACTCGGCACTGTGTCTCTAATATTTAATTCCGATGCAATTTCTGTGTTTCATCGTCAATGGGAAGTTCCAAGGGATACAGTAAACCTGCAGAGGTGCATCGGAATTTAAACCTGGTGACACAGGAAACGCTCAAATCATAGACCGTAAGAAGACTGACTTTTCATGTACTTAAGTCGGCGTTGTGTCTCTTATAGTTATTTCCGATGAAATTTCTGTGTTTCATCGTGAATGGGAAGGTCCAAGGGATACAGTAAACCTGCAGAGGTGCATCGGAATGTAAAACTGGTGACACAGGAAACGCTCAAAACATAGACCGTAAGAAGACTCAGTTTTCCTGTACTTAGGTCGGCATTGTGTCTCTTATATTTAATTCCGATGCAATTTCTGTGTTTCATCGTCAATGGGAAGGTCCAAGGGATACAATAAACCTGCAGAGGTGCATCAGAATGTAAATTGGTGACACAGGAAACGCTCAAAACATTGACCGTAAGAAGACTGTTTTCTGGTACTTAAGTCGACATTGTGTCTCTTATATTTATTTACGATGCAATTTCTGTGTTTCATCGTCAATGGGAAGAACCAATGGATACAGTAAACTTGCAGAAGTCCATCGCAATGTAAAACTGGTGACACAGGAAACGCTCAAAACATAGACAGTAGGAAGGCTCAGTCTTCCTGTACTTAAGTCGAAATTGTGTCTCTTATATTAAATTCCGATGCGATTCCTGTGTTTCATCGACAATGGGAAGGTGCAAGGGATACAGTAAACCTGCAGAGGTGCATCGGAATGTAAAACTGGGGATGCACGAAACGCTCAAAACATTGACCGTAAGAAGACTGTTTTCTTTTACTTAAGTCGGCATTGTGTCTTTTATATTTTATTCCGATGTAATTTCTGTGTTTCATCGTCAATGGGAAGGTCCAATGGATACAGTAAACCTGCAGAGGTCCATCGGAATGTAAAACTGGTGACACAGGAAACGCTCAACAACATAGACAGTAGGAAGACTCAGTTTTCCTGTACTTAAGTCGGCATTGTGTCTCTTATATTTAATTTCGATGCAATTTGTGTGTTTCATCGCTAATGGGAAGGTCCAGGGGATACAGTAAACCTGCAGAGGTGCATCGGAATGTAAAACGGATGACACAGGAAACGCTCAAAACATTGACTGTAAGAAGACTGTTTTCTTGTACTTAAGTCGGTATTGTGTCTCTTATATTTAATTCCGACGCAATTTCTGTGTTTCATCGTCACTGCGAAGGTCCAAGGGATACAGTAAACCTGCAGAGGTGCATCAGAATGTAAAACGGGTGACAAAGGAAACGCTCAAAACAGAGACAGTAGGAAGACTCAGTCTTCCTGTACTTAAGTCGGCATTGTGTCTCTTATATTTAATTCCGAAGCAGTTTCTGTGTTTCATCGTCAATGGGAAGGTCCAAGGGATACAGTAAACCTGCAGAGGTGCATCGGAATGTGAAACTAGTGACACAGGAAACGCTCAAAACATAGACCGTAAGAAGACTCACTTTTCATGTACTTAAGTTAGCGTTGCGTCTCTTATAGTTATTTCCGATGATATTTCTGTGTTTCATCGTGAATGGGAAGGTCCACGGGATACAGTAAACCTGCAGAGGTGCATCGGAATGTAAAACTGGTGACACAGGAAACGCTCAAAACATAGACCGTAAGAAGACTCAGTTTTCTTCTACTTAAGTCGGCGTTGTGTATGTTATATTTAATTCCGATGCAATTTCTGTGTTTCATCGTGAGTGGGAAGGTCCAATGGATACAGTAAACCTGCAGAGTTCCAACGGAATGTAAAACTGGTGACACAGGAAACGCTCAAAACATAGACAATAAGAAGACTCAATTTTCCTGTACTTAAGTCGGCATTGTGTCTCTTATATTTATTTCCTATGGAATTTCTGTGTTTCATCGTCATCGGGAAGGTCCAAGGGATAAAATAAACAAGCAGAAGTGCATCGGAAAGTAAAACTGATGACACAAAAACGCTCAAAACATAGACAGTAGGAAGAATTAGTCTTCCTGTACATAATTCGGCATTGTGTCTCTTATATTTAATTCCGATGCAATTTCTGTTTTCCATCGTCAATGGGAAGGTCCAAGGGATACAGTAAACCTGCAGAGGTGCATCGGAATGTAAAACTGATGACACAGGAAACGCTCAAAACATAGACAGTAGGAAGACTCAGTCTTCCTGTACTTAAGTCGGCATTGTGTCTCTTATATTTAATTTCGATGCAATTTGTGTGTTTCATCACTAATGGGAAGGTCCAGGGTATACAGTAAACCTGCAGAGGTGCATCGGAATGTAAAACTGGTGACACAGGAAACGCTCAAATTATAGACAGTAGGAAGACTCAGTCTTCCTGTACTTAAGTCGGCAATGTGTCTCTTATATTTAATTCCGATGCAATTTCTGTGTTTCATCGTCAATGGGAAGGTCCAAGGGATACAGTAAAGCTGCAGAGGTGCATCAGAATGTAAAACTGGTGACACAGGAAACGCTCAAATCATAGACAGTAGGAAGACTCAGTCTTCCTGTACTTAAGTCGGCAACGTGTCTCTTATATTTAATTCCGATACAATTTCTGTGTTTCATCGTCAATGGGAAGGTCCAAGGGATACAGTAACCTGCAGAGGTGCATCGGAATGTAAAACTAGTGACACAGGAAACGCTCAAAACATAGACAGTAGGAAGACTCAGTCTTCCTGTACTTAAGTCGGCATTGTGTGTCTTACATTTAATTCCGATGCAATTTCTGTGTTTCATCGTCAATGGGAATGTCCAAGGGATACAGTAAACCAGCAGAGGTGCATCGGAATGTAAAACTGGTGACACAGGAAACGCTCAAAACATAGACAGTACTAAGACTCAGTCTTCCTGTACTTAAGTCGGCACTGTGACTCTTATATTTAATTCCGATGCAATTTCTGTGATTCATCGTCACTGTGAAGGTACAAGGAATACAGTAAACCTGCTGAGGTGCATCGGATTGTAAAACTGGTGACACGGGAAACGCTCAAAACATAGACAGTAGGAAGACTCAGTCACCCTGTTCTTAACTCGGCACTGTGTCTCTAATATTTAATTCCGATACAATTTCTGTGTTTCATCGTCAATGGGAAGGTCCAAGGGATACAGTAAACCTGCAGAGGTGCATCGGAATGTAAAACTAGTGACACAGGAAACGTTCACAACATAGACAGTAGGAAGACTCAGTCTTCCTGTACTTAAGTCGGCCTTGTGTCTCTTATATTTAATTCCGATGCAATTTCTGTTTTCCATCGTCAATGGGAAGGTCCAAGGGATACAGTAAACCTGCAGAGGTGCATCGGAATGTAAAACTGATGACACAGGAAACGCTCAAAACATACGAAGTAGGAAGACACAGTCTTCCTGTACTTAAGTCTGCGTTGTGTCTCTTATATTTAATTCCGATGCAATTTCTGTGAATCATCGTCACTGTGATGGTCCAAGGGATACAGCAAACCTGCAGAGGTGCATCGGAATGTAAAACTGGTGACACAGGAAACGCTCAAAACATAGACCGTAAGAAGACTCAGTTTTCTTGTACTTAAGTCGGCGTTGTGTCTCTTATATTTAATTCCGATGCAATTCCTGTGTTTCATCGTGAGTGGGAAGGTCCAATGGATACAGTAAACCTGCAGAGTTCCATCGGAATGTAAAACTGGTGACACAGGAAACGCTGAAAACATAGACAGTAAGACGACTCAGTTTTCCTGTACTTAAGTCGGCATTGTGTCTCTTATATTTATTTCCTATCAAATTTCTGTGTTTCATCGTCAACGGGAAGGTCCAATGGATATAATAAACAAGCAGAAGTGCATCGGAAAGTAAAACTGATGACACAGGAAACGCTCAAAACATAGACAGTAGGAAGACTTAGTCTTCCTGTACTTATGTCAGCATTGTGTCTCTTATATTTTATTCCGATGCAATTTCTGTGTTTCGTCGTCAATGGGAAGGTCCAAGGGATACAATAAACCTGCAGAAGTGCATCAGAATGTAAATTGGTGACCCAGGATACGCTCAAAACATTGACCGTAAGAAGACTGTTTTCTTTTACTTAAGTCAGCATTGTGTCTGTTATATTTAATTCCGATGCAATTTCTGTTTTCCATCGTCAATGGGAAGGTCCAAGGGATACAGTAAAACTGCTGAGGTGCATCGGAATGTAAAAATGACGACACAGGAAACGCTCAAAGCATAGACAGTAGGAAGACTCAGTCCTCCTGTACTTAAGTCTGCATTGTGTCTCTTATATTTAATTCCGATGCAATTTCTGTGTTTCATCGTCAATGGGAAGGTCCAAGGGATACAATAAACCTGCAGAGGTGCATCAGAATGTAAATTGGTGACACAGGAAACGCTCAAAACATAGACAGTAGGAAGACTCAGTCTTCCTGTACTTAAGTCGGCATTGTGTCTCTTATATTTAATTCCGATGCAATTTCTGTGATTCATCATCAATGGGAAGGTCCAATGGATACAGTAAACCTGCAGAGGTCCATCGGAATGTAAAACTGGTGACACAGGAAACGCTCAAAACATAGACAGTAGGAAGACTCAGTCTTCCTGTACTTAAGTCGGCATTGTGTCTCTTATATTTAATTCCGATGTAATTTCTGTGTTTAATTGTCAATGGGAAGGTGCAAGGGATGTAATAAACCTGCAGAGGTGCATCAGAATGTAAATTGGTGACACAGGAAACGCTCAAAACATAGACAGTAGGAAGACTCAGTCTTCCTGTACTTAAGTCGGCATTGTGTCTCTTATATTTAATTCCGATGCAATTTCTGTGTTTCATCGTCAATGGGAAGTTCCAAGGGATACAGTAAACCTGCAGAGGTGCATCGGAATTTAAACCTGGTGGCACAGGAAACGCTCAAAACATAGACCGTAAGAAGACTCGATTTCATGTACTTAAGTCGGCGTTGTGCCTCTTATAGTTATGTCCGATGAAATTTCTGTGTTTCATCGTGAATGGGAAGGTCCAAGGGATACAGTAAACCTGCAGAGGTGCATCGGAATGCAAAACTGGTGACACTGGAAACGCTCAAAACATAGACCGTAAGAAGACTCAGTTTTCTTGTACTTAAGTCGGCGTTGTGTCTCTTATATTTAATTCCGATGCAATTCCTGTGTTTCATCGTGAGTGGGAGGGTCCAATGGATACAGTAAACCTGCAGAGTTCCATCGGAATGTAAAACTGGTGACACAGGAAACGCTCAAAACATAGACAGTAAGAAGACTCAGTTTTCCTGTACTTAAGTCTGCATTGTGTCTCTTATATTTAATTCCGATGCAATTTCTGTGTTTCATCGTCAACGGGAAGGTCCAAGGGATATAATAAACAAGCAGAAGTGCATCGGAAACTAAAACTGATGACACAGGAAACGCTCAAAACATAGACAGTAGGGAGACTTAGTCTTCCTGTACTTAAGTCGGCATTGTGTCTCTTATATTTACTTCCGATGCAATTTCTGTGTTTCATCGTCAATGGGAAGGTCCAAGGGATACAATAAACCTGCAGAGGTGCATCAGAATGTAAATTGGTGACACAGGAAACGCTCAAAACATAGACAGTAGGAAGACTCAGTCTTCCTGTACTTAAGTCGGCATTGTGTCTCTTATATTTAATTCCGATGCAATTTCTGTGTTTCATCATCAATGGGAAGGTCCAATGGATACAGTAAACCTGCAGAGGTCCATCGCAATGTAAAAGTGGTGACACAGGAAACGCTCAAAACATAGACAGTAGGAAGACTCAGTCTTCCTGTACTTAAGTCGGCATTGTGTCTCTTATATTTAATTCCGATGTAATTTCTGTGTTTCATTGTCAATGGGAAGGTGCAAGGGATACAGTAAACCTGCAGAGGTGCATCGGAATGTAATACTGGTGACACAGGAAACGCTCAAAACATAGACAGTAGGAGGAGTTAGTCTTCCTGTACTAAAGTCGGCATTGTGTCTTTTATATTTAATTCCGATGCAATTTCTGTGTTTCATCGTCAATGGGAAGGTCCAAGGAATACAGTAAACCTGTAGCGGTGCATCGTAATGTAAAACTGGTGACACAGGAAACGCTCAAAACATAGACAGTAGGAAGGCTCAGTCTTCCTGTACTTAAGTCGAAATTGTGTCTCTTATATTAAATTCCGATGCGATTCCTGTGTTTCATCGACAATGGGAAGGTGCAAGGGATACAGTAAACCTGCAGAGGTGCATCGGAATGTAAAACTGGGGATGCACGAAACGCTCAAAACATTGACCGTAAGAAGACTGTTTTCTTTTACTTAAGTCGGCATTGTGTCTTTTATATTTTATTCCGATGTAATTTCTGTGTTTCATCGTCAATGGGAAGGTCCAATGGATACAGTAAACCTGCAGAGGTCCATCGGAATGTAAAACTGGTGACACAGGAAACGCTCAACAACATAGACAGTAGGAAGACTCAGTTTTCCTGTACTTAAGTCGGCATTGTGTCTCTTATATTTAATTTCGATGCAATTTGTGTGTTTCATCGCTAATGGGAAGGTCCAGGGGATACAGTAAACCTGCAGAGGTGCATCGGAATGTAAAACGGATGACACAGGAAACGCTCAAAACATTGACTGTAAGAAGACTGTTTTCTTGTACTTAAGTCGGTATTGTGTCTCTTATATTTAATTCCGACGCAATTTCTGTGTTTCATCGTCACTGCGAAGGTCCAAGGGATACAGTAAACCTGCAGAGGTGCATCAGAATGTAAAACGGGTGACAAAGGAAACGCTCAAAACAGAGACAGTAGGAAGACTCAGTCTTCCTGTACTTAAGTCGGCATTGTGTCTCTTATATTTAATTCCGAAGCAATTTCTGTGTTTCATCGTCAATGGGAAGGTCCAAGGGATACAGTAAACCTGCAGAGGTGCATCGGAATGTAAAACTAGTGACACAGGAAACGCTCAAAACATAGACCGTAAGAAGACTCACTTTTCATGTACTTAAGTTAGCGTTGCGTCTCTTATAGTTATTTCCGATGAAATTTCTGTGTTTCATCGTGAATGGGAAGGTCCACGGGATACAGTAAACCTGCAGAGGTGCATCGGAATGTAAAACTGGTGACACAGGAAACGCTCAAAACATAGACCGTAAGAAGACTCAGTTTTCTTCTACTTAAGTCGGCGTTGTGTATCTTATATTTAATTCCGATGCAATTTCTGTGTTTCATCGTGAGTGGGAAGGTCCAATGGATACAGTAAACCTGCAGAGTTCCAACGGAATGTAAAACTGGTGACACAGGAAACGCTCAAAACATAGACAATAAGAAGACTCAATTTTCCTGTACTTAAGTCGGCATTGTGTCTCTTATATTTATTTCCTATGGAATTTCTGTGTTTCATCGTCATCGGGAAGGTCCAAGGGATAAAATAAACAAGCAGAAGTGCATCGGAAAGTAAAACTGATGACACAAAAACGCTCAAAACATAGACAGTAGGAAGAATTAGTCTTCCTGTACATAATTCGGCATTGTGTCTCTTATATTTAATTCCGATGCAATTTCTGTTTTCCATCGTCAATGGGAAGGTCCAAGGGATACAGTAAACCTGCAGAGGTGCATCGGAATGTAAAACTGATGACACAGGAAACGCTCAAAACATAGACAGTAGGAAGACTCAGTCTTCCTGTACTTAAGTCTGCATTGTGTCTCTTATATTTAATTCCGATGCAATTTCTGTGTTTCATCGTCAATGGGAAGGTCCAAGGGATACAATAAACCTGCAGAGGTGCATCAGAATGTAAAACTGGTGACACAGGAAACGCTGAAAACATAGACAGTAGGAAGACTCAGTCTTCCTGTACTTAAGTCGGCATTGTGTCTCTTATATTTAATTTCGATGCAATTTGTGTGTTTCATCACTAATGGGAAGGTCCAGGGTATACAGTAAACCTGCAGAGGTGCATCGGAATGTAAAACTGGTGACACAGGAAACGCTCAAATTATAGACAGTAGGAAGACTCAGTCTTCCTGTACTTAAGTCGGCAATGTGTCTCTTATATTTAATTCCGATGCAATTTCTGTGTTTCATCGTCAATGGGAAGGTCCAAGGGATACAGTAAAGCTGCAGAGGTGCATCAGAATGTAAAACTGGTGACACAGGAAACGCTCAAATCATAGACAGTAGGAAGACTCAGTCTTCCTGTACTTAAGTCGGCAACGTGTCTCTTATATTTAATTCCGATACAATTTCTGTGTTTCATCGTCAATGGGAAGGTCCAAGGGATACAGTAACCTGCAGAGGTGCATCGGAATGTAAAACTAGTGACACAGGAAACGCTCAAAACATAGACAGTAGGAAGACTCAGTCTTCCTGTACTTAAGTCGGCATTGTGTGTCTTACATTTAATTCCGATGCAATTTCTGTGTTTCATCGTCAATGGGAATGTCCAAGGGATACAGTAAACCAGCAGAGGTGCATCGGAATGTAAAACTGGTGACACAGGAAACGCTCAAAACATAGACAGTACTAAGACTCAGTCTTCCTGTACTTAAGTCGGCACTGTGACTCTTATATTTAATTCCGATGCAATTTCTGTGATTCATCGTCACTGTGAAGGTCCAAGGAATACAGTAAACCTGCTGAGGTGCATCGGATTGTAAAACTGGTGACACGGGAAACGCTCAAAACATAGACAGTAGGAAGACTCAGTCACCCTGTTCTTAACTCGGCACTGTGTCTCTAATATTTAATTCCGATACAATTTCTGTGTTTCATCGTCAATGGGAAGGTCCAAGGGATACAGTAAACCTGCAGAGGTGCATCGGAATGTAAAACTAGTGACACAGGAAACGTTCACAACATAGACAGTAGGAAGACTCATCCTTCCTGTACTTAAGTCGGCCTTGTGTCTCTTATATTTAATTCCGATGCAATTTCTGTTTTCCATCGTCAATGGGAAGGTCCAAGGGATACAGTAAACCTGCAGAGGTGCATCGGAATGTAAAACTGATGACACAGGAAACGCTCAAAACATACGAAGTAGGAAGACACAGTCTTCCTGTACTTAAGTCTGCGTTGTGTCTCTTATATTTAATTCCGATGCAATTTCTGTGAATCATCGTCACTGTGATGGTCCAAGGGATACAGCAAACCTGCAGAGGTGCATCGGAATGTAAAACTGGTGACACAGGAAACGCTCAAAACATAGACCGTAAGAAGACTCAGTTTTCTTGTACTTAAGTCGGCGTTGTGTCTCTTATATTTAATTCCGATGCAATTCCTGTGTTTCATCGTGAGTGGGAAGGTCCAATGGATACAGTAAACCTGCAGAGTTCCATCGGAATGTAAAACTGGTGACACAGGAAACGCTGAAAACATAGACAGTAAGACGACTCAGTTTTCCTGTACTTAAGTCGGCATTGTGTCTCTTATATTTATTTCCTATCAAATTTCTGTGTTTCATCGTCAACGGGAAGGTCCAATGGATATAATAAACAAGCAGAAGTGCATCGGAAAGTAAAACTGATGACACAGGAAACGCTCAAAACATAGACAGTAGGAAGACTTAGTCTTCCTGTACTTATGTCAGCATTGTGTCTCTTATATTTTATTCCGATGCAATTTCTGTGTTTCGTCGTCAATGGGAAGGTCCAAGGGATACAATAAACCTGCAGAAGTGCATCAGAATGTAAATTGGTGACCCAGGATACGCTCAAAACATTGACCGTAAGAAGACTGTTTTCTTTTACTTAAGTCAGCATTGTGTCTGTTATATTTAATTCCGATGCAATTTCTGTTTTCCATCGTCAATGGGAAGGTCCAAGGGATACAGTAAAACTGCAGAGGTGCATCGGAATGTAAAAATGACGACACAGGAAACGCTCAAAGCATAGACAGTAGGAAGACTCAGTCCTCCTGTACTTAAGTCTGCATTGTGTCTCTTATATTTAATTCCGATGCAATTTCTGTGTTTCATCGTCAATGGGAAGGTCCAAGGGATACAATAAACCTGCAGAGGTGCATCAGAATGTAAATTGGTGACACAGGAAACGCTCAAAACATAGACAGTAGGAAGACTCAGTCTTCCTGTACTTAAGTCGTCATTGTGTCTCTTATATTTAATTCCGATGCAATTTCTGTGATTCATCATCAATGGGAAGGTCCAATGGATACAGTAAACCTGCAGAGGTCCATCGGAATGTAAAACTGGTGACACAGGAAACGCTCAAAACATAGACAGTAGGAAGACTCAGTCTTCCTGTACTTAAGTCGGCATTGTGTCTCTTATATTTAATTCCGATGTAATTTCTGTGTTTAATTGTCAATGGGAAGGTGCAAGGGATGTAATAAACCTGCAGAGGTGCATCAGAATGTAAATTGGTGACACAGGAAACGCTCAAAACATAGACAGTAGGAAGACTCAGTCTTCCTGTACTTAAGTCGGCATTGTGTCTCTTATATTTAATTCCGATGCAATTTCTGTGTTTCATCGTCAATGGGAAGTTCCAAGGGATACAGTAAACCTGCAGAGGTGCATCGGAATTTAAACCTGGTGACACAGGAAACGCTCAAAACATAGACCGTAAGAAGACTCGATTTCATGTACTTAAGTCGGCGTTGTGCCTCTTATAGTTATGTCCGATGAAATTTCTGTGTTTCATCGTGAATGGGAAGGTCCAAGGGATACAGTAAACCTGCAGAGGTGCATCGGAATGCAAAACTGGTGACATTGGAAACGCTCAAAACATAGACCGTAAGAAGACTCAGTTTTCTTGTACTTAAGTCGGCGTTGTGTCTCTTATATTTAATTCCGATGCAATTCCTGTGTTTCATCGTGAGTGGGAAGGTCCAATGGATACAGTAAACCTGCAGAGTTCCATCGGAATGTAAAACTGGTGACACAGGAAACGCTCAAAACATAGACAGTAAGAAGACTCAGTTTTCCTGTACTTAAGTCTGCATTGTGTCTCTTATATTTAATTCCGATGCAATTTCTGTGTTTCATCGTCAACGGGAAGGTCCAAGGGATATAATAAACAAGCAGAAGTGCATCGGAAACTAAAACTGATGACACAGGAAACGCTCAAAACATAGACAGTAGGGAGACTTAGTCTTCCTGTACTTAAGTCGGCATTGTGTCTCTTATATTTAATTCCGATGCAATTTCTGTGTTTCATCGTCAATGGGAAGGTCCAAGGGATACAATAAACCTGCAGAGGTGCATCAGAATGTAAATTGGTGACACAGGAAACGCTCAAAACATAGACAGTAGGAAGACTCAGTCTTCCTGTACTTAAGTCGGCATTGTGTCTCTTATATTTAATTCCGATGCAATATCTGTGTTTCATCATCAATGGGAAGGTCCAATGGATACAGTAAACCTGCAGAGGTCCATCGCAATGTAAAAGTGGTGACACAGGAAACGCTCAAAACATAGACAGTAGGAAGACTCAGTCTTCCTGTACTTAAGTCGGCATTGTGTCTCTTATATTTAATTCCGATGTAATTTCTGTGTTTCATTGTCAATGGGAAGGTGTAAGGGATACAGTAAACCTGCAGAGGTGCATCGGAATGTAATACTGGTGACACAGGAAACGCTCAAAACATAGACAGTAGGAGGAGTTAGTCTTCCTGTACTAAAGTCGGCATTGTGTCTTTTATATTTAATTCCGATGCAATTTCTGTGTTTCATCGTCAATGGGAAGGTCCAAGGAATACAGTAAACCTGTAGCGGTGCATCGTAATGTAAAACTGGTGACACAGGAAACGCTCAAATTATAGACAGTAGGAAGACTCAGTCTTCCTGTACTTAAGTCGGCATTATGTCTCTTATCTTTAACTCCGATGCAATTTCTGCTTTTCATCGTCACTGTGAAGATCCAATGGATACAGTAAACCTGCAGAGGTGAATCGGAATGTAAAACTGGTGACACAGGAAACGCTCAAACCATAGACAGTAGGAAGACTCAGACTTCCTGCACTTAAGTCGGCATTGTGTCTCTTATATTTAATTTCGATGCAATTTGTGTGTTTCATCGCCAATGGGAAGGTCCAAGGGATACAGTGAACCTGCAGAGGTGCATCGGAATATAAAACTGGTGACACAGGAAACGCTCAAAACATAGACAGTAGGAAGACTTAGTCTTCCTGTACTTAAGTCGGCATTGTCTCTCTTATATTTAATTCCGATGCAATTTCTGTTTTTAATCGTCAATGGGAAGGTCCAAGGGATACAGTAAACCTGCATAGATGCATCCGAATGTAAAACTGGTGACACAGGCAACGCTCAAAACATATACAGTAGGAAGACTCAGTCTTCCTGTACTTAAGTCGGCATTGTGTCTCTTATATTTAATTCCGATGCGATTTCTTTGTTTCATCGACAATGGGAAGGTCAAAGGGATACAGTAACACGGCAGAGGTGCATCGGAATGTAAAAGCGGTGACACAGGAAACGCTCAAAACGACCGTAAGAAGACTCAGTTTTCTTGTACTTAAGTCGGCGTTGTGTCTCTTATATTTAATTCCGATGCAATTCCTGTGTTTCATCGTCAATGGGAAGGTCCAAGGGATACAGTAAACCTGCAGAGGTGCATCGGAATGTAAAACTGGTGACGCAGGAAACGCTCAAAACATTGACCGTAAGAAGACTGTTTTCTTTTACTTAAGTCGGCATTGTGTCTGTTATATTTTATTCCGATGTAATTTCTGTGTTTCATCGTCAATGGGAAGTTCCAAGGGATACAGTAAACCTGCAGAGGAGCATCGGAATTTAAACCTGGTGACACAGGAAACGCTCAAAACATAGACCGTAAGAAGACTCACTTTTCATGTACTTAAGTCGGCGTTGTGTCTCTTATAGTTATTTCCGATGAAATTTCTGTGTTTCATCGTGAATGGGAAGGTCCACGGGATACAGTAAACCTGCAGAGGTGCATCGGAATGTAAAACTGGTGACACAGGAAACGCTCAAAACATAGACCGTAAGAAGACTCACTTTTCTTGTACTTAAGTCGGCGTTGTGTCTCTTATATTTAATTCCGATGCAATTTCTGTGTTTCATCGTGAGTGGGAAGGTCCAATGGATACAGCAAACCTGCAGAGTTCCAACGGAATGTAAAACTGGTGACACAGGAAACGCTGAAAACATAGACAGTAAGAAGACTCAGTTTTCCTGTACATAGGTCGGCATTGTGTCTCTTATATTTATTTCCTATCAAATATCTGTATTTCATCGTCAACGGGAAGGTCCAAGGGATATAATAAACAAGCAGAAGTGCATCGGAAACTAAAACTGATGACACAGGAAACGCTCAAAACATAGACAGTAGGGAAACTTAGTCTTCCTGTACTTAAGTCGGCATTGTGTCTCTTATATTTAATTCCGATGCAATTTCTATGTTTCATCGTCAATGGGAAGGTCCAAGGGATACAATAAACCTGTAGAGATGCATCAGAATGTAAAACTGGTGACACAGGAAACGCTCAAAACATAGACAGTAGGAGGACTCAGTCTTCCTGTACTTAAGTCGGCATTGTGTCTCTTATATTTAATTCCGATGCAATTTCTGTGTTTCATCATCAATGGGAAGGTCCAATGGATACAGTAAACATGCAGAGGTGCATCGGAATGTAAAACTGGTGACACAGGAAACGCTCAAAACATAGACAGTAGGAAGACTCAGTCCTCCTGTACTTAAGTCGGCATTGTGTCTCTTATATTTAATTTCGATGCAATTTGTGTGTTTCATCGCTAATGGGAAGGTCCAGGGGATACAGTAAACCTGCAGAGGTGCATCGGAATGTAAAACTGGTGACACAGGAAACGCTCAAAACTTGACTGTAAGAAGACTGTTTTCTTGTACTTAGGTCGGCATTGTGTGTCTTATATTTAATTCCGACGCAATTTCTGTGTTTCATCGTCACTGCGAAGGTCCAAGGGATACAGTAAACCTGTAGAGGTGCATCGGAATGTAAAACTGGTGACACAGGAAACGCTCTAAACATTGACTGTAAGAAGACTGTTTTCTTGTACTTAAGTCGGCATTGTGTCTCTTATATTTAATTCCGACGCAATTTCTGTGTTTCATCGTCACTGCGAAGGTCCAAGGGATACAGTAAACCTCTAGAGGTGCATCGGAATGTAAAACTGGTGACACAGGAAACGCTCAAATTATAGACAGTAGGAAGACTCAGTCTTCCTGTACTTAAGTCGGCAATGTGTCTCTTATATTTAATTCGGATGCAATTTCTGTGTTTCATCTTCAATGGGAAGGTCGAAGGGATACAGTAAAGCTGCATAGGTGCATCAGAATGTAAAACTGGTGACACAGGAAACGCTCAAATCATAGACAGTAGGAAGACTCAGTCTTCCTGTACTTAAGTCGGCATTGTGTCTCTTATATTTAATTCCGATACAATTTCTGTGTTTCATCGTCAATGGGAAGGTCCAAGGGATACAGTAAACCTGATGAGGTGCATCGGAATGTAAAACTAGTGACAAAGGTAACGCTCAAATCATAGACAGTAGGAAGACTCAGTCTTCCTGTACTTAAGTCGGCATTGTGTCTCTTACATTTAATTCCAATGCAATTTCTGTGTTTCATCGTCAATGGGAATGTCCAAGGGATACAGTAAACCTGCAGAGGTGCATCGGAATGTAAAACTGATGACACAGGAAACGCTCAAATTATAGACAGTAGGAAGACTCAGACTTCCTGTACTTAAGTCAGCATAATGTCTCTTACATTTAATTCCGATGCAATTAATGTGTTTCATCGTCAATGGGAAGGCCCAAGGGATACAGTAAACCTGCAGAGGTCTATCGGAATGTAAAACTGGTGACACAGGAAACGCTCAAAGCATAGACAGTAGGAAGACTCAGTCTTACTGTGCTTAAGTCGGCATTGTGTCTCTCATATTTATTTCCGATGAAATTTCTGTGTTTCATCGTCAATGGGAAGGTCCAAGGGATATAATAAACAAGCAGAGGTGCATCGGAAAGTAAAACTGATGACACAGGAAACGCTCAAAGCATAGACAGTAGGAAGACTTAGTCTTCCTGTACTTAAGTCTGCATTGTGTCTCTTATATTTAATTCCGATGCAATTTCTGTGTTTCATCGCTAATGGGAAGGTCCAGGGGATACAGTAAACCTGCAGAGGTGCATCGGAATGTAAAACTGGTGACACAGGAAACGCTCAAAACTTGACTGTAAGAGGACTGTTTTCTTGTACTTAGGTCGGCATTGTGTGTCTTATATTTAATTCCGACGCAATTTCTGTGTTTCATCGTCACTGCGAAGGTCCAAGGGATACAGTAAACCTGTAGAGGTGCATCGGAATGTAAAACTGGTGACACAGGAAACGCTTAAAACATTGACTGTAAGAAGACTGTTTTCTTGTACTTAAGTCGGCATTGTGTCTCTTATATTTAATTCCGACGCAATTTCTGTGTTTCATCGTCACTGCGAAGGTCCAAGGGATACAGTAAACCTCTAGAGGTGCATCGGAATGTAAAACTGGTGACACAGGAAACGCTCAAAATATAGACAGTAGGAAGACTCAGTCTTCCTGTACTTAAGTCGGCAATGTGTCTCTTATATTTAATTCGGATGCAATTTCTGTGTTTCATCTTCAATGGGAAGGTCGAAGGGATACAGTAAAGCTGCATAGGTGCATCAGAATGTAAAACTATTGACACAGGAAACGCTCAAATCATAGACAGTAGGAAGACTCAGTCTTCCTGTACTTAAGTCGGCAATGTGTCTCTTATATTTAATTCCGATACAATTTCTGTGTTTCATCGTCAATGGGAAGGTCCAAGGGATACAGTAAACCTGATGAGGTGCATCGGAATGTAAAACTAGTGACAAAGGAAACGCTCAAAACATAGACAGTAGGAAGACTCAGTCTTCCTGTACTTAAGTCGGCATTGTGTCTCTTACATTTAATTCCAATGCAATTTCTGTGTTTCATCGTCAATGGGAATTTCCAAGGGATACAGTAAACCTGCAGAGGTGCATCGGAATGTAAAACTGATGACACAGGAAACGCTCAAATTATAGACAGTAGGAAGACTCAGACTTCCTGTACTTAAGTCAGCATAATGTCTCTTACATTTAATTCCGATGCAATTTCTGTGTTTCATCGTCAATGGGAAGGCCCAAGGGGTACAGTAAACCTGCAGAGGTCTATCGGAATGTAAAACTGGTGACACAGGAAACGCTCAAAGCATAGACAGTAGGAAGACTCAGTCTTACTGTGCTTAAGTCGGCATTGTGTCTCTCATATTTATTTCCGATGATATTTCTGTGTTTCATCGTGAATGGGAAGGTCCAAGGGATATAATAAACAAGCAGAGGTGCATCGGAAAGTAAAACTGATGACACAGGAAACGCTAAAAGCATAGACAGTAGGAAGACTTAGTCTTCCTGTACTTAAGTCTGCATTGTGTCTTTTATATTTAATTTCGATGCAATTTGTGTGTTTCATCGCCAATGGGAAGGTCCAAGGGATAAAGTAAACCTGCAGAGGTGCATCTGAATGTAAAACTGGCGACACAGGAAACGCTCAAAATATTGACCGTAAGAAGACTGTTTTCTGGTACTTAAGTCGGCATTGTGTCTCTTATATTTAATTCCGATGCTATTTCTGTGTTTCATTGTCACTGTGAAGGTCCAACTCATACAGTAAACCTGTAGAGGTGCATCGGAATGTAAAACTGGTGACACAGGAAACGCTCAAATTATAGACAGTAGGAAGACTCAGACTTCCTGTACTTAAGTCAGCATAATGTCTCTTACATTTAATTCCGATGCAATTTCTGTGTTTCATCGTCAATGGGAAGGCCCAAGGGATACAGTAAACCTGCAGAGGTCTATCGGAATGTAAAACAGGTGACACAGGAAACGCTCAAAGCATAGACAGTAGGAAGACTCAGTCTTACTGTGCTTAAGTCGGCATTGTGTCTCTCATATTTATTTCCGATGAAATTTCTGTGTTTCATCGTCAATGGGAAGGTCCAAGGGATATAATAAACAAGCAGAGGTGCATCGGAAAGTAAAACTGATGACACAGGAAACGCTCAAAGCATAGACAGTAGGAAGACTTAGTCTTCCTGTACTTAAGTCTGCATTGTGTCTCTTATATTTAATTCCGATGCAATTTCTGTGTTTCATCGTCAATGGAAAGGTCCAAGGGATATAATAAACAAGCAGAGGTGCATCGGAAAGTAAAACTGATGACACAGGAAACGCTCAAAGCATAGACAGTAGGAAGACTTAGTCTTCCTGTACTTAAGTCTGCATTGTGTCTTTTATATTTAATTCCAATGCAATTTCTGTGTTTCATCGTCAATGGGAAGGTCCAAGGAATACAGTAAACCTGTAGCGGTGCATCGGAATGTAAAACTGGTGACACAGGAAACGCTCAAATTATAGACAGTAGGAAGACTCAGTCTTCCTGTACTTAAGTCGGCATTGTGTCTCTTATCTTTAACTCCGATGCAATTTCTGCTTTTCATCGTCACTGTGAAGATCCAATGGATACAGTAAACCTGCAGAGGTGAATCGGAATGTAAAACTGGTGACACAGGAAACGCTCAAAACGTAGACAGTAGGAAAACTCAGACTTCCTGCACTTAAGTCGGCATTGTGTCTCTTATATTTAATTTCGATGCAATTTGTGTGTTTCATCGCCAATGGGAAGGTCCAAGGGATACAGTGAACCTGCAGAGGTGCATCGGAATGTAAAACTGGTGACACAGGAAACGCTCAAAACATAGACGGTAGGAAGACTTAGTCTTCCTGTACTTAAGTCGGCATTGTCTCTCTTATATTTAATTCCGATGCAATTTCTGTTTTTAATCGTCAATGGGAAGGTCCAAGGGATACAGTAAACCTGCAGAGATGCATCCGAATGTAAAACTGGTGACACAGGAAACGCTCAAAACATATACAGTAGGAAGACTCAGTCTTCCTGTACTTAAGTCGGCATTGTGTCTCTTATATTTAATTCCGATGCGATTTCTTTGTTTCATCGACAATGGGAAGGTCAAAGGGATACAGTAACACGGCAGAGGTGCATCGGAATGTAAAAGCGGTGACACAGGAAACGCTCAAAACGACCGTAAGAAGACTCAGTTTTCTTGTACTTAAGTCGGCGTTGTGTCTCTTATATTTAATTCCGATGCAATTCCTGTGTTTCATCGTCAATGGGAAGGTCCAAGGGATACAGTAAACCTGCAGAGGTGCATCGGAATGTAAAACTGGTGACGCAGGAAACGCTCAAAACATTGACCGTAAGAAGACTGTTTTCTTTTACTTAAGTCGGCATTGTGTCTGTTATATTTTATTCCTATGTAATTTCTGTGTTTCATCGTCAATGGGAAGTTCCAAGGGATACAGTAAACCTGCAGAGGAGCATCGGAATTTAAACCTGGCGACACAGGAAACGCTCAAAACATAGACCGTAAGAAGACTCACTTTTCATGTACGTAAGTCGGCGTTGTGTCTCTTATAGTTATTTCCGATGAAATTTCTGTGTTTCATCGTGAATGGGAAGGTCCACGGGATACAGTAAACCTGCAGAAGTGCATCGGAATGTAAAACTGGTGACACAGGAAACGCTCAAAACATAGACCGTAAGAAGACTCAGTTTTCTTGTACTTAAGTCGGCGTTGTGTCTCTTATATTTAATTCCGATGCAATTTCTGTGTTTCATCGTGAGTGGGAAGGTCCAATGGATACAGCAAACCTGCAGAGTTCCAACGGAATGTAAAACTGGTGACACAGGAAACGCTGAAAACATAGACAGTAAGAAGACTCAGTTTTCCTGTACATAAGTCGGCATTGTGTCTCTTATATTTATTTCCTATCAAATTTCTGTGTTTCATCGTCAACGGGAAGGTCCAAGGGATATAATAAACAAGCAGAAGTGCATCGGAAACTAAAACTGATGACACAGGAAACGCTCAAAACATAGACAGTAGGGAGACTTAGTCTTCCTGTACTTAAGTCGGCATTGTGTCTCTTATATTTAATTCCGATGCAATTTCTGTGTTTCATCGTCAATGGGAAGGTCCAAGGGATACAATAAACCTGCAGAGGTGCATCAGAATGTAAATTGGTGACACAGGAAACGCTCAAAACGTAGACAGTAGGAAGACTCAGTCTTCCTGTACTTAAGTCGGCATTGTGTCTCTTATATTTAATTCCGATGCAATTTCTGTGTTTCATCATCAATGGGAAGGTCCAATGGATACACTAAACCTGCAGAGGTCCATCGCAATGTAAAAGTGGTGACACAGGAAACGCTCAAAACATAGACAGTAGGAAGACTCAGTCTTCCTGTACTTAAGTCGGCATTGTGTCTCTTATATTTAATTCCGATGTAATTTCTGTGTTTCATTGTCAATGGGAAGGTGCAAGGGATACAGTAAACCTGCAGAGGTGCATCGGAATGTAATACTGGTGACACAGGAAACGCTCAAAACATAGACAGTAGGAGGAGTTAGTCTTCCTGTACTAAAGTCGGCATTGTGTCTTTTATATTTAATTCCGATGCAATTTCTGTGTTTCATCGTCAATGGGAAGGTCCAAGGAATACAGTAAACCTGTAGCGGTGCATCGTAATGTAAAACTGGTGACACAGGAAACGCTCATATTATAGACAGTAGGAAGACTTAGTCTTCCTGTACTTAAGTCGGCATTATGTCTCTTATCTTTAACTCCGATGCAATTTCTGCTTTTCATCGTCACTGTGAAGATCCAATGGATACAGTAAACCTGCAGAGGTGAATCGGAATGTAAAACTGGTGACACAGGAGACGCTCAAACCATAGACAGTAGGTAGACTCAGACTTCCTGCACTTAAGTCGGCATTGTGTCTCTTATATTTAATTTCGATGCAATTTGTGTGTTTCATCGCCAATGGGAAGGTCCAAGGGATACAGTGAACCTGCAGAGGTGCATCGGAATATAAAACTGGTGACACCGGAAACGCTCAAAACATAGACAGTAGGAAGACTTAGTCTTCCTGTACTTAAGTCGGCATTGTCTCTCTTATATTTAATTCCGATGCAATTTCTGTTTTTAATCGTCAATGGGAAGGTCCAAGGGATACAGTAAACCTGCAGAGATGCATCCGAATGTAAAACTGGTGACACAGGAAACGCTCAAAACATATACAGTAGGAAGACTCAGTCTTCCTGTACTTAAGTCGGCATTGTGTCTCTTATATTTAATTCCGATGCGATTTCTTTGTTTCATCGACAATGGGAAGGTCAAAGGGATACAGTAACACGGCAGAGGTGCATCGGAATGTAAAAGCGGTGACACAGGAAACGCTCAAAACGACCGTAAGAAGACTAAGTTTTCTTGTACTTAAGTCGGCGTTGTGTCTCTTATATTTAATTCCGATGCAATTCCTGTGTTTCATCGTCAATGGGAAGGTCCAAGGGATACAGTAAACCTGCAGAGGTGCATCGGAATGTAAAACTGGTGACGCAGGAAACGCTCAAAACATTGACCGTAAGAAGACTGTTTTCTTTTACTTAAGACGGCATTGTGTCTGTTATATTTTATTCCGATGTAATTTCTGTGTTTCATCGTCAATGGGAAGTTCCAAGGGATACAGTAAACCTGCAGAGGAGCATCGGAATTTAAACCTGGTGACACAGGAAACGCTCAAAACATAGACCGTAAGAAGACTCACTTTTCATGTACTTAAGTCGGCGTTGTGTCTCTTATAGTTATTTCCGATGAAATTTCTGTGTTTCATCGTGAATGGGAAGGTCCAGGGGATACAGTAAACCTGCAGAGGTGCATCGGAATGTAAAACTGGTGACACAGGAAACGCTCAAAACATAGACCGTAAGAAGACTCAGTGTTCTTGTACTTAAGTCGGCGTTGTGTCTCTTATATTTAATTCCGATGCAATTTCTGTGTTTCATCGTGAGTGGGAAGGTCCAATGGATACAGCAAACCTGCAGAGTTCCAACGGAATGTAAAACTGGTGACACAGGAAACGCTGAAAACATAGACAGTAAGAAGACTGAGTTTTCCTGTACATAGGTCGGCATTGTGTCTCTTATATTTATTTCCTATCAAATATCTGTGTTTCATCGTCAACGGGAAGGTCCAAGGGATATAATAAACAAGCAGAAGTGCATCGGAAACTAAAACTGATGACACAGGAAACGCTCAAAACATAGACAGTAGGGAGACTTAGTCTTCCTGTACTTAAGTCGGCATTGTGTCTGTTATATTTAATTCCGATGCAATTTCTGTGTTTCATCATCAATGGGAAGGTCCAATGGATACAGTAAACCTGTAGAGGTGCATCGGAATGTAAAACTGGTGACACAGGAAACGCTCAAAACATTGACTGTAAGAAGACTGTTTTCTTGTACTTAAGTCGGCATTGTGTCTCTTATATTTAATTTCGATGCAATTTGTGTGTCTCATCGCTAATGGGAAGGTCCAGGGGATACAGTAAACCTGCAGAGGTGCATCGGAATGTAAAACTGGTGACACAGGAAACGCTCAAAACTTGACTGTAAGAAGACTGTTTTCTTGTACTTAGGTCGGCATTGTGTGTCTTATATTTAATTCCGACGCAATTTCTGTGTTTCATCGTCACTGCGAAGGTCCAAGGGATACAGTAAACCTGTAGAGGTGCATCGGAATGTAAAACTGGTGACACAGGAAACGCTCAAAACATTGACTGTAAGAAGACTGTTTTCTTGTACTTAAGTCGGCATTGTGTCTCTTATATTTAATTCCGACGCAATTTCTGTGTTTCATCGTCACTGCGAAGGTCCAAGGGATACAGTAAACCTCTAGAGGTGCATCGGAATGTAAAACTGGTGACACAGGAAACGCTCAAATTATAGACAGTAGGAAAACTCAGTCTTCCTGTACTTAAGTCGGCAATGTGTCTCTTATATTTAATTCGGATGCAATTTCTGTGTTTCATCTTCAATGGGAAGGTCGAAGGGATACAGTAAAGCTGCATAGGTGCATCAGAATGTAAAACTGGTGACACAGGAAACGCTCAAATCATAGACAGTAGGAAGACTCAGTCTTCCTGTACTTAAGTCGGCAATGTGTCTCTTATATTTAATTCCGATACAATTTCTGTGTTTCATCGTCAATGGGAAGGTCCAAGGGATACAGTAAACCTGATGAGGTGCATCGGAATGTAAAACTAGTGACAAAGGTAACGCTCAAAACATAGACAGTAGGAAGACTCAGTCTTCCTGTACTTAAGTCGGCATTGTGTCTCTTACATTTAATTCCAATGCAATTTCTGTGTTTCATCGTCAATGGGAATGTCCAAGGGATACAGTAAACCTGCAGAGGTGCATCGGAATGTAAAACTGATGACACAGGAAACGCTCAAATTATAGACAGTAGGAAGACTCAGACTTCCTGTACTTAAGTCAGCATAATGTCTCTTACATTTAATTCCGATGCAATTTCTGTGTTTCATCGTCAATGGGAAGGCCCAAGGGATACAGTAAACCTGCAGAGGTCTATCGGAATGTAAAACTGGTGACACAGGAAACGCTCAAAGCATAGACAGTAGGAAGACTCAGTCTTACTGTGCTTAAGTCGGCATTGTGTCTCTCATATTTATTTCCGATGAAATTTCTGTGTTTCATCGTCAATGGGAAGGTCCAAGGGATATAATAAACAAGCAGAGGTGCATCGGAAAGTAAAACTGATGACACAGGAAACGCTCAAAGCATAGACAGTAGGAAGACTTAGTCTTCCTGTACTTAAGTCTGCATTGTGTCTCTTATATTTAATGCCGATGCAATTTCTGTGTTTCATCGCTAATGGGAAGGTCCAGAGGATACAGTAAACCTGCAGAGGTGCATCGGAATGTAAAACTGGTGACACAGGAAACGCTCAAAACTTGACTGTAAGAAGACTGTTTTCTTGTACTTAGGTCGGCATTGTGTGTCTTATATTTAATTCCGACGCAATTTCTGTGTTTCATCGTCACTGCGAAGGTCCAAGGGATACAGTAAACCTGTAGAGGTACATCGGAATGTAAAACTGGTGACACAGGAAACGCTCAAAACATTGACTGTAAGAAGACTGTTTTCTTGTACTTAAGTCGGCATTGTGTCTCTTATATTTAATTCCGACGCAATTTCTGTGTTTCATCGTCACTGCGAAGGTCCAAGGGATACAGTAAACCTCTAGAGGTGCATCGGAATGTAAAACTGGTGACACAGGAAACGCTCGAATTATAGACAGTAGGAAGACTCAGTCTTCGTGTACTTAAGTCGGCAATGTGTCTCTTATATTTAATTCGGATGCAATTTCTGTGTTTCATCTTCAATGGGAAGGTCGAAGGGATACAGTAAAGCTGCATAGGTGCATCAGAATGTAAAACTGGTGACACAGGAAACGCTCAAATCATAGACAGTAGGAAGACTCAGTCTTCCTGTACTTAAGTCGGCAATGTGTCTCTTATATTTAATTCCGATACAATTTCTGTGTTTCATCGTCAATGGGAAGGTCCAAGGGATACAGTAAACCTGATGAGGTGCATCGGAATGTAAAACTAGTGACAAAGGAAACGCTCAAAACATAGACAGTAGGAAGACTCAGTCTTCCTGTACTTAAGTCGGCATTGTGTCTCTTACATTTAATTCCAATGCAATTTCTGTGTTTCATCGTCAATGGGAATTTCCAAGGGATACAGTAAACCTGCAGAGGTGCATCGGAATGTAAAACTGATGACACAGGAAACGCTCAAATTATAGACAGTAGGAAGACTCAGACTTCCTGTACTTAAGTCAGCATAATGTCTCTTACATTTAGTTCCGATGCAATTTCTGTGTTTCATCGTCAATGGGAAGGCCCAAGGGGTACAGTAAACCTGCAGAGGTCTATCGGAATGTAAAACTGGTGACACAGGAAACGCTCAAAGCATAGACAGTAGGAAGACTCAGTCTTACTGTGCTTAAGTCGGCATTGTGTCTCTCATATTTATTTCCGATGAAATTTCTGTGTTTCATCGTCAATGGGAAGGTCCAAGGGATATAATAAACAAGCAGAGGTGCATCGGAAAGTAAAACTGATGACACAGGAAACGCTCAAAGCATAGACAGTAGGAAGACTTAGTCTTCCTGTACTTAAGTCTGCATTGTGTCTCTTATATTTAATTCCGATGCAATTTCTGTGTTTCATCGTCAATGGGAAGGTCCAAGGGATACAGTAAACCTGCAGAGGTGCATCGGAATGTAAAACTAGTGACACAGGAAACGCTCACAACATAGACAGTAGGAAGACTCAGTCTTCCTGTACTTAAGTCGGCATTGCGTCTCTTATATTTATTTCCGATGAAATTGCTGTGTTTCATCGTGATTGGGAAGGTCCAAGGGATGTAATAAACAAGCAGAGGTGCATCGGAAAGTAAAACTGATGACACAGGAAACGCTCAAAACTTAGACAGTAGGAAGACTTAGTCTTCCTGTACTTAAGTCTGCATTGTGTCTCTTATATTTAATTCCGATGCAATTTCTGTGTTTCATCGTCAATGGGAAGGTCTAAGGGATACAGTAAACCTGCACAGGTGTATCGGAATGTAAAACTGATGACACAGGAAACGCTCAAAACATAGACATTAGGGAGACTTAGTCTTCCTGTACTTAAGTCAGCATTGTGTCTCTTATTTTTAATTCCGATGCAATTTCTGTGTTTCATCGTCAATGGGTAGGTCCAATGGATACAATAAACCTGCAGAAGTGCATCGGAATGTAAAACTGGTGACACAGGAAACGCTCAAAACAGAGACAGTACTAAGACTCAGTCTTCCTGTACTTAAGTCGGCACTGTGTCTCTTATATTTAATTCCGATGCAATTTCTGTGATTCATCGTCACTGTGAAGGTCCAAGGGATACAGTAAACCTGCTGAGGTTCATCGGATTGTAAAACTGGTGAACGGGAAACGCTCAAAACATAGACAGTAGGATGACTCAGTCATCCTGTTCTAAACTCGGCACTGTGTCTCTAATATTTAATTCCAATGCAATTTCTGTGTTTCATCGTGAATGGGAAGGTCCAAGGGATACAGTAAACCTGCAGAGGTGCATCGGAATGTAAAACTGGTATCAAAGGAAACGCTCAAATCATAGACCGTAAGAAGACTCAGTTTTCTTGTACTTAAGTCGGCGTTTTGTCTCTTATATATAATTCCGTTGCAATTTCTGTGTTTCATCGTCAGTGGGAAGGTCCAATGGATACAGTAAACCTGCAGAGGTGCATCGGAATGTAAAACTGATGACACAGGAAACGCTCAAAACATAGACAGTAGGAAGACTCAGTCTTCCTGTACTTATGTCGGCATTATGTCTTTTATATTTAATTTCGATGCAATTTGTGTGTTTCATCGCCAATGGGAAGGTCCAAGGGATAAAGTAAACCTGCAGAGGTGCATCGGAATGTAAAACTGGCGACACAGGAAACGCTCAAAATATTGACCGTAAGAAGACTGTTTTCTGGTACTTAAGTCGGCATTGTGTCTCTTATATTTAATTCCGATGCAATTTCTGTGTTTCATTGTCACTGTGAAGGTCCAACTCATACAGTAAAACTGAAGAGGTGCATCGGAATGTAAAACTGGTGACACAGGAAACGCTCAAATTATAGACAGTAGGAAGACTCAGACTTCCTGTACTTAAGTCAGCATAATGTCTCTTACATTTAATTCCGATGCAATTTCTGTGTTTCATCGTCAATGGGAAGGCCCAAGGGATACGATAAACCTGCAGAGGTCTATCGGAATGTAAAACTGGTGACACAGGAAACGCTCAAATCATAGACAGTAGGAAGACTCAATCTTACTGTGCTTAAGTCGGCATTGTGTCTCTCATATTTATTTCCGATGATATTTCTGTGTTTCATCGTCAATGGGAAGGTCCAAGGGATATAATAAACAAGCAGAGGTGCATCGGAAAGTAAAACTGATGACACAGGAAACGCTCAAAGCATAGACAGTAGGAAGAGTTAGTCTTCCTGTACTTAAGTCGGCATTGTGTCTCTTATATTTAATTTCGATGCAATTTCTGTTTTTAATCGTTAATGGGAAGGTCCAAGGGATACAGTAAACCTGCATAGGTGCATCGGAATGTAAAACTGATGACACAGGAAACGCTCAAAACATAGAAAGTAGAAAGACTCAGTCTTCCCGTACTTAAGTCTGCATTGTGTCTCTTATATTTAATTCCGATGCAATTTCTGTGTTTCATCGTCAATGGGAAGGTCTAAGGGATACAGTAAACCTGCACAGGTGTATCGGAATGTAAAACTGATGACACAGGAAACGCTCAAAACATAGACATTAGGGAGACTTAGTCTTCCTGTACTTAAGTCAGCATTGTGTCTCTTATTTTTAATTCCGATGCAATTTCTGTGTTTCATCGTCAATGGGTAGGTCCAATGGATACAATAAACCTGCAGAAGTGCATCGGAATGTAAAACTGGTGACACAGGAAACGCTCAAAACAGAGACAGTACTAAGACTCAGTCTTCCTGTACTTAAGTCGGCACTGTGTCTCTTATATTTAATTCCGATGCAATTTCTGTGATTCATCGTCACTGTGAAGGTCCAAGGGATAGAGTAAACCTGCTGAGGTGCATCGGATTGTAAAACTGGTGACACGGGAAACGCTCAAAACATAGACAGTAGGAAGACTCAGTTTTCTTGTACTTAAGTCGGCGTTGTGTCTCTTATATTAAATTCCGATGCAATTTCTGTGTTTCATCGTGAATGGGAATGTCCAAGGGATACAGTAAACCTGCAGAGGTGCATCGGAATGTAAAACTGGTGACAAAGGAAACGCTCAAATCATAGACCGTAAGAAGATTCAGTTTTCTTGTACTTAAGTCGGCGTTGTGTCTCTTATATATAATTCCGATGCAATTTCTGTGTTTCATCATCAATGGGAAGGTCCAATGGATACAGTAAACCTGCAGAGGTCCATCGGAATGTAAAACTGGTGATACAGGAAACGCTCAAAACATAGACAGTAGGAAGACTCAGTCTTCCTGTACATAAATCGGCATTGTGTCTCTTATATTTAATTTCGATGCAATTTGTGTGTTTCATCGCTAATGGGAAGGTCCAGGGGATACAGTAAACCTGCAGAGGTGCATCGTAATGTAAAACTGATGACACAGGAAACGCTCAAAACATAGACAGTAGGAAGACTCAGTCTTCCTGTACTTAAGTCGGGATTGGGACTCTTATATTTATTTCCGATTAAATTTCTGTGTTTCATCGTGAATGGGAAGGTCCAGGGGATACAGTAAGCCTGCAGAGGTGCATCGGAATGTAAAACTGTTGACACAGGAAACGCTCAAAACATTGACTGTAAGAAGACTGTTTTCTTTACTTAAGTCGGCACTGTGTCTGTTATATTTAATTCCGACGCAATTTCTGTGTTTCATCGTCACTGTGAAGGTCCAAGGGATACAGTAAACCTGTAGAGGTGCATCGGAATGTAAAACTGGTGACACAGGAAACGCTCAAATTATAGACAGTAGGAAGACTCAGTCTTCCTGTACTTAAGTCGGCATTGTGTCTCTTATATTTAATTCCGATGCAATTTCTGTGTTTCATCGTCAATGGGAAGGTCCAAGGGATACAGTAAACCTGCAGAGGTGCATCAGAATGTAAAACTGGTGACACAGGAAACGCTCAAATCATAGACAGTAGGAAGACTCAGTCTTCCTGTACTTAAGTCGGCATTGTGTCTCTAATATTTAATTCCGATGCAATTTCTGTGTTTCATCGTCAATGGGAAGGTCCAAGGGATACAGTAAACCTGCAGAGGTGCATCGGAATGTAAAACTAGTGACACAGGAAACGCTCAAAACATAGACAGTAGGAAGACTCAGTCTTCCTGTACTTAAGTCGGCATTGTGTCTCTTACATTTAATTCCGATGCAATTTCTGTGTTTCATCGTCAATGGGAATATCCAAGACATACAGTAAACCTGCAGAGGTGCATCGGAATGTAAAACTGGTGACACAGGAAACGCACAAATTATAGACAGTAGGAAGACTCAGTCTTCCTGTACTTAAGTCGGCATTGTGTCTCTTATATTTAATTCCGATGCAATTTCTGTGTTTCATCGTCAATGGGAAGATCCAAGGGATATAGTAAACCTGCAGAGGTGCATCGGAATGTAAAACTGGTGACACAGGAAACGCTCAAAACATAGACGATAAGAAGACTCAGTTTTCTTGTACTTAAGTCGGCGTTGTGTCTCTTATATTAAATTCCGATGCAATTTCTGTGTTTCATCGTCAATGGGAACGTCCAAGGGATACAGTAAACCTGCAGAGGTGCATCGGAAAGTAAAACTGGTGACACAGGAAACACTCAAAACATAGACAGTACTAAGACTCAGTCTTCCTGTTCTTAAGTCGGCACTGTGTCTCTTATATTTAATTCCGATGCAATTTCTGTGATTCATCGTCACTGTGAAGGTCCAAGGAATACAGTAAACCTGCTGAGGTGCATCGGATTGTAAAACTGGTGACACGGGAAACGCTCAAAACATAGACAGTAGGAAGACTCAGTCACCCTGTTCTTAAATCGGCACTGTGTCTCTAATATTTAATTCCCATACAATTTCTGTGTTTCATCGTCAATGGGAAGGCCCAAGGGATACAGTAAACCTGTAGAGGTGCATCGTAATGTAAAACTGGTGACACAGGAAACGCTCAAATCATAGACAGTAGGAAGACTCAGTCTTCCTGTACTTAAGTCGGCATTGTGTATCTCATATTTATTTCCGATGAAATTTCTGTGTTTCATCGTCAATGGGAAGGTCCAAGGGATATAATAAACAAGCAGAGGTGCATCGGAAAGTAAAACTGATGACACAGGAAACGCTCAAAACATAGACAGTAGGAAGACTTAGTCTTCCTGTACTTAAGTCGGCATTGTGTCTCTTATATTTAATTCCGATGCAATTTCTGTTTTTAATCGTTAATGGGAAGGTCCAAGGGATACAGTAAACCTGCAAAGGTGCATCGGAATGTAAAACTGATGACACAGGAAACGCTCAAAACATAGAAAGTAGGAAGACTCAGTCCTCCTGTACTTAAGTCTGCATTGTGTCTCTTATATTTAATTCCGATGCAATTTCTATGTTTCATCGTCAATGGGAAGGTCTAAGGGATACAGTAAACCTGCACAGGTGCATCGGAATGTAAAACTGATGACACAGGAAACGCTCAAAACATAGACAGTAGGGAGACTTATTCTTCCTGTACTTAAGTCAGCATTGTGTCTCTTATTTTTAATTCCGATGCAATTTCTGTGTTTCATCGTCAATGGGTAGGTCCAATGGATACAATAAACCTGCAGAAGTGCATCGGCATGTAAAACTGGTGACACAGGAAACGCTCAAAACATAGACAGTACTAAGACTCAGTCTTCCTGTACTTAAGTCAGCATTGTGTCTCTTATACTTAATTCCGATGCAATTTCTATGTTTCATCGTCAATGCGAAGGTCTAAGGGATACAGTAAACCTGCACAGGTGCATCGGAATGTAAAACTGATGACACAGGAAACGCTCAAAACATAGACAGTAGGGAGACTTATTCTTCCTGTACTTAAGTCTGCATTGTGTCTCTTATATTTAATTCCGATGCAATTTCTGTGTTTCATCGTCAATGGGAAGGTCTAAGGGATACAGTAAACCTGCACAGGTGTATCGGAATGTAAACCTGATGACACAGGAAACGCTCAAAACATAGACATTAGGGAGACTTAGTCTTCCTGTACTTAAGTCAGCATTGTGTCTCTCATTTTTAATTCCGATGCAATTTCTGTGTTTCATCGTCAATGGGTAGGTCCAATGGATACAATAAACCTGCAGAAGTGCATCGGAATGTAAAACTGGTGACACAGGAAACGCTCAAAACAGAGACAGTACTAAGACTCAGTCTTCCTGTACTTAAGTCAGCACTGTGTCTCTTATATTTAATTCCGATGCAATTTCTGTGATTCATCGTCACTGTGAAGGTCCAAGGGATACAGTAAACCTGCTGAGGTGCATCGGATTGTAAAACTGGTGACACGGGAAACGCTCAAAACATAGACAGTAGGAAGACTCAGTCACCCTGTTCTTAAATCGGCACTGTGTCTCTAATATTTAATTCCGATACAATTTCTGTGTTTCATCGTCAATGGGAAGGCCCAAGGGATACAGTAAACCTGCAGAGGTGCATCGTAATGTAAAACTGGTGACACAGGAAACGCTCAAATCATAGACAGTAGGAAGACTCAGTCTTCCTGTACTTAAGTCGGCATTGTGTATCTCATATTTATTTCCGATGAAATTTCTGTGTTTCGTCGTCAATGGGAAGGTCCAAGGGATATAATAAACAAGCAGAGGTGCATCGGAAAGTAAAACTGATGACACAGGAAACGCTCAAAACATAGACAGTAGGAAGACTTAGTCTTCCTGTACTTAAGTCGGCACTGTGTCTCTTATATTTAATTCCGATGCAATTTCTGTGTTTCATCGTGAATGGGAAGGTGCAAGGGATACAGTAAACCTGCAGAGGTGCATCGGAATGTAAAACTGGTGACACAGGAAACGCTCAAAACACAGACCATAAGAAGACTCAGTTTTCTTGTACTTAAGTCGGCGTTGTGTCTCTTATATTAAATTCCGATGCAATTTCTGTGTTTCATCGTCAATGGGAACGTCCAAGGGATACAGTAAACCTGCAGAGGTGCATCGGAATGTAAAACTGGTGACACAGGAAACACTCAAAACATAGACAGTACTAAGACTCAGTCTTCCTGTTCTTAAGTCGGCACTGTGTCTCTTATATTTAATTCCGATGCAATTTCTGTGATTCATCGTCACTGTGAAGGTCCAAGGAATACAGTAAACCTGCTGAGGTGCATCGGATTGTAAAACTGGTGACACGGGAAACGCTCAAAACATAGACAGTAGGAAGACTCAGTCACCCTGTTCTTAAATCGGCACTGTGTCTCTAATATTTAATTCCGATACAATTTCTGTGTTTCATCGTCAATGGGAAGGCCCAAGGGATACAGTAAACCTGCAGAGGTGCATCGTAATGTAAAACTGGTGACACAGAAACGCTCAAATCATAGACAGTAGGAAGACTCAGTCTTCCTGTACTTAAGTCGGCATTGTGTATCTCATATTTATTTCCGATGAAATTTCTGTGTTTCATCGTCAATGGGAAGGTCCAAGGGATATAATAAACAAGCAGAGGTGCATCGGAAAGTAAAACTGATGACACAGGAAACGCTCAAAACATAGACAGTAGGAAGACTTAGTCTTCCTGTACTTAAGTCGGCATTGTGTCTCTTATATTTAATTCCGATGCAATTTCTGTTTTTAATCGTTAATGGGAAGGTCCAAGGGATACAGTAAACCTGCAGAGGTGCATAGGAATGTAAAACTGATGACACAGGAAACGCTCAAAACATAGAAAGTAGGAAGACTCAGTCCTCCTGTACTTAAGTCTGCATTGTGTCTCTTATATTTAATTCCGATGCAATTTCTATGTTTCATCGTCAATGGGAAGGTCTAAGGGATACAGTAAACCTGCACAGGTGCATCGGAATGTAAAACTGATGACACAGGAAACGCTCAAAACATAGACAGTAGGGAGACTTATTCTTCCTGTACTTAAGTCTGCATTGTGTCTCTTATATTTAATTCCAATGCAATTTCTGTGTTTCATCGTGAATGGGAAGGTCCAAGGGATACAGTAAACCTGCAGAGGTGCATCGGAATGTAAAACTGGTGACAAAGGAAACGCTCAAATCATAGACCGTAAGAAGACTCAGTTTTCTTGTACTTAAGTCGGCGTTGTGTCTCTTATATATAATTCCGATGCAATTTCTGTGTTTCATCGTCAGTGGGAAGGTCCGATGGATACAGTAAACCTGCAGAGGTGCATCGGAATGTAAAACTGATGACACAGGAAACGCTCAAAACATAGACAGTAGGAAGACTCAGTATTCCTGTACTTAAGTCTGCATTGTGTCTCTTATATTTAATTCCGATGCAATTTCTGTGTTTCATCGTCAATGGGATGGTCCAAGGGATACAATAAACCTGAAGAGGTGCATCAGAATGTAAAACTGGTGACACAGGAAACGCTCAAAACATAGACAGTAGGAAGACTCAGTCTTCCTGTACTTAAGTCGGCATTGTGCCTCTTATATTTAATTCCGATGCAATTTCTGTGTTTCATCATCAATGGGAAGGTCCAATGGATACAGTAAACCTGCAGACATGCATCGGAATATAAAACTGGTGACACACGAAACGCTCAAAACATAGACAGTAGGAAGACTCAGTCTTCCTGTACTTAAGTCGGGATTGGGACTCTTATATTTATTTCCGATTAAATTTCTGTGTTTCATCGTGAATGGGAAGGTCCAGGGGATACAGTAAACCTGCAGAGGTGCATCGGAATGTAAAACTGTTGACACAGGAAACGCTCAAAACATTGACTGTAAGAAGACTGTTTTCTTTACTTAAGTCGGCACTGTGTCTGTTATATTTAATTCCGACGCAATTTCTCTGTTTCATCGTCACTGTGAAGGTCCAAGGGATACAGTAAACCTGTAGAGGTGCGTCGGAATGTAAAACTGGTGACACAGGAAACGCTCAAATTATAGACAGTAGGAAGACTCAGTCTTCCTGTACTTAAGTCGGCATTGTGTCTCTTATATTTAATTCCGATGCAATTTCGGTGTTTCATCGTCAATGGGAAGGTCCAAGGGATACAGTAAACCTGCAGAGGTGCATCAGAATGTAAAACTGGTTACACAGGAAACGCTCAAATCATAGACAGTAGGAAGACTCAGTCTTCCTGTACTTAAGTCGGCATTGTGTCTCTAATATTTAATTCCGATGCAATTTCTGTGTTTCATCGTCAATGGGAAGGTTCAAGGGATACAGTAAACCTGCAGAGGTGCATCGGAATGTAAAACTAGTGACACAGGAAACGCTCAAAACATAGACAGTAGGAAGACTCAGTCTTCCTGTACTTAAGTCGGCATTGTGTCTCTTACATTTAATTCCGATGCAATTTCTGTGTTTCATCGTCAATGGGAATATCCAAGGGATACAGTAAACCTGCAGAGGTGCATCGGAATGTAAAACTGGTGACACAGGAAACGCTCAAATTATAGACAGTAGGAAGACTCAGTCTTCCTGTACTTAAGTCGGCATTGTGTCTCTTATATTTAATTCCGATGCAATTTCTGTGTTTCATCGTCAATGGGAAGGTCCAAGGGATATAGTAAACCTGCAGAGGTGCACCGGAATGTAAAACTGATGCCATAGGAAACGCTCAAAACATAGACAGTAGGAAGACTCAGTCTCCCTGTACTTAAGTCGGGATTAGGACTCTTATATTTATTTCCGATTAAATTTCTGTGTTTCATCGTGAATGGGAAGGTGCAAGGGATACAGTAAACCTGCAGAGGTGCATCGGAATGTAAAACTGGTGACACAGGAAACGCTCAAAACATAGACCATAAGAAGACTCAGTTTTCTTGTACTTAAGTCGGTGTTGTGTCTCTTATATTAAATTCCGATGCAATTTCTGTGTTTCATCGTCAATGGGAACGCCCAAGGGATACAGTAAACCTGCAGAGGTGCATCGGAATTTAAAACTGGTGACACAGGAAACACTCAAAACATAGACAGTACTAAGACTCAGTCTTCCTGTTCTTAAGTCGGCACTGTGTCTCTTATATTTAATTCCGATGCAATTTCTGTGATTCATCGTCACTGTGAAGGTCCAAGGAATACAGTAAACCTGCAGCGGTGCATCGTAATGTAAAACTGGTGACACAGGAAACGCTAAAATCATAGACAGTAGGAAGACTCAGTCTTCCTGTACTTAAGTCGGCATTGTGTCTCTTACGTTTAATTCCGATGCAATTTCAGTGTGTCATCGTCAATGGGAAGGTCCAAGGGATATAATAAACAAGCAGAGGTGCATCGGAAAGTAAAACTGATGACACAGGAAACGCTCAAAACATAGACAGTAGGAAGACTTAGTCTTCCTGTACTTAAGTCGGTATAGTGTCTCTTATATTTAATTCCGATGCAATTTCTGTTGTTATTCGTTAATGGGAAGGTCCAAGGGATACAGTAAACCTGCAGAGGTGCATCGGAATGTAAAACTGATGACACAGGAAACGCTCAAAACATAGAAAGTAGGAAGACTCAGTCCTCCTGTACTTAAGTCTGCATTGTGTCTCTTATATTTAATTCCGATGCAATTTCTGTGTTTCATCGTCAATGGGAAGGACTAAGGGATACAGTAAACCTGCACAGGTGCATCGGAATGTAAAACTGATGACACAGGAAACGCTCAAAACATAGACAGTAGGGAGACTTATTCTTCCTGTACTTAAGTCAGCATTGTGTCTCTTATTGTTAATTCCGATGCAATTTCTGTGTTTCATCGTCAATGGGTAGGTCCAATGGATACAGTAAACCTGCAGAGGTCCATCGGAATGTAAAACTGGTGATACAGGAAACGCTCAAAACATAGACAGTAGGAAGACTCTGTCTTCCTGTACTTAAATCGGCATTGTGTCTCTTATATTTAATTTCGATGCAATTTGTGTGTTTCATCGCTAATGGGAAGGTCCAGGGGATACAGTAAACCTGCAGAGGTGCATCGTAATGTAAAACTGATGACACAGGAAACGCTCAAATTATAGACAGTAGGAAGACTCAGTCTTCCTGTACTTAAGTCGGCATTGTGTCTCTTATATTTAATTCCGATGCAATTTCTGTGTTTCATCGTCAATGGGAAGGTCCAAGGGATACAGTAAACCTGCAGAGGTGCATCAGAATGTAAAACTGGTGACACAGGAAACGCTCAAATCATAGACAGTAGGAAGTCTCAGTCTTCCTGTACTTAAGTCGGCATTGTGTCTCTAATATTTAATTCCGATGCAATTTCTGTGTTTCATCGTCAATGGGAAGGTCCAAGGGATACAGTAAACCTGCAGAGGTGCATCGGAATGTAATACTAGTGACACAGGAAACGCTCAAAACATAGACAGTAGGAAGACTCAGTCTTCCTGTACTTAAGTCGGCATTGTGTCTCTTACATTTAATTCCGATGCAATTTCTGTGTTTCATCGTCAATGGGAATATCCAAGGGATACAGTAAACCTGCAGAGGTGCATCGGAATGTAAAACTGGTGACAAAGGAAACGCTCAAATTATAGACAGTAGGAAGACTCAGTCTTCCTGTACTTAAGTCGGCATTGTGTCTCTTATATTTAATTCCGATGCAATTTCTGTGTTTCATCGTCAATGGGAAGGTCCAAGGGATATAGTAAACCTGCAGAGGTGCATCGGAATGTAAAACTGATGCCATAGGAAACGCTCAAAACATAGACAGTAGGAAGACTCAGTCTCCCTGTACTTAAGTCGGGATTAGGACTCTTATATTTATTTCCGATTAAATTTCTGTGTTTCATCGTGAATGGGAAGGTGCAAGGGATACAGTAAACCGGCAGAGGTGCATCGGAATGTAAAACTGGTGACACAGGAAACGCTCAAAACATAGACCATAAGAAGACTCAGTTTTCTTGTACTTAAGTCGGCGTTGTGTCTCTTATATTAAATTCCGATGCAAAATCTGTGTTTCATCGTCAATGGGAACGTCCAAGGGATACAGTAAACCTGCAGAGGTGCATCAGAATGTAAAACCGGTGACACAGGAAACACTCAAAACATAGACAGTACTAAGACTCAGTCTTCCTGTTCTTAAGTCGGCACTGTGTCTCTTATATTTAATTCCGATGCAATTTCTGTGATTCATCGTCACTGTGAAGGTCCAAGGAATACAGTAAACCTGCTGAGGTGCATCGGATTGTAAAACTGGTGACACGGGAAACGCTCAAAACATAGACAGTAGGAAGACTCAGTCACCCTGTTCTTAAATCGGCACTGTGTCTCTAATATTTAATTCCGATACAATTTCTGTGTTTCATCGTCAATGGGAAGGCCAAAGGGATACAGTAAACCTGCAGCGGTGCATCGTAATGTAAAACTGGTGACACAGGAAAGGCTAAAATCATAGACAGTAGGAAGACTCAGTCTTCCTGTACTTAAGTCGGCATTGTGTCTCTTACATTTAATTCCGATGCAAATTCTGTGTTTCATCGTCAATGGGAAGGTCCAAGGGATATAATAAACAAGCAGAGGTGCATCGGAAAGTAAAACTGATGACACAGGAAACGCTCAAAACATAGACAGTAGGAAGACTTAGTCTTCCTGTACTTAAGTCGGCATTGTGTCTCTTATATTTAATTCCGATGCAATTTCTGTTGTTAATCGTTAATGGGAAGGTCCAAGGGATACAGTAATCCTGCAGAGGTGCATCGGAATGTAAAACTGATGACACAGGAAACGCTCAAAACATAGAAAGTAGGAAGACTCAGTCCTCCTGTACTTAAGTCTGCATTGTGTCTCTTATATTTAATTCCGATGCAATTTCTGTGTTTCATCGTCAATGGGAAGGTCTAAGGGATACAGTAAACCTGCAGAGGTGCATCGGAATGTAAAACTGATGACACTGGAAACGCTCAAAACATAGACAGTAGGGAGACTTATTCTTCCTGAAGTCAGCATTGTGTCTCTTATTTTTAATTCCGATGCAATTTCTGTTTTTCATCGTCAATGGGTAGGTCCAATGGATACAATAAACCTGCAGAGGTGCATCGGCATGTAAAACTGGTGACACAGGAAACGCTCAAAACATAGACAGTACTAAGACTCAGTCTTCCTGTACTTAAGTCAGCATTGTGTCTCTTATATTTAATTTCGATGCAATTTGTGTGTTTCATCGCTAATGGGAAGTTCCAGGGGATACAGTAAACCTGCAGAGGTGCATCGGAATGTAGAACTGGTGACACAGAAAACGCTCAAAACATTGACTGTAAGAAGACTGTTTTCTTGTACTTAAGTCGGCATTGTGTCTCTTATATTTAATTCCGATGCAATTTCTGTGTTTCATCGTCAATGGGAAGGTCCAAGGGATACAGTAAACCTGCAGAGGTGCATCAGAATGTAAAACTGGTGACACAGGAAACGCTCAAATCATAGACAGTAGGAAGACTCAGTCTTCCTGTACTTAAGTCGGCATTGTGTCTCTTATACTTAATTCCGATGCAATTTCTGTGTTTCATCGTCAATGGGAATGTCCAAGGGATACAGTAAACCTGCAGAGGTGCATCGGAATGTAAAACTGGTGACACAGGAAACGCTCAAAACATAGACAGTACTAAGACTCAGTCTTCCTGTACTTAAGTCGGCACTGTGTCTCTTATATTTAATTCCGATGCAATTTCTGTGATTCATCGTCACTGTGAAGGTCCAAGGAATACAGTAAACCTGCTGAGGTGCATCGGATTGTAAAACTGGTGACACGGGAAACGCTCAAAACATAGACAGTAGGAAGACTCAGTCACCCTGTTCTTAACTCGGCACTGTGTCTCTAATATTTAATTCCGATACAATTTCTGTGTTTCATCGTCAATGGGAAGGCCCAAGGGATACAGTAAACCTGCAGAGGTGCATCGGAATGTAAAACTGGTGACACAGGAAACGCTCAAATCATAGACAGTAGGAAGACTCAGTCTTCCTGTACTTAAGTCGGCATTGTGTATCTCATATTTATTTCCGATGAAATTTCTGTGCTTCATCGTCAATGGGAAGGTCCAAGGGATATAATAAACTAGCAGAAGGGCATCGGAAAGTAAAACTGATGACACAGGAAACGCTCAAAACATAGACAGTAGGGAGACTTATTCTTCCTGTACTTAAGTCAGCATTGTGTCTCTTATATTTAATTCCGATGCAATTTCTGTGTTTCATCGTCAATGGGTAGGTCCAATGGATACAATAAACCTGCAGAAGTGCATCGGCATGTAAAACTGGTGACACAGGAAACGCTCAAAACATAGACAGTACTAAGACTCAGTCTTCCTGTACTTAAGTCGGCACTGTGTCTCTTATATTTAATTCCGATGCAATTTCTGTGATTCATCGTCACTGTGAAGGTCCAAGGAATACAGTAAACCTGCTGAGGTGCATCGGATTGTAAAACTGGTGACACGGGAAACGCTCAAAACATAGACAGTAGGAAGACTCAGTCACCCTGTTCTTAACTCGGCACTGTGTCTCTAATATTTAATTCCGATACAATTTCTGTGTTTCATCGTCAATGGGAAGGCCCAAGGGATACACTAAACCTGCAGAGGTGCATCGGAATGTAAAACTGGTGACACAGGAAACGCTCAAAACATAGACAGTACTATGACTCAGTCTTCCTGTACTTAAGTCGGCGTTGTGTCTCTTATATTTAATTCCGATTCAATTTCTGTTTTCCATCGTAAATGGGAAAGTCCAAGGGATACAGTAAACCTGCAGATGTGCATCGGAATGTAAAACTGATGACACAGGAAACGCTCAAAACATAGACAGTAGGAAGACTCAGTCTTCCTGTACTTAAGTCGGAATTGGGACTCTTATATTTATTTCCGATTAAATTTCTGTGTTTCATCGTGAATAGGATGGTGCAAGGGATACAGTAAACCTGCAGAGGTGCATCGGAATGTAAAACTGGTGACACAGGAATCGCTCAAAACATAGACCGTAAGAAGACTCAGTTTTCTTGTACTTAAGTCGGCGTTGTGTCTCTTATATTAAATTCCGATACAATTTCAGTGATTCATCGTCAATGGGAAGGTCCAAGGGATACAGTAAACCTGCAGATGTGCATCGGAATGTAAAACTGGTGACACAGGAAACGCTCAAAATATTGACCGTAGGAAGACTGTTTTCTGGTACTTAAGTCGGCATTGTGTCTCTTATATTTAATTCCAATGCAATTTCTGTGTGTCATTGACACTGTGAAGGTCCAACTCATACAGTAAACCTGTAGAGGTGCATCGGAATGTAAAACTGGTGACACAGGAAACGCTCAAATTATAGACAGTAGGAAGACTCAGACTTCCTGTACTTAAGTCAGCATTGTGTCTCTTACATTTAATTCAGATGCAATTTCTGTGTTTCATCGTCAATGGGAAGGCCCAAGGGATACAGTAAACCTGCAGAGGTGCATCGGAATGTAAAACTGGTGACACAGGAAACGCTCAAATCATAGACAGTAGGAAGACTCAGTCTTCCTGTACTTAAGTCGGCATTGTGTATCTCATATTTATTTCCGATGAAATTTCTGTGTTTCATCGTCAATGGGAAGGTCCAAGGGATATAATAAACAAGCAGAGGTGCATCGGAAAGTAAAACTGATGACACAGGAAACGCTCAAAACATAGAAAGTAGGAAGACTCAGTCCTCCATTACTTAAGTCTGCATTGTGTCTCTTATATTTAATTCCGATGCAATTTCTGTGTTTCATCGTCAATGGGAAGGTCTAAGGGATACAGTAAACCTGCACAGGTGCATCGGAATGTAAAACTGATGACACAGGAAACGCTCAAAACATAGACAATAGGGAGACTTATTCTTCCTGTACTTAAGTCAGCATTGTGTCTCTTATATTTAATTCCGATGCAATTTCTGTGTTTCATCGTAAATGGGTAGGTCCAATAGATACAATAAACCTGCAGAAGTGCATCGGCATGTAAAACTGGTGACACAGGAAACGCTCAAAACATAGACAGTACTAAGACTCAGTCTTCCTGTACTTAAGTCGGCACTGTGTCTCTTATATTTAATTCCGATGCAATTTTTGTGATTCATCGTCACTGTGAAGGTCCAAGGAATACAGTAAACCTGCTGAGGTGCATCGGATTGTAAAACTGGTGACACGGGAAACGCTCAAAACATAGAGAGTAGGAAGACTCAGTCACCCTGTTCTTAACTCGGCACTGTGTCTCTAATATTTAATTCCGATACAATTTCTGTGTTTCATCGTCAATGGGAAGGCCCAAGGGATACAGTAAACCTGCAGAGGTGCATCGGAATATAAAACTGGTGACACAGGAAACGCTCAAAACATAGACAGTACTAAGACTCAGTCTTCCTGTACTTAAGTCGGCGTTGTGTCTCTTATATTTAATTCCGATGCAATTTCTGTTTTCCATCGTAAATGGGAAAGTCCAAGGGATACAGTAAACCTGCAGATGTGCATCGGAATGTAAAACTGATGACACAGGAAACGCTCAAAACATAGACAGTAGGAAGACTCAGTCTTCCTGTACTTAAGTCGGGATTGGGACTCTTATATTTATTTCCGATTAAATTTCTGTGTTTCATCGTGAATAGGACGGTACAAGGGATACAGTAAACCTGCAGAGGTGCATCGGAATGTAAAACTGGTGACACAGGAATCGCTCAAAACATAGAACGTAAGAAGACTCAGTTTTCTTGTACTTAAGTCGGCGTTGTGTCTCTTATATTAAATTCCGATACAATTTCAGTGATTCATCGTCAATGGGAAGGTCCAAGGGATACAGTAAACCTGCAGATGTGCATCGGAATGTAAAACTGGTGACACAGGAAACGCTCAAAATATTGACCGTAGGAAGACTGTTTTCTGGTACTTAAGTCGGCATTGTGTCTCTTATATTTAATTCCAATGCAATTTCTGTGTGTCATTGACACTGTGAAGGTCCAACTCATACAGTAAACCTGTAGAGGTGCATCGGAATGTAAAACTGGTGACACAGGAAACGCTCAAATTATAGACAGTAGGAAGACTCAGACTTCCTGTACTTAAGTCAGCATTGTGTCTCTTACATTTAATTCAGATGCAATTTCTGTGTTTCATCGTCAATGGGAAGGCCCAAGGGATACAGTAAACCTGCAGAGGTGCATCGGAATGTAAAACTGGTGACACAGGAAACGCTCAAATCATAGACAGTAGGAAGACTCAGTCTTCCTGTACTTAAGTCGGCATTGTGTATCTCATATTTATTTCCGATGAAATTTCTGTGTTTCATCGTCAATGGGAAGGTCCAAGGGATATAATAAACAAGCAGAGGTGCATCGGAAAGTAAAACTGATGACACAGGAAACGCTCAAAACATAGAAAGTAGGAAGACTCAGTCCTCCATTACTTAAGTCTGCATTGTGTCTCTTATATTTAATTCCGATGCAATTTCTGTGTTTCATCGTCAATGGGAAGGTCTAAGGGATACAGTAAACCTGCACAGGTGCATCGGAATGTAAAACTGATGACACAGGAAACGCTCAAAACATAGACAATAGGGAGACTTATTCTTCCTGTACTTAAGTCAGCATTGTGTCTCTTATATTTAATTCCGATGCAATTTCTGTGTTTCATCGTAAATGGGTAGGTCCAATAGATACAATAAACCTGCAGAAGTGCATCGGCATGTAAAACTGGTGACACAGGAAACGCTCAAAACATAGACAGTACTAAGACTCAGTCTTCCTGTACTTAAGTCGGCACTGTGTCTCTTATATTTAATTCCGATGCAATTTTTGTGATTCATCGTCACTGTGAAGGTCCAAGGAATACAGTAAACCTGCTGAGGTGCATCGGATTGTAAAACTGGTGACACGGGAAACGCTCAAAACATAGAGAGTAGGAAGACTCAGTCACCCTGTTCTTAACTCGGCACTGTGTCTCTAATATTTAATTCCGATACAATTTCTGTGTTTCATCGTCAATGGGAAGGCCCAAGGGATACAGTAAACCTGCAGAGGTGCATCGGAATATAAAACTGGTGACACAGGAAACGCTCAAAACATAGACAGTACTAAGACTCAGTCTTCCTGTACTTAAGTCGGCGTTGTGTCTCTTATATTTAATTCCGATGCAATTTCTGTTTTCCATCGTAAATGGGAAAGTCCAAGGGATACAGTAAACCTGCAGATGTGCATCGGAATGTAAAACTGATGACACAGGAAACGCTCAAAACATAGACAGTAGGAAGACTCAGTCTTCCTGTACTTAAGTCGGGATTGGGACTCTTATATTTATTTCCGATTAAATTTCTGTGTTTCATCGTGAATAGGACGGTACAAGGGATACAGTAAACCTGCAGAGGTGCATCGGAATGTAAAACTGGTGACACAGGAATCGCTCAAAACATAGAACGTAAGAAGACTCAGTTTTCTTGTACTTAAGTCGGCGTTGTGTCTCTTATATTAAATTCCGATACAATTTCTGTGATTCATCGTCAATGGGAAGGTCCAAAGGATACAGTAAACCTGCAGATGTGCATCGGAATGTAAAACTGGTGACACAGGAAACGCTCAAAATATTGACCGTAGGAAGACTGTTTTCTGGTACTTAAGTCGGCATTGTGTCTCTTATTTTTAATTCCAATGCAATTTCTGTGTGTCATTGACACTGTGAAGGTCCAACTCATACAGTAAACCTGTAGAGGTGCATCGGAATGTAAAACTGGTGACACAGGAAACGCTCAAATTATAGACAGTAGGAAGACTCAGACTTCCTGTACTTAAGTCAGCATTGTGTCTCTTACTTTCAATTCCGATGCAATTTCTGTGCTTCATCGTCAATGGGAAGGCCCAAGGGATACAATAAACCTGCAGAGCTGCATCGGAATGTAAAACTGGTGACACAGGAAACGCTCAAATCATAGACAGTAGGAAGACTCAGTCATCCTGTACTTAAGTCGGCATTGTGTATCTCATATTTATTTCCGATGAAATTTCTGTGTTTCATCTTCAATGGGAAGGTCCAAGGGATATAATAAACAAGCAGAGGTGCATCGGAAAGTAAAACTGATGACACAGGAAACGCTCAAAACATAGACAGTAGGAAGACTTAGTCCTCCTGTACTTAAGTCGGCATTGTGTCTCTTATATTTAATTCCGATGCAATTTCTGTTTTTAATCGTTAATGGGAAGGTCCAAGGGATACAGTAAACCTGCAGAGGGGCATCGGCATGTAAAACTGGTGACACAGGAAACGCTCAAAACATAGACAGTACTAAGACTCAGTCTTCCTGTACTTAAGTCGGCATTGTGTCTCTTATATTTAATTTCGATGCAATTTGTGTGTTTCATCGCTAATGGGAAGATCCAGGGGATACAGTAAACCTGCAGAGGTGCATCGGAATGTAGAATTGGTGACACAGGAAACGCTCAAAACATTGACTGTAAGAAGACTGTTTTCTTGTACTTAAGTCGCAATTGTGTCTCTTGTATCTAATTCCGACGCAATTTCTGTGTTTCATCGTCACTGTGAAGGTCCAAGGGATACAGTAAACCTGTAGAGGTGCATCGGAATGTAAAATTGGTGACACAGGAAACGCTCAAATTATAGACAGTAGGAACACACAGTCTTCCTGTACTTAAGTCGGCATTGTGTCTCTTATATTTAATTCCGATGCAATTTCTGTGTTTCATCATCAATGGGAAGGTCCAAGGGATACAGTAAACCTGCAGAGGTGCATCAGAATGTAAAACTGGTGACACAGGAAACGCTCAAATCATAGACAGTAGGAAGACTCAGTCTTCCTGTACTTAAGTCGGCATTGTGTCTCTTATATATAATTCCGATGCAATTTCTGTGTTTCATCGTCAATGGGAATGTCCAAGGGATACAGTAAACCTGCTGAGGTGCATCGGATTGTAAAACTGGTGACACGGGAAACGCTCAAATCATAGACAGTAGGGAGACTCAGTCACCCTGTTCTTAACTCGGCACTGTGTCTCTAATAATTAATTCCGATACAATTTCTGTGTTTCATCGTCAATGGGAAGGTCCAGTGGATACAGTAAACTTGCAGAGGCCCATCGGAATGTAAAACTGGTGACACAGGAAACGCTCAAAACATAGACAGTAGGAAGACTCAGTCTTCCTGTACTTAAGTCGGTATTGTGTCTCTTATATTTAATTTCGATGCAATTTGTGTGTTTCATCGCCAATGGGAAGGTCCAGGGGATACAGTAAACCTGCAGAGGTGCATCGGAATGTAAAAGTGGTGACACAGGAAACGCTCAAAACATTGACTGTAAGAAGATTGTTTTCTTGTACTTAAGTCGGCATTGTGTCTCTTATATTTAATTCCGATGCAATTTCTGTGTTTCATCTTCACTGTGAAGGTCCAAGGGATACAAAAAAACCTGTGGAGGTGCATCGGAATGTAAAACTGGTGACACAGGAAACGCTCAAATTATAGACAGTAGGAAGACTCAGTCTTCCTGTACCTAAGTCGGCATTGTGTCACTTATATTTAATTCCGATGCAATTTCTGTGTTTCATCGGTAATGGAAAGGACCAAGGGATACAGTAAACCTGCAGAGGTGCATCAGAATGTGAAACTGGTGACACAGGAAACGCTCAAAACATAGACAGTAGGAAGACTCAGTCTTCCTGTACTTAAGTCGGCATTGTGTCTCTTATATTTATTTCCTATGAAATTTCTGTGTTTCATCGTCAACGGGAAGGTCCAAGGGATATAATAAACAAGCAGATGTGCATCGGAAAGTAAAACTGATGACACAGGAAACGCTCAAAACATAGACAGTAGGAAGACTTAGTCTTCCTGTACTTAAGTCGGCATTGTGTCTCTTATATTTAATTCCGATGCAATTTCTGTTTTCCATCGTCAATGGGAAGGTCCAAGGGATACAGTAAACCTGCAGAGGTGCATCGGAATGTAAAACTGATGAGACAGGAAACGCTCAAACCATAGACAGTAGGAAGACTCAGTCTTCCTGTACTTAAGTATGCATTGTGTCTCTTATATTTAATTCCGATCCAATTTCTGTGTTTCATCGTCAATGGGAAGGTCCAAGGGATACAGTAAACCTGCAGAGGTGCAGCGGAATGTAAAACTGGTGAGACGGGAAACGCTGATAACATTGACTGTAAGAAGTCTGTTTTCTTGTACTTAAGTCGGCATTGTGTCTCTTATATTTAATTCCGATGCAATTTCTGTGTTTCATCGTCACTGTGAAGTCCAAGGGATACAGTAAACCTGTAGAGGTGCATCGGAATGTAAAACGGGTGACACAGGAAACGCTCAAATTATAGACAGTAGGAAGACTCAGTCTTCCTGTACTTAAGTCGGCATTGCGTCTCTTATATTTAATTCCGATGCAATTTCAGTGTTTCATCGTCAATGGGAAGGTCCAAGGGATACAGTAAACCTGCAGAGGTGCATCAGAATGTAAAACTGGTGACACAGGAAACGCTCAAAACATAGACAGTAGGAAGACTCAGTCTTCCTGTACTTAAGTCGGCATTGTGTCTCTTATATTTAATTCCGATGCAATTTCTGTGTTTCATCGTCACTGTGAAGTCCAAGGGATACAGTAAACCTGTAGAGGTGCATCGGAATGTAAAACGGGTGACATAGGAAACGCTCAAATTATAGACAGTAGGAAGACTCAGTCTTCCTGTACTTAAGTCGGCATTGTGTCTCTTATAGTTAATTCCGATGCAATTTCAGTGTTTCATCGTCAATGGGAAGGTCCAAAGGATACAGTAAACCTGCAGAGGTGCATCAGAATGTAAAACTGGTGACACAGGAAACGCTCAAAACATAGACAGTAGGAAGACTCAGTCTTCCTGTACTTAATTCGGCATTGTGTCTCTTGTATTTAATTCCGAAGCAATTTCTGTGTTTCATCGTCAATCGGAAGGTCCAAGGGATACAGTAAACCTGCGGAGGTGCATCGGAATGTAAAACTGGTGACACAGGAAACGCTCAAAACATAGACAGTAGGAAGACTCAGTCTTCCTGTACTTAAGTCGGCATTGGGACTCTTATATTTATTTCCGATTAAATTTCGGTGTTTCATCGTGTATGGGAAGGTGCAAGGGATACAGTAAACCTGCAGAGGTGCATGGGAATGTAAAACTGGTGACACAGGAAACGCTCAAAACATAGACCGTAAGAAGACTCAGTTTTCTTGTACTTAAATCGGCGTTGTGTCTCTTATATTAAATTCCAATGCAATTTCTGTGTTTCATCGTCATTGGGAAGGTCCAATGGATACAGTAAACCTGCAGAGGTGAATCGGAATGTAAAACTGGTGACACAGGAAACGCTCAAAACATAGACAGTAGGAAGATTCAGTCTTCCTGTACTTAAGTCGGCATTATGTCTCTTATATTTAATTCCGATGCAATTTCTGTGTTTCATCGCCAATGGGAAGGTCCAAGGGATACAGTAAACCTGCAGAGGTGCATCGGAATGTAAAACTGGTGACACAGGAAACGCTCAAACATAGACCGTAAGAAGACTCTGTTTTCTTGTACTTAAGTCGGCGTTGTGTCTCTTATATTTAATTCCGATGCAATTTCTGTGTTTCATCGTTAATGGGAAGGTCCAGTGGATACAGTAAACCTGCAGAGGCCCATCGGAATGTAAAACTGGTGACACAGGAAACGCTCAAAACATAGACAGTAGGAAGACTCAGTCTTCCTGTACTTAAGTCGGCATTGTGTCTCATCGGCAATGGGAAGGTCCAGGGGATACAGTAAACCTGCAGAGGTGCATCGGAATGTAAAACTGGTGACACAGGAAACGCTCAAAACATTGACTGTCAGAAGATTGTTTTCTTTTACTTAAGTCGGCATTGTGTGTCTTATATTTAATTCCGATGCAATTTCTGTGTTTCATCGGTAATGGAAAGGTCCAAGGGATACAGTAAACCTGCAGAGGTGCATCAGAATGTGAAACTGGTGACACAGGAAACGCTCAAAACATAGACAGTAGGAAGACTTAGTCTTCCTGTACTTAAGTCGGCATTGTGTCTCTTATATTTGATTCCGATGCAATTTCTGTTTTCCATCGTCAATGGGAAGGTCCAAGGGATACAATAAACCTGCAGAGGTGCATCGGAATGTAAACCTGATGAGACAGGAAACGCTCAAAACATAGACATTAGGTAGACTCAGTCTTCCTGTACTTAAGTATGCATTTGTCTCTTATATTTAATTCCGATGCAATTTCTGTGTTTCATCGTCAATGGGAAGGTCCAAGGGATACAGTAAACCTGCACAGGTGCATCGGAATGTAAAACTGGTGACACAGGAAACGCTCAAATCATAGACAGTAGGAAGACTCAGTCTTCCTGCACTTAAATCGGCATTGTGTCTCTTATATTTAATTCCGATGCAATTTCTGTGTTTCATCGTCAATGGGAAGTTCCAAGGGATACAGTAAACCTGCAAAGGTGCATCCGAATTAAAACCTGGTGACACAGGAAACGCTCAAAACATAGACCGTAAGAAGACACAGTTTTCTTGTACTTAAGTCGGCGTTGTGTCTCTTATATTTAATTCCGATGCAATTACTATGTTTCATCGTCAATGGGAAGGTCCAATGGATACAGTAAACCTGCAGAGGTGCATCGGAATGTAAAACTGGTGACACAGGAAACGCTCAAAACATAGACAGCAGGAAGACTCAGTCTTCCTGTACTTAAGTCGGCATTGTGTCTCTTATACTTAATTTCGATGCAATTTGTGTGTTTCATCGCCAATGTGAAGGTCCAGGGGATACAGTAAACCTGCAGAGGTGCATCGGAATGTAAAACTGGTGACACGGGAAACGCTGAAAACATTGACTGTAAGAAGACTGTTTTCTTGTACTTAAGTCGGCATTGTGTCCCTTATATTTAATTCCGATGCTATTTCTGTGTTTCATCGTCACTGTGAAGTCCAAGGGATACAGTAAACCTGTAGAGGTGCATCGGAATCTAAAACGGGTGACACAGGAAACGCTCAAATTATAGACAGTAGGAAGACTCAGTCTTCCTGTACTTAAGTCGGCATTGCGTCTCTTATATTTAATTCCGATGCAATTTCAGTGTTTCATCGTCATTGGGAAGGTCCAAGGGATACAGTAAACCTGCAGAGGTAAATCAGAATGTAAAACTGGTGACACAGGAAACGCTCAAAACATAGACAGTAGGAAGACTCAGTCTTCCTGTACTTAAGTCGGCATTGTGTCTCTCATATTTAATTCCGATGCAATTTCTGTGTTTCATCGTCACTGTGAAGTCCAAGGGATACAGTAAACCTGTAGAGGTGCAGCGGAATGTAAAACGGGTGACATAGGAAACGCTCAAATTATAGACAGTAGGAAGACTCAGTCTTCCTGTACTTAAGTTGGCATTGTGTCTCTTCCGATGCAATTTCAGTGTTTCATCGTCAGTGGTAAGGTCCAATGGATACAGTAAACCTGCATAGTTCCTTCGGAATGTAAAACTCGTGACACAGGAAACGCTCAAAACATAGACAGTAGGAAGACTCAGTCTTCCTGTACTTAATTCGGCATTGTGTCTCTTATATTTAATTCCGAAGCAATTTCTGTGTTTCATCGTCAATCGGAAGGTCCAAGGGATACAGTAAACCTGCGGAGGTGCATCGGAATGTAAAACTGGTGACACAGGAAACTCTCAAAACATAGACAGTAGGAAGACTCAGTCTTCCTGTACTTAATTCGGCATTGTGTCTCTTATATTTAATTCCGAAGCAATTTCTGTGTTTCATCGTCAGTGGGAGGGTCCAATGGATACAGTAAACCTGCATAGTTCCTTCGGAATGTAAAACTCGTGACACAGGAAACGCTCAAAACATAGACAGTAGGAAGCCTCAGTCTTCCTGAACTTAAGTCGGCATTCTGTCTCTTATATTTAATTTCGATACAATTTGTGTGTTTCATCGCCAATGGGAAGCTCCAGGGGATACAGTAAACCTGCAGAGGTGCATCGGAATGTAAAACTGGTGACACGGGAAACGCTGAAAACATTGACTGTAAGAAGACTGTTTTCTTGTACTTAAGTCGGCAGTGTGTCTCTTATATTTAATTCCGATGCAATTTCTGTGTTTCATCGTCAATGGGAACGTCCAAGGGATACAGTAAACCTGTAGAGGTGCATCGGAATGTAAAACGGGTGACACAGGAAACGCTCAAATTATAGACAGTAGGAAGACTCAGTCTTCCTGTACTTAAGTCGGCATTGCGTCTCTTATATTTAATTCCGATGCAATTTCAGTGTTTCATCGTCACTGTGAAGGTCCAAGGGATACAGTAAACCTGTACAGGTGCATCGGAATGTAAAACTGGTGAAACAGGAAACGCTCAAAACATAGACAGTAGGAAGACTCAGTCTTCCTGTACTTAAGTCGGCATTGTGTCTCTTATATTTAATTCCGATGCAATTTCTGTGTTTCATCGTCAATGGGAAGGTCAAAGGGATACAGTAAACCTGCAGAGGTGCATCAGAATGTAAAACTGGTGACGCAGGAAACGCTCAAAACATAGACAGTAGGAAGACTCAGTCTTCCTGTACTTAAGTCGGCATTGTGTCTCTTATATTTAATTCCCATGCAATTTCTGTGTTTCATCGTCAATCGGAAGGTCCAAGGGATACAGTAAACCTGCAGAGGTGCATCGGAATGTAAAAATTGGTGACACAGGAAACGCTCAAAACATTGACTGTCAGAAGATAGTTTTCTTTTACTTAAGTCGGCATTGTGTCTCTTATATTTAATTCCGATGCAGTTTCTGTGTTTCGTCTTCACTGTGAAGGTCCAAGGGATACAAAAAAACCTGTAGAGGTGCATCGGAATGTAAAACTGGTGACACAGGACACGCTCAAATTATAGACAGTAGGAAGACTCAGTCTTCCTGTACTTAAGTCGGCATTGTGTCTCTTATATTTAATTCCGATGCAATTTCTGTGATTCATCGTCACTGTGAAGGTCCAACGGATACAGTAAACCTGCTGAGGTGCATCGGATTGTAAAACTGGTGACACGGGAAACGCTCAAAACATAGACAGTCATCCTGTTCTTAACTCGGCACTGTGTCTATAATATTTAATTCCGATGCAATTTCTGTGTTTCATCGTCAATGGGAAGTTCCAAGGGATACAGTAAACCTGCAGAGGTGCATCGGAATGTAAAACTGGTGACACAGGAAACGCTCAAACATAGACCGTAAGAAGACTCAGTTTTCTTGTACTTAAGTCGGCATTGTTTCTCTTATATTTAATTCCGATGCAATTTCTGTGTTTCATCGGTAATGGAAAGGTCCAAAGGATACAGTAAACCTGCAGAGGTCCATCAGAATGTGAAACTGGTGACACAGGAAACGCTCAAAACATAGACAGTAGGAAGACTCAGTCTTCCTGTACTTAAGTCGGCATTGTGTCCCTTATATTTATTTCCTATGAAATTTCTGTGTTTCATCGTCAAGGGGAGCTCCAAGGGATATAATAAACAAGCAGATGTGCATCGGAAAGTAAAACCGATGACACAGGAAACGCTCAAAACATAGACAGTAGGAAGACTTAGTCTTCCTGTACTTAAGTCGGCATTGTGTCTCTTATATTTAATTCGGATGCAATTTGTGTGTTTCATCGCCAATGGGAAGGTCCAGGGGATACAGTAAACCTGCAGAGGTGCATCGGAATGTAAAACTGGTGACACAGGAAACGCTCAAAACATTGACTGTAAGAAGATTGTTTTCTTGTACTTAAGTCGGCATTGTGTCTCTTATATTTAATTCCGATGCAATTTCTGTGTTTCATCTTCACTGTGAAGGTCCAAGGGATAGACAAACCTGTAGAGGTGCATCGGAATGTAAAACAGGTGACACAGGAAACGCTCAAATTATAGACAGTAGGAAGACTCAGTCTTCCTGTACCTAAGTCGGCATTGTGTCACTTATATTTAATTCCGATGCAATTTCTGTGTTTCATCGGTAATGGAAAGGTCCAAGGGATACAGTAAACCTGCAGAGGTGCATCAGAATGTGAAACTGGTGACACAGGAAACGCTCAAAACATAGACAGTAGGAAGACTCAGTCTTCCTGTACTTAAGTCGGCATTGTGTCTCTTATATTTATTTCCTATGAAATTTCTGTGTTTCATCGTCAACGGGAAGGTCCAAGGGATATAATAAACAAGCAGATGTGCATCGGAAAGTAAAACTGATGACACAGGAAACGCTCAAAACATAGACAGTAGGAAGACTTAGTCTTCCTGTACTTAAGTCGGCATTGTGTCTCTTATATTTAATTCCGATGCAATTTCTGTTTTCCATCGTCAATGGGAAGGTCCAAGGGATACAGTAAACCTGCAGAGCTGCATCGGAATGTAAAACTGATGAGACAGGAAACGCTCAAACCATAGACAGTAGGAAGACTCAGTCTTCCTGTACTTAAGTATGCATTGTGTCTCTTATATTTAATTCCGATCCAATTTCTGTGTTTCATCGTCAATGGGAAGGTCCAAGGGATACAGTAAACCTGCAGAGGTGCAGCGGAATGTAAAACTGGTGAGACGGGAAACGCTGATAACATTGACTGTAAGAAGACTGTTTTCTTGTACTTAAGTCGGCATTGTGTCTCTTATATTTAATTCCGATGCAATTTCTGTGTTTCATCGTCACTGTGAAGTCCAAGGGATACAGTAAACCTGTAGAGGTGCATCGGAATGTAAAACGGGTGACACAGGAAACGCTCAAATTATAGACAGTAGGAAGACTCAGTCTTCCTGTACTTAAGTCGGCATTGCGTCTCTTATATTTAATTCCGATGCAATTTCAGTGTTTCATCGTCAATGGGAAGGTCCAAGGGATACAGTACACCTGCAGAGGTGCATCAGAATGTAAAACTGGTGACACAGGAAACGCTCAAAACATAGACAGTAGGAAGACTCAGTCTTCCTGTACTTAAGTCGGCATTGTGTCTCTTATATTTAATTCCGATGCAATTTCTGTGTTTCATCGTCACTGTGAAGTCTAAGGGATACAGTAAACCTGTAGAGGTGCATCGGAATGTAAAACGGGTGACATAGGAAACGCTCAAATTATAGACAGTAGGAAGACTCAGTCTTCCTGTACTTAAGTCGGCATTGTGTCTCTTATAGTTAATTCCGATGCAATTTCAGTGTTTCATCGTCAATGGGAAGGTCCAAAGGATACAGTAAACCTGCAGAGGTGCATCAGAATGTAAAACTGGTGACACAGGAAACGCTCAAAACATAGACAGTAGGAAGACTCAGTCTTCCTGTACTTAATTCGGCATTGTGTCTCTTGTATTTAATTCCGAAGCAATTTCTGTGTTTCATCGTCAATCGGAAGGTCCAAGGGATACAGTAAACCTGCGGAGGTGCATCGGAATGTAAAACTGGTGACACAGGAAACGCTCAAAACATAGACAGTAGGAAGACTCAGTCTTCCTGTACTTAAGTCGGCATTGGGACTCTTATATTTATTTCCGATTAAATTTCGGTGTTTCATCGTGTATGGGAAGGTGCAAGGGATACAGTAAACCTGCAGAGGTGCATGGGAATGTAAAACTGGTGACACAGGAAACGCTCAAAACATAGACCGTAAGAAGACTCAGTTTTCTTGTACTTAAATCGGCGTTGTGTCTCTTATATTAAATTCCAATGCAATTTCTGTGTTTCATCGTCATTGGGAAGGTCCAATGTATACAGTAAACCTGCAGAGGTGAATCGGAATGTAAAACTGGTGACACAGGAAACGCTCAAAACATAGACAGTAGGAAGACTCAGTCTTCCTGTACTTAAGTCGGCATTATGTCTCTTATATTTAATTCCGATGCAATTTCTGTGTTTCATCGCCAATGGGAGGGTCCAAGGGATACAGTAAACCTGCAGAGGTGCATCGGAATGTAAAACTGGTGACACAGGAAACGCTCAAACATAGACCGTAAGAAGACTCTGTTTTCTTGTACTTAAGTCGGCGTTGTGTCTCTTATATTTAATTCCGATGCAATTTCTGTGTTTCATCGTTAATGGGAAGGTCCAGTGGATACAGTAAACCTGCAGAGGCCCATCGGAATGTAAAACTGGTGACACAGGAAACGCTCAAAACATAGACAGTAGGAAGACTCAGTCTTCCTGTACTTAAGTCGGCATTGTGTCTCATCGGCAATGGGAAGGTCCAGGGGATACAGTAAACCTGCAGAGGTGCATCGGAATGTAAAACTGGTGACACAGGAAACGCTCAAAACATTGACTGTCAGAAGATTGTTTTCTTTTACTTAAGTCGGCATTGTGTGTCTTATATTTAATTCCGATGCAATTTCTGTGTTTCATCGGTAATTGAAAGGTCCAAGGGATACAGTAAACCTGCAGAGGTGCATCAGAATGTGAAACTGGTGACACAGGAAACGCTCAAAACATAGACAGTAGGAAGACTTAGTCTTCCTGTACTTAAGTCGGCATTGTGTCTCTTATATTTGATTCCGATGCAATTTCTGTTTTCCATCGTCAATGGGAAGGTCCAAGGGATACAATAAACCTGCAGAGGTGCATCGGAATGTAAACCTGATGAGACAGGAAACGCTCAAAACATAGACATTAGGAAGACTCAGTCTTCCTGTACTTAAGTATGCATTGTGTCTCTTATATTTAATTCCGATGCAATTTCTGTGTTTCATCGTCAATGGGAAGGTCCAAGGGATACAGTAAACCTGCAGAGGTGCATCGGAATGTAAAACTGGTGACACAGGAAACGCTCAAATCATAGACAGTAGGAAGACTCAGTCTTCCTGCACTTAAATCGGCATTGTGTCTCTTATATTTAATTCCGATGCAATTTCTGTGTTTCATCGTCAATGGGAAGTTCCAAGGGATACAGTAAACCTGCAAAGGTGCATCCGAATTTAAACCTGGTGACACAGGAAACGCTCAAAACATAGACCGTAAGAAGACACAGTTTTCTTGTACTTAAGTCGGCGTTGTGTCTCTTATATTTAATTCCGATGCAATTACTATGTTTCATCGTCAATGGGAAGGTCCAATGGATACAGTAAACCTGCAGAGGTGCATCGGAATGTAAAACTGGTGACACAGGAAACGCTCAAAACATAGACAGCAGGAAGACTCAGTCTTCCTGTACTTAAGTCGGCATTGTGTCTCTTATACTTAATTTCGATGCAATTTGTGTGTTTCATCGCCAATGTGAAGGTCCAGGGGATACAGTAAACCTGCAGAGGTGCATCGGAATGTAAAACTGGTGACACGGGAAACGCTGAAAACATTGACTGTAAGAAGACTGTTTTCTTGTACTTAAGTCGGCATTGTGTCCCTTATATTTAATTCCGATGCTATTTCTGTGTTTCATCGTCACTGTGAAGTCCAAGGGATACAGTAAACGTGTAGAGGTGCATCGGAATCTAAAACGGGTGACACAGGAAACGCTCAAATTATAGACAGTAGGAAGACTCAGTCTTCCTGTACTTAAGTCGGCATTGCGTCTCTTATATTTAATTCCGATGCAATTTCAATGTTTCATCGTCAATGGGAAGGCCCAAGGGATACAGTAAACCTGCAGAGGTAAATCAGAATGTAAAACTGGTGACACAGGAAACGCCAAAACATAGACAGTAGGAAGACTCAGTCTTCGTGTACTTAAGTCGGCATTGTGCCTCTCATATTTAATTCCGATGCAATTTCTGTGTTTCATCGTCACTGTGAAGTCCAAGGGATACAGTAAACCTGTAGAGGTGCAGCGGAATGTAAAACGGGTGACATAGGAAACGCTCAAATTATAGACAGTAGGAAGACTCAGTCTTCCTGTACTTAAGTCGGCATTGTGTCTCTTCCGATGCAATTTCAGTGTTTCATCGTCAGTGGTAAGGTCCAATGGATACAGTAAACCTGCATAGTTCCTTCGGAATGTAAAACTCGTGACACAGGAAACGCTCAAAACATAGACAGTAGGAAGACTCAGTCTTCCTGTACTTAATTCGGCATTGTGTCTCTTATATTTAATTCCGAAGCAATTTCTGTGTTTCATCGTCAATCGGAAGGTCCAAGGGATACAGTAAACCTGCGGAGGTGCATCGGAATGTAAAACTGGTGACACAGGAAACTCTCAAAACATAGACAGTAGGAAGACTCAGTCTTCCTGTACTTAATTCGGCATTGTGTCTCTTATATTTAATTCCGAAGCAATTTCTGTGTTTCATCGTCAGTGGGAGGGTCCAATGGATACAGTAAACCTGCATAGTTCCTTCGGAATGTAAAACTCGTGACACAGGAAACGCTCAAAACATAGACAGTAGGAAGCCTCAGTCTTCCTGAACTTAAGTCGGCATTCTGTCTCTTATATTTAATTTCGATACAATTTGTGTGTTTCATCGCCAATGGGAAGGTCCAGGGGATACAGTAAACCTGCAGAGGTGCATCGGAATGTAAAACTGGTGACACAGGAAACGCTCAAACATAGACCGTAAGAAGACTCAGTTTTCTTGTACTTAAGTCGGCATTGTTTCTCTTATATTTAATTCCGATGCAATTTCTGTGTTTCATCGGTAATGGAAAGGTCCAAAGGATACAGTAAACCTGCAGAGGTCCATCAGAATGTGAAACTGGTGACACAGGAGACGCTCAAAACATAGACAGTAGGAAGACTCAGTCTTCCTGTACTTAAGTCGGCATTGTGTCCCTTATATTTATTTCCTATGAAATTTCTGTGTTTCATCGTCAAGGGGAGGTCCAAGGGATATAATAAACAAGCAGATGTGCATCGGAAAGTAAAACCGATGACACAGGAAACGCTCAAAACATAGACAGTAGGAAGACTTAGTCTTCCTGTACTTAAGTCGGCATTGTGTCTCTTATATTTAATTCCGATGCAATTTCTGTTTTCCATCGTCAATGGTAAGGTCCAAGGGATACAGTAAACCTGCAGAGGTTCATCGGAATGTAAAACTGATGAGACAGGAAACGCTCAAAACATAGACAGTAGGAAGACTCAGTCTTCCTGTATTTAAGTCTGCATTGTGTCTCTTATATTTAATTCCGATGCAATTTCTGTGTTTCATCGTCAATGGGAAGGTCCAAGGGATACAGTAAACCTGCAGAGGTGCATCGGAATGTAAAACTGGTGACACAGGAAACGCTCAAATTATAGACAGTAGGAAGACTCAGTCTTCCTGTACTTAAGTCGGCATTGTGTCTATTATACTTCATTTCGATGCAATTTGTGTGTTTCATCGCCAATGGGAAGGTCCAGGGAATACAGTAAACCTGCACAGGTGCATCGGAATGTAAAACTGGTGACACAGGAAACGCTCAAACATAGACCGTAAGAAGACTCAGTTTTCTTGTACTTAAGTCGGCATTGTTTCTCTTATATTTAATTCCGATGCAATTTCTGTGTTTCATCGGTAATGGAAAGGTCCAAAGGATACAGTAAACCTGCAGAGGTCCATCAGAATGTGAAACTGGTGACACAGGAAACGCTCAAAACATAGACAGTAGGAAGACTCAGTCTTCCTGTACTTAAGTCGGCATTGTGTCCCTTATATTTATTTCCTATGAAATTTCTGTGTTTCATCGTCAAGGGGAGCTCCAAGGGATATAATAAACAAGCAGATGTGCATCGGAAAGTAAAACCGATGACACAGGAAACGCTCAAAACATAGACAGTAGGAAGACTTAGTCTTCCTGTACTTAAGTCGGCATTGTGTCTCTTATATTTAATTCCGATGCAATTTGTGTGTTTCATCGCCAATGGGAAGGTCCAGGGGATATAGTAAACCTGCAGAGGTGCATCGGAATGTAAAACTGGTGACACAGGAAACGCTCAAAACATTGACTGTAAGAAGATTGTTTTCTTGTACTTAAGTCGGCATTGTGTCTCTTATATTTAATTCCGATGCAATTTCTGTGTTTCATCTTCACTGTGAAGGTCCAAGGGATACAAACAAACCTGTAGAGGTGCATCGGAATGTAAAACAGGTGACACAGGAAACGCTCAAATTATAGACAGTAGGAAGACTCAGTCTTCCTGTACCTAAGTCGGCATTGTGTCACTTATATTTAATTCCGATGCAATTTCTGTGTTTCATCGGTAATGGAAAGGTCCAAGGGATACAGTAAACCTGCAGAGGTGCATCAGAATGTGAAACTGGTGACACAGGAAACGCTCAAAACATAGACAGTAGGAAGACTCAGTCTTCCTGTACTTAAGTCGGCATTGTGTCTCTTATATTTATTTCCTATGAAATTTCTGTGTTTCATCGTCAACGGGAAGGTCCAAGGGATATAATAAACAAGCAGATGTGCATCGGAAAGTAAAACTGATGACACAGGAAACGCTCAAAACATAGACAGTAGGAAGACTTAGTCTTCCTGTACTTAAGTCGGCATTGTGTCTCTTATATTTAATTCCGATGCAATTTCTGTTTTCCATCGTCAATGGGAAGGTCCAAGGGATACAGTAAACCTGCAGAGCTGCATCGGAATGTAAAACTGATGAGACAGGAAACGCTCAAACCATAGACAGTAGGAAGACTCAGTCTTCCTGTACTTAAGTATGCATTGTGTCTCTTATATTTAATTCCGATCCAATTTCTGTGTTTCATCGTCAATGGGAAGGTCCAAGGGATACAGTAAACCTGCAGAGGTGCAGCGGAATGTAAAACTGGTGAGACGGGAAACGCTGATAACATTGACTGTAAGAAGACTGTTTTCTTGTACTTAAGTCGGCATTGTGTCTCTTATATTTAATTCCGATGCAATTTCTGTGTTTCATCGTCACTGTGAAGTCCAAGGGATACAGTAAACCTGTAGAGGTGCATCGGAATGTAAAACGGGTGACACAGGAAACGCTCAAATTATAGACAGTAGGAAGACTCAGTCTTCCTGTACTTAAGTCGGCATTGCGTCTCTTATATTTAATTCCGATGCAATTTCAGTGTTTCATCGTCAATGGGAAGGTCCAAGGGATACAGTACACCTGCAGAGGTGCATCAGAATGTAAAACTGGTGACACAGGAAACGCTCAAAACATAGACAGTAGGAAGACTCAGTCTTCCTGTACTTAAGTCGGCATTGTGTCTCTTATATTTAATTCCGATGCAATTTCTGTGTTTCATCGTCACTGTGAAGTCTAAGGGATACAGTAAACCTGTAGAGGTGCATCGGAATGTAAAACGGGTGACATAGGAAACGCTCAAATTATAGACAGTAGGAAGACTCAGTCTTCCTGTACTTAAGTCGGCATTGTGTCTCTTATAGTTAATTCCGATGCAATTTCAGTGTTTCATCGTCAATGGGAAGGTCCAAAGGATACAGTAAACCTGCAGAGGTGCATCAGAATGTAAAACTGGTGACACAGGAAACGCTCAAAACATAGACAGTAGGAAGACTCAGTCTTCCTGTACTTAATTCGGCATTGTGTCTCTTGTATTTAATTCCGAAGCAATTTCTGTGTTTCATCGTCAATCGGAAGGTCCAAGGGATACAGTAAACCTGCGGAGGTGCATCGGAATGTAAAACTGGTGACACAGGAAACGCTCAAAACATAGACAGTATGAAGACTCAGTCTTCCTGTACTTAAGTCGGCATTGGGACTCTTATATTTATTTCCGATTAAATTTCGGTGTTTCATCGTGTATGGGAAGGTGCAAGGGATACAGTAAACCTGCAGAGGTGCATGGGAATGTAAAACTGGTGACACAGGAAACGCTCAAAACATAGACCGTAAGAAGACTCAGTTTTCTTGTACTTAAATCGGCGTTGTGTCTCTTATATTAAATTCCAATGCAATTTCTGTGTTTCATCGTCATTGGGAAGGTCCAATGTATACAGTAAACCTGCAGAGGTGAATCGGAATGTAAAACTGGTGACACAGGAAACGCTCAAAACATAGACAGTAGGAAGACTCAGTCTTCCTGTACTTAAGTCGGCATTATGTCTCTTATATTTAATTCCGATGCAATTTCTGTGTTTCATCGCCAATGGGAGGGTCCAAGGGATACAGTAAACCTGCAGAGGTGCATCGGAATGTAAAACTGGTGACACAGGAAACGCTCAAACATAGACCGTAAGAAGACTCTGTTTTCTTGTACTTAAGTCGGCGTTGTGTCTCTTATATTTAATTCCGATGCAATTTCTGTGTTTCATCGTTAATGGGAAGGTCCAGTGGATACAGTAAACCTGCAGAGGCCCATCGGAATGTAAAACTGGTGACACAGGAAACGCTCAAAACATAGACAGTAGGAAGACTCAGTCTTCCTGTACTTAAGTCGGCATTGTGTCTCATCGGCAATGGGAAGGTCCAGGGGATACAGTAAACCTGCAGAGGTGCATCGGAATGTAAAACTGGTGACACAGGAAACGCTCAAAACATTGACTGTCAGAAGATTGTTTTCTTTTACTTAAGTCGGCATTGTGTGTCTTATATTTAATTCCGATGCAATTTCTGTGTTTCATCGGTAATTGAAAGGTCCAAGGGATACAGTAAACCTGCAGAGGTGCATCAGAATGTGAAACTGGTGACACAGGAAACGCTCAAAACATAGACAGTAGGAAGACTTAGTCTTCCTGTACTTAAGTCGGCATTGTGTCTCTTATATTTGATTCCGATGCAATTTCTGTTTTCCATCGTCAATGGGAAGGTCCAAGGGATACAATAAACCTGCAGAGGTGCATCGGAATGTAAACCTGATGAGACAGGAAACGCTCAAAACATAGACATTAGGAAGACTCAGTCTTCCTGTACTTAAGTATGCATTGTGTCTCTTATATTTAATTCCGATGCAATTTCTGTGTTTCATCGTCAATGGGAAGGTCCAAGGGATACAGTAAACCTGCAGAGGTGCATCGGAATGTAAAACTGGTGACACAGGAAACGCTCAAATCATAGACAGTAGGAAGACTCAGTCTTCCTGCACTTAAATCGGCATTGTGTCTCTTATATTTAATTCCGATGCAATTTCTGTGTTTCATCGTCAATGGGAAGTTCCAAGGGATACAGTAAACCTGCAAAGGTGCATCCGAATTTAAACCTGGTGACACAGGAAACGCTCAAAACATAGACCGTAAGAAGACACAGTTTTCTTGTACTTAAGTCGGCGTTGTGTCTCTTATATTTAATTCCGATGCAATTACTATGTTTCATCGTCAATGGGAAGGTCCAATGGATACAGTAAACCTGCAGAGGTGCATCGGAATGTAAAACTGGTGACACAGGAAACGCTCAAAACATAGACAGCAGGAAGACTCAGTCTTCCTGTACTTAAGTCGGCATTGTGTCTCTTATACTTAATTTCGATGCAATTTGTGTGTTTCATCGCCAATGTGAGGGTCCAGGGGATACAGTAAACCTGCAGAGGTGCATCGGAATGTAAAACTGGTGACACGGGAAACGCTGAAAACATTGACTGTAAGAAGACTGTTTTCTTGTACTTAAGTCGGCATTGTGTCCCTTATATTTAATTCCGATGCTATTTCTGTGTTTCATCGTCACTGTGAAGTCCAAGGGATACAGTAAACCTGTAGAGGTGCATCGGAATCTAAAACGGGTGACACAGGAAACGCTCAAATTATAGACAGTAGGAAGACTCAGTCTTCCTGTACTTAAGTCGGCATTGCGTCTCTTATATTTAATTCCGATGCAATTTCAATGTTTCATCGTCAATGGGAAGGCCCAAGGGATACAGTAAACCTGCAGAGGTAAATCAGAATGTAAAACTGGTGACACAGGAAACGCCAAAACATAGACAGTAGGAAGACTCAGTCTTCGTGTACTTAAGTCGGCATTGTGCCTCTCATATTTAATTCCGATGCAATTTCTGTGTTTCATCGTCACTGTGAAGTCCAAGGGATACAGTAAACCTGTAGAGGTGCAGCGGAATGTAAAACGGGTGACATAGGAAACGCTCAAATTATAGACAGTAGGAAGACTCAGTCTTCCTGTACTTAAGTCGGCATTGTGTCTCTTCCGATGCAATTTCAGTGTTTCATCGTCAGTGGTAAGGTCCAATGGATACAGTAAACCTGCATAGTTCCTTCGGAATGTAAAACTCGTGACACAGGAAACGCTCAAAACATAGACAGTAGGAAGACTCAGTCTTCCTGTACTTAATTCGGCATTGTGTCTCTTATATTTAATTCCGAAGCAATTTCTGTGTTTCATCGTCAATCGGAAGGTCCAAGGGATACAGTAAACCTGCGGAGGTGCATCGGAATGTAAAACTGGTGACACAGGAAACTCTCAAAACATAGACAGTAGGAAGACTCAGTCTTCCTGTACTTAATTCGGCATTGTGTCTCTTATATTTAATTCCGAAGCAATTTCTGTGTTTCATCGTCAGTGGGAGGGTCCAATGGATACAGTAAACCTGCATAGTTCCTTCGGAATGTAAAACTCGTGACACAGGAAACGCTCAAAACATAGACAGTAGGAAGCCTCAGTCTTCCTGAACTTAAGTCGGCATTCTGTCTCTTATATTTAATTTCGATACAATTTGTGTGTTTCATCGCCAATGGGAAGGTCCAGGGGATACAGTAAACCTGCAGAGGTGCATCGGAATGTAAAACTGGTGACACAGGAAACGCTCAAACATAGACCGTAAGAAGACTCAGTTTTCTTGTACTTAAGTCGGCATTGTTTCTCTTATATTTAATTCCGATGCAATTTCTGTGTTTCATCGGTAATGGAAAGGTCCAAAGGATACAGTAAACCTGCAGAGGTCCATCAGAATGTGAAACTGGTGACACAGGAGACGCTCAAAACATAGACAGTAGGAAGACTCAGTCTTCCTGTACTTAAGTCGGCATTGTGTCCCTTATATTTATTTCCTATGAAATTTCTGTGTTTCATCGTCAAGGGGAGGTCCAAGGGATATAATAAACAAGCAGATGTGCATCGGAAAGTAAAACCGATGACACAGGAAACGCTCAAAACATAGACAGTAGGAAGACTTAGTCTTCCTGTACTTAAGTCGGCATTGTGTCTCTTATATTTAATTCCGATGCAATTTCTGTTTTCCATCGTCAATGGTAAGGTCCAAGGGATACAGTAAACCTGCAGAGGTTCATCGGAATGTAAAACTGATGAGACAGGAAACGCTCAAAACATAGACAGTAGGAAGACTCAGTCTTCCTGTATTTAAGTCTGCATTGTGTCTCTTATATTTAATTCCGATGCAATTTCTGTGTTTCATCGTCAATGGGAAGGTCCAAGGGATACAGTAAACCTGCAGAGGTGCATCGGAATGTAAAACTGGTGACACAGGAAACGCTCAAATTATAGACAGTAGGAAGACTCAGTCTTCCTGTACTTAAGTCGGCATTGTGTCTATTATACTTCATTTCGATGCAATTTGTGTGTTTCATCGCCAATGGGAAGGTCCAGGGAATACAGTAAACCTGCACAGGTGCATCGGAATGTAAAACTGATGACACAGGAAACGCTCAAAACATAGACAGTAGGGAGACTTATTCTTCCTGTACTTAAGTCAGCATTGTGTCCCTTATTTTTAATTCCGATGCAATTTCTGTGTTTCATCGTCAATGGGTAGGTCCAATGGATACAATAAACCTGCACAAGTGCATCGGCATGTAAAACTGGTGACACAGGAAACGCTCAAAGCATAGACAGTACTAAGACTCAGTCTTCCTGTACTTAAGTCGGCATTGTGTCTCTTATATTTAATTTCGATGCAATTTGTGTGTTTCATCGCTAATGGGAAGGTCCAGGGGATACAGTAAAACTGCAGAGGTGCATCGGAATGTAGAATTGGTGACACAGGAAACGCTCAAAACATTGACTGTAAGAAGACTGTTTTCTTGTACTTAAGTCGGCATTGTGTCTCTTGTATTTAATTCCGACGCAATTTCTGTGTTTCATCGTCACTGTGAAGGTCCAAGGGATACAGTAAACCTCTAGAGGTGCATCGGAACGTAAAACTGGTGACACAGGAAACGCTCAAATTATAGACAGTAGGAAGACTCAGTCTTCCTGTACTAAAGTCGGCATTGCGTCTCTTATATTTAATTCCGATGCAATTTCAGTGTTTCATCGTCAATGGGAAGGTCCAAGGGATACAGTAAACCTGCAGAAGTGCATCAGAATGCAAAACTGGTGACACAGGAAACGCTCAAAACATAGACAGTAGGAAGACTCAGTCTTCCTGTACTTAAGTCGGCATTGTATCTCTTATATTTAATTCCGATGCAATTTCTGTGTTTCATCGTCAATCGGAAGGTCCAAGGGATACAGTAAACCTGCAGAGGTGCATCGGAATGTAAAAATTGGTGACACAGGAAACGCTCAAAACATTGACTGTCAGAAGATAGTTTTCTTTTACTTAAGTCGGCATTGTGTCTCTTATATTTAATTCCGATGCAGTTTCTGTGTTTCGTCTTCACTGTGAAGGTCCAAGGGATACAAAAAAACCTGTAGAGGTGCATCGGAATGTAAAACTGGTGACACAGGACACGCTCAAATTATAGACAGTAGGAAGACTCAGTCTTCCTGTACTTAAGTCGGCATTGTGTCTCTTATATTTAATTCCGATGCAATTTCTGTGATTCATCGTCACTGTGAAGGTCCAACGGATACAGTAAACCTGCTGAGGTGCATCGGATTGTAAAACTGGTGACACGGGAAACGCTCAAAACATAGACAGTCATCCTGTTCTTAACTCGGCACTGTGTCTATAATATTTAATTCCGATGCAATTTCTGTGTTTCATCGTCAATGGGAAGTTCCAAGGGATACAGTAAACCTGCAGAGGTGCATCGGAATGTAAAACTGGTGACACAGGAAACGCTCAAACATAGACCGTAAGAAGACTCAGTTTTCTTGTACTTAAGTCGGCATTGTTTCTCTTATATTTAATTCCGATGCAATTTCTGTGTTTCATCGGTAATGGAAAGGTCCAAAGGATACAGTAAACCTGCAGAGGTCCATCAGAATGTGAAACTGGTGACACAGGAAACGCTCAAAACATAGACAGTAGGAAGACTCAGTCTTCCTGTACTTAAGTCGGCATTGTGTCCCTAATATTTATTTCCTATGAAATTTCTGTGTTTCATCGTCAAGGGGAGCTCCAAGGGATATAATAAACAAGCAGATGTGCATCGGAAAGTAAAACCGATGACACAGGAAACGCTCAAAACATAGACAGTAGGAAGACTTAGTCTTCCTGTACTTAAGTCGGCATTGTGTCTCTTATATTTAATTCCGATGCAATTTGTGTGTTTCATCGCCAATGGGAAGGTCCAGGGGATACAGTAAACCTGCAGAGGTGCATCGGAATGTAAAACTGGTGACACAGGAAACGCTCAAAACATTGACTGTAAGAAGATTGTTTTCTTGTACTTAAGTCGGCATTGTGTCTCTTATATTTAATTCCGATGCAATTTCTGTGTTTCATCTTCACTGTGAAGGTCCAAGGGATACAAACAAACCTGTAGAGGTGCATCGGAATGTAAAACAGGTGACACAGGAAACGCTCAAATTATAGACAGTAGGAAGACTCAGTCTTCCTGTACCTAAGTCGGCATTGTGTCACTTATATTTAATTCCGATGCAATTTCTGTGTTTCATCGGTAATGGAAAGGTCCAAGGGATACAGTAAACCTGCAGAGGTGCATCAGAATGTGAAACTGGTGACACAGGAAACGCTCAAAACATAGACAGTAGGAAGACTCAGTCTTCCTGTACTTAAGTCGGCATTGTGTCTCTTATATTTATTTCCTATGAAATTTCTGTGTTTCATCGTCAACGGGAAGGTCCAAGGGATATAATAAACAAGCAGATGTGCATCGGAAAGTAAAACTGATGACACAGGAAACGCTCAAAACATAGACAGTAGGAAGACTTAGTCTTCCTGTACTTAAGTCGGCATTGTGTCTCTTATATTTAATTCCGATGCAATTTCTGTTTTCCATCGTCAATGGGAAGGTCCAAGGGATACAGTAAACCTGCAGAGCTGCATCGGAATGTAAAACTGATGAGACAGGAAACGCTCAAACCATAGACAGTAGGAAGACTCAGTCTTCCTGTACTTAAGTATGCATTGTGTCTCTTATATTTAATTCCGATCCAATTTCTGTGTTTCATCGTCAATGGGAAGGTCCAAGGGATACAGTAAACCTGCAGAGGTGCAGCGGAATGTAAAACTGGTGAGACGGGAAACGCTGATAACATTGACTGTAAGAAGACTGTTTTCTTGTACTTAAGTCGGCATTGTGTCTCTTATATTTAATTCCGATGCAATTTCTGTGTTTCATCGTCACTGTGAAGTCCAAGGGATACAGTAAACCTGTAGAGGTGCATCGGAATGTAAAACGGGTGACACAGGAAACGCTCAAATTATAGACAGTAGGAAGACTCAGTCTTCCTGTACTTAAGTCGGCATTGCGTCTCTTATATTTAATTCCGATGCAATTTCAGTGTTTCATCGTCAATGGGAAGGTCCAAGGGATACAGTACACCTGCAGAGGTGCATCAGAATGTAAAACTGGTGACACAGGAAACGCTCAAAACATAGACAGTAGGAAGACTCAGTCTTCCTGTACTTAAGTCGGCATTGTGTCTCTTATATTTAATTCCGATGCAATTTCTGTGTTTCATCGTCACTGTGAAGTCTAAGGGATACAGTAAACCTGTAGAGGTGCATCGGAATGTAAAACGGGTGACATAGGAAACGCTCAAATTATAGACAGTAGGAAGACTCAGTCTTCCTGTACTTAAGTCGGCATTGTGTCTCTTATAGTTAATTCCGATGCAATTTCAGTGTTTCATCGTCAATGGGAAGGTCCAAAGGATACAGTAAACCTGCAGAGGTGCATCAGAATGTAAAACTGGTGACACAGGAAACGCTCAAAACATAGACAGTAGGAAGACTCAGTCTTCCTGTACTTAATTCGGCATTGTGTCTCTTGTATTTAATTCCGAAGCAATTTCTGTGTTTCATCGTCAATCGGAAGGTCCAAGGGATACAGTAAACCTGCGGAGGTGCATCGGAATGTAAAACTGGTGACACAGGAAACGCTCAAAACATAGACAGTAGGAAGACTCAGTCTTCCTGTACTTAAGTCGGCATTGGGACTCTTATATTTATTTCCGATTAAATTTCGGTGTTTCATCGTGTATGGGAAGGTGCAAGGGATACAGTAAACCTGCAGAGGTGCATGGGAATGTAAAACTGGTGACACAGGAAACGCTCAAAACATAGACCGTAAGAAGACTCAGTTTTCTTGTACTTAAATCGGCGTTGTGTCTCTTATATTAAATTCCAATGCAATTTCTGTGTTTCATCGTCATTGGGAAGGTCCAATGTATACAGTAAACCTGCAGAGGTGAATCGGAATGTAAAACTGGTGACACAGGAAACGCTCAAAACATAGACAGTAGGAAGACTCAGTCTTCCTGTACTTAAGTCGGCATTATGTCTCTTATATTTAATTCCGATGCAATTTCTGTGTTTCATCGCCAATGGGAGGGTCCAAGGGATACAGTAAACCTGCAGAGGTGCATCGGAATGTAAAACTGGTGACACAGGAAACGCTCAAACATAGACCGTAAGAAGACTCTGTTTTCTTGTACTTAAGTCGGCGTTGTGTCTCTTATATTTAATTCCGATGCAATTTCTGTGTTTCATCGTTAATGGGAAGGTCCAGTGGATACAGTAAACCTGCAGAAGCCCATCGGAATGTAAAACTGGTGACACAGGAAACGCTCAAAACATAGACAGTAGGAAGACTCAGTCTTCCTGTACTTAAGTCGGCATTGTGTCTCATCGGCAATGGGAAGGTCCAGGGGATACAGTAAACCTGCAGAGGTGCATCGGAATGTAAAACTGGTGACACAGGAAACGCTCAAAACATTGACTGTCAGAAGATTGTTTTCTTTTACTTAAGTCGGCATTGTGTGTCTTATATTTAATTCCGATGCAATTTCTGTGTTTCATCGGTAATTGAAAGGTCCAAGGGATACAGTAAACCTGCAGAGGTGCATCAGAATGTGAAACTGGTGACACAGGAAACGCTCAAAACATAGACAGTAGGAAGACTTAGTCTTCCTGTACTTAAGTCGGCATTGTGTCTCTTATATTTGATTCCGATGCAATTTCTGTTTTCCATCGTCAATGGGAAGGTCCAAGGGATACAATAAACCTGCAGAGGTGCATCGGAATGTAAACCTGATGAGACAGGAAACGCTCAAAACATAGACATTAGGAAGACTCAGTCTTCCTGTACTTAAGTATGCATTGTGTCTCTTATATTTAATTCCGATGCAATTTCTGTGTTTCATCGTCAATGGGAAGGTCCAAGGGATACAGTAAACCTGCAGAGGTGCATCGGAATGTAAAACTGGTGACACAGGAAACGCTCAAATCATAGACAGTAGGAAGACTCAGTCTTCCTGCACTTAAATCGGCATTGTGTCTCTTATATTTAATTCCGATGCAATTTCTGTGTTTCATCGTCAATGGGAAGTTCCAAGGGATACAGTAAACCTGCAAAGGTGCATCCGAATTTAAACCTGGTGACACAGGAAACGCTCAAAACATAGACCGTAAGAAGACACAGTTTTCTTGTACTTAAGTCGGCGTTGTGTCTCTTATATTTAATTCCGATGCAATTACTATGTTTCATCGTCAATGGGAAGGTCCAATGGATACAGTAAACCTGCAGAGGTGCATCGGAATGTAAAACTGGTGACACAGGAAACGCTCAAAACATAGACAGCAGGAAGACTCAGTCTTCCTGTACTTAAGTCGGCATTGTGTCTCTTATACTTAATTTCGATGCAATTTGTGTGTTTCATCGCCAATGTGAAGGTCCAGGGGATACAGTAAACCTGCAGAGGTGCATCGGAATGTAAAACTGGTGACACGGGAAACGCTGAAAACATTGACTGTAAGAAGACTGTTTTCTTGTACTTAAGTCGGCATTGTGTCCCTTATATTTAATTCCGATGCTATTTCTGTGTTTCATCGTCACTGTGAAGTCCAAGGGATACAGTAAACCTGTAGAGGTGCATCGGAATCTAAAACGGGTGACACAGGAAACGCTCAAATTATAGACAGTAGGAAGACTCAGTCTTCCTGTACTTAAGTCGGCATTGCGTCTCTTATATTTAATTCCGATGCAATTTCAATGTTTCATCGTCAATGGGAAAGCCCCCAGGGATACAGTAAACCTGCAGAGGTAAATCAGAATGTAAAACTGGTGACACAGGAAACGCCAAAACATAGACAGTAGGAAGACTCAGTCTTCGTGTACTTAAGTCGGCATTGTGCCTCTCATATTTAATTCCGATGCAATTTCTGTGTTTCATCGTCACTGTGAAGTCCAAGGGATACAGTAAACCTGTAGAGGTGCAGCGGAATGTAAAACGGGTGACATAGGAAACGCTCAAATTATAGACAGTAGGAAGACTCAGTCTTCCTGTACTTAAGTCGGCATTGTGTCTCTTCCGATGCAATTTCAGTGTTTCATCGTCAGTGGTAAGGTCCAATGGATACAGTAAACCTGCATAGTTCCTTCGGAATGTAAAACTCGTGACACAGGAAACGCTCAAAACATAGACAGTAGGAAGACTCAGTCTTCCTGTACTTAATTCGGCATTGTGTCTCTTATATTTAATTCCGAAGCAATTTCTGTGTTTCATCGTCAATCGGAAGGTCCAAGGGATACAGTAAACCTGCGGAGGTGCATCGGAATGTAAAACTCGTGACACAGGAAACTCTCAAAACATAGACAGTAGGAAGACTCAGTCTTCCTGTACTTAATTCGGCATTGTGTCTCTTATATTTAATTCCGAAGCAATTTCTGTGTTTCATCGTCAGTGGGAGGGTCCAATGGATACAGTAAACCTGCATAGTTCCTTCGGAATGTAAAACTCGTGACACAGGAAACGCTCAAAACATAGACAGTAGGAAGCCTCAGTCTTCCTGAACTTAAGTCGGCATTCTGTCTCTTATATTTAATTTCGATACAATTTGTGTGTTTCATCGCCAATGGGAAGGTCCAGGGGATACAGTAAACCTGCAGAGGTGCATCGGAATGTAAAACTGGTGACACAGGAAACGCTCAAACATAGACCGTAAGAAGACTCAGTTTTCTTGTACTTAAGTCGGCATTGTTTCTCTTATATTTAATTCCGATGCAATTTCTGTGTTTCATCGGTAATGGAAAGGTCCAAAGGATACAGTAAACCTGCAGAGGTCCATCAGAATGTGAAACTGGTGACACAGGAGACGCTCAAAACATAGACAGTAGGAAGACTCAGTCTTCCTGTACTTAAGTCGGCATTGTGTCCCTTATATTTATTTCCTATGAAATTTCTGTGTTTCATCGTCAAGGGGAGGTCCAAGGGATATAATAAACAAGCAGATGTGCATCGGAAAGTAAAACCGATGACACAGGAAACGCTCAAAACATAGACAGTAGGAAGACTTAGTCTTCCTGTACTTAAGTCGGCATTGTGTCTCTTATATTTAATTCCGATGCAATTTCTGTTTTCCATCGTCAATGGTAAGGTCCAAGGGATACAGTAAACCTGCAGAGGTTCATCGGAATGTAAAACTGATGAGACAGGAAACGCTCAAAACATAGACAGTAGGAAGACTCAGTCTTCCTGTATTTAAGTCTGCATTGTGTCTCTTATATTTAATTCCGATGCAATTTCTGTGTTTCATCGTCAATGGGAAGGTCCAAGGGATACAGTAAACCTGCAGAGGTGCATCGGAATGTAAAACTGGTGACACAGGAAACGCTCAAATTATAGACAGTAGGAAGACTCAGTCTTCCTGTACTTAAGTCGGCATTGTGTCTATTATACTTCATTTCGATGCAATTTGTGTGTTTCATCGCCAATGGGAAGGTCCAGGGAATACAGTAAACCTGCACAGGTGCATCGGAATGTAAAACTGATGACACAGGAAACGCTCAAAACATAGACAGTAGGGAGACTTATTCTTCCTGTACTTAAGTCAGCATTGTGTCCCTTATTTTTAATTCCGATGCAATTTCTGTGTTTCATCGTCAATGGGTAGGTCCAATGGATACAATAAACCTGCACAAGTGCATCGGCATGTAAAACTGGTGACACAGGAAACGCTCAAAGCATAGACAGTACTAAGACTCAGTCTTCCTGTACTTAAGTCGGCATTGTGTCTCTTATATTTAATTTCGATGCAATTTGTGTGTTTCATCGCTAATGGGAAGGTCCAGGGGATACAGTAAAACTGCAGAGGTGCATCGGAATGTAGAATTGGTGACACAGGAAACGCTCAAAACATTGACTGTAAGAAGACTGTTTTCTTGTACTTAAGTCGGCATTGTGTCTCTTGTATTTAATTCCGACGCAATTTCTGTGTTTCATCGTCACTGTGAAGGTCCAAGGGATACAGTAAACCTCTAGAGGTGCATCGGAACGTAAAACTGGTGACACAGGAAACGCTCAAATTATAGACAGTAGGAAGACTCAGTCTTCCTGTACTAAAGTCGGCATTGCGTCTCTTATATTTAATTCCGATGCAATTTCAGTGTTTCATCGTCAATGGGAAGGTCCAAGGGATACAGTAAACCTGCAGAAGTGCATCAGAATGCAAAACTGGTGACACAGGAAACGCTCAAAACATAGACAGTAGGAAGACTCAGTCTTCCTGTACTTAAGTCGGCATTGTATCTCTTATATTTAATTATGATGCAATTTCTGTGTTTCATCGTCACTGTGAAGTCCAAGGGATACAGTAAACCTGTAGAGGTGCATCGGAATGTAAAACAAGTGACACAGGAAACGCTCAAATTATAGACAGTAGGAAGACTCAGTCTTCCTGTACTTAAGTCGGCATTGCGTCTCTTATATTTAATTCCGATGCAATTTCAGTGTTTCATCGTCACTGTGAAGGTCCAAGGGATACCGTAAACCTGTAGAGGTGCATCGGAATGTAAAACTGGTGAAACAGGAAACGCTCAAAACATAGACAGTAGGAAGACTCAGTCTTCCTGTACTTAAGTCGGCATTGAGTCCCTTACATTTAATTCCGATGCAATTTCTGTGTTTCATCGTCAATCGGAAGGTCCAAGGGATACAGTTAACCTGCAGAGGTGCATCGGAATGTAAAACTGATGACACAGGAAACGCTCAAAACATAGAAAGTACGAAGACTCAGTCTTCCTGTACTTAAGTCTGCATTGTGTCTCTTATATTTAATTCCGATGCAATTTCTGATTTTCATCGTCAATGGGAAGGTGTCAGGGATACAGTAAACCTGCACAGGTGCATCGGAATGTAAAACTGATGACACAGGAAACGCTCAAAACATAGACAGTAGGGAGACTTAATCTTCCTGTACTTAAGTCAGCTTGTGTCTCTTATTTTTAATTCCGATGCAATTTCTGTGTTTCATCGTCAATGGGTAGGTCCAATGGATACAATAAACCTGCAGAAGTGCATCGGAATGTAAAACTGGTGACACAGGAAACGCTCAAAACAGAGACAGTACTAAGACTCAGTCATCCTGTACTTAAGTCGGCACTGTGTCTCTTATATTTCATTCCGATGCAATTTCTGTGATTCATCGTCACTGTGAAGGTCCAAGGGATACAGTAAACCTGCTGAGGTGCATCGGATTGTAAAACTGGTGACACGGGAAACGCTCAAAACATAGACAGTCATCCTGTTCTTAACTCGGCACTGTGTCTCTAATATTTAATTCCGATGCAATTTCTGTGTTTCATCGTCAATGGGAAGTTCCAAGGGATACAGTAAACCTGCAGAGGTGCATCGGAATGTAAAACTGGTGATACAGGAAACGCTCAAACATAGACCGTAAGAAGACTCAGTTTTCTTGTACTTAAGTCGGCATTGTTTCTCTTATATTTAATTCCGATGCAATTTCTGTGTTTCATCGGTAATGGAAAGGTCCAAAGGATACAGTAAACCTGCAGAGGTCCATCAGAATGTGAAACTGGTGACACAGGAAACGCTCAAAACATAGACAGTAGGAAGACTCAGTCTTCCTGTACTTAAGTCGACATTGTGTCCCTTATATTTATTTCCTATGAAATTTATGTGTTTCATCGTCAACGGGAAGGTCCAAGGGATATAATAAACAAGCAGATGTGCATCGGAAAGTAAAACTGATGACACAGGAAACGCTCAAAACATAGACAGTAGGAAGACTTAGTCTTCCTGTACTTAAGTCGGCATTGTGTCTCTTATATTTAATTCCGATGCAATTTCTGTTTTCCATCGTCAATGGGAAGGTCCAAGGGATACAGTAAACCTGCAGAGGTTCATCGGAATGTAAAACTGATGAGACAGGAAACGCTCAAAACATAGACAGTAGGAAGACTCAGTCTTCCTGTACTTAAGTCTGCATTGTGTCTCTTATATTTAATTCCGATGCAATTTCTGTGTTTCATCGTCAATGGGAAGGTCCAAGGGATACAGTAAACCTGCAGAGGTGCATCGGAATGTAAAACTGGTGACACAGGAAACGCTCAAAACATAGACAGTAGGAAGACTAAGTCTTCCTGTACTTAATTCGGCATTGTGTCTCTTATATTTAATTCCGAAGCAATTTCTGTGTTTCATCGTCAATCGGAAGGTCCAAGGGATACAGTAAACCTGCGGAGGTGCATCGGAATGTAAAACTGGTGACACAGGAAACGCTCAAAACATAGACCGTAAGAAGACTCAGTTTTCTTGTACTTAAGTCGGCGTTGTGTCTCTTATATATAATTCCGATGCAATTCCTGTGTTTCATCGTCAGTGGGAAGGTCCAATGGATACAGTAAACCTGCATAGTTCCTTCGGAATGTAAAACTCGTGACACAGGAAACGCTCAAAACATAGACAGTAGGAAGTCTCAGTCTTCCTGTACTTAAGTCGGCATTGTGTCTCTTATATTTAATTCCGATGCAATTTCTGTGTTTCATCGTCAATCGGAAGGTCCAAGGGATACAGTAAACCTGCAGAGGTGCATCGGAATGTAAAACTGGTGACACAGGAAACGCTCAAAACATAGACCGTAAGAAGACTCAGTTTTCTTGTACTTAAGTCGGCGTTGTGTCTCTTATATATAATTCCGATGCAATTACTGTGTTTCATCGTCAATGGGAAGGGCCAGGCGATACAGTAAACCTGCAGAGGTCCATCGGAATGTAAAACTGGTGACACAGGAAACGCTCAAAACATAGACAGTAGGAGGACTCAGTCTTCCTGTACTTAAGTCGGCATTGTGTCTCTTATATTTAATTTCGATGCAATTTGTGCGTTTCATCGCCAATGTGAAGGTCCAGGGGATACAGTAAACCTGCAGAGGTGCATCGGAATGTAAAACTGGTGACACAGGAAACGCTGAAAATATTGACTGTAAGAAGACTGTTTTCTTGTACTTAAGTCGGCATTGTGTCTCTTATATTTAATTCCGATGCAATTTCTGTGTTTCATCGTCACTGTGAAGTCCAAAGGATACAGTAAACCTGTAGAGGTGCATCGGAATGTAAAACGGGTGACACAGGAAACGCTCAAATTATAGACAGTAGGAAGACTCAGTCTTCCTGTACTTAAGTCGGCATTGTGTCTCTTATATTTAATTCCGATGCAATTTCAGTGTTTCATCGTCAATGGGAAGGTCCAAGGGATACAGCAAACCTGCAGAGGTGCATCAGAATGTAAAACTGGTGACACAGGAAACGCTCAAAACATAGACAGTAGGAAGACTCAGTCTTCCTGTACTTAAGTCGGCATTGTGTCTCTTATATTTAATTCCGATGCAATTTCTGTGTTTCATCGTCAATCGGAAGGTCCAAGGGATACAGTAAACCTGCAGAGGTGCATCAGAATGTAAAACTGGTGACACAGGAAACGCTCAAAACATAGACAGTAGGAAGACTCAGTCTTCCTGTACTTAAGTCGGCGTTGTGTCTCTTATATTTAATTCCGATGCAATTTCTGTGTTTCATCATCAGTGGGAAGGTCCAATGGATACAGTAAACCTGCATAGTTCCTTCGGAATGTAAAACTCGTGACACAGGAAACGCTCAAAACATAGACAGTAGGAAGACTCAGTCTTCCTGTACTTAAGTTGGCATTGTGTCTCTTATATTTAATTCCGATGCAATTTCTGTGTTTCATCGTCACTGTGAAGGTCCAAGGGATACAGTAAACCTGTAGAGGTGCATCGGAATGTAAAACTGGGAAACAGGAAACGCTCAAATTATAGACAGTAGGAAGACTCAGTCTTCCTGTACTTATCTCGGCATTGTGTCTCTTATATTTAATTCCGATGCAATTTCTGTGATTCATCGTCACTGTGAAGGTCCAAGGAATACAGTAAACCTGCTGAGGTGCATCGGAATGTAAAACGGGTGACATAGGAAAAGCTCAAATTATAGACAGTACTAAGACTCGGTCTTCCTGTACTTAAGTCGGCATTGTGTCTCTTATATTTAATTCCGATGCAATTTCTGTGTTTCATCGTGAATGGGAAGGTCCAAAGGATACAGTAAACCTGGAGAGGTGCATCAGAATGTAAAACTGGTGACACAGGAAACGCTCAAAACATAGACAGTAGGAAGACTCAGTCTTCCTGTACTTAATTCGGCATTGTGTCTCTTATATTTAATTCCGAAGCAATTTCTGTGTTTCATCGTCAATCGGAAGGTCCAAGGGATACAGTAAACCTGCGGAGGTGCATCGGAATGTAAAACTGGTGACACAGGAAACGCTCAAAACATAGACCGTAAGAAGACTCAGTTTTCTTGTACTTTAGTCGGCGTTGTGTCTCTTATATTTAATTCCGATGCTATTTCTGTGTTTCATCGTCAGTGGGAAGGTCCAATGGATACAGTAAACCTGCATAGTTCCTTCGGAATGTAAAACTCGTGACACAGGAAACGCTCAAAACATAGACAGTAGGAAGTCTCAGTCTTCCTGTACTTAAGTCGGTATTCTGTCTCTTATATTTAATTTCGATACAATTCGTGTGTTTCATCGCCAATGGGAAGGTCCAGGGGATACAGTAAACCTGCAGAGGTGCATCAGAATGTAAAACTGGTGACACAGGAAACGCTCAAAACATAGACAGTAGGAAGACTCAGTCTTCCTGTACTTAAGTTCGCATTGTGTCTCTTATATTTAATTCCGATGCAATTTCTGTGTTTCATCGTCACTGTGAAGGTCCAAGGGATACAGTAAACCTGTAGAGGTGGATCGGAATGTAAAACTGGTGAAACAGGAAACGCTCAAATTATAGACACTAGGAAGACTCAGACTTCCTGTACTTAAGTCAGCATTGTGTCTCTTACATTTAATTCCGATGCAATTTCTGTGTTTCATCGTCAATGGGAAGGCCCAAGGGATACAGCACACCTGCAGAGGTGCATCGGAATGTAAAACTGGTGACACAGGAAACGCTCAAATCATAGACAGTAGGAAGACTCAGTCTTCCTGTACTTAAGTCGGCATTGTGTCTCTCATATTTATTTCCGATGAAATTTCTGTGTTTCATCGTCAATGGGAAGGTCCAAGAGATATAATAAACAAGCAGAGGTGCATCGGAAAGTAAAACTGATGACACAGGAAACGCTCAAAACATAGACAGTAGGAAGACTTAGTCTTCCTGTACTTAGGTCGGCATTGTGTCTCTTATGTTTAATTCCGATGCAATTTCTGTTTTTAATCGTTAATGGGAAGGTCCAAGGGATACAGTAAACCTGCAGAGGTGCATCGGAATGTAAAACTGATGACACAGGAAACGCTCAAAGCATAGAAAGTAGGAAGACTCAGTCTTCCTGTACTTAAGTCTACATTGTGTCTCTTATATTTAATTCCGATGCAATTTCTGTGTTTCATCGTCAATGGGAAGGTCCAATGGATACAATAAACCTGCACAAGTGCATCGGAATGTAAAACTGGTGACACAGGAAACGCTCAAAACAGAGACAGTACTAAGACTCAGTCATCCTGTACTGAAGTCGGCACTGTGTCTCTTATATTTAATTCCGATGCAATTTCAGTGTTTCATCGTCAATGGGAAGGTCCAAGGGATACAGTAAACCTGCAGAGGTAAATCAGAATGTAAAACTGGTGACACAGGAAACGCTCAAAACATAGACAGTAGGAAGACTCAGTCTTCCTGTACTTAAGTCGGCATTGTGTCTCTCATATTTAATTCCGATGCAATTTCTGTGTTTCATCGTCACTGTGAAGTCCAAGGGATACAGTAAACCTGTAGAGGTGCAGCGGAATGTAAAACGGGTGACATAGGAAACGCTCAAATTATAGACAGTAGGAAGACTCAGTCTTCCTGTACTTAAGTCGGCATTGTGTCTCTTCCGATGCAATTTCAATGTTTCATCGTCAGTCGTAAGGTCCAATGGATACAGTAAACCTGCATAGTTCCTTCGGAATGTAAAACTCGTGACACAGGAAACGCTCAAAACATAGACAGTAGGAAGACTCAGTCTTCCTGTACTTAATTCGGCATTGTGTCTCTTATATTTAATTCCGAAGCAATTTTTGTGTTTCATCGTCAATCGGAAGGTCCAAGGGATACAGTAAACCTGCGGAGGTGCATCGGAATGTAAAACTGGTGACACAGGAAACTCTCAAAACATAGACAGTAGGAAGACTCAGTCTTCCTGTACTTAATTCGGCATTGTGTCTCTTATATTTAATTCCGAAGCAATTTCTGTGTTTCATCGTCAGTGGGAGGGTCCAATGGATACAGTAAACCTGCATAGTTCCTTCGGAATGTAAAACTCGTGACACAGGAAACGCTCAAAACATAGACAGTAGGAAGCCTCAGTCTTCCTGAACTTAAGTCGGCATTCTGTCTCTTATATTTAATTTCGATACAATTTGTGTGTTTCATCGCCAATGGGAAGGTCCAGGGGATACAGTAAACCTGCAGAGGTGCATCGGAATGTAAAACTGGTGACACAGGAAACGCTCAAATCATTGACTGTAAGAAGACTGTTTTCTTGTATTTAAGTCGGCAGTGTGTCTCTTATATTTAATTCCGATGCAATTTCTGTGTTTCATCGTCAATGGGAACGTCCAAGGGATACAGTAAACCTGTAGAGGTGCATCGGAATGTAAAACGGGTGACACAGGAAACGCTCAAATTATAGACAGTAGGAAGACTCAGTCTTCCTGTACTTAAGTCGGCATTGCGTCTCTTATATTTAATTCCGATGCAATTTCAGTGTTTCATCGTCACTGTGAAGGTCCAAGGGATACAGTAAACCTGTACAGGTGCATCGGAATGTAAAACTGGTGAAACAGGAAACGCTCAAAACATAGACAGTAGGAAGACTCAGTCTTCCTGTACTTAAGTCGGCATTGTGTCTCTTATATTTAATTCCGATGCAATTTCTGTGTTTCATCGTCAATGGGAAGGTCAAAGGGATACAGTAAACCTGCAGAGGTGCATCAGAATGTAAAACTGGTGACGCAGGAAACGCTCAAAACATAGACAGTAGGAAGACTCAGTCTTCCTGTACTTAAGTCGGCATTGTGTCTCTTATATTTAATTCCGATGCAGTTTCTGTGTTTCGTCTTCACTGTGAAGGTCCAAGGGATACAAAAAAACCTGTAGAGGTGCATCGGAATGTAAAACTGGTGACACAGGGCACGCTCAAATTATAGACAGTAGGAAGACTCAGTCTTCCTGTACTTAAGTCGGCATTGTGTCTCTTATATTTACTTCCGATGCAATTTCTGTGATTCATCGTCACTGTGAAGGTCCAACGGATACAGTAAACCTGCTGAGGTGCATCGGATTGTAAAACTGGTGACACGGGAAACGCTCAAAACATAGACAGTCATCCTGTTCTTAACTCGGCACTGTGTCTATAATATTTAATTCCGATGCAATTTCTGTGTTTCATCGTCAATGGGAAGTTCCAAGGGATACAGTAAACCTGCAGAGGTGCATCGGAATGTAAAACTGGTGACACAGGAAACGCTCAAACATAGACCGTAAGAAGACTCAGTTTTCTTGTACTTAAGTCGGCATTGTTTCTCTTATATTTAATTCCGATGCAATTTCTGTGTTTCATCGGTAATGGAAAGGTCCAAAGGATACAGTAAACCTGCAGAGGTCCATCAGAATGTGAAACTGGTGACACAGGAAACGCTCAAAACATAGACAGTAGGAAGACTCAGTCTTCCTGTACTTAAGTCGGCATTGCGTCCCTTATATTTATTTCCTATGAAATTTCTGTGTTTCATCGTCAAGGGGAGGTCCAAGGTATATAATAAACAAGCAGATGTGCATCGGAAAGTAAAACCGATGACACAGGAAACGCTCAAAACATAGACAGTAGGAAGACTTAGTCTTCCTGTACTTAAGTCGGCATTGTGTCTCTTATATTTATTTCCGATGCAATTTGTGTGTTTCATCGCCAATGGGAAGGTCCAGGGGATACAGTAAACCTGCAGAGGTGCATCGGAATGTAAAACTGGTGACACAGGAAACGCTCAAAACATTGACTGTAAGAAGATTGTTTTCTTGTACTTAAGTCGGCATTGTGTCTCTTATATTTAATTCCGATGCAATTTCTGTGTTTCATCTTCACTGTGAAGGTCCAAGGGATACAAAAAAACCTGTAGAGGTGCATCGGAATGTAAAACTGGTGACACAGGAAACGCTCAAATTATAGACAGTAGGAAGACTCAGTCTTCCTGTACCTAAGTCGGCATTGTGTCACTTATATTTAATTCCGATGCAATTTCTGTGTTTCATCGGTAATGGAAAGGTCCAAGGGATACAGTAAACCTGCAGAGGTGCATCAGAATGTGAAACTGGTGACACAGGAAACGCTCAAAACATAGACAGTAGGAAGACTCAGTCTTCCTGTACTTAAGTCGGCATTGTGTCTCTTATATTTATTTCCTATGAAATTTCTGTGTTTCATCGTCAACGGGAAGGTCCAAGGGATATAATAAACAAGCAGATGTGCATCGGAAAGTAAAACTGAAGACACAGGAAACGCTCAAAACATAGACAGTAGGAAGACTTAGTCTTCCTGTACTTAAGTCGGCATTGTGTCTCTTATATTTAATTCCGATGCAATTTCTGTTTTCCATCGTCAATGGGAAGGTCCAAGGGATACAGTAAACCTGCAGAGGTGCATCGGAATGTAAAACTGATGAGACAGGAAACGCTCAAACCATAGACAGTAGGAAGACTCAGTCTTCCTGTACTTAAGTATGCATTGTGTCTCTTATATTTAATTCCGATCCAATTTCTGTGTTTCATCGTCAATGGGAAGGTCCAAGTGATACAGTAAACCTGCAGAGGTGCAGCGGAATGTAAAACTGGTGAGACGGGAAACGCTGATAACATTGACTGTAAGAAGACTGTTTTCTTGTACTTAAGTCGGCATTGTGTCTCTTATATTTAATTCCGATTCAATTTCTGTGTTTCATCGTCACTGTGAAGTCCAAGGGATACAGTAAACCTGTAGAGGTGCATCGGAATGTAAAACGGGTGACACAGGAAACGCTCAAATTATAGACAGTAGGAAGACTCAGTCTTCCTGTACTTAAGTCGGCATTGCGTCTCTTATATTTAATTCCGATGCAATTTCAGTGTTTCATCGTCAATGGGAAGGTCCAAGGGATACAGTAAACCTGCAGAGGTGCATCAGAATGTAAAACTGGTGACACAGGAAACGCTCAAAACATAGACAGTAGGAAGACTCAGTCTTCCTGTACTTAAGTCGGCATTGTGTCTCTTATATTTAATTCCGATGCAATTTCTGTGTTTCATCGTCACTGTGAAGTCCAAGGGATACAGTAAACCTGTAGAGGTGCATCGGAATGTAAAACGGGTGACATAGGAAACGCTCAAATTATAGACAGTAGGAGGACTCAGTCTTCCTGTACTTAAGTCGGCATTGTGTCTCTTATAGTTAATTCCGATGCAATTTCAGTGTTTCATCGTCAATGGGAAGGTCCAAAGGATACAGTAAACCTGCAGAGGTGCATCAGAATGTAAAACTGGTGACACAGGAAACGCTCAAAACATAGACAGTAGGAAGACTCAGTCTTCCTGTACTTAATTCGGCATTGTGTCTCTTGTATTTAATTCCGAAGCAATTTCTGTGTTTCATCGTCAATCGGAAGGTCCAAGGGATACAGTAAACCTGCGGAGGTGCATCGGAATGTAAAACTGGTGACACAGGAAACGCTCAAAACATAGACAGTAGGAAGACTCAGTCTTCCTGTACTTAAGTCGGCATTGGGACTCTTATATTTATTTCCGATTAAATTTCGGTGTTTCATCGTGTATGGGAAGGTGCAAGGGATACAGTAAACCTGCAGAGGTGCATGGGAATGTAAAACTGGTGACACAAGAAACGCTCAAAACATAGACAGTAGGAAAACTCAGTCTTCCTGTACTTAAGTCGGCATTATGTCTCTTATATTTAATTCCGATGCAATTTCTGTGTTTCATCGCCAATGGGAAGGTCCAAGGGATACAGTAAACCTGCAGAGGTGCATCGGAATGTAAAACTGGTGACACAGGAAACGCTCAAACATAGACCGTAAGAAGACTCTGTTTTCTTGTACTTAAGTCGGCATTGTGTCTCTTATATTTAATTCCGATGCAATTTCTGTGTTTCATCGTCAATGGGAACGTCCAAGGGATACAGTAAACCTGTAGAGGTGCATCGGAATGTAAAACGGGTGACACAGGAAACGCTCAAATTATAGACAGTAGGAAGACTCAGTCTTCCTGTACTTAAGTCGGCATTGCGTCTCTTTTATTTAATTCCGATGCAATTTCAGTGTTTCATCGTCACTGTGAAGGTCCAAGGGATACAGTAAACCTGTACAGGTGCATCGGAATGTAAAACTGGTGAAACAGGAAACGCTCAAAACATAGACAGTAGGAAGACTCAGTCTTCCTGTACTTAAGTCGGCATTGTGTCTCTTATATTTAATTCCGATGCAATTTCTGTGTTTCATCGTCAATGGGAAGTTCAAAGGGATACAGTAAACCTGCAGAGGTGCATCGGAATGTAAAAATTGGTGACACAGGAAACGCTCAAAACATTGACTGTCAGAAGATAGTTTTCTTTTACTTAAGTCGGCATTGTGTCTCTTATATTTAATTCCGATGCAGTTTCTGTGTTTCGTCTTCACTGTGAAGGTCCAAGGGATACAAAAAAACCTGTAGAGGTGCATCGGAATGTAAAACTGGTGACACAGGACACGCTCAAATTATAGACAGTAGGAAGACTCAGTCTTCCTGTACTTAAGTCGGCATTGTGTCTCTTATATTTAATTCCGATGCAATTTCTGTGATTCATCGTCACTGTGAAGGTCCAACGGATACAGTAAACCTGCTGAGGTGCATCGGATTGTAAAACTGGTGACACGGGAAACGCTCAAAACATAGACAGTCATCCTGTTCTTAACTCGGCACTGTGTCTATAATATTTAATTCCGATGCAATTTCTGTGTTTAATCGTCAATGGGAAGTTCCAAGGGATACAGTAAACCTGCAGAGGTGCATCGGAATGTAAAACTGGTGACACAGGAAACGCTCAAACATAGACCGTAAGAAGACTCAGTTTTCTTGTACTTAAGTCGGCATTGTTTCTCTTATATTTAATTCCGATGCAATTTCTGTGTTTCATCGGTAATGGAAAGGTCCAAAGGATACAGTAAACCTGCAGAGGTCCATCAGAATGTGAAACTGGTGACACAGGAAACGCTCAAAACATAGACAGTAGGAAGACTCAGTCTTCCTGTACTTAAGTCGGCATTGTGTCCCTTATATTTATTTCCTATGAAATTTCTGTGTTTCATCGTCAAGGGGAGGTCCAAGGGATATAATAAACAAGCAGATGTGCATCGGAAAGTAAAACCGATGACACAGGAAACGCTCAAAACATAGACAGTAGGAAGACTTAGTCTTCCTGTACTTAAGTCGGCATTGTGTCTCTTATATTTAATTCCGATGCAATTTCTGTTTTCCATCGTCAATGGTAAGGTCCAAGGGATACAGTAAACCTGCAGAGGTTCATCGGAATGTAAAACTGATGAGACAGGAAACGCTCAAAACATAGACAGTAGGAAGACTCAGTCTTCCTGTATTTAAGTCTGCATTGTGTCTCTTATATTTAATTCCGATGCAATTTCTGTGTTTCATCGTCAATGGGAAGGTCCAAGGGATACAGTAAACCTGCAGAGGTGCATCGGAATGTAAAACTGGTGACACAGGAAACGCTCAAATTATAGACAGTAGGAAGACTCAGTCTTCCTGTACTTAAGTCGGCATTGTGTCTATTATACTTCATTTCGATGCAATTTGTGTGTTTCATCGCCAATGGGAAGGTCCAGGGAATACAGTAAACCTGCACAGGTGCATCGGAATGTAAAACTGATGACACAGGAAACGCTCAAAACATAGACAGTAGGGAGACTTATTCTTCCTGTACTTATGTCAGCATTGTGTCCCTTATTTTTAATTCCGATGCAATTTCTGTGTTTCATCGTCAATGGGTAGGTCCAATGGATACAATAAACCTGCACAAGTGCATCGGCATGTAAAACTGGTGACACAGGAAACGCTCAAAGCATAGACAGTACTAACACTCAGTCTTCCTGTACTTAAGTCGGCATTGTGTCTCTTATATTTAATTTCGATGCAATTTGTGTGTTTCATCGCTAATGGGAAGGTCCAGGGGATACAGTAAAACTGCAGAGGTGCATCGGAATGTAGAATTGGTGACACAGGAAACGCTCAAAACATTGACTGTAAGAAGACTGTTTTCTTGTACTTAAGTCGGCATTGTGTCTCTTGTATTTAATTCCGACGCAATTTCTGTGTTTCATCGTCACTGTGAAGGTCCAAGGGATACAGTAAACCTCTAGAGGTGCATCGGAACGTAAAACTGGTGACACAGGAAACGCTCAAATTATAGACAGTAGGAAGACTCAGTCTTCCTGTACTAAAGTCGGCATTGCGTCTCTTATATTTAATTCCGATGCAATTTCAGTGTTTCATCGTCAATGGGAAGGTCCAAGGGATACAGTAAACCTGCAGAAGTGCATCAGAATGCAAAACTGGTGACACAGGAAACGCTCAAAACATAGACAGTAGGAAGACTCAGTCTTCCTGTACTTAAGTCGGCATTGTGTCTCTTATATTTAATTATGATGCAATTTCTGTGTTTCATCGTCACTGTGAAGTCCAAGGGATACAGTAAACCTGTAGAGGTGCATCGGAATGTAAAACAAGTGACACAGGAAACGCTCAAATTATAGACAGTAGGAAGACTCAGTCTTCCTGTACTTAAGTCGGCATTGTGTCTCTTATATTTAATTCCGATGCAATTTCAGTGTTTCATCGTCACTGTGAAGGTCCAAGGGATACCGTAAAGCTGTAGAGGTGCATCGGAATGTAAAACTGGTGAAACAGGAAACGCTCAAAACATAGACAGTAGGAAGACTCAGTCTTCCTGTACTTAAGTCGGCATTGTGTCCCTTACATTTAATTCCGATGCAATTTCTGTGTTTCATCGTCAATCGGAAGGTCCAAGGGATACAGTTAACCTGCAGAGGTGCATCGGAATGTAAAACTGATGACACAGGAAACGCTCAAAACATAGAAAGTACGAAGACTCAGTCTTCCTGTACTTAAGTCTGCATTGTGTCTCTTATATTTAATTCCGATGCAATTTCTGATTTTCATCGTCAATGGGAAGGTGTCAGGGATACAGTAAACCTGCACAGGTGCATCGGAATGTAAAACTGATGACACAGGAAACGCTCAAAACATAGACAGTAGGGAGACTTAATCTTCCTGTACTTAAGTCAGCATTGTGTCTCTTATTTTTAATTCCGATGCAATTTCTGTGTTTCATCGTCAATGGGTAGGTCCAATGGATACAATAAACCTGCAGAAGTGCATCGGAATGTAAAACTGGTGACACAGGAAACGCTCAAAACAGAGACAGTACTAAGACTCAGTCATCCTGTACTTAAGTCGGCACTGTGTCTCTTATATTTCATTCCGATGCAATTTCTGTGATTCATCGTCACTGTGAAGGTCCAAGGGATACAGTAAACCTGCTGAGGTGCATCGGATTGTAAAACTGGTGACACGGGAAACGCTCAAAACATAGACAGTCATCCTGTTCTTAACTCGGCACTGTGTCTCTAATATTAAATTCCGATGCAATTTCTGTGTTTCATCGTCAATGGGAAGTTCCAAGGGATACAGTAAACCTGCAGAGGTGCATCGGAATGTAAAACTGGTGACACAGGAAACGCTCAAAACATAGACAGTAGGAAGACTAAGTCTTCCTGTACTTAATTCGGCATTGTGTCTCTTATATTTAATTCCGAAGCAATTTCTGTGTTTCATCGTCAATCGGAAGGTCCAAGGGATACAGTAAACCTGCGGAGGTGCATTGGAATGTAAAACTGGTGACACAGGAAACGCTCAAAACATAGACCGTAAGAAGACTCAGTTTTCTTGTACTTAAGTCGGCGTTGTGTCTCTTATATATAATTCCGATGCAATTCCTGTGTTTCATCGTCAGTGGGAAGGTCCAATGGATACAGTAAACCTGCATAGTTCCTTCGGAATGTAAAACTCGTGACACAGGAAACGCTCAAAACATAGACAGTAGGAAGTCTCAGTCTTCCTGTACTTAAGTCGGCATTCTGTCTCTTATATTTAATTTCGATACAATTCGTGTGTTTCATCGCCAAAGGGAAGGTCCAGGGGATACAGTAAACCTGCAGAGGTGCATCGGAATGTAAAACTGGTGACACAGGAAACGCTCAAAACATTGACTGTAAGAACACTGTTTTCTTGTACTTAAGTCGGCATTGTGTCTCTTATATTTAATTCCGATGCAATTTCTGTGTTTCATCGTCACTGTGAAGTCCAAGCGATACAGTAAACCTGTAGAGGTGCATCGGAATGTAAAACAAGTGACACAGGAAACGCTCAAATTATAGACAGTAGGAAGACTCAGTCTTCCTGTACTTAAGTCGGCATTGCGTCTCTTATATTTAATTCCGATGCAATTTCAGTGTTTCATCGTCACTGTGAAGGTCCAAGGGATACAGTAAACCTGTAGAGGTGCATCGGAATGTAAAACTGGTGAAACAGGAAACGCTCAAAACATAGACAGTAGGAAGACTCAGTCTTCCTGTACTTAAGTCGGCATTGTGTCTCTTATATTTAATTCCGATGCAATTTCTGTGTTTCATCGTCAATCGGAAGGTCCAAGGGATACAGTAAACCTACAGAGGTGCATCGGAATGTAAAACTGGTGACACAGGAAACGCTCAAAACATAGACCGTAAGAAGACTCAGTTTTCTTGTACTTAAGTCGGCGTTGTGTCTCTTATATATAATTCCGATGCAATTACTGTGTTTCATCGTCAATGGGAAGGTCCAGGCGATACAGTAAACCTGCAGAGGTCCATCGGAATGTAAAACTGGTGACACAGGAAACGCTCAAAACATAGACAGTAGGAAGACTCAGTCTTCCTGTACTTAAGTCGGCATTGTGTCTCTTATATTTAATTTCGATGCAATTTGTGCGTTTCATCGCCAATGTGAAGGTCCAGGGGATACAGTAAACCTGCAGAGGTGCATCGGAATGTAAAACTGGTGACACAGGAAACGCTGAAAACATTGACTGTAAGAAGACTGTTTTCTTGTACTTAAGTCGGCATTGTGTCTCTTATATTTAATTCCGATGCAATTTCTGTGTTTCATCGTCACTGTGAAGTCCAAAGGATACAGTAAACCTGTAGAGGTGCATCGGAATGTAAAACGGGTGACACAGGAAACGCTCAAATTATAGACAGTAGGAAGACTCAGTCTTCCTGTACTTAAGTCGGCATTGTGTCTCTTATATTTAATTCCGATGCAATTTCAGTGTTTCATCGTCAATGGGAAGGTCCAAGGGATACAGCAAACCTGCAGAGGTGCATCAGAATGTAAAACTGGTGACACAGGAAACGCTCAAAACATAGACAGTAGGAAGACTCAGTCTTCCTGTACTTAAGTCGGCATTGTGTCTCTTATATTTAATTCCGATGCAATTTCTGTGTTTCATCGTCAATCGGAAGGTCCAAGGGATACAGTAAACCTGCAGAGGTGCATCAGAATGTAAAACTGGTGACACAGGAAACGCTCAAAACATAGACAGTAGGAAGACTCAGTCTTCCTGTACTTAAGTCGGCGTTGTGTCTCTTATATTTAATTCCGATGCAATTTCTGTGTTTCATCATCAGTGGGAAGGTCCAATGGATACAGTAAACCTGCATAGTTCCTTCGGAATGTAAAACTCGTGACACAGGAAACGCTCAAAACATAGACAGTAGGAAGACTCAGTCTTCCTGTACTTAAGTTGGCATTGTGTCTCTTATATTTAATTCCGATGCAATTTCTGTGTTTCATCGTCACTGTGAAGGTCCAAGGGATACAGTAAACCTGTAGAGGTGCATCGGAATGTAAAACTGGGAAACAGGAAACGCTCAAATTATAGACAGTAGGAAGACTCAGTCTTCCTGTACTTAAGTCGGCATTGTGTCTCTTATATTTAATTCCGATGCAATTTCTGTGATTCATCGTCACTGTGAAGGTCCAAGGAATACAGTAAACCTACTGAGGTTCATCGGAATGTAAAACGGGTGACATAGGAAAAGCTCAAATTATAGACAGTACTAAGACTCGGTCTTCCTGTACTTAAGTCGGCATTGTGTCTCTTATATTTAATTCCGATGCAATTTCTGTGTTTCATCGTGAACGGAAAGGTCCAAAGGATACAGTAAACCTGCAGAGGTGCATCAGAATGTAAAACTGGTGACACAGGAAACGCTCAAAACATAGACAGTAGGAAGACTCAGTCTTCCTGTACTTAATTCGGCATTGTGTCTCTTATATTTAATTCCGAAGCAATTTCTGTGTTTCATCGTCAATCGGAAGGTCCAAGGGATACAGTAAACCTGCGGAGGTGCATCGGAATGTAAAACTGGTGACACAGGAAACGCTCAAAACATAGACCGTAAGAAGACTCAGTTTTCTTGTACTTTAGTCGGCGTTGTGTCTCTTATATTTAATTCCGATGCAATTTCTGTGTTTCATCGTCAGTGGGAAGGTCCAATGGATACAGTAAACCTGCATAGTTCCTTCGGAATGTAAAACTCGTGACACAGGAAACGCTCAAAACATAGACAGTAGGAAGTCTCAGTCTTCCTGTACTTAAGTCGGTATTCTGTCTCTTATATTTAATTTCGATACAATTCGTGTGTTTCATCGCCAATGGGAAGGTCCAGGGGATACAGTAAACCTGCAGAGGTGCATCAGAATGTAAAACTGGTGACACAGGAAACGCTCAAAACATAGACAGTAGGAAGACTCAGTCTTCCTGTACTTAGGTTGGCATTGTGTCTCTTATATTTAATTCTGATGCAATTTCTGTGTTTCATCGTCACTGTGAAGGTCCAAGGGATACAGTAAACCTGTAGAGGTGGATCGGAATGTAAAACTGGTGAAACAGGAAACGCTCAAATTATAGACACTAGGAAGACTCAGACTTCCTGTACTTAAGTCAGCATTGTGTCTCTTACATTTAATTCCGATGCAATTTCTGTGTTTCATCGTCAATGGGAAGGCCCAAGGGATACAGCACACCTGCAGAGGTGCATCGGAATGTAAAACTGGTGACACAGGAAACGCTCAAATCATAGACAGTAGGAAGACTCAGTCTTCCTGTACTTAAGTCGGCATTGTGTCTCTCATATTTATTTCCGATGAAATTTCTGTGTTTCATCGTCAATGGGAAGGTCCAAGAGATATAATAAACAAGCAGAGGTGCATCGGAAAGTAAAACTGATGACACAGGAAACGCTCAAAACATAGACAGTAGGAAGACTTAGTCTTCCTGTACTTAGGTCGGCATTGTGTCTCTTATGTTTAATTCCGATGCAATTTCTGTTTTTAATCGTTAATGGGAAGGTCCAAGGGATACAGTAAACCTGCAGAGGTGCATCGGAATGTAAAACTGATGACACAGGAAACGCTCAAAGCATAGAAAGTAGGAAGACTCAGTCTTCCTGTACTTAAGTCTACATTGTGTCTCTTATATTTAATTCCGATGCAATTTCTGTGTTTCATCGTCAATGGGAAGGTCCAATGGATACAATAAACCTGCACAAGTGCATCGGAATGTAAAACTGGTGACACAGGAAACGCTCAAAACAGAGACAGTACTAAGACTCAGTCATCCTGTACTGAAGTCGGCACTGTGTCTCTTATATTTAATTCCGATGCAATTTCTGTGTTTCATCTTCAATCGGAAGGTCCAAGGGATACAGTAAACCTGCAGAGGTGCATCGGAATGTAAAACTGGTGACACAGGAAACGCTCAAAACATAGACCGTAAGAAGACTCAGTTTACTTGTACTTAAGTCGGCATTGTGTCTCTTATATTTAATTTCGATGCAATTTCAGTGTTTCATCGTCACTGTGAAGGTCCAAGGGATACAGTAAACCTGTAGAGGTGCATCGGAATGTAAAACTGGTGAAACAGGAAACGCTCAAAACATAGACAGTAGGAAGACTCAGTCTTCCTGTACTTAAGTCGGCATTGTGTCTCTTATATTTAATTCCGATGCAATTTCTGTGTTTCATCGTCAATCGGAAGGTCCAATGGATACAGTAAACCTGCAGAGGTGCATCGGAATGTAAAACTGGTGACACAGGAAACGCTCAAAACATTGACTGTAAGAAGACTGTTTTTTTGTACTTAAGTCGGCATTGTGTCTCTTATATTTAATTCCGATGCAATTTCTGTGTTTCATCGTCAATCGGAAGGTCCAATGGATACAGTAAACCTGCAGAGGTGCATCGGAATGTAAAACTGGTGACACAGGAAACGCTCAAAACATTGACTGTAAGAAGACTGTTTTTTTGTACTTAAGTCGGCATTGTGTCTCTTATATTTAATTCCGATGCAATTTCTGTGTTTCATCGTCACTGTGAAGTCCAGGCGATACAGTAAACCTGTAGAGGTGCATCGGAATGTAAAACAAGTGACACAGGAAACGCTCAAATTATAGACAGTAGGAAGACTCAGTCTTCCTGTACTTAAGTCGGCATTGCGTCTCTTATATTTAATTCCGATGCAATTTCAGTGTTTCATCGTCACTGTGAAGGTCCAAGGGATACAGTAAACCTGTAGAGGTGCATCGGAATGTAAAACTGGTGAAACAGGAAACGCTCAAAACATAGACATAGTAAGACTCAGTCTTTCTGTACTTAAGTCGGCATTGTGTCTCTTATATTTAATTCCGATGCAATTTCTGTGTTTCATCGTCAATCGGAAGGTCCAACGGATACAGTAAACCTGCAGAGGTGCATCGGAAAGTAAAACTGGTGACACAGGAAACGCTCAAAACATAGACCGTAAGAAGACTCAGTTTTCTTGTACTTAAGTCGGCGTTGTGTCTCTTATATATAATTCCGATGCAATGACTGTGTTTCATCGTCAATGGGAAGGTCCAGGCGATACAGTAAACCTGCAGAGGTCCATCGGAATGTAAAACTGGTGACACAGGAAACGCTCAAAACATAGACAGTAGGAAGACTCAGTCTTCCTGTACTTAAGTCGGCATTGTGTCTCTTATATTTAATTTCGATGCAATTTGTGTGTTTCATCGCCAATGTGAAGGTCCAGGGGATACAGTAAACCTGCAGAGGTGCATCGGAATGTAAAACTGGTGACACAGGATACGCAGAAAACATTGACTGTAAGAAGACTGTTTTCTTGTACTTAAGTCGGCATTGTGTCTCTTATATTTAATTCCGATGCAATTTCTGTGTTTCATCGTCACTGTGAAGTCCAAAGGATACAGTAAACCTGTAGAGGTGCATCGGAATGTAAAACGGGTGACACAGGAAACGCTCAAATTAAAGACAGTAGGAAGACTCAGTCTTCCTGTACTTAAGTCGGCATTGTGTCTCTTATATTTAATTCCGATGCAATTTCAGTGTTTCATCGTCAATGGGAAGGTCCAAGGGATACAGCAAACCTGCAGAGGTGCATCAGAATGTAAAACTGGTGACACAGGAAACGCTCAAAACATAGACAGTAGGAAGACTCAGTCTTCCAGTACTTAAGTCGGCATTGTGTCTCTAATATTTAATTCCGATGCAATTTCTGTGTTTCATCGTCAATCGGAAGGTCCAAGGGATACAGTAAACCTGCAGAGGTGCATCAGAATGTAAAACTGGTGACACAGGAAACGCTCAAAACATAGACAGTAGGAAGACTCAGTCTTCCTGTACTTAAGTTGGCATTGTGTCTCTTATATTTAATTCCGATGCAATTTCTGTGTTTCATCGTCAGTGGGAAGTCCAATGGATACAGTAAACCTGCATAGTTCCTTCGGAATGTAAAACTCGTGACACAGGAAACGCTCAAAACATAGACAGTAGGAAGACTCAGTCTTCCTGTACTTAAGTTGGCATTGTGTCTCTTATATTTAATTCCGATGCAATTTCTGTGTTTCATCGTCACTGTGAAGGTCCAAGGGATACAGTAACCCTGTAGAGGTGCATCGGAATATAAAACTGGTGAAACAGGAAACGCTCAAATTATAGACAGTAGGAAGACTCAGTCTTCCTGTACTTAAGTCGGCATTGTGTCTCTTAAATTTAATTCCGATGCAATTTCTGTGATTCATCGTCACTGTGAAGGTCCAAGGATTACAGTAAACCTGCTGAGGTGCATCGGATTGTAAAACTGGTGACACACGAAACGCTCAAATCATAGACAGTAGGAAGACTCAGTCTTCCTGTACTTAAGTTGGCATTGTGTCTCTTATATTTAATTCCGATGCAATTTCTGTGTTTCATCGTCACTGTGAAGGTCCAAGGGATACAGTAAACCTGTAGAGGTGCATCGGAATGTAAAACTGGTGACACAGGAAACGCTCAAAACATAGACCGTAAGAAGACTCAGTTTTCTTGTACTTAAGTCGGCGTTGTGTCTCTTATATATAATTCCGATGCAATTCCTGTGTTTCATCGTCAGTGGGAAGGTCCAATGGATACAGTAAACCTGCATAGTTCCTTCGGAATGTAAAACTCGTGACACAGGAAACGCTCAAAACATAGACAGTAGGAAGTCTCAGTCTTCCTGTACTTAAGTCGGCATTGTGTCTCTTATATTTAATTCCGATGCAATTTCTGTGTTTCATCGTCAATCGGAAGGTCCAAGGGATACAGTAAACCTGCAGAGGTGCATCGGAATGTAAAACTGGTGACACAGGAAACGCTCAAAACATAGACCGTAAGAAGACTCAGTTTTCTTGTACTTAAGTCGGCGTTGTGTCTCTTATATATAATTCCGATGCAATTACTGTGTTTCATCGTCAATGGGAAGGGCCAGGCGATACAGTAAACCTGCAGAGGTCCATCGGAATGTAAAACTGGTGACACAGGAAACGCTCAAAACATAGACAGTAGGAGGACTCAGTCTTCCTGTACTTAAGTCGGCATTGTGTCTCTTATATTTAATTTCGATGCAATTTGTGCGTTTCATCGCCAATGTGAAGGTCCAGGGGATACAGTAAACCTGCAGAGGTGCATCGGAATGTAAAACTGGTGACACAGGAAACGCTGAAAATATTGACTGTAAGAAGACTGTTTTCTTGTACTTAAGTCGGCATTGTGTCTCTTATATTTAATTCCGATGCAATTTCTGTGTTTCATCGTCACTGTGAAGTCCAAAGGATACAGTAAACCTGTAGAGGTGCATCGGAATGTAAAACGGGTGACACAGGAAACGCTCAAATTATAGACAGTAGGAAGACTCAGTCTTCCTGTACTTAAGTCGGCATTGTGTCTCTTATATTTAATTCCGATGCAATTTCAGTGTTTCATCGTCAATGGGAAGGTCCAAGGGATACAGCAAACCTGCAGAGGTGCATCAGAATGTAAAACTGGTGACACAGGAAACGCTCAAAACATAGACAGTAGGAAGACTCAGTCTTCCTGTACTTAAGTCGGCATTGTGTCTCTTATATTTAATTCCGATGCAATTTCTGTGTTTCATCGTCAATCGGAAGGTCCAAGGGATACAGTAAACCTGCAGAGGTGCATCAGAATGTAAAACTGGTGACACAGGAAACGCTCAAAACATAGACAGTAGGAAGACTCAGTCTTCCTGTACTTAAGTCGGCGTTGTGTCTCTTATATTTAATTCCGATGCAATTTCTGTGTTTCATCATCAGTGGGAAGGTCCAATGGATACAGTAAACCTGCATAGTTCCTTCGGAATGTAAAACTCGTGACACAGGAAACGCTCAAAACATAGACAGTAGGAAGACTCAGTCTTCCTGTACTTAAGTTGGCATTGTGTCTCTTATATTTAATTCCGATGCAATTTCTGTGTTTCATCGTCACTGCGAAGGTCCAAGGGATACAGTAAACCTGTAGAGGTGCATCGGAATGTAAAACTGGGAAACAGGAAACGCTCAAATTATAGACAGTAGGAAGACTCAGTCTTCCTGTACTTATCTCGGCATTGTGTCTCTTATATTTAATTCCGATGCAATTTCTGTGATTCATCGTCACTGTGAAGGTCCAAGGAATACAGTAAACCTGCTGAGGTGCATCGGAATGTAAAACGGGTGACATAGGAAAAGCTCAAATTATAGACAGTACTAAGACTCGGTCTTCCTGTACTTAAGTCGGCATTGTGTCTCTTATATTTAATTCCGATGCAATTTCTGTGTTTCATCGTGAATGGGAAGGTCCAAAGGATACAGTAAACCTGGAGAGGTGCATCAGAATGTAAAACTGGTGACACAGGAAACGCTCAAAACATAGACAGTAGGAAGACTCAGTCTTCCTGTACTTAATTCGGCATTGTGTCTCTTATATTTAATTCCGAAGCAATTTCTGTGTTTCATCGTCAATCGGAAGGTCCAAGGGATACAGTAAACCTGCGGAGGTGCATCGGAATGTAAAACTGGTGACACAGGAAACGCTCAAAACATAGACCGTAAGAAGACTCAGTTTTCTTGTACTTTAGTCGGCGTTGTGTCTCTTATATTTAATTCCGATGCTATTTCTGTGTTTCATCGTCAGTGGGAAGGTCCAATGGATACAGTAAACCTGCATAGTTCCTTCGGAATGTAAAACTCGTGACACAGGAAACGCTCAAAACATAGACAGTAGGAAGTCTCAGTCTTCCTGTACTTAAGTCGGTATTCTGTCTCTTATATTTAATTTCGATACAATTCGTGTGTTTCATCGCCAATGGGAAGGTCCAGGGGATACAGTAAACCTGCAGAGGTGCATCAGAATGTAAAACTGGTGACACAGGAAACGCTCAAAACATAGACAGTAGGAAGACTCAGTCTTCCTGTACTTAAGTTCGCATTGTGTCTCTTATATTTAATTCCGATGCAATTTCTGTGTTTCATCGTCACTGTGAAGGTCCAAGGGATACAGTAAACCTGTAGAGGTGGATCGGAATGTAAAACTGGTGAAACAGGAAACGCTCAAATTATAGACACTAGGAAGACTCAGACTTCCTGTACTTAAGTCAGCATTGTGTCTCTTACATTTAATTCCGATGCAATTTCTGTGTTTCATCGTCAATGGGAAGGCCCAAGGGATACAGCACACCTGCAGAGGTGCATCGGAATGTAAAACTGGTGACACAGGAAACGCTCAAATCATAGACAGTAGGAAGACTCAGTCTTCCTGTACTTAAGTCGGCATTGTGTCTCTCATATTTATTTCCGATGAAATTTCTGTGTTTCATCGTCAATGGGAAGGTCCAAGAGATATAATAAACAAGCAGAGGTGCATCGGAAAGTAAAACTGATGACACAGGAAACGCTCAAAACATAGACAGTAGGAAGACTTAGTCTTCCTGTACTTAGGTCGGCATTGTGTCTCTTATGTTTAATTCCGATGCAATTTCTGTTTTTAATCGTTAATGGGAAGGTCCAAGGGATACAGTAAACCTGCAGAGGTGCATCGGAATGTAAAACTGATGACACAGGAAACGCTCAAAGCATAGAAAGTAGGAAGACTCAGTCTTCCTGTACTTAAGTCTACATTGTGTCTCTTATATTTAATTCCGATGCAATTTCTGTGTTTCATCGTCAATGGGAAGGTCCAATGGATACAATAAACCTGCACAAGTGCATCGGAATGTAAAACTGGTGACACAGGAAACGCTCAAAACAGAGACAGTACTAAGACTCAGTCATCCTGTACTGAAGTCGGCACTGTGTCTCTTATATTTAATTCCGATGCAATTTCAGTGTTTCATCGTCAATGGGAAGGTCCAAGGGATACAGTAAACCTGCAGAGGTAAATCAGAATGTAAAACTGGTGACACAGGAAACGCTCAAAACATAGACAGTAGGAAGACTCAGTCTTCCTGTACTTAAGTCGGCATTGTGTCTCTCATATTTAATTCCGATGCAATTTCTGTGTTTCATCGTCACTGTGAAGTCCAAGGGATACAGTAAACCTGTAGAGGTGCAGCGGAATGTAAAACGGGTGACATAGGAAACGCTCAAATTATAGACAGTAGGAAGACTCAGTCTTCCTGTACTTAAGTCGGCATTGTGTCTCTTCCGATGCAATTTCAATGTTTCATCGTCAGTCGTAAGGTCCAATGGATACAGTAAACCTGCATAGTTCCTTCGGAATGTAAAACTCGTGACACAGGAAACGCTCAAAACATAGACAGTAGGAAGACTCAGTCTTCCTGTACTTAATTCGGCATTGTGTCTCTTATATTTAATTCCGAAGCAATTTTTGTGTTTCATCGTCAATCGGAAGGTCCAAGGGATACAGTAAACCTGCGGAGGTGCATCGGAATGTAAAACTGGTGACACAGGAAACTCTCAAAACATAGACAGTAGGAAGACTCAGTCTTCCTGTACTTAATTCGGCATTGTGTCTCTTATATTTAATTCCGAAGCAATTTCTGTGTTTCATCGTCAGTGGGAGGGTCCAATGGATACAGTAAACCTGCATAGTTCCTTCGGAATGTAAAACTCGTGACACAGGAAACGCTCAAAACATAGACAGTAGGAAGCCTCAGTCTTCCTGAACTTAAGTCGGCATTCTGTCTCTTATATTTAATTTCGATACAATTTGTGTGTTTCATCGCCAATGGGAAGGTCCAGGGGATACAGTAAACCTGCAGAGGTGCATCGGAATGTAAAACTGGTGACACAGGAAACGCTCAAATCATTGACTGTAAGAAGACTGTTTTCTTGTATTTAAGTCGGCAGTGTGTCTCTTATATTTAATTCCGATGCAATTTCTGTGTTTCATCGTCAATGGGAACGTCCAAGGGATACAGTAAACCTGTAGAGGTGCATCGGAATGTAAAACGGGTGACACAGGAAACGCTCAAATTATAGACAGTAGGAAGACTCAGTCTTCCTGTACTTAAGTCGGCATTGCGTCTCTTATATTTAATTCCGATGCAATTTCAGTGTTTCATCGTCACTGTGAAGGTCCAAGGGATACAGTAAACCTGTACAGGTGCATCGGAATGTAAAACTGGTGAAACAGGAAACGCTCAAAACATAGACAGTAGGAAGACTCAGTCTTCCTGTACTTAAGTCGGCATTGTGTCTCTTATATTTAATTCCGATGCAATTTCTGTGTTTCATCGTCAATGGGAAGGTCAAAGGGATACAGTAAACCTGCAGAGGTGCATCAGAATGTAAAACTGGTGACGCAGGAAACGCTCAAAACATAGACAGTAGGAAGACTCAGTCTTCCTGTACTTAAGTCGGCATTGTGTCTCTTATATTTAATTCCGATGCAGTTTCTGTGTTTCGTCTTCACTGTGAAGGTCCAAGGGATACAAAAAAACCTGTAGAGGTGCATCGGAATGTAAAACTGGTGACACAGGGCACGCTCAAATTATAGACAGTAGGAAGACTCAGTCTTCCTGTACTTAAGTCGGCATTGTGTCTCTTATATTTACTTCCGATGCAATTTCTGTGATTCATCGTCACTGTGAAGGTCCAACGGATACAGTAAACCTGCTGAGGTGCATCGGATTGTAAAACTGGTGACACGGGAAACGCTCAAAACATAGACAGTCATCCTGTTCTTAACTCGGCACTGTGTCTATAATATTTAATTCCGATGCAATTTCTGTGTTTCATCGTCAATGGGAAGTTCCAAGGGATACAGTAAACCTGCAGAGGTGCATCGGAATGTAAAACTGGTGACACAGGAAACGCTCAAACATAGACCGTAAGAAGACTCAGTTTTCTTGTACTTAAGTCGGCATTGTTTCTCTTATATTTAATTCCGATGCAATTTCTGTGTTTCATCGGTAATGGAAAGGTCCAAAGGATACAGTAAACCTGCAGAGGTCCATCAGAATGTGAAACTGGTGACACAGGAAACGCTCAAAACATAGACAGTAGGAAGACTCAGTCTTCCTGTACTTAAGTCGGCATTGCGTCCCTTATATTTATTTCCTATGAAATTTCTGTGTTTCATCGTCAAGGGGAGGTCCAAGGTATATAATAAACAAGCAGATGTGCATCGGAAAGTAAAACCGATGACACAGGAAACGCTCAAAACATAGACAGTAGGAAGACTTAGTCTTCCTGTACTTAAGTCGGCATTGTGTCTCTTATATTTATTTCCGATGCAATTTGTGTGTTTCATCGCCAATGGGAAGGTCCAGGGGATACAGTAAACCTGCAGAGGTGCATCGGAATGTAAAACTGGTGACACAGGAAACGCTCAAAACATTGACTGTAAGAAGATTGTTTTCTTGTACTTAAGTCGGCATTGTGTCTCTTATATTTAATTCCGATGCAATTTCTGTGTTTCATCTTCACTGTGAAGGTCCAAGGGATACAAAAAAACCTGTAGAGGTGCATCGGAATGTAAAACTGGTGACACAGGAAACGCTCAAATTATAGACAGTAGGAAGACTCAGTCTTCCTGTACCTAAGTCGGCATTGTGTCACTTATATTTAATTCCGATGCAATTTCTGTGTTTCATCGGTAATGGAAAGGTCCAAGGGATACAGTAAACCTGCAGAGGTGCATCAGAATGTGAAACTGGTGACACAGGAAACGCTCAAAACATAGACAGTAGGAAGACTCAGTCTTCCTGTACTTAAGTCGGCATTGTGTCTCTTATATTTATTTCCTATGAAATTTCTGTGTTTCATCGTCAACGGGAAGGTCCAAGGGATATAATAAACAAGCAGATGTGCATCGGAAAGTAAAACTGAAGACACAGGAAACGCTCAAAACATAGACAGTAGGAAGACTTAGTCTTCCTGTACTTAAGTCGGCATTGTGTCTCTTATATTTAATTCCGATGCAATTTCTGTTTTCCATCGTCAATGGGAAGGTCCAAGGGATACAGTAAACCTGCAGAGGTGCATCGGAATGTAAAACTGATGAGACAGGAAACGCTCAAACCATAGACAGTAGGAAGACTCAGTCTTCCTGTACTTAAGTATGCATTGTGTCTCTTATATTTAATTCCGATCCAATTTCTGTGTTTCATCGTCAATGGGAAGGTCCAAGTGATACAGTAAACCTGCAGAGGTGCAGCGGAATGTAAAACTGGTGAGACGGGAAACGCTGATAACATTGACTGTAAGAAGACTGTTTTCTTGTACTTAAGTCGGCATTGTGTCTCTTATATTTAATTCCGATTCAATTTCTGTGTTTCATCGTCACTGTGAAGTCCAAGGGATACAGTAAACCTGTAGAGGTGCATCGGAATGTAAAACGGGTGACACAGGAAACGCTCAAATTATAGACAGTAGGAAGACTCAGTCTTCCTGTACTTAAGTCGGCATTGCGTCTCTTATATTTAATTCCGATGCAATTTCAGTGTTTCATCGTCAATGGGAAGGTCCAAGGGATACAGTAAACCTGCAGAGGTGCATCAGAATGTAAAACTGGTGACACAGGAAACGCTCAAAACATAGACAGTAGGAAGACTCAGTCTTCCTGTACTTAAGTCGGCATTGTGTCTCTTATATTTAATTCCGATGCAATTTCTGTGTTTCATCGTCACTGTGAAGTCCAAGGGATACAGTAAACCTGTAGAGGTGCATCGGAATGTAAAACGGGTGACATAGGAAACGCTCAAATTATAGACAGTAGGAGGACTCAGTCTTCCTGTACTTAAGTCGGCATTGTGTCTCTTATAGTTAATTCCGATGCAATTTCAGTGTTTCATCGTCAATGGGAAGGTCCAAAGGATACAGTAAACCTGCAGAGGTGCATCAGAATGTAAAACTGGTGACACAGGAAACGCTCAAAACATAGACAGTAGGAAGACTCAGTCTTCCTGTACTTAATTCGGCATTGTGTCTCTTGTATTTAATTCCGAAGCAATTTCTGTGTTTCATCGTCAATCGGAAGGTCCAAGGGATACAGTAAACCTGCGGAGGTGCATCGGAATGTAAAACTGGTGACACAGGAAACGCTCAAAACATAGACAGTAGGAAGACTCAGTCTTCCTGTACTTAAGTCGGCATTGGGACTCTTATATTTATTTCCGATTAAATTTCGGTGTTTCATCGTGTATGGGAAGGTGCAAGGGATACAGTAAACCTGCAGAGGTGCATGGGAATGTAAAACTGGTGACACAAGAAACGCTCAAAACATAGACAGTAGGAAAACTCAGTCTTCCTGTACTTAAGTCGGCATTATGTCTCTTATATTTAATTCCGATGCAATTTCTGTGTTTCATCGCCAATGGGAAGGTCCAAGGGATACAGTAAACCTGCAGAGGTGCATCGGAATGTAAAACTGGTGACACAGGAAACGCTCAAACATAGACCGTAAGAAGACTCTGTTTTCTTGTACTTAAGTCGGCATTGTGTCTCTTATATTTAATTCCGATGCAATTTCTGTGTTTCATCGTCAATGGGAACGTCCAAGGGATACAGTAAACCTGTAGAGGTGCATCGGAATGTAAAACGGGTGACACAGGAAACGCTCAAATTATAGACAGTAGGAAGACTCAGTCTTCCTGTACTTAAGTCGGCATTGCGTCTCTTTTATTTAATTCCGATGCAATTTCAGTGTTTCATCGTCACTGTGAAGGTCCAAGGGATACAGTAAACCTGTACAGGTGCATCGGAATGTAAAACTGGTGAAACAGGAAACGCTCAAAACATAGACAGTAGGAAGACTCAGTCTTCCTGTACTTAAGTCGGCATTGTGTCTCTTATATTTAATTCCGATGCAATTTCTGTGTTTCATCGTCAATGGGAAGTTCAAAGGGATACAGTAAACCTGCAGAGGTGCATCGGAATGTAAAAATTGGTGACACAGGAAACGCTCAAAACATTGACTGTCAGAAGATAGTTTTCTTTTACTTAAGTCGGCATTGTGTCTCTTATATTTAATTCCGATGCAGTTTCTGTGTTTCGTCTTCACTGTGAAGGTCCAAGGGATACAAAAAAACCTGTAGAGGTGCATCGGAATGTAAAACTGGTGACACAGGACACGCTCAAATTATAGACAGTAGGAAGACTCAGTCTTCCTGTACTTAAGTCGGCATTGTGTCTCTTATATTTAATTCCGATGCAATTTCTGTGATTCATCGTCACTGTGAAGGTCCAACGGATACAGTAAACCTGCTGAGGTGCATCGGATTGTAAAACTGGTGACACGGGAAACGCTCAAAACATAGACAGTCATCCTGTTCTTAACTCGGCACTGTGTCTATAATATTTAATTCCGATGCAATTTCTGTGTTTAATCGTCAATGGGAAGTTCCAAGGGATACAGTAAACCTGCAGAGGTGCATCGGAATGTAAAACTGGTGACACAGGAAACGCTCAAACATAGACCGTAAGAAGACTCAGTTTTCTTGTACTTAAGTCGGCATTGTTTCTCTTATATTTAATTCCGATGCAATTTCTGTGTTTCATCGGTAATGGAAAGGTCCAAAGGATACAGTAAACCTGCAGAGGTCCATCAGAATGTGAAACTGGTGACACAGGAAACGCTCAAAACATAGACAGTAGGAAGACTCAGTCTTCCTGTACTTAAGTCGGCATTGTGTCCCTTATATTTATTTCCTATGAAATTTCTGTGTTTCATCGTCAAGGGGAGGTCCAAGGGATATAATAAACAAGCAGATGTGCATCGGAAAGTAAAACCGATGACACAGGAAACGCTCAAAACATAGACAGTAGGAAGACTTAGTCTTCCTGTACTTAAGTCGGCATTGTGTCTCTTATATTTAATTCCGATGCAATTTCTGTTTTCCATCGTCAATGGTAAGGTCCAAGGGATACAGTAAACCTGCAGAGGTTCATCGGAATGTAAAACTGATGAGACAGGAAACGCTCAAAACATAGACAGTAGGAAGACTCAGTCTTCCTGTATTTAAGTCTGCATTGTGTCTCTTATATTTAATTCCGATGCAATTTCTGTGTTTCATCGTCAATGGGAAGGTCCAAGGGATACAGTAAACCTGCAGAGGTGCATCGGAATGTAAAACTGGTGACACAGGAAACGCTCAAATTATAGACAGTAGGAAGACTCAGTCTTCCTGTACTTAAGTCGGCATTGTGTCTATTATACTTCATTTCGATGCAATTTGTGTGTTTCATCGCCAATGGGAAGGTCCAGGGAATACAGTAAACCTGCACAGGTGCATCGGAATGTAAAACTGATGACACAGGAAACGCTCAAAATATAGACAGTAGGGAGACTTATTCTTCCTGTACTTATGTCAGCATTGTGTCCCTTATTTTTAATTCCGATGCAATTTCTGTGTTTCATCGTCAATGGGTAGGTCCAATGGATACAATAAACCTGCACAAGTGCATCGGCATGTAAAACTGGTGACACAGGAAACGCTCAAAGCATAGACAGTACTAACACTCAGTCTTCCTGTACTTAAGTCGGCATTGTGTCTCTTATATTTAATTTCGATGCAATTTGTGTGTTTCATCGCTAATGGGAAGGTCCAGGGGATACAGTAAAACTGCAGAGGTGCATCGGAATGTAGAATTGGTGACACAGGAAACGCTCAAAACATTGACTGTAAGAAGACTGTTTTCTTGTACTTAAGTCGGCATTGTGTCTCTTGTATTTAATTCCGACGCAATTTCTGTGTTTCATCGTCACTGTGAAGGTCCAAGGGATACAGTAAACCTCTAGAGGTGCATCGGAACGTAAAACTGGTGACACAGGAAACGCTCAAATTATAGACAGTAGGAAGACTCAGTCTTCCTGTACTAAAGTCGGCATTGCGTCTCTTATATTTAATTCCGATGCAATTTCAGTGTTTCATCGTCAATGGGAAGGTCCAAGGGATACAGTAAACCTGCAGAAGTGCATCAGAATGCAAAACTGGTGACACAGGAAACGCTCAAAACATAGACAGTAGGAAGACTCAGTCTTCCTGTACTTAAGTCGGCATTGTGTCTCTTATATTTAATTATGATGCAATTTCTGTGTTTCATCGTCACTGTGAAGTCCAAGGGATACAGTAAACCTGTAGAGGTGCATCGGAATGTAAAACAAGTGACACAGGAAACGCTCAAATTATAGACAGTAGGAAGACTCAGTCTTCCTGTACTTAAGTCGGCATTGTGTCTCTTATATTTAATTCCGATGCAATTTCAGTGTTTCATCGTCACTGTGAAGGTCCAAGGGATACCGTAAACCTGTAGAGGTGCATCGGAATGTAAAACTGGTGAAACAGGAAACGCTCAAAACATAGACAGTAGGAAGACTCAGTCTTCCTGTACTTAAGTCGGCATTGTGTCCCTTACATTTAATTCCGATGCAATTTCTGTGTTTCATCGTCAATCGGAAGGTCCAAGGGATACAGTTAACCTGCAGAGGTGCATCGGAATGTAAAACTGATGACACAGGAAACGCTCAAAACATAGAAAGTACGAAGACTCAGTCTTCCTGTACTTAAGTCTGCATTGTGTCTCTTATATTTAATTCCGATGCAATTTCTGATTTTCATCGTCAATGGGAAGGTGTCAGGGATACAGTAAACCTGCACAGGTGCATCGGAATGTAAAACTGATGACACAGGAAACGCTCAAAACATAGACAGTAGGGAGACTTAATCTTCCTGTACTTAAGTCAGCATTGTGTCTCTTATTTTTAATTCCGATGCAATTTCTGTGTTTCATCGTCAATGGGTAGGTCCAATGGATACAATAAACCTGCAGAAGTGCATCGGAATGTAAAACTGGTGACACAGGAAACGCTCAAAACAGAGACAGTACTAAGACTCAGTCATCCTGTACTTAAGTCGGCACTGTGTCTCTTATATTTCATTCCGATGCAATTTCTGTGATTCATCGTCACTGTGAAGGTCCAAGGGATACAGTAAACCTGCTGAGGTGCATCGGATTGTAAAACTGGTGACACGGGAAACGCTCAAAACATAGACAGTCATCCTGTTCTTAACTCGGCACTGTGTCTCTAATATTAAATTCCGATGCAATTTCTGTGTTTCATCGTCAATGGGAAGTTCCAAGGGATACAGTAAACCTGCAGAGGTGCATCGGAATGTAAAACTGGTGACACAGGAAACGCTCAAAACATAGACAGTAGGAAGACTAAGTCTTCCTGTACTTAATTCGGCATTGTGTCTCTTATATTTAATTCCGAAGCAATTTCTGTGTTTCATCGTCAATCGGAAGGTCCAAGGGATACAGTAAACCTGCGGAGGTGCATTGGAATGTAAAACTGGTGACACAGGAAACGCTCAAAACATAGACCGTAAGAAGACTCAGTTTTCTTGTACTTAAGTCGGCGTTGTGTCTCTTATATATAATTCCGATGCAATTCCTGTGTTTCATCGTCAGTGGGAAGGTCCAATGGATACAGTAAACCTGCATAGTTCCTTCGGAATGTAAAACTCGTGACACAGGAAACGCTCAAAACATAGACAGTAGGAAGTCTCAGTCTTCCTGTACTTAAGTCGGCATTCTGTCTCTTATATTTAATTTCGATACAATTCGTGTGTTTCATCGCCAAAGGGAAGGTCCAGGGGATACAGTAAACCTGCAGAGGTGCATCGGAATGTAAAACTGGTGACACAGGAAACGCTCAAAACATTGACTGTAAGAACACTGTTTTCTTGTACTTAAGTCGGCATTGTGTCTCTTATATTTAATTCCGATGCAATTTCTGTGTTTCATCGTCACTGTGAAGTCCAAGCGATACAGTAAACCTGTAGAGGTGCATCGGAATGTAAAACAAGTGACACAGGAAACGCTCAAATTATAGACAGTAGGAAGACTCAGTCTTCCTGTACTTAAGTCGGCATTGCGTCTCTTATATTTAATTCCGATGCAATTTCAGTGTTTCATCGTCACTGTGAAGGTCCAAGGGATACAGTAAACCTGTAGAGGTGCATCGGAATGTAAAACTGGTGAAACAGGAAACGCTCAAAACATAGACAGTAGGAAGACTCAGTCTTCCTGTACTTAAGTCGGCATTGTGTCTCTTATATTTAATTCCGATGCAATTTCTGTGTTTCATCGTCAATCGGAAGGTCCAAGGGATACAGTAAACCTACAGAGGTGCATCGGAATGTAAAACTGGTGACACAGGAAACGCTCAAAACATAGACCGTAAGAAGACTCAGTTTTCTTGTACTTAAGTCGGCGTTGTGTCTCATATATATAATTCCGATGCAATTACTGTGTTTCATCGTCAATGGGAAGGTCCAGGCGATACAGTAAACCTGCAGAGGTCCATCGGAATGTAAAACTGGTGACACAGGAAACGCTCAAAACATAGACAGTAGGAAGACTCAGTCTTCCTGTACTTAAGTCGGCATTGTGTCTCTTATATTTAATTTCGATGCAATTTGTGCGTTTCATCGCCAATGTGAAGGTCCAGGGGATACAGTAAACCTGCAGAGGTGCATCGGAATGTAAAACTGGTGACACAGGAAACGCTGAAAACATTGACTGTAAGAAGACTGTTTTCTTGTCCTTAAGTCGGCATTGTGTCTCTTATATTTAATTCCGATGCAATTTCTGTGTTTCATCGTCACTGTGAAGTCCAAAGGATACAGTAAACCTGTAGAGGTGCATCGGAATGTAAAACGGGTGACACAGGAAACGCTCAAATTATAGACAGTAGGAAGACTCAGTCTTCCTGTACTTAAGTCGGCATTGTGTCTCTTATATTTAATTCCGATGCAATTTCAGTGTTTCATCGTCAATGGGAAGGTCCAAGGGATACAGCAAACCTGCAGAGGTGCATCAGAATGTAAAACTGGTGACACAGGAAACGCTCAAAACATAGACAGTAGGAAGACTCAGTCTTCCTGTACTTAAGTCGGCATTGTGTCTCTTATATTTAATTCCGATGCAATTTCTGTGTTTCATCGTCAATCGGAAGGTCCAAGGGATACAGTAAACCTGCAGAGGTGCATCAGAATGTAAAACTGGTGACACAGGAAACGCTCAAAACATAGACAGTAGGAAGACTCAGTCTTCCTGTACTTAAGTCGGCGTTGTGTCTCTTATATTTAATTCCGATGCAATTTCTGTGTTTCATCATCAGTGGGAAGGTCCAATGGATACAGTAAACCTGCATAGTTCCTTCGGAATGTAAAACTCGTGACACAGGAAACGCTCAAAACATAGACAGTAGGAAGACTCAGTCTTCCTGTACTTAAGTTGGCATTGTGTCTCTTATATTTAATTCCGATGCAATTTCTGTGTTTCATCGTCACTGTGAAGGTCCAAGGGATACAGTAAACCTGTAGAGGTGCATCGGAATGTAAAACTGGGAAACAGGAAACGCTCAAATTATAGACAGTAGGAAGACTCAGTCTTCCTGTACTTAAGTCGGCATTGTGTCTCTTATATTTAATTCCGATGCAATTTCTGTGATTCATCGTCACTGTGAAGGTCCAAGGAATACAGTAAACCTGCTGAGGTTCATCGGAATGTAAAACGGGTGACATAGGAAAAGCTCAAATTATAGACAGTACTAAGACTCGGTCTTCCTGTACTTAAGTCGGCATTGTGTCTCTTATATTTAATTCCGATGCAATTTCTGTGTTTCATCGTGAACGGAAAGGTCCAAAGGATACAGTAAACCTGCAGAGGTGCATCAGAATGTAAAACTGGTGACACAGGAAACGCTCAAAACATAGACAGTAGGAAGACTCAGTCTTCCTGTACTTAATTCGGCATTGTGTCTCTTATATTTAATTCCGAAGCAATTTCTGTGTTTCATCGTCAATCGGAAGGTCCAAGGGATACAGTAAACCTGCGGAGGTGCATCGGAATGTAAAACTGGTGACACAGGAAACGCTCAAAACATAGACCGTAAGAAGACTCAGTTTTCTTGTACTTTAGTCGGCGTTGTGTCTCTTATATTTAATTCCGATGCAATTTCTGTGTTTCATCGTCAGTGGGAAGGTCCAATGGATACAGTAAACCTGCATAGTTCCTTCGGAATGTAAAACTCGTGACACAGGAAACGCTCAAAACATAGACAGTAGGAAGTCTCAGTCTTCCTGTACTTAAGTCGGTATTCTGTCTCTTATATTTAATTTCGATACAATTCGTGTGTTTCATCGCCAATGGGAAGGTCCAGGGGATACAGTAAACCTGCAGAGGTGCATCAGAATGTAAAACTGGTGACACAGGAAACGCTCAAAACATAGACAGTAGGAAGACTCAGTCTTCCTGTACTTAGGTTGGCATTGTGTCTCTTATATTTAATTCTGATGCAATTTCTGTGTTTCATCGTCACTGTGAAGGTCCAAGGGATACAGTAAACCTGTAGAGGTGGATCGGAATGTAAAACTGGTGAAACAGGAAACGCTCAAATTATAGACACTAGGAAGACTCAGACTTCCTGTACTTAAGTCAGCATTGTGTCTCTTACATTTAATTCCGATGCAATTTCTGTGTTTCATCGTCAATGGGAAGGCCCAAGGGATACAGCACACCTGCAGAGGTGCATCGGAATGTAAAACTGGTGACACAGGAAACGCTCAAATCATAGACAGTAGGAAGACTCAGTCTTCCTGTACTTAAGTCGGCATTGTGTCTCTCATATTTATTTCCGATGAAATTTCTGTGTTTCATCGTCAATGGGAAGGTCCAAGAGATATAATAAACAAGCAGAGGTGCATCGGAAAGTAAAACTGATGACACAGGAAACGCTCAAAACATAGACAGTAGGAAGACTTAGTCTTCCTGTACTTAGGTCGGCATTGTGTCTCTTATGTTTAATTCCGATGCAATTTCTGTTTTTAATCGTTAATGGGAAGGTCCAAGGGATACAGTAAACCTGCAGAGGTGCATCGGAATGTAAAACTGATGACACAGGAAACGCTCAAAGCATAGAAAGTAGGAAGACTCAGTCTTCCTGTACTTAAGTCTACATTGTGTCTCTTATATTTAATTCCGATGCAATTTCTGTGTTTCATCGTCAATGGGAAGGTCCAATGGATACAATAAACCTGCACAAGTGCATCGGAATGTAAAACTGGTGACACAGGAAACGCTCAAAACAGAGACAGTACTAAGACTCAGTCATCCTGTACTGAAGTCGGCACTGTGTCTCTTATATTTAATTCCGATGCAATTTCTGTGTTTCATCTTCAATCGGAAGGTCCAAGGGATACAGTAAACCTGCAGAGGTGCATCGGAATGTAAAACTGGTGACACAGGAAACGCTCAAAACATAGACCGTAAGAAGACTCAGTTTACTTGTACTTAAGTCGGCATTGTGTCTCTTATATTTAATTTCGATGCAATTTCAGTGTTTCATCGTCACTGTGAAGGTCCAAGGGATACAGTAAACCTGTAGAGGTGCATCGGAATGTAAAACTGGTGAAACAGGAAACGCTCAAAACATAGACAGTAGGAAGACTCAGTCTTCCTGTACTTAAGTCGGCATTGTGTCTCTTATATTTAATTCCGATGCAATTTCTGTGTTTCATCGTCAATCGGAAGGTCCAATGGATACAGTAAACCTGCAGAGGTGCATCGGAATGTAAAACTGGTGACACAGGAAACGCTCAAAACATTGACTGTAAGAAGACTGTTTTTTTGTACTTAAGTCGGCATTGTGTCTCTTATATTTAATTCCGATGCAATTTCTGTGTTTCATCGTCACTGTGAAGTCCAGGCGATACAGTAAACCTGTAGAGGTGCATCGGAATGTAAAACAAGTGACACAGGAAACGCTCAAATTATAGACAGTAGGAAGACTCAGTCTTCCTGTACTTAAGTCGGCATTGCGTCTCTTATATTTAATTCCGATGCAATTTCAGTGTTTCATCGTCACTGTGAAGGTCCAAGGGATACAGTAAACCTGTAGAGGTGCATCGGAATGTAAAACTGGTGAAACAGGAAACGCTCAAAACATAGACATAGTAAGACTCAGTCTTTCTGTACTTAAGTCGGCATTGTGTCTCTTATATTTAATTCCGATGCAATTTCTGTGTTTCATCGTCAATCGGAAGGTCCAACGGATACAGTAAACCTGCAGAGGTGCATCGGAAAGTAAAACTGGTGACACAGGAAACGCTCAAAACATAGACCGTAAGAAGACTCAGTTTTCTTGTACTTAAGTCGGCGTTGTGTCTCTTATATATAATTCCGATGCAATGACTGTGTTTCATCGTCAATGGGAAGGTCCAGGCGATACAGTAAACCTGCAGAGGTCCATCGGAATGTAAAACTGGTGACACAGGAAACGCTCAAAACATAGACAGTAGGAAGACTCAGTCTTCCTGTACTTAAGTCGGCATTGTGTCTCTTATATTTAATTTCGATGCAATTTGTGTGTTTCATCGCCAATGTGAAGGTCCAGGGGATACAGTAAACCTGCAGAGGTGCATCGGAATGTAAAACTGGTGACACAGGATACGCAGAAAACATTGACTGTAAGAAGACTGTTTTCTTGTACTTAAGTCGGCATTGTGTCTCTTATATTTAATTCCGATGCAATTTCTGTGTTTCATCGTCACTGTGAAGTCCAAAGGATACAGTAAACCTGTAGAGGTGCATCGGAATGTAAAACGGGTGACACAGGAAACGCTCAAATTAAAGACAGTAGGAAGACTCAGTCTTCCTGTACTTAAGTCGGCATTGTGTCTCTTATATTTAATTCCGATGCAATTTCAGTGTTTCATCGTCAATGGGAAGGTCCAAGGGATACAGCAAACCTGCAGAGGTGCATCAGAATGTAAAACTGGTGACACAGGAAACGCTCAAAACATAGACAGTAGGAAGACTCAGTCTTCCTGTACTTAAGTCGGCATTGTGTCTCTAATATTTAATTCCGATGCAATTTCTGTGTTTCATCGTCAATCGGAAGGTCCAAGGGATACAGTAAACCTGCAGAGGTGCATCAGAATGTAAAACTGGTGACACAGGAAACGCTCAAAACATAGACAGTAGGAAGACTCAGTCTTCCTGCACTTAAGTCAGCGTTGTGTCTCTTATATTTAATTCCGATGCAATTTCTGTGTTTCATCGTCAGTGGGAAGTCCAATGGATACAGTAAACCTGCATAGTTCCTTCGGAATGTAAAACTCGTGACACAGGAAACGCTCAAAACATAGACAGTAGGAAGACTCAGTCTTCCTGTACTTAAGTTGGCATTGTGTCTCTTATATTTAATTCCGATGCAATTTCTGTGTTTCATCGTCACTGTGAAGGTCCAAGGGATACAGTAACCCTGTAGAGGTGCATCGGAATATAAAACTGGTGAAACAGGAAACGCTCAAATTATAGACAGTAGGAAGACTCAGTCTTCCTGTACTTAAGTCGGCATTGTGTCTCTTAAATTTAATTCCGATGCAATTTCTGTGATTCATCGTCACTGTGAAGGTCCAAGGATTACAGTAAACCTGCTGAGGTGCATCGGATTGTAAAACTGGTGACACACGAAACGCTCAAATCATAGACAGTAGGAAGACTCAGTCTTCCTGTACTTAAGTTGGCATTGTGTCTCTTATATTTAATTCCGATGCAATTTCTGTGTTTCATCGTCACTGTGAAGGTCCAAGGGATACAGTAAACCTGTAGAGGTACATCGGAATGTAAAACTGGTGAAACAGGAAACGCTCAAATTACAGACAGTAGGAAGACTCAGTCTTCCTGTACTTAAGTCGGCATTGTGTCTCTTATATTTAATTCCGATGCAATTTCTGTGATTCATCGTCACTGTGAAGGTCCAAGGAATACAGTAAACCTGCTGAGGTGCATCGGATTGTAAAACTGGTGACACGGGAAACGCTCAAAACATAGACAGTAGGAAAACTCAGTCACCCTGTTCTTAACTCGGCACTGTGTCTCTAATATTTAATTCCGATACAATTTCTGTGTTTCATCGTCAATGGGAAGTTCCAACGGATACAGTAAACCTGCAGAGGTGCATCGGAATGTAAAACTGGTGACACAGGAAACGCTCAAAACATAGACCGTAAGGAGACTCTGTTTTCTTGTACTTAAGTCGGCGTTGTGTCTCTTACATTAAATTCCGATGCAATTTCTGTGTTTCATCGTCAATGGGAAGGTCTAATGGATACAGTAAACCTGCAGAGGTGAATCGGAATGTAAAACTGGTGACATAGGAAACGCTCAAAATATTGACCGTAAGAAGACTGTTTTCTGGTACTTAAGTCGGCATTGTGTCTCTTATATTTAATTCCGATGCAATTTCTGTGTTTCATTGTCACTTTGAAGGTCCAACTCATACAGTAAACCTGTAGACATACATCGGAATGTAAAACTGGTGACACAGGAAACGCTCAAATTATAGACAGTAGGAAGACTCAGACTTCCTGTACTTAAGTCAGCATTGTGTCTCTTACATTTAATTCCGATGCAATTTCTGTGTTTCATCGTCAATGGGAAGGCCCAAGGGATACAGGACACCTGCAGAGGTGCATCGGAATGTAAAACTGGTGACACAGGAAACGCTCAAATCATAGACAGTAGGAAGACTCAGTCTTCCTGTACTTAAGTCGGCATTGTGTCTCTCATTTTTATTTCCGATGAAATTTCTGTGTTTCATCGTCAATGGGAAGGTCCAAGAGATATAATAAACAAGCAGAGGTGCATCGGAAAGTAAAACTGATGACACAGGAAACGCTCAAAACATAGACAGTAGGAAGACTTAGTCTTCCTGTACTTAGGTCGGCATTGTGTCTCTTATGTTTAATTCCGATGCAATTTCTGTTTTTAATCGTTAATGGGAAGGTCTAAGGGATACAGTAAACCTGCAGAGGTGCATCGGAATGTAAAACTGATGACACAGGAAACGCTCAAAGCATAGAAAGTAGGAAGACTCAGTCTTCCTGTACTTAAGTCTGCATTGTGTCTCTTATATTTAATTCCGATGCAATTTCTGTGTTTCATCGTCAATGGGAAGGTGTAAGTGATACAGTAAACCTGCACAGGTGAATCGGAATGTAAAACTGATGACACAGGGAACGCTCAAAACATAGACAGTAGGGAGACTTAGTCTTCCTGTACTTAAGTCAGCATTGTGTCTCTTATTTTTAATTCCGATGCAATTTCTGTGTTTCATCGTCAATGGGTAGGTCCAATGGATACAATAAACCTGCACAAGTGCATCGGAATGTAAAACTGGTGACACAGTTAACGCTCAAAACAGAGACAGTACTAAGACTCAGTCATCCTGTACTTAAGTCGGCACTGTGTCTCTTATATTTAATTCCGATGCAATTTCTGTGTTTCATCGTCAATCGGAAGGCCCAAGGGATACAGTAAACCTGCAGAGGTGCATCGGAATGTAAAACTGGTGACACAGGAAACGCTCAAAACATAGACCGTAAGAAGACTCAGTTTTCTTGTACTTAAGTCGGCATTGTGTCTCTTATATTTAATTTCGATGCAATTTCAGTGTTTCATCGTCACTGTGAAGGTCCAAGGGATACAGTAAACCTGTAGAGGTGCATCGGAATGTAAAACTGGTGAAACAGGATACGCTCAAAACATAGACAGTAGGAAGACTCAGTCTTCCTGTACTTAAGTCGGCATTGTGTCTCTTATATTTAATTCCGATGCAGTTTCTGTGTTTCATCGTCAATCGGAAGGTCCAAGGGATACAGTAAACCTGCAGAGGTGCATCGGAATGTAAAACTGGTGACACAGGAAACGCTCAAAACATAGACCGTAAGAAGACTCAGTTTTCTTGTACTTAAGTCGGCATTGTGTCTCTTATATTTATTTTCGATGCAATTTGTGTGTTTCATCGCCAATGTGAAGGTCCAGGGGATACAGTAAACCTGCAGAGGTGCATCGGGATGTAAAACTGGTGACACGGGAAACGCTGAAAACATTGACTGTAAGAAGACTGTTTTCTTGTACTTAAGTCGGCATTGTGTCTCTTATATTTAATTCCGATGCAATTTCTGTGTTTCATCGTCACTGTGAAGTCCAAAGGATACAGTAAACCTGTAGAGGTGCATCGGAATGTAAAACGGGTGACACAGGAAACGCTCAAATTATAGACAGTAGGAAGACTCAGTCTTCCTGTACTTATGTCGGCATTGTGTCTCTTATATTTAATTCCGATGCAATTTCAGTGTTTCATCGTCAATGGGAAGGTCCAAGGGATACAGTAAACCTGAAGAGGTGCATCGGAATGTAAAACTGGTGACACAGGAAACGCTCAAACATAGACCGTAAGAAGACTCTGTTTTCTTGTACTTAAGTCGGCGTTGTGTCTCTTATATTTAATTCCGATGCAATTTCAGTGATTCATCGTCACTGTGAAGGTCCAAGGGATACAGTAAACCTGTAGAGGTGCTTCGGAATGTAAAACTGGTGAAACAGGAAACGCTCAAAACATAGACAGTAGGAAGACTCAGTCTTCCTGTACTTAAGTCGGCATTGTGTCTCTTATATTTAATTCCGATGCAATTTCTGTGTTTCATCGTCAATCGAAGGTCCAAGGGATACAGTAAACCTGCAGAGGTGCATCAGAATGTAAAACTGGTGACACAGGAAACGCTCAAAACATAGACAGTAGGAAGACTCAGTCTTCCTGTACTTAAGTCGGCATTGTGTCTCTTATATTTAATTCCGATGCAATTTCTGTGTTTCATCGTCACTGTGAAGTCCAAGGGATACAGTAAACCTGTAGAGGTGCATCGGAATGTAAAACGGGTGACATAGGAAACGATCAAATTATAGACAGTAGGAAGACTCAGTCTTCCTGTACTTAAGTCGGCATTGTGTCTCTTATATTTAATTCCGATGCAATTTCAGTGTTTCATCGTCAATGGGAAGGTCCAAGGGATACAGTAAACCTGCAGAGGTGCATCAGAATGTAAAACTGGTGACACAGGAAACGCTCAAAACATAGAGAGTAGGAAGACTCAGTCTTCCTGTACTTAAGTCGGCGTTGTGTCTCTTATATTTAATTCCGATGCAATTTCTGTGTTTCATCGTCAGTGGGAAGGTCCAATGGATACAGTAAACCTGCATAGTTCCTTCGGAATGTAAAACTCGTGACACAGGAAACGCTCAAAACATAGACAGTAGGAAGACTCAGTCTTCCTGTACTTAAGTTGGCATTGTGTCTCTTATATTTAATTCCGATGCAATTTCTGTGTTTCATCGTCACTGTGAAGGTCCAAGGGATACAGTAAACCTGTAGAGGTGCATCGGAATGTAAAACTGGTGAAACAGGAAACGCTCAAATTATAGACAGTAGGAAGACTCCGTCTTCCTGTACTTAAGTCGGCATTTCGTCTCTTATATTTAATTCCGATGCAATATCTGTCATTCATCGTCACTGTGAAGGTCCAAGGAATACAGTAAACCTGCTGAGGTGCATCGGATTGTAAAACTGGTGACACGGGAAACGCTCAAAACATAGACAGTAGGAAGACTCAGTCTTCCTGTACTTAAGTCGGCATTGTGTCTCTTATATTTAATTCCGATGCAATTTCTGTGATTCATCGTCACTGTGAAGGTCCAAGGAATACAGTAAACCTGCTGAGGTGCATCGGATTGTAAAACTGGTGACACGGGAAACGCTCAAAACATAGACAGTAGGAAGACTCAGTCACCCTGTTCTTAACTCGGCACTGTGTCTCTAATATTTAATTCCGATACAATTTCTGTGTTTCATCGTCAATGGGAAGTTCCAACGGATACAGTAAACCTGCAGAGGTGCATCGGAATGTAAAACTGGTGACACAGGAAACGCTCAAAACATAGACCATAAGAAGACTCAGTTTTCTTGTACTTAAGTCGGCGTTGTGTCTCTTACATTAAATTCCGATGCAATTTCTGTGTTTCATCGTCAATGGGAAGGTCCAATGGATACAGTAAACCTGCAGAGGTGAATCGGAATGTAAAACTGGTGACACAGGAAACGCTCAAAACATAGACAGTAGGAAGACTCAGTCTTCCTGTACTTAAGACGGCATTATGTCTCTTATATTTAATTTCGATGCAATTTGTGTGTTTCATCGCCAATGGGAAGGTCCAAGGGATACAGTAAACCTTCAGAGGTGCATCGGAATGTAAAACTGGTGACATAGGAAACGCTCAAAGTATTGACCGTAAGAAGACTGTTTTCTGGTACTTAAGACGGCATTGTGTCTCTTATATTTAATTCCGATGCAATTTCTGTGTTTCATTGTCACTGTGAAGGTCCAACTCATACAGTAAACCTTTAGATGTGCATCGGAATGTAAAACTGGTGACACAGGAAACGCTCAAATTATAGACAGTAGGAAGACTCAGACTTCCTGTACTTAAGTCAGCATTGTGTCTCTTACATTTAATTCCGATGCAATTTCTGTGTTTCATCGTCAATGGGAAGGCCCAAGGGATACAGGACACCTGCAGAGGTGCATCGGAATGTAAAACTGGTGACACAGGAAACACTCAAATCATAGACAGTAGGAAGACTCAGTCTTCCTGTACTTAAGTCGGCATTGTGTCTCTCATATTTATTTCCGATGAAATTTCTGTGTTTCATCGTCAATGGGAAGGTCCAAGAGATATAATAAACAAGCAGAGGTGCATCGGAAAGTAAAACTGATGACACAGGAAACGCTCAAAACATAGACAGTAGGAAGACTTAGTCCTCCTGTACTTAGGTCGGCATTGTGTCTCTTATGTTTAATTCCGATGCAATTTCTGTTTTTAATCGTTAATGGGAAGGTCCAAGGGATGCAGTAAACCTGCAGAGGTGCATCGGAATGTAAAACTGATGACACAGGAAACCCTCAAAGCATAGAAAGTAGGAAGACTCAGTCTTCCTTTACTTAAGTCTGCATTGTGTCTCTTATATTTAATTCCGATGCAATATCTGTGTTTCATCGTCAATGGGAAGGTGTAAGTGATACAGTAAACCTGCACAGGTGCATCGGAATGTAAAACTGATGACACAGGAAACGCTCAAAACATAGACTGTTGGGAGACTTAGTCTTCCTGTACTTAAGTCAGCTTTGTGCCTCTTATTTTTAATTCCGATGCAATTTCTGTGTTTCATCGTCAATGGGTAGGTCCAATGGATACAATAAACCTGCACAAGTGCATCGGAATGTAAAACTGGTGACACAGGAAACGCTCAAAACAGAGACAGTACTAAGACTCAGTCATCCTGTACTTAAGTCGGCACTGTGTCTCTTATATTTCATTCCGATGCAATTTCTGTGATTCATCGTCATTGTGAAGGTCCAAGGGATACAGTAAACCTGCTGAGGTGCATCGGATTGTAAAACTGGTGACACGGGAAACGCTCAAAACATAGACAGTAGGAAGACTCAGTCATCCTGTTCTTAACTCGGCACTGTGTCTCTAATATTTAATTCCGATGCAATTTCTGTGTTTCATCGTCAATGGGAAGTTCCAAGGGATACAGTAAACCTGCAGAGGTGCATCGGAATGTAAAACTGGTGACACAGGAAACGCTCAAACATAGACCGTAAGAAGACTCAGTTTTCTTGTACTTAAGTCGGCGTTGTGTCTCTTATATTTAATTCCGATGCAATTTCTGTGTTTCATCGTCAATGGGAAGGTCCAGTAGATACAGTAAACCTGCAGCAGCCCATCGGAATGTAAAACTGGTGACACAGGAAACGCTCAAAGCATAGACAGTAGGAAGACTCAGTCTTCCTGTACTTAAGTCGGCATTGTGTCTCTTATATTTAATTTCGATGCAATTTGTGTGTTTCATCGCCAATGGGAATGTCCAGGGGATACAGTAAACCTGCAGTGGTGCATCGGAATGTAAAACTGGTGACACAGGAAACGCTCAAAACATTGACTGTAAGAAGATTGTTTTCTTGTACTTAAGTCGGCATTGTGTCTCTTATATTTAATTCCGATGCAATATCTGTGTTTCATCTTCACTGTGAAGGTCCAAGGGATACAAAAAAACCTGTAGAGGTGCATCGGAATGTAAAACTGGTGACACAGGAAACGCTCAAATTATAGACAGTAGGAAGACTCAGTCTTCATGTACTTAAGTCGGCATTGTGCCTCTTATATTTAATTCCGATGCAATTTCTGTGTTTCATCGGTAATGGAAAGGTCCAAAGGATACAGTAAACCTGCAGACGTGCATCAGAATGTGAAACTGGTGACACAGGAAACGCTCAAAACATAGACAGTAGGAAGACTCAATCTTCCTGTACTTAAGTCGGCATTGTGTCCCTTATATTTATTTCCTATGAAATTTCTGTGTCTCATCGTCAACGGGAAGGTCCAAGGGATATAATAAACAAGCAGATGTGCATCGGAAAGTAAAACTGATGACACAGGAAACGCTCAAAACATAGACAGTAGGAAGACTTAGTCTTCCTGTACTTAAGTTGGCATTGTGTCTCTTATATTTCATTCCGATGCAATTTCTGTTTTCCATCGTCAATGGGAAGGTCCAAGGGATACAGTAAACCTCCAGAGGTTCATCGGAATGTAAAACTGATGAGACAGGAAACGGTAAAAACATAGACAGTAGGAAGACTCAGTCTTCCTGTACTTAAGTCTGCATTGTGTCTCTTATATTTAATTCAGATGCAATTTCTGTGTTTCATCGTCAATGGGAAAGTCCATGGGATACAGTAAACCTGCAGAGGTGCATCGGAATGTAAAACTGGTGACACAGGAAACGCTCAAATCATAGACAGTAGGAAGACTCAGTCTTCCTGTACTTAAGTCGGCATTGTGTCTCTTATATTTAATTCCGATGCAATTTCTGTCTTTCATCGTCAATGGGAAGTTCCAAGGGATACAGTAAATCTGCAGAGGTGCATCGGAATTTAAACATGGTGACACAGGAAACGCTCAAAACATAGGCCGTAAGAAGACTAAGTTTTCATGTACTTAAGTCGGCGTTGTGTCTCTTATATATAATTCCGATGCTATTTCTGATTATAATCGTCAATGGGAATGTCCAAGGGATATAGTAAACCTCCAGAGGTGCATCGGAATGTAAAACTGATGACACAGGAAACGCTCAAATCATAGACAGTTGGAAGACTCAGTCTTCCTGTACTTATGTCGGCATTGTGTCTCTTATATTTAATTCCGATGTAATTTCTGTGTTTCATCGTCAATCGGAAGGTCCAAGGGATACAGTAAACCTGCAGAGGTGCATCGGAATGTAAAACTGGTGACACAGGAAACGCTCAAAACATAGACCGTAAGAAGACTCAGTTTTCTTGTACTTAAGTCGGCGTTGTGTCTCTTATATTTAATTCCGATGCAATTACTGTGTTTCATCGTCAATGGGAAGGTCCAATGGATACAGTAAACCTGCAGAGGTCCATCGGAATGTAAAACTGGTGACACAGGAAACGCTCAAAACATAGACAGTGGGAAGACTCAGTCTACCTGTACTTAAGTCGGCATTTTGTCTCTTATACTTAATTTCGATGCAATTTGTGTGTTTCATCGCCAATGGGAAGGTCCAGGGGATACAGTAAACCTGCAGAGGTGCATCGGAATGTAAAACTGGTGACACGGGAAACGCTGAAAACATTGACTGTAAGAAGATTGTTTTCTTGTACTTAAGTCGGCATTGTGTCTCTTATATTTAATTCCGATGCAATTTCTGTGTTTCATCGTCACTGTGAGGTCCAAGGGATACAGTAAACCAGTAGAGGTGCATCGGAATGTAAAACGGGTAACACAGGAAACGCTCAAATTATAGACAGTAGGAAGACTCTGTCTTCCTGTACTTAAGTCGGCATTGTGTCTCTTATATTTAATTCCGATGCAGTTTCAGTGTTTCATCGTCAATGGGAAGGTCCAAGGGATACAGTAAACCTGCAGAGGTGCATCAGAATGTATAACTGGTGACACAGGAAACGCTCAAAACATAGACAGTAGGAAGACTCAGTCTTCCTGAACTTAAGTCGGCATTGTGTCTCTTATATTTAATTCCGATGCAATTTCTGTGTTTCATCGTCACTGTGAAGTCCAAGGGATACAGTAAACCTATAGAGGTGCATCGGAATGTAAAACGGGTGACATAGGAAACGCTCAAATTATAGACAGTAGGAAGACTCAGTCTTCCTGTACTTAAGTCGGCATTGTGTCTCTTATATTTAATTCCGATGCAATTTCAGTGTTTCATCGTCAATGGGAAGGTCCAAGGGATACAGTAAACCTGCAGAGGTGCATCGGAATGTAAAATTGGTGACACAGGAAACGCTCAAAACATTGACTGTAAGAAGACTGTTTTCTTGTACTTAAGTCGGCATTGTGTCTCTTATATTTAATTCCGATGCAATTTCTGTGTTTCATCTTCACTGTGAAGGTCCAAGGGATACAGTAAACCTGTAGAGGTGCATCGGAATGTAAAACTGGTGATACAGGAAACGCTCAAAACATAGACAGTAGGAAAACTCAGTCTTCCTGTACTTAAGTCGGCATTGTGTCTCTTATATTTAATTCCGATGCAATTTCTGTGTTTCATCGTCAATCGCAAGGTCCAAGGGATACAGAAAACCTGCAGAGGTGCATCGGAATGTAAATTTGGTGACACAGGAAACGCTCAAACATAGACCGTAAGAAGACTCAGTTTTCTTGTACTTAAGTCGGCGTTGTGTCTCTTATATTTAATTCCGATGCAATTACTGTGTTTCATCGTCAATGGGAAGGTCCAAGGGATATAATAAACAAGCAGAGGTGCATCGGAAAGTAAAACTGATGACACAGGAAACGCTCAAAACATAGTCAGTAGGAAGACTTAGTCTTCCTGTACTTAGGTCGGCATTGTGTCTCTTATGTTTAATTCCGATGCAATTTCTGTGTTTCATCGTCAATGAGAAGGTCTGAGGGATACAGTAAACCTGCAGAGGTGCATCGGAATGTAAAACTGATGACACAGGAAACGCTCAAACATAGAAAGTAGGAAGACTCAGTCTTCCTGTACTTAAGTCTGCATTGTGTCTCTTATATTTAATTCCGATGCAATTTCTGTGTTTCATCGTCAATGGGAAGGTGTAAGAGATACAGTAAACCTGCACAGGTGCATCGGAATGTAAAACTGATGACACAGGAAACGCTCAAAACAGAGACAGTACTAAGACTCAGTCATCCTGTACTTAAGTCGGCACTGTGTCTCTTATATTTCATTCCGATGCAATTTCTGTGATTCATCGTCACTGTGAAGGTCCAAGGGATACAGTAAACCTGCTGAGGTGCATCGGATTGTAAAACTGGTGACACGGGAAACGCTCAAAACATAGACAGTAAGAAGACTCAGTCATCCTGTACTTAACTCGGCACTGTGTCTCTAATATTTAATTCCGAAGCAATTTCTGTGTTTCATCGTCAATGGGAAGTTCCAAGGGATACAGTAAACCTGCAGAGGTGCATCGGAATGTAAAACTGGTGACACAGGAAACGCTCAAACATAGACCGTAAGAAGACTCAGTTTTCTTGTACTTAAGTCGGCGTTGTGTCTCTTATATTTAATTCCGATGCAATTTCTGTGTTTCATCGTAAATGGGAAGGTCCAGTGGATACAGTAAACCTACAGAGGCCCATCGGAATGTAAAACTGGTGACACAGGAAATGCTCAAATCATAGACAGTAGGAAGACTCAGTCTTCCTGTACTTAAGTCGGCATTGTGTCTCTTATATTTAATTCCGATGCAATTTCTGTGTTTCTTCGTCAATGGGAAGTTCCAAGGGATACAGTAAACCTGCAGAGGTGCATCGGAATTTAAACCTGGTGACACAGGAAACGCTCAAAACATAGACCGTAAGAAGACTCAGTTTTCATGTACTTAAGTCGGCGTTGTGTCTCTTATATATAATTCCGATGCTATTTCTGATTATCATCGTCAATGGGAATGTCCAAGGGATATAGTAAACCTCCAGAGGTGCATCGGAATGTAAAACTGATGACACAGGAAACGCTCAAATCATAGACAGTAGGAAGACTCAGTCTTCCTGTACTTATGTCGGCATTGTGTCTCTTATATTTAATTCCGATGCAATTTCTGTGTTTCATCGTCAATCGGAAGGTCCAAGGGATACAGTAAACCTGCAGAGGTGCATCGGAATGTAAAACTGGTGACACAGGAAACGCTCAAAACATAGACCGTAAGAAGACTCAGTTTTCTTGTACTTAAGTCGGCGTTGTGTCTCTTATATTTAATTCCGATGCAATTACTGTGTTTCATCGTCAATAGGAAGGTCCAATGGATACAGTAAACCTGCAGAGGTCCATCGGAATGTAAAACTGGTGACACAGGAAACGCTCAGAACATAGACAGTAGGAAGACTCAGTCTTCCTGTACTTAAGTCGGCATTTTGTCTCTTATACTTAATTTCGATGCAATTTGTGTGTTTCATCGCCAATGGGAAGGTCCAGGGGATACAGTAAACCTGCAGAGGTGCATCGGAATGTAAAACTTGTGACACGGGAAACGCAGAAAACATTGACTATAAGAAGATTGTTTTCTTGTACTTAAGTCGGCATTGTGTCTCTTATATTTAATTCCGATGCAATTTCTGTGTTTCATCGTCACTGTGAAGTCCAAGGGATACAGTAAACCTGTAGAGGTGCATCGGAATGTAAAACGGGTAACACAGGAAACGCTCATATTATAGACAGTAGGAAGACTCAGTCTTCCTGTACTTAATTCGGCATTGTGTCTCTTATATTTAATTCCGAAGCAATTTCTGTGCTTCATCGTCAATCGGAAGGTCCAAGGGATACAGTAAACCTGCGGAGGTGCATCGGAATGTAAAACTGGTGACACAGGAAACGCTCAAAACATAGACCGTAAGAAGACTCAGTTTTCCTGTACTTAAGTTGGCGTTGTGTCTCTTATATTTAATTCCGATGCAATTTCTGTGTTTCATCGTCAGTGGGAAGGTCCAATGGATACAGTAAACCTGCATAGTTCCTTCGGAATGTAAAACTCGTGACACAGGAAACGCTCAAAACGTAGACAGTAGGAAGCCTCGGTCTTCCTGTACTTAAGTCGGCATTCTGTCTCTTATATTTAATTTCGATGCAATTTGTGTGTTTCATCGCCAATGGGAAGGTCCAGGGGATACAGTAAACCTGCAGAGGTGCATCGGAATGTAAAACTGGTGACACAGGAAACGCTCAAAACATTGACTGTAAGAAGACTGTTTTCTTGTACTTAGGACGGCATTGTGTCTCTTATATTTAATTCCGATGCAATTTCTGTGTTTCATCTTCACTGTGAAGGTCCAAGGGATACAGTAAACCTGTAGAGGTGCATCGGAATGTAAAACTGGTGAAACAGGAAACGCTCAAATTGTAGACAGTAGGAAGACTCAGTCTTCCTGTACTTAAGTCGGCATTGTGTCTCTTACATTTAATTCCGATGCAATTTCTGTGTTTCATCGTCAATGGGAAGGTCAAAGGGATACAGTAAACCTGCAGAGGTGCATCGGAATGTAAATCTGGTGACACAGGAAACGCTCAAACATAGACCGTAAGAAGACTCAGTTTTCTTGTACTTAAGTCGGCGTTGTGTCTCTTATATTTAATTCCGATGCAATTACTGTGTTTCATCGTCAATGGGAAGGTCCAAGGGATATAATAAACAAGCAGAGGTGCATCTGAAAGTAAAACTGATGACACAGGAAACGCTCAAAACATGGACAGTAGGAAGACTTAGTCTTCCTGTACTTAGGTCGGCATTGTGTCTCTTATGTTTAATTCCGATGCAATTTCTGTGTTTCATCGTCAATGGGAAGGTCTGAGGGATACAGTAAACCTGCAGAGGTGCATCGGAATGTAAAACTGATGACACAGGAAATGCTCAAAACATAGAAAGTAGGAAGACTCAGTCTTCCTGTACTTAAGTCTGCATTGTGTCTCTTATATTTAATTCCGATGCAATTTCTGTGTTTCATCGTCAATGGGAAGGTGTAAGAGATACAGTAAACCTGCACAGGTGCATCGGAATGTAAAACTGATGACACAGGAAACGCTCAAAACAGAGACTGTACTAAGACTCAGTCATCCTGTACTTAAGTCGGCACTGTGTCTCTTATATTTCATTCCGATGCAATTTCTGTGTTTCATCGTCACTGTGAAGGTCCAAGTGATACAGTAAACCTGCAGAGGTGCATCAGAATGTAAAACTGGTGACACAGGAAACGCTCAAAACATAGACAGTAGGAAGACTCAGTCTTCCTGTACTTAAGTCGGCATTGTGTCTCTTATATTTAATTCCGATGCAATTTCTGTGATTCATCGTCTATGGGAAGGTCCAAGTGATACAGTAAACCTGCAGAGGTGCATCGGAATGTAAAACTAGTGACACAGGAAACGCTCAAAACATAGACAGTAGGAAGACTCAGTCTTCCAGTACTTAAGTCGGCATTGTGTCTCTTACATTTAATTCCGATGCAATTTCTGTGTTTCATCATCAATGGGAAGGTCCAAGGATACAGTAAACCAGCAGAGGTGCATCGGAATGTAAAACTGGTGACACAGGAAACGCTCAAAGCATAGACAGTAGGAAGACTCAGTCTTCCTGTACTTAAGTCGGCACTGTGTCTCTTATATTTAATTCCGATTCTGTGATTCATCGTCACTGTGAAGGTCCAAGGGATACAGTAAACCTGCTGAGGTGCATCGGATTGTAAATCTGGTGACACGGGAAACGCTCAAAACGTAGACAGTAGGAAGACTCTGTCATCCTGTTCTTAACTCAGCACTGTGTCTCTAGTATTTAATTCCTATGCAATTTCTGTGTTTCATCGTCAATGGGACGTTCCAAGGGATACAGTAAACCCGCAGAGGTGCATCGGAATGTAAAACTGGTGACACAGGAAACGCTCAAAGCATAGACCGTAAGAAGACTCAGTTTTCTTGTACTTAAGTCGGCTTTGTGTCTCTTATATTTATTTCCGATTAACTTTCTGTGCTTCATCGTGAATGGGAAGGTGCAAGGGATACAGTAAACCTGCAGAGGTGCAACGTAATGTAAAACTGGTGACAAAGGAAACGCTCAAAACATAGACCGTAGGAATACTCAGTTTTCTTGTACTTAAGTCGGCGTTGTGTCTTTTATATTTAATTCCGATGCAATTTCTGTGTTTCATCGTCAATGGGAAAGCCCAAGGGATACAGTAAACCTGCAGAGGTGCATCGAAATGTAAAACTGGTGACACAGGAAACGCTCAAATCATAGACAGTAGGAAGACTCAGTCTTCCTGTACTTAAGTCGGCATTGTGTCTCTTATATTTATTTCCGATGAAATTTCTGTGTTTCATCGTCAACGGAAAGGTCCAAGGGATATAATAGACAAGCAGAGGTGCATCGGAAAGTAAAACTGATGACACAGGAAGCGCTCATAACATAGACCGTAAGAAGACTCAGTTTTCTTGTACTTAAGTCGGCGTTGTGTCTCTTATATTTCATTCCGATGCAATTTCTGTGTTTCATCGTCACTGTGAAGGTCCAAGGGATACAGTAAACCTGCAGAGGTGCATCGGAATGTAAAACTGGTGACACAGGAAACGCTCAAAACATAGACCGTAAGAAGACTCAGTTTTCTTGTACTTAAGTCGGCGTTGTGTCTCTTATATTTAATTCCGAAGCAATTTCTGTGTTTCATCGTCAATCGGAAGGTCCAAGGGATACAGTAAACCTGCGGAGGTGCATCGGAATGTAAAACTGGTGACACAGGAAACGCTCAAAACATAGACCGTAAGAAGACTCAGTTTTCTTGTACTTAAGTCGGCGTTGTGTCTCTTATATTTCATTCCGATGCAATTTCTGTGTTTCATCGTCAGTGGGAAGGTCCAATGGATACAGTAAACCTGCATAGTTCCTTCGGAATGTAAAACTCGTGACACAGGAAACGCTCAAAACATAGACAGTAGGAAGACTCAGTCTTCCTGTACTTAAGTCGGCATTGGGTCTCTTATATTTAATTCCGATGTAATTTCTGTGTTTCATCGGCACTGTGAAGGTCCAAGTGATACAGTAAACCTGTAGAGGTGCATCGGAATGTAAAACTGGTGAAACAGGAAACGCTCATATTATAGACAGTAGGAAGACTCAGTCTTCCTGTACTTAAGTCGGCATTGTGTCTCTTATATTTAATTCCGATGCAATTTATGTGTTTCATCGTCATTGGGAAGGTCCAAGGGATACAGTAAACCTGCAGAGGTGCATCAGAATGTAAAACTGGTGACACAGGAAACGCTCAAAACATAGACAGTAGGAAGACTCAGTCTTCCTGTACTTAAGTCGGCATTGTGTCTCTTATATTTAATTCCGATGCAATTTCTGTGATTCATCGTCTATGGGAAGGTCCAAGTGATACAGTAAACCTACAGAGGTGCATCGGAATGTAAAACTAGTGACACAGGAAACGCTCAAAACATAGACAGTAGGAAGACTCAGTCTTCCTGTACTTAAGTCGGCATTGTGTCTCTTACATTTAATTCCGATGCAATTTCTGTGTTTCATCAACAATGGGAAGGTCCAAGGATACAGTAAACCTGCAGAGGTGCATCGGAATGTTAAACTGGTGACACAGGAAACGCTCAAAGCATAGACAGTAGGAAGACTCAGTCTTCCTGTACTTAAGTCGGCACTGTGTCTCTTATATTTAATTCCGTTTCTGTGATTCATCGTCACTATGAAGGTCCAAGGGATACAGTAAACCTGCTGAGGTGCATCGGATTGTAAATCTGGTGACACGGGAAACGCTCAAAACATAGACAGTAGGAAGACTCTGTCATCCTGTTCTTAACTCGGCACTGTGTCTCTAGTATTTAATTCCTATGCCATTTCTGTGTTTCATCGTCAATGGGAAGTTCCAAGGGATACAGTAAACCCGCAGAGGTGCATCGGAATGTAAAACTGGTGACACAGGAAACACTCAAAGCATAGACCGTAAGAAGACTCAGTTTTCTTGTACTTAAGTCGGCTTTGTGTCTCTTATACTTAATTCCGATGCAATTTCTGTTTTCCATCGTCAATGGGAAGGTCCAAGGGATACAGTAAACCTGCAGAGGTGCATCGGAATGTAACACTTATGACACAGGAAACGCTCAAAACATAGACAGTAGGAAGACTCAGTCTTCCTGTACTTAAGTCGGCATTGGGACTCTTATATTTATTTCCGATTAAATTTCTGTGTTTCATCGTGAATGGGAAGGTGCAAGGGATACAGTAAACCTGCAGAGGTGCAACGTAATGTAAAACTGGTGACACAGGAAACGCTCAAAACATAGACCGTAGGAATACTCAGTTTTCTTGTACTTAAGTCGGCGTTGTGTCTCTTATATTTAATTCCGATGCAATTTCTGTGTTTCATCGTCAATGGGAAAGCCCAAGGGATACAGTAAACCTGCAGAGGTGCATCGAAATGTAAAACTGGTGCCACAGGAAACGCTCAAATCATAGACAGTAGGAAGACTCAGTCTTCCTGTACTTAAGTCGGCATTGTGTCTCTTATATTTATTTCCGATGAAATTTCTGTGTTTCATCGTCAATGGGAAGGTCCAAGGGATATAATAAACAAGCAGAGGTGCATCGGAAAGTAAAACTGATGACACAGGAAGCGCTCAAAACATAGACAGTAGGAAGATTTAGTCTTCCTGTACTTAAGTCGGCATTGTGTCTCTTATATTTAATTCCGATGCAATTTCTGTTTCTAATCCTCAATGGGAAGGTCCAAGGGATACAGTAATCCTGCAGAGGTGCATCCGAATGTAAAACTGATTACACAGGAAACGCTCAAAACATAGACAGAAGGGAGACTTAGTCTTCCTGTACCCAAGTCAGCATTGTGTCTCTTATTTTTAATTCCGATGCAATTTCTGTGTTTCATCGTCAAAGGGAAGGTCCAAGGGATACAATAAACCTGCAGAGGTGCATCGGAATGTAAAACTGGTGACTCAGGAATCGCTCAAAACATAGACAGTACTAAGACTCAGTCTTCATATACCTAAGTCGGCACTGTGTCTCTTATATTTAATTCCGATGCAATTTCTGTGATTCATCGTCACTGTGAAGGTCCAAGGGATACAGTAAACCTGCTGAGGTGCATCGGATTGTAAAACTGGTGACACGGGAAACGCTCAAAGCATAGGCAGTGGGAAGACTCAGTCATCCTGTTCTTAACTCGGCATTGTGTCTCTAATATTTAATTCCGATGCAATTTCTGTGTTTCATCGTCAATGGGAAGTTCCAAGGGATACAGTAAACCTGCAGAGGTGCATCGGAATGTAAAACTGGTGACACAGGAAACGCTCAAAACATAGACAGTAGGAAGACTCAGTCTTCCTGTACTTAAGTCGGCATTGTGTCTCTTATATTTAATTCCGAAGCAATTTCTGTGTTTCATCGTCAATCGGAAGGTCCAAGGGATACAGTAAATCTGCGGAGGTGCATCGGAATGTAAAACTGGTGACACAGGAAACGCTCAAAACATAGACCGTAAGAAGACTCAGTTTTCGTGTACTTAAGTCGGCGTTGTGTCTCTTATTTTTAATTCCGATGCAATTTCTGTGTTTCAGCGTCATTGGGAAGGTCCAATGGATACAGTAAACCTGCATAGTTCCTTCGGAATGTAAAACTCGTGACACAGGAAACGCTCAAAACATAGACAGTAGGAAGACTCAGTCTTCCTGTACTTAAGTCGGCATTGTGTCTCTTATATTTAATTCCGATGTAATTTCTGTGTTTCATCGTCACTGTGAAGGTCCAAGTGATACAGTAAACCTGTAGAGGTGCATCGGAATGTAAAACTGGTGAAACAGGACACGCTCAAATTATAGACAGTAGGAAGACTCAGTCTTCTTGTACTTAAGTCGGCATTGTGTCTCTTATATTTAACTCCGATGCAATTTCTGTGTTTCATCGTCATTGGGAAGGTCCAAGGGATACAGTAAACCTGCAGAGGTGCATCAGAATGTAAAACTGGTGACACAGAAAACGCTCAAAACATAGACAGTAGGAAGACTCAGTCTTCCTGTACTTAAGTCGGCATTGTGCCTCTTATATTTAATTCCGAAGCAATTTCTGTGATTCATCGTGTATGGGAAGGTCCAAGGGATACAGTAAACCTGCAGAGGTGCATCGGAATGTAAAACTAGTGACACAGGAAACGCTCAAAACATAGACAGTAGGAAGGCTCAGTCTTCCTGTACTTAAGTCGGCATTGTGTCTCTTACATTTAATTCCGATGCAATTTCTGTGTTTCATCATCAATGGGAAGGTCCAAGGATACAGTAAACCTGCAGAGGTGCTTCGGAATGTAAAACTGGTGATACAGGAAACGCTCAAAAGCATAGACAGTAGGAAGACTCAGTCTTCCTGTACTTAAGTCGGCACTGTGTCTCTTATATTTAATTCCGATTCTGTGATTCATCGTGACTGTGAAGGTCCAAGGGATACAGTAAACCTGCTGAGGTGCATCGGATTGTAAATCTGGTGACACGGGAAACGCTCAAAACATAGACAGTAGGAAGACTCTGTCATCCTGTACTTAACTCGGCACTGTGTCTCTAGTATTTAATTCCTATGCAATTTCTGTGTTTCACCGTCAATGGGAAGTTCCAAGGGATACAGAAATTCCGCAGAGGTGCATCGGAATGTAAAACTGGTGACACAGGAAACGCTCAAAGCATAGACCGTAAGAAGACTCAGTTTTCTTGTACTTAAGTTGGCTTTGTGTCTCTTATACTTAATTCCGATGCAATTTCTGTTTTCCATCGTCAATGGGAAGGTCCAAGGGATACAGTAAACCTGCAGAGGCGCATCGGAATGTAAAACTTATGACACAGGAAACGCTCAAAACATAGACAGTAGGAAGACTCTGTCTTCCTGTACTTAAGTCGGCATTGGGACTCTTATATTTATTTCCTATTAAATTTCTGTGTCTCATCGTGAATGGGAAGGTGCAAGGGATACAGTAAACCTGCAGAGGTGCAACGTAATGTAAAACTGGTGACACAGGAAACGCTCAAAACATAGACCGTAGGAATACTCAGTTTTCTTGTACGTAAGTCGGCGTTGTGTCTCTTATATTTAATTCCGATGCAATTTCTGTGTTTCATCGTCAATGGGAAAGCCCAAGGGATACAGTACACCTGCAGAGGTGCATCGAAATGTAAAACTGGTGACACAGGAAACGCTCAAATCATAGACAGTAGGAAGACTCAGTCTTCCTGTACTTAAGTCGGCATTGTGTCTCTTATATTTATTTCCGATGAAATTTCTGTGTTTCATCGTCAATGGGAAGGTCCAAGGGATATAATAAACAAGCAGAGGTGCATCGGAAAGTAAAACTGATGACACAGGAAGCGCTCAAAACATAGACAGTAGGAAGACTTAGTCTTCCTGTACTTAAGTCGGCATTGTGTCTCTTATATTTAATTCCGATGCAATTTCTGTTTCTAATCGTCAATGGGAAGGTCCAAGGGATACAGTAAACCTGCAGAGGTGCATCCGAATGTAAAACTGATGACACAGGAAACGCTCAAATCATAGACAGAAGGGAGACTTAGTCTTCCTGTACTTAAGTCAGCATTGTGTCTCTTATTTTTAATTCCGATGCAATTTCTGTGTTTCATCGACAAAGGGAAGGTCCAAGGGATACAATATACCTGCAGAGGTGCATCGGAATGTAAAACTGGTGACTCAGGAACCGCTCAAAACATAGACTGTACTAAGACTCAGTCTTCCTGTACCTAAGTCGGCACTGTGTCTCTTATATTTAATTCCGATGCAATTTCTGTGATTAATCGTCACTGTGAAGGTCCAAGGGATACAGTAAACCTGCTGAGGTGCATCGGATTGTAAAACTGGTGACACGGGAAACGCTCAAAACATAGACAGTTGGAAGACTCAGTCATCCTGTTCTTAACTCGGCATTGTGTCTCTAATATTTAATTCCGATGCAATATCTGTGTTTCATCGTCAATGGGAAGTACCAAGGGATACAGTAAACCTGCAGAGGTGCATCGGAATGTAAAACTGGTGACACAGGAAACGCTCAAAACATAGACAGTAGGAAGACTCAGTCTTCCTGTACTTAAGTCGGCATTGTGTCTCTTATATTGAATTCCGAAGCAATTTCTGTGTTTCATCGTCAATCGGAAGGTCCAAGGGATACAGTAAACCTGCGGAGGTGCATCGGAATGTAAAACTGGTGACACAGGAAACGCTCAAAACATAGACCGTAAGAAGACTCAGTTTTCTTGTACTTAAGTCGGCGTTGTGTCTCATATATTTAATTCCGATGCAATTTCTGTGTTTCATCGTCTATGGGAAGGTCCAATGGATACAGTAAACCTGCATAGTTGTTTCGGAATGTAAAACTCGTGACACAGGAAACGCTCAAAACATAGACAGTAGGAAGACTCAGTCTTCCTGTACTTAAGTCGGCATTGTGTCTCTTATATTTAATTCCGATGTAATTTCTGTGTTTCATCGTCACTGTGAAGGTCCAAGTGATACAGGAAACCTGTAGATGTGCATCGGAATGTAAAACTGGTGAAACAGGAAACGCTCAAATTATAGGCAGTAGGAAGACTCAGTCTTCTTGTACTTAAGTCGGCATTGTGTCTCTTATATTTAATTCCGATGCAATTTCTGTGTTTCATCGTCATTGGGAAGGTCCAAGGGATACAGTAAACCTGCAGAGGTGCATCCGAATGTAAAACTAGTGACACAGGAAACGCTCAAAACATAGACAGTAGGAAGACTCAGTCTTCCTGTACTTAAGTCGGCATTGTGTCTCTTACATTTAATTCCGATGCAATTTCTGTGTTTCATCATCAATGGGAAGGTCCAAGGATACAGTAAACCTGCAGAGGTGCATCGGAATGTAAAACTGGTGACACAGGAAACGCTCAAAGCATAGACAGTAGGAAGACTCAGTCTTCCTGTACTTAAGTCGGCATTGGGACTCTTATATTTATTTCCGATTAAATTTCTGTGTTTCATCGTGAATGGGAAGGTGCAAGGGATACAGTAAACCTGCAGAGGTGCAACGTAATGTAAAACTTGTGACACAGGAAACGCTCAAAACATAGACCGTAAGAATACTCAGTTTTCTTGTACTTAAGTCGGCGTTGTGTCTCTTATATTTCATTCCGATGCAATTTCTGTGTTTCATCGTGAATGGGAAGGCCCAAGGGATACAGTAAACCTGCAGAGTTGCATCGAAATGTAAAACTGGTAACACAGGAAACGCTGAAATCATAGACAGTAGGAAGACTCAGTCTTCCTGTACTTAAGTCGGCATTGTGTCTCTTATATTTATTTCCGATGAAATTTCTGTGTTTCATCGTCAATGGGAGGGTCCAAGGGATATAATAAACAAGCAGAGGTGCATCGGAAAGTAAAACTGATGACACAGGAAGCACTCAAAACATAGACAGTAGGAAGACTTAGTCTTCCTGTACTTAAGTCGGCATTGTGTCTCTTATATTTAATTCCGATGCAATTTCTGTTTTTAATCGTCAATGGGAAGGTCCAAGGGATACAGTAAACCTGCAGAGGTGCATCCGAATGTAAAACTGATGACACAGGAAACGCTCAAAACATAGACAGAAGGGAGACTTACTCTTCCTGTACTTAAGTCAGCATTGTGTCTCTTATTTTTAATTCCGATGCAATTTCTGTTTTTCATCGTCAAAGGGAAGGTCCAAGGGATACAATAAACCTGCAGAGGTGCATCGGAATGTAAAACTGGTGACTCAGGAACCGCTCAAAACATAGACAGTACTAAGACTCTGTCTTCCTGTACCTAAGTCGGCACTGTGTCTCTTATATTTAATTCCGATGCAATTTCTGTGATTCATCGTCACTGTGAAGGTCCAAGGGATACTGTAAACCTGCTGAGGTGCATCGGATTGTAAAACTGGTGACACGGGAAACGCTCAAAACATAGACAGTAGGAAGACACAGTCATCCTGTTCTTAACTCGGCATTGTGTCTCTAATATTTAATTCCGATGCAATTTCTATGTTTCATCGTCAATGGGAAGTTCCAAGGGATACAGTAAACCTGCAGAGGTGCATCGGAATGTAAAACTGGTGACACAGGAAACGCTCAAATCATAGACCGTAAGAAGACTCAGTTTTCTTGTACTTAAGTTGGCGTTGTGTCTCTTATGTTGAATTCCGATGCAATTTCTGTGTTTCATCGTCAATTGGAAGGTCCAATGGATACAGTAAACCTGCAGAGGTCCATCGGAATGTAAAACTGGTGACACAGGAAACGCTCAAAACATAGACAGTAGGAAGACTCAGTCTTCCTGTACTTAAGTCGGCATTGTGTCTCTTATATTTAATATCGATGCAATTTGTGTCTTTCATCGCCAATGGGAAGGTCCAGGGGATACAGTAAACCTGCAGAGGTGCATCGGAATGTAAAACTGGTGACACAGGGAACGCTCAAAACATTGACTGTAAGAAGACTCAGTCTTCCTGTACTTAAGTCGGCATTGTGTCTCTTATATTTAATTCCGATGCAATTTCTGTGTTTCATCGTCAATGGAAAGTTCCAAGGGATACAGTAAACCTGCAGAGGTGCATCAGAATGTAAAACTGGTGACACAGGAAACGCTCAAAACATAGACAGTAAGAAGACTCAGTCTTCCTGTACTTAAGTCGGCATTGTGTCTCTTATATTTATTTCCTATGAAATTTCTGTGTTTCATCGTCAACGGGAAGGTCCAAGGGATATAATAAACAAGCAGATGTACATCGGAAAGTAAAACTGATGACACAGGAAACGCTCAAAACATAGACAGTAGGAAGACTTAGTCTTCCTGTACTTATGTCGGCATTGTGTCTCTTATATTTAATACCGATGCAATTTCTGTTTTCCATCGTCAATGGGAACGTCCAAGGGATACAGTAAACCTGCAGAGGTGCATCGGAATGTAAATTGATGAGACAGGAAACGCTCAAAACATAGACAGTATTAAGACTCAGTCTTGCTGTACTTAAGTCTGCATTGTGTCTCTTATATTTAATTCCGATGCAATTTCTGTGTTTCATCGTCAATGGGAAGGTCCAAGGGATACAGTAAACCTGCTGAGGTGCATCGGATTGTAAAACTGGTGACACGGGAAACGCTCATAACATAGACAGTAGGAAGACTCAGTCATCCTGTTCTTAACTCGGCACTGTGTCTCTAATATTTATTTCCGATTAAATTTCTGTGTTTCATCGTGAATGGGAAGGTGCATGGGATACAGTAAACCTGCAGTAGTGCATCCGAATGTAAAACTGATGACACAGGAAACGCTCAAAACGTAGACAGAAGGGAGACTTAGTCTTCCTGTACTTAAGTCAGCATTGTGTCTCTTATTTTTAATTCCGATGCAATTTCTGTGTTTCATCGTCAAAGGGAAGGTCCAAGGGATACAATAAACCTGCAGAGATGCATCGGAATGTAAAACTGGTGACTCAGGAACCGCTCAAAACATCGACAGTACTAAGACTCAGTCTTCCTGTACCTAAGTCGGCACTGTGTCCCTTATATTTAATTCCGATGCAATTTCTGTGATTCATCGTCACTGTGAAGGTCCAAGGGATACAGTAAACCTGCTGAGGTGCATCGGATTGTAAAACTGGTGACACGGGAAACGCTCAAAACATAGACAGTTGGAAGACTCAGTCATCCTGTTCTTAACTCGGCATTGTGTCTCTAATATTTAATTCCGATGCAATTTCTGTGTTTCATCGTCAATGGGAAGTTCCAAGGGATACAGTAAACCTGCAGAGGTGCATCGGAATGTAAAACTGGTGACACAGGAAACGCTCAAAACATAGACAGTAGGAAGACTCAGCCTTCCTGTACTTAAGTCGGCATTGTGTCTCTTATATTTAATTCCGAAGCAATTTCTGTGTTTCATCGTCAATCGGAAGGTCCAAGGGATACAGTAAACCTGCGGAGGTGCATCGGAATGTAAAACTGGTGACACAGGAAACGCTCAAAACATAGACCGTAATTAGACTCAGTTTTCTTGTACTTAAGTCGGCGTTGTGTCTCTTATATTTAATTCCGATGCAATTTCTGTGTTTCATCGTCTATGGGAAGGTCCAATGGATACAGTAAACCTGCATAGTTCCTTCGGAATGTAAAACTCGTGACACAGGAAACGCTCAAAACATAGACAGTAGGAAGACTCAGTCTTCCTGTACTTAAGTCGGCATTGTGTCTCTTATATTTAATTCCGATGTAATTTCTGTGTTTCATCGTCACTGTGAAGGTCCAAGTGATACAGTGAACCTGCAGATCTGCATCGGAATGTAAAACTGGTGAAACAGGAAACGCTCAAATTATAGACAGTAGGAAGACTCAGTCTTCCTGTACTTAAGTCGGCATTGTGTCTCTTATATTTAATTCCGATGCAATTTCTGTGATTCATCGTCTATGGGAAGGTCCAAGGGATACAGTGAACCTGCAGAGGTGCATCGGAATGTAAAACTAGTGACACAGGAAACGCTCAAAACATAGACAGTAGGAAGACTCAGTCTTCCTGTACTTAAGTCGGCATTGTGTCTCTTACATTTAATTCCGATGCAGTTTCTGTGTTTCATCATCAATGGGAAGGTCCAAGGATACAGTAAACCTGCAGAGGTGCATCGGAATGTAAAACTGGTGACACAGGAAACGCTCAAAGCATAGACAGTAGGAAGACTCAGTCTTCCTGTACTTAAGTCGGCACTGTGTCTCTTATATTTAATTCCGATTCTGTGATTCATCGTCACTGTGAAGGTCCAATGGATACAGTAAAACTGCTGAGGTGCATCGGATTGTAAATCTGGTGACACGGGAAACGCTCAATACATAGACAGTAGAAAGACTCTGTCATCCTGTTCTTAACTCGGCACTGTGTCTCTAATATTTAATTCCTATGCAATTTCTGTGTTTCATCGTCAATGGGAAGTTCCAAGGGATACAGTAAACCCGCAGAGTTGCATCGGAATGTAAAACTGGTACCACAGGAAACGCTCAAAGCGAAGACCGTAAGAAGACTCAGTTTTCTTGTACTTAAGTCGGCTTTGTGTCTCTTATACTTAATTCCGATGCAATTTCTGTTTTCCATCTTCAATGGGAAGGTCCAAGGGACACAGTAAACCTGCAGAGGTGCATCGGAATGTAAAACTTATGACACAGGAAACGCTCAAAACATAGACAGTAGGAAGACTCAGTCTTCCTGTACTTAAGTCGGCATTGTGTCTCTTATATTTAATTCCGATGCAATTTCTGTTTTTAATCGTCAATGGGAAGGTCCAAGGGATACAGTAAACCTGCAGAGGTGCATCCGAATGTAAAACTGATGACACAGGAAACGCTCAAAACATAGACAGAAGGGAGACTTACTCTTCCTGTACTTAAGTCAGCATTGTGTCTCTTATTTTTAATTCCGATGCAATTTCTGTGTTTCATCGTCAAAGGGAAGGTCCAAGGGATACAATAAACCTGCAGAGGTGCATCGGAATGTAAAACTGTTGACTCAGGAACCGCTCAAAACATAGACAGTACTAAGACTCAGTCTTCCTGTACCTAAGTCGGCACTATGTCTCTTATATTTAATTCCGATGCAATTTCTGTGATTCATCGTCACTGTGAAGGTCCAAGGGATACAGTAAACCTGCTGAGGTGCATCGGATTGTAAAACTGGTGACACGGGAAACGCCCAAAACATAGACAGTAGGAAGACTCAGTCATCCTGTTCTTAACTCGGCATTGTGTCTCCAATATTTAATTCCGATGCAATTTCTATGTTTCATCGTCAATGGGAAGTTCCAAGGGATACAGTAACCCTGCAGAGGTGCATCGGAATGTAAAACTGGTGACACAGGAAACGCTCAAAACATTGACTGTAAGAAGACTCAGTCTTCCTGTACTTAAGTCGGCATTGTGTCTCTAATATTTAATTCCGATGCCATTTCTGTGTTTCATCGTCAATGGAAAGTTCCAAGGGATACAGTAAACCTGCAGAGGTGCATCAGAATGTAAAACTGGTGACACAGGAAACGCTCAAAACATAGACAGTAGGAAGACTCAGTCTTCCTGTACTTAAGTCGGCATTGTGTCTCTTATATTTATTTCCTATGAAATTTCTGTGTTTCATCGTCAACGGGAAGGTCCAAGGGATATAATAAACAAGCAGATGTGCATCGGAAAGTAAAACTGATGACACAGGAAACGCTCAAAACATAGACAGTAGGAAGACTTAGTCTTCCTGTACTTAAGTCGGCATTGTGTCTCTTATATTTAATTCCGATGCAATTTCTGTTTTTAATCGTCAATGGGAAGGTCCAAGGGATACAGTAAACCTGCAGAGGTGCATCCGAATGTAAAACTGATGACACAGGAAACGCTCAAAACATAGACAGAAGGGAGACTTACTCTTCCTGTACTTAAGTCAGCATTGTGTCTCTTATTTTTAATTCCGATGCAATTTCTGTGTTTCATCGTCAAAGGGAAGGTCCAAGGGATACAATAAACCTGCAGAGGTGCATCGGAATGTAAAACTGTTGACTCAGGAACCGCTCAAAACATAGACAGTACTAAGACTCAGTCTTCCTGTACCTAAGTCGGCACTGTGTCTCTTATATTTAATTCCGATGCAATTTCTGTGATTCATCGTCACTGTGAAGGTCCAAGGGATACAGTAAACCTGCTGAGGTGCATCGGATTGTAAAACTGGTGACACGGGAAACGCTCATAACATAGACAGTAGGAAGACTCAGTAATCCTGTTCTTAACTCGGCACTGTGTCTCTAATATTTATTTCCGATTAAATTTCTGTGTTTCATCGTGAATGGGAAGGTGCATGGGATACAGAAAACCTGCAGTAGTGCATCGGAATGTAAAACTGGTGACACAGGAAACGCTCAAAACATAGACCGTGTGAAGACTCAGTTTTCTTGTACTTAAGTCGGCGTCGTGTCTCTTATATTTAATTCCGATGCAATTTCTGTGTTTCATCGTCAATGGGAATGTCCAATGGATACAGTAAACCTGCAGAGGTGAATCGGAATGTAAAACTGGTGACACAGGAAACGCTCAAAACATAGACAGTACTAAGACTCAGTCTTCCTGTACCTAAGTCGGCACTGTGTCTCTTATATTTAATTCCGATGCAATTTCTGTGATTCATCGTCACTGTGAAGGTCCAATTGATACAGTAAACCTGCGGAGGTGCATCGGATTGTAAAACTGATGACACGGGAAACGCTCAAAACATAGACAGTAGGAAGACTCAGTCATCCTGTTCTTAACTCGGCATATTGTCTCTAATATTTAATTCCGATGCAATTTCTGTGTTTCATCGTCAATGGGAAGTTCCAAGGGATACAGTAACCCTGCAGAGGTGCATCGGAATGTAAAACTGGTGACACAGGAAACGCTCAAAACATAGACCGTAAGAAGACTCAGTTTTCTTGTACTTATGTTGGCGTTGTGTCTCTTATATTGAATTCCGATGCAATTTCTGTGTCTCATCGTCAATGGGAAGGTCCAATGGATACAGTAAACCTGCAGATGTCCATCGGAATGTAAAACTGGTGACACAGGAAACGCTCAAAACATAGACAGTAGGAAGACTCAGTCTTCCTGTACTTAAGTCGGCATTGTGTCTCTTATATTTAATTTCGATGCAATTTGTGTGTTTCATCGCCAATGGGAAGGTCCAGCGGATACAGTAAACCTGCAGAGGGGCATCGGAATGTAAAACTGGTGACACAGGAAACGCTCAAAACATTGACTGTAAGAAGACTCAGTCTTCCTGTACTTAAGTCGGCATTGTGTCTCTTATATTTATTCCGATGCAATTTCTGTGTTTCATCGTCAATGGAAAGTTCCAAGGGATACAGTAAACCTGCAGAGGTGTATCAGAATGTAAAACTGGTGATACAGGAAACGCTCAAAACATAGACAGTAGGAAGACTCAGTCTTCCTGTACATAAGTCGGCATTGTGTCTCTTATATTTATTTCCTATGAAATTTCTGTGTTTCGTCGTCACCGGGAAGGTCGAAGGGATATAATAAACAAGCAGATGTGCATCGGAAAGTAAAACTGATGACACAGGAAACGCTCAAAACATAGACAGTAGGAAGACTTAGTCTTCCTGTACTTAAGTCGGCATTGTGTCTCTTATATTTAATACCGATGCAATTTCTGTTTTCCATCGTCAATGGGAACGTCCAAGGGATACAGTAAACCTGCAGTGGTGCATCGGAATGTAAATTGATGAGACAGGAAACGCTCAAAACATAGACAGTATTAAGACTCAGTCTTCCTGTACTTAAGTCTGCATTGTGTCTCTTATATTTAATTCCGATTCAATTTCTGTGTTTCATCGTCAATGGGAAGGTCCAAGGGATACAGTAAACCTGCTGAGGTGCATCGGATTGTAAAACTGGTGACGCGGGAAACGCTCATAACATAGACAGTAGGAAGACTCAGTCATCCTGATCTTAACTCGGCACTGTGTCTCTAATATTTATTTCCGATTAAATTTCTGTGTTTCATCGTGAATGGGAAGGTGCATGGGATACAGTAAACCTGCAGAGGTGCATCGGAATGTAAAACTGGTGACACAGGAAACGCTCAAAACATAGACCGTGTGAAGACTCAGTTTTCTTGTACTTAAGTCAGCGTTGTGTCTCTTATATTTAATTCCGATGCAATTTCTGTGTTTCATCGTCAATGGGAAGGTCCAATGGATACAGTAAACCTGCAGAGGTGAATCGGAATGTAAAACTGGTGACACAGGAAACGCTCAAAACATAGACAGTACTAAGGCTCAGTCTTCCTGTACCTAAGTCGGCACTGTGTCTATTATATTTAATTCCGATGCAATTTCTGTGATTCATAGTCACTGTGAAGGTCCAAGGGATACAGTAAACCTGCTGAGGTGCATCGGATTGTAAAACTGGTGACACGGGAAACGCTCAAAACATAGACAGTTGGAAGACTCAGTCATCCTGTTCTTAACTCGGCATTGTGTCTCTAATATTTAATTCCGATGCAATTTCTGTGTTTCATCGTCAATGGGAAGTTCCAAGGGATACAGTAAACCTGCAGAGGTGCATCGGAATGTAAAACTGGTGACACAGGAAACGCTCAAAACATAGACAGTAGGAAGACTCAGCCTTCCTGTACTTAAGTCGGCATTGTGTCTCTTATATTTAATTCCGAAGCAATTTCTGTGTTTCATCGTCAATCGGAAGGTCCAAGGGATACAGTAAACCTGCGGAGGTGCATCGGAATGTAAAACTGGTGACACAGGAAACGCTCAAAACATAGACCGTAATTAGACTCAGTTTTCTTGTACTTAAGTCGGCGTTGTGTCTCTTATATTTAATTCCGATGCAATTTCTGTGTTTCATCGTCTATGGGAAGGTCCAATGGATACAGTAAACCTGCATAGTTCCTTCGGAATGTAAAACTCGTGACACAGGAAACGCTCAAAACATAGACAGTAGGAAGACTCAGTCTTCCTGTACTTAAGTCGGCATTGTGTCTCTTATATTTAATTCCGATGTAATTTCTGTGTTTCATCGTCACTGTGAAGGTCCAAGTGATACAGTGAACCTGCAGATCTGCATCGGAATGTAAAACTGGTGAAACAGGAAACGCTCAAATTATAGACAGTAGGAAGACTCAGTCTTCCTGTACTTATGTCGGCATTGTGTCTCTTATATTTAATTCCGATGCAATTTCTGTGATTCATCGTCTATGGGAAGGTCCAAGGGATACAGTGAACCTGCAGAGGTGCATCGGAATGTAAAACTAGTGACACAGGAAACGCTCAAAACATAGACAGTAGGAAGACTCAGTCTTCCTGTACTTAAGTCGGCATTGTGTCTCTTACATTTAATTCCGATGCAGTTTCTGTGTTTCATCATCAATGGGAAGGTCCAAGGATACAGTAAACCTGCAGAGGTGCATCGGAATGTAAAACTGGTGACACAGGAAACGCTCAAAGCATAGACAGTAGGAAGACTCAGTCTTCCTGTACTTAAGTCGGCACTGTGTCTCTTATATTTAATTCCGATTCTGTGATTCATCGTCACTGTGAAGGTCCAATGGATACAGTAAACCTGCTGAGGTGCATCGGATTGTAAATCTGGTGACACGGGAAACGCTCAATACATAGACTGTAGAAAGACTCTGTCATCCTGTTCTTAACTCGGCACTGTGTCTCTAATATTTAATTCCTATGCAATTTCTGTGTTTCATCGTCAATGGTAAGTTCCAAGGGATACAGTAAACCCGCAGAGTTGCATCGGAATGTAAAACTGGTACCACAGGAAACGCTCAAAGCGAAGACCGTAAGAAGACTCAGTTTTCTTGTACTTAAGTCGGCTTTGTGTCTCTTATACTTAATTCCGATGCAATTTCTGTTTTCCATCTTCAATGGGAAGGTCCAAGGGATACAGTAAACCTGCAGAGGTGCATCGGAATGTAAAACTTATGACACAGGAAACGCTCAAAACATAGACAGTAGGAAGACTCAGTCTTCCTGTACTTAAGTCGGCATTGTGTCTCTTATATTTAATTCCGATGCAATTTCTGTTTTTAATCGTCAATGGGAAGGTCCAAGGGATACAGTAAACCTGCAGAGGTGCATCCGAATGTAAAACTGATGACACAGGAAACGCTCAAAACATAGACAGAAGGGAGACTTACTCTTCCTGTACTTAAGTCAGCATTGTGTCTCTTATTTTTAATTCCGATGCAATTTCTGTGTTTCATCGTCAAAGGGAAGGTCCAAAGGATACAATAAACCTGCAGAGGTGCATCGGAATGTAAAACTGTTGACTCAGGAACCGCTCAAAACATAGACAGTACTAAGACTCAGTCTTCCTGTACCTAAGTCGGCACTATGTCTCTTATATTTAATTCCGATGCAATTTCTGTGATTCATCGTCACTGTGAAGGTCCAAGGGATACAGTAAACCTGCAGAGGTGCATCGGATTGTAAAACTGGTGACACGGGAAACGCCCAAAACATAGACAGTAGGAAGACTCAGTCATCCTGTTCTTAACTCGGCATTGTGTCTCCAATATTTAATTCCGATGCAATTTCTATGTTTCATCGTCAATGGGAAGTTCCAAGGGATACAGTAACCCTGCAGAGGTGCATCGGAATGTAAAACTGGTGACACAGGAAACGCTCAAAACATTGACTGTAAGAAGACTCAGTCTTCCTGTACTTAAGTCGGCATTGTGTCTCTAATATTTAATTCCGATGCCATTTCTGTGTTTCATCGTCAATGGAAAGTTCCAAGGGATACAGTAAACCTGCAGAGGTGCATCAGAATGTAAAACTGGTGACACAGGAAACGCTCAAAACATAGACCGTAGGAAGACTCAGTCTTCCTGTACTTAAGTCGGCATTGTGTCTCTTATATTTATTTCCTATGAAATTTCTGTGTTTCATCGTCAACGGGAAGGTCCAAGGGATATAATAAACAAGAAGATGTGCATCGGAAAGTAAAACTGATGACACAGGAAACGCTCAAAACATAGACAGTAGGAAGACTTAGTCTTCCTGTACTTAAGTCGGCATTGTGTCTCTTATATTTAATTCCGATGCAATTTCTGTTTTTAATCGTCAATGGGAAGGTCCAAGGGATACAGTAAACCTGCAGAGGTGCATCCGAATGTAAAACTGATGACACAGGAAACGCTCAAAACATAGACAGAAGGGAGACTTACTCTTCCTGTACTTAAGTCAGCATTGTGTCTCTTATTTTTAATTCCGATGCAATTTCTGTGTTTCATCGTCAAAGGGAAGGTCCAAGGGATACAATAAACCTGCAGAGGTGCATCGGAATGTAAAACTGTTGACTCAGGAACCGCTCAAAACATAGACAGTACTAAGACTCAGTCTTCCTGTACCTAAGTCGGCACTGTGTCTCTTATATTTAATTCCGATGCAATTTCTGTGATTCATCGTCACTGTGAAGGTCCAAGGGATACAGTAAACCTGCTGAGGTGCATCGGATTGTAAAACTGGTGACACGGGAAACGCTCATAACATAGACAGTAGGAAGACTCAGTAATCCTGTTCTTAACTCGGCACTGTGTCTCTAATATTTATTTCCGATTAAATTTCTGTGTTTCATCGTGAATGGGAAGGTGCATGGGATACAGAAAACCTGCAGTAGTGCATCGGAATGTAAAACTGGTGACACAGGAAACGCTCAAAACATAGACCGTGTGAAGACTCAGTTTTCTTGTACTTAAGTCGGCGTTGTGTCTCTTATATTTAATTCCGATGCAATTTCTGTGTTTCATCGTCAATGGGAATGTCCAATGGATACAGTAAACCTGCAGAGGTGAATCGGAATGTAAAACTGGTGACACAGGAAACGCTCAAAACATAGACAGTACTAAGACTCAGTCTTCCTGTACCTAAGTCGGCACTGTGTCTCTTATATTTAATTCCGATGCAATTTCTGTGATTCATCGTCACTGTGAAGGTCCAATTGATACAGTAAACCTGCGGAGGTGCATCGGATTGTAAAACTGATGACACGGGAAACGCTCAAAACATAGACAGTAGGAAGACTCAGTCATCCTGTTCTTAACTCGGCATATTGTCTCTAATATTTAATTCCGATGCAATTTCTGTGTTTCATCGTCAATGGGAAGTTCCAAGGGATACAGTAACCCTGCAGAGGTGCATCGGAATGTAAAACTGGTGACACAGGAAACGCTCAAAACATAGACCGTAAGAAGACTCAGTTTTCTTGTACTTATGTTGGCGTTGTGTCTCTTATATTGAATTCCGATGCAATTTCTGTGTCTCATCGTCAATGGGAAGGTCCAATGGATACACTAAACCTGCAGATGTCCATCGGAATGTAAAACTGGTGACACAGGAAACGCTCAAAACATAGACAGTAGGAAGACTCAGTCTTCCTGTACTTAAGTCGGCATTGTGTCTCTTATATTTAATTTCGATGCAATTTGTGTGTTTCATCGCCAATGGGAAGGTCCAGCGGATACAGTAAACCTGCAGAGGGGCATCGGAATGTAAAACTGGTGACACAGGAAACGCTCAAAACATTGACTGTAAGAAGACTCAGTCTTCCTGTACTTAAGTCGGCATTGTGTCTCTTATATTTATTCCGATGCAATTTCTGTGTTTCATCGTCAATGGAAAGTTCCAAGGGATACAGTAAACCTGCAGAGGTGTATCAGAATGTAAAACTGGTGATACAGGAAACGCTCAAAACATAGACAGTAGGAAGACTCAGTCTTCCTGTACATAAGTCGGCATTGTGTCTCTTATATTTATTTCCTATGAAATTTCTGTGTTTCGTCGTCACCGGGAAGGTCGAAGGGATATAATAAACAAGCAGATGTGCATCGGAAAGTAAAACTGATGACACAGGAAACGCTCAAAACATAGACAGTAGGAAGACTTAGTCTTCCTGTACTTAAGTCGGCATTGTGTCTCTTATATTTAATACCGATGCAATTTCTGTTTTCCATCGTCAATGGGAACGTCCAAGGGATACAGTAAACCTGCAGAGGTGCATCGGAATGTAAATTGATGAGACAGGAAACGCTCAAAACATAGACAGTATTAAGACTCAGTCTTCCTGTACTTAAGTCTGCATTGTGTCTCTTATATTTAATTCCGATTCAATTTCTGTGTTTCATCGTCAATGGGAAGGTCCAAGGGATACAGTAAACCTGCTGAGGTGCATCGGATTGTAAAACTGGTGACGCGGGAAACGCTCATAACATAGACAGTAGGAAGACTCAGTCATCCTGATCTTAACTCGGCACTGTGTCTCTAATATTTATTTCCGATTAAATTTCTGTGTTTCATCGTGTATGGGAAGGTGCATGGGATACAGTAAACCTGCAGAGGTGCATCGGAATGTAAAACTGGTGACACAGGAAACGCTCAAAACATAGACCGTGTGAAGACTCAGTTTTCTTGTACTTAAGTCAGCGTTGTGTCTCTTATATTTAATTCCGATGCAATTTCTGTGTTTCATCGTCAATGGGAAGGTCCAATGGATACAGTAAACCTGCAGAGGTGAATCGGAATGTAAAACTGGTGACACAGGAAACGCTCAAAACATAGACAGTACTAAGGCTCAGTCTTCCTGTACCTAAGTCGGCACTGTGTCTATTATATTTAATTCCGATGCAATTTCTGTGATTCATAGTCACTGTGAAGGTCCAAGGGATACAGTAAACCTGCGGAGGTGCATCGGATTGTAAAACTCGTGACTCGGGAAACGCTCAAAACATAGACAGTAGGAAGACTCAGTCATCCTGTTCTTAACTCGGCATTGTGTCTCTAATATTTAATTCCGATGCAATTTCTGTGTTTCATCGTCAATGGGAAGTTCCAAGGGATACAGTAAACCTGCGGAGGTGCATCGGAATGTAAAACTGGTGACACAGGAAACGCTCAAAACATAGACCGTAAGAAGACTCAGTTTTCTTGTACTTAAGTTGGCGTTGTGTCTCTTATATTGAATTCCGATGCAATTTCTGTGTTTCATCGTCAATGGGAAGGTCCAATGGATACAGTAAACTTGCAGAGGTCCATCGGAATGTAAAACTGGTGACACAGGAAACGCTCAAAACATAGACAGTAGGAAGACTCAGTCTTCCTGTACTTAAGTCGGCATTCTGTCTCTTATATTTAATTTCGATGCAATTTGTGTGTTTCATCGCCAATGGGAAGGTCCAGGGGATACAGTAAACCTGCAGAGGTGCATCGGAATGTAAAACTGGTGACACAGGAAACGCTCAAAACATTGACTGTAAGAAGACTCAGTCTTCCTGTACTTAAGTCGGCATTGTGTCTCTTATATTTAATTCCGATGCAATTTCTGTGTTTCATCGTCAATGGAAAGTTCCAAGGGATACAGTAAACCTGCAGAGGTCCATCAGAATGTAAAACTGGTGACACAGGAAACGCTCAAAACATAGACAGTAGGAAGACTCAGTCTTCCTGTACTTAAGTCGGCATTGTGTCTCATATATTTATTTCCTATGAAATTTCTGTGTTTCATCGTCAACGGGAAGGTCCAAGGGATATAATAAACAAGCAGATGTGCATCGGAAAGTAAAACTGATGACACAGGAAACGCTCAAAACATAGACAGTAGGAAGACTTAGTCTTCCTGTACTTAGGTCGGCATTGTGTCTCTTATATTTAATTCCGATGCAATTTCTGTTTTCCATCGTCAATGGGAACGTCCAAGGGATACAGTATACCTGCAGAGGTGCATCGGAATGTAAATTGATGAGACAGGAAACGCTCAAAACATAGACAGTATTAAGACTCAGTCTTCCTGTACTTAAGTCTGCATTGTGTCTCTTATATTTAATTTCGATGCAATTTCTGTGTTTCATCGTCAATGGGAACGTCCAAGGGATACAGTAAACCTGCTGAGGTGCATCGGATTGTAAAACTGGTGACACGGGAAACGCTCATAACATAGACAGTAGGAAGACTCAGTCATCCTGTTCTTAACTCGGCACTGTGTCTCTAATATTTATTTCCGATTAAATTTCTGTGTTTCATCGTGAATGGGAAGGTGCATGGGATACAGTAAACCTGCAGAGGTGCATCGGAATGTAAAACTGGTGACACAGGAAACGCTCAAAACATAGACCGTGTGAAGACTCAGTTTTCTTGTACTTAAGTCGGCGTTGTGTCTCTTATATTTAATTCCGATGCAATTTCTGTGTTTCATCGTCAATGGGAAGGTCCAATGGATACAGTAAACCTGCAGAGGTGAATCGTAATGTAAAACTGGTGACACAGGAAACGCTCAAAACATAGACAGTAGGAAGACTCAGTCTTCCTGTACTTAAGTCGGCATTATGTCTCTTATATTTAATTTCGATGCAATTTGTGTGTTTCATCGCCAATGGGAAGGTCCAAGGGATACAGTAAACCTGCAGAGGTGCATCGGAATGTAAAACTGGTGAGACAGAAAACGCTCAAAATATTGACCGTAAGAAGACTGTTTTCTGGTACTTAAATCGGCATTGTGTCTCATATATTTAATTCCGATGCAATTTCTGTGTTTCATTGTCACTGTGAAGGTCCAACTCATACAGTAAACCTGTAGAGGTGGATCGGAATGTAAAACTGGTGACACAGGAAACGCTCAAATTTTAGACAGTAGGATGACTCAGACCTCCTGTACTTAAGTCGGCATTGTGTCTCTTATATGTAATTCCGATGCAATTTCTGTGTTTCATCGTCAATGGGAAGGCCCAAGGGATACAGTAAACCTGCAGAGGTGCATCAGAATGTAAAACCGGTGACACAGGAAACGCTCAAAACATAGACAGTAGGAAGACTCAGTCTTCCTGTACTTAAGTCGGCATTGTGTATCTTATATTTATTTCCTATAAAATTTCTGTGTTTCATCGTCAACGGGAAGGTCCAAGGGATATAATAAACAAGCAGATGTGCATCGGAATGTAAAACTGGTGACACAGGAAACGCTCAAAACATTGACTGTAAGAAGACTTAGTCTTCCTGTACTTAAGTCGGCATTGTGTCTCTTATATTTAATTCCGATGCATTTTCTGTGTTTCAACGACAATGGAAAGTTCCAAGGGATACAGTAAACCTGCAGAGGTGCATCGGAATGTAAATTGATGAGACAGGAAACGCTCAAAACATAGACAGTAGGAAGACTCAGTCTTCCTGTACTTAAGACTGCATTGTGTCTCTTATATTTAATTCCGATGCAATTTCTGTGTTTCATCGTCAATGGGAAGGTCCAAGGGATACAGTAAACCTGCAGTGGTGCATCAGAATGTAAACTTGGTGACACAGGAAACGCTCAAAACATAGACAGTAGGAAGACTCAGTCTTCCTGTACTTAAATCGGCATTGTGTCTCTTATATTTAATTCCGATGCAATTTCTGTGTTTCATCGTCAATGGGAAGGTCCAATGTATACAGTAAACCTGCAGAGGTGAATCGGAATGTAAAACTGGTGACACAGGAAACGCTCAAAACATAGACAGTACTAAGACTCAGTCTTCCTGTATTTAAGTCGGTACTGTATCTTATATTTAATTCCGATGCAATTTCTGTGATTCATCGTCACTGTGAAGGTCCAAGGGATACAGTAAACCGGCTGAGGTGCATCGGATTGTAAAACTGGTGACACGGGAAACGCTCATAACATAGACAGTATCAAGACTCAGTCATCCTGTTCTTAATTCGGCACTGTGTCTCTAATATTTATTTCCGATTAAATTTCTGTGTTTCATCGTGAATGGGAAGGTGCATGGGATACAGTAAACCTGCAGAGGTGCATCGGAATGTAAAACTGGTGACACAGGAAACGCTCAAAGCATAGACCGTATGAAGACTCAGTTTTCTTGTACTTAAGTCGGCGTTGTGTCTCTTATATTTAATTCCGATGCAATTTCTGTGTTTCATCGTCAATAGGAAGGTCCAATGGATACAGTAAATCTGCATAGGTGAATCGGAATGTAAAACTGGTGACACAGGAAACGCTCAAAACATAGACAGTAGGAAGACTCAGTCTTCCTGTACTTAAGTCGGCATTGTGTCTCTTATATTTAATTCCGATGCAATTTCTGTGTTTCATTGTCACTGTGAAGGTCCAACTCATACAGTAAACCTGTAGAGGTGGATTGGAATGTAAAACTGGTGCCACAGGAAACGCTCAAATTTTAGACAGTAGGAAGACTCAGACTTCCTGTACTTAAGTCGGCATTGTGTCTCTTGTATTTAATTCCGATGCAATTTCTGTGTTTCATCGTCAATGGGAAGGCCCAAGGGATACAGTAAACCTGCAGAGGTGCATTGGAATGTAAAACTGGTGACACAGCAAACGCTCAAATCATAGACAGTAGGAAGACTCAGTCTTCCTGTACTTAAGTCGGCATTGTGTCTCTTATATTTATTTCCGATGTAATTTCTGTGTTTCATCGTCAATGGAAAGGTCCAAGGGATATAATAAACAAGCAGAGGTGCATCGGAAAGTAAACTGATGACACAGGTAACGCTAAAAACATAGACAGTAGGAAGACTTAGTCTTCCTGTACTTAAGTTGGCATAGTGTCTCTTATATTTCATTCCGATGCACTTTATGTGTTTCATCGTGAATGGAAAGGTCCAAGGGATACAGTAAACCAGCAGAGGTGCATCAGAATGTAAAACTGGTGACACAGGAAACGCGCAAAACATAGACAGTAGGAAGACTCAGTCTTCCTGTACTTAAGTCGGCATTGTGTCCCTTATATTTATTTCCTATAAAATTTCTGTGTTTCATCGTCAACGGGAAGTTCCAAGGGATATAATAAACAAGCAGATGTGCATCGGAAAGTGAAACTGATGACACAGGAAACGCTCAAAACATAGGCAGTAGGAAGACTTAGTCTTCCAGTACTTAAGTCGGCATTGTGTCTCTTATATTCAATTCCGATGCAATTTCTGTTTTCCATCGTCAATGGGAAGGTCCAAGGGATACAGTAAACCTGCAGAGGTGCATCGGAATGTAGACTGATGACACAGGAAACGCTCAAAACATAGACAGTACTAAGACTCAGTCTTCCTGTAGTTAAGTCGGTACTGTGTCTCTTATATTTAATTCCGATACAATTTCTGTGATTCATCGTCACTGTGAAGGTCCAAGGGATACAGTAAAACTGCTGAGGTGCATCGGATTGTAAAACTGGTGACAAGGGAAACGCTCAAACATAGACACTAGGAGGACTCAGTCATCCTGTTCTTAACTCGGCACTGTGTCTCTAATATTTAATTCCGATGCAATTTCTGTGTTTCATCGTCAATGGGAAGTTCCAAGGGATACAGTAAACCTGCAGAGGTGCATCGGAATGTAAAACTGGTGACATAGGAAACGCTCAAAACATAGACCGTAAGAAGGCTCAGTTTTCTTGTACTTAAGTCGCATTGTGTCTCTTATATTTAATTCCGATGCATTTTCTGTGTTTCATCGTCAATGGAAAGTTCCAAGGGATACAGTAAACCTGCAGAGGTGCATCAGAATGTAAAACTGGTGACACAGGAAACGCTCAAAACATAGACAGTAGGAAGACACAGTCTTCCTGTACTTAAGTCGGCTTTGTGTCTCTTATATTTATTTCCTATGAAATTTCTGTGTTTCATCGTCAACGGGAAGGTCCAAGGGATATAATAAACAAGCAGATGTGCATCGGAAAGTAAAACTGATGACACAGGAAACGCTCAAAACATAGACAGTAGGAAGACTTAGTCTTCCTGTACTTAAGTCGGCATTGTGTCTCTTATATTTATTTCCGATGCGATTTCTGTTTTCCATCGTCAATGGGATGGTCCAAGGGATACAGTAAACCTGCAGAGGTGCATCGGAATGTAAATTGAGTCTTGTTACGGTCTATGTTTTGAGCGTTTCCTGTGTCAATAGTTTTACATTCCGATGCACCTCTGCAGTTTTACTGTATCCCTTGGACCTTCCGATTGACGATGAAACACAGAAATTGCATAAAATTAAATATAAGAGACACAATGCCGAATTCATTTCAAGAAAATTGAGTCTTCTTAGGGTCTATGTTTGACCGCTTCCTGTGTCACCAGTTTTACATTCCGATGCACCTCTGCAGGTTTACTGTATCCTTTGGACCTTCCCATTGGCGATGAAACACAGAAATTGCATCGGAATTAAATATAAGAGACACAACGCCGACTTAAGTACAAGAAGACTGAGTGTTCTTAAGGTTTATGTTTTGAGCGTTTCCCGTGTCACCAGTTTTACATTCCGATGCACCTCTGCAGGTTTACTGTATCCTTTGGACCTTCCCATTGACGATGAAACACTGAAATTGCATCAGAATTAAATATAAGAGACACAATGCCGACTGAAGTACAGGAAGACTGAGTCTTTCTACTGTCTATGTTTTGAGCGTTTCCTGTGTCGCCAGTTTTACATTCTGATGCATCTCTGCAGGTTTACTGTATCCCATGGACCTTCCCATTGACGACGAAACACAGAAATTGCATCGGATTTAAATATAAGAGACACAATGCCGACTTAAGTACTGGAAGACTGAGTAATCCTACTGTCTATGACTTGATCGTTTCCTGTCTCACCAGTTTTACATTGGGATGTACCTCTGTAGTTTTACTGTATCCATTTGACCTTCCCATTGACGATGAAACACAGAAATAGCATCGGAATTAAATATAACAGACACAATGCCGACTTAAGTACAGGAAGGCTGAGTCTTCCTGCTGTCTATGATTTGAGCGTTTCCTGTGTCACCAGTTTTACATTCCGATGCACTTCTGCAGATTTACTGTATCCATTGGACCTTCCCATTGACGATGAAACCTAGAAATTTCATCGGAATTAAATATAACAGACACAATGCCGACTAAAGTAAAGGAAGATTGAGTCTTCCTACTGTCTATGTTTTGAGCGTTTCCTGCGTCACCAGTTTTACATTCCGGTGCACCTCTGCAGGTTTACTGTATCCATTGGGCCATCCCATTGACGATGAAGCTCAGAAATTGCATCGGAAATAAATATAAGAGACTCAACGCAAACTTAAGTACAAGAAAACTGAGTCTTCCTACGGTCTATAATTTGAGCGTTTCCTGTGTCACCAGTTTTACATTCCGATGCACCTCTGCTGGTTTACTGTATCCCTTGAACCTTCCCATTGACGATGAAATAGAAAAATTGCATCGGAATTAAATATAAGAGACACAATGCCGACTTAAGTGCAAAAAGACTGAGTCTTCCTACTGTCTATGTTTGAGCGTTTCCTGTGTCACCAGTTTTACATTCCGATGCACCTCTGGAGGTAACTGTATCCCTTGGACCTTCCCATTGGCGATGAAACACAGAAATGGCATCGGAATGAAATACAAGAGACACAATGCCGACTGAAGTACAGGAAGACTGAGTCTTCCTACTGTCTATGATTTCAGCGTTTCCTGTGTCACCTGTTTTAGATTTCGATGCACCTCTGCAGGTTTACTGTTTCCCTTTGACCTTCACAGTGACGATGAAACACAGATATTGCATCGGAATTAAATATAAGAGACACAATGCCGACTTAAGTACAGGAAGACTGAGTCTTCTTCCAGTCTATGTTTGAGCGTTTCCTGCGTCACCAGTTTTACATTCCGATGCACCTCTGCAGGTTTACTGTATCCCATGGACCTTCCCATTGACGATGAAACACAGAAATTGCATCGGAATTAAATACAAGAGACACAATGCCGACTTAAGTACATGAAAACTGCGTCTTCTTACGGTCTATGTTTCGAGCGTTTCCTGTGACACCAGTTTTACATTCCGATGCAACTCTGGAGGTTTACTCTATCCCTTGGACCTTCCAATTGACGATGAAACACAGAAATTGCATCGGAATTAAATATAAGAGACACAATGCCGACTTAAGTACAGGAAGCCTGAGTCTTACCAATGTCTATGTTTGGAGCGTTTCCTGTGTCATCAGTTTTACATTCCGACGCATCTCTGCAGGTTTACTGTATCCCATGGACCTTCCCATGACCATGAAACACAGAAATTGCATCGGAATTAAATATAAGAGACACAATGCCGACTAAGGTACAGGAAGACTGAGTCTTCCCAATGTCTATGTTTTGAGCGTTTCCTGTGTCATCAGTTTTACATTCCGATGCACCTCTGAAGGTTTACTGTATCCCATGGACCTTCACAGTGTCGATGAAACACAGAAATTACATAAAATTAAATATAAGAGACACAATGCCGAATTCATTTCAAGAAAACTGAGTCTTCTTAGGGGCTATGTTTTGACCGCTTCCTGTGTCACCAGTTTTACATTCCGATGCACCTCTGCAGGTTTAGTGTATCCTTTGGACCTTCCCATTGACGACGAAACACAGAAATTGCATCGGATTTAAATATAAGAGACACAATGCCGACTTAAGTACTGGAAGACTGAGTAATCCTACTGTCTATGTCTTGATCGTTTCCTGTCTCACCCGTTTTACATTGCGATGCACCTCTGGAGTTTTACTGTATCCATTGGACTTCCCATTGACGATGAAACACAGAAAAAGCAACGGAATTAAATATAAGAGACACAATACCGACATAAGTACAGGAAGGCTGAGTCTTCCTACTGTCTATGTTTGAGCGTTTCCTGTGTCACCAGTTTTACATTCCGATGCACCTTTGCAGGTTTACTGTATCCATTGGACCTTCCCATTGACGATGAAACACAGAAATTGCATTGGAATTAAATATAACAGACACAATGCCGACTTAAGTACAGGAAGATTGAGTCTTCCTACTGTCTATGTTTTGAGCGTTTCCTGCGTCACCAGTTTTACATTCCGGTGCACCTCAGCAGGTTTACTGTGTCCATTGGATCTTCCCATTGACGATGAAACACAGAAATTGCATCGGAATTTAATATAAGAGACACAACGCCGACTTAAGTACAAGAAAACTGAGTCTTCTTAAGATCTATGTTTTGAGCGTTCCCGTGTCACCAGTTTTACATTCCGATGCACCTCTGCAGGTTTACTGTGTCCCTTGGACCTCCCCATTGACGATGAAGCTGAGAAGTTGCATCGGAAATAAATATAAGAGACTCACCCCCGACTTAAGTACAAGAAAACTGAGTCTTCCTACGGTCTATGTTTTGAGCGTTTCCTGTGTCACCAGTTTTACATTCCGATGCACCTCTGCAGGTTTACTGTATCCCTTGAAACTTCCCGTTGACGATGAAATAGAAAAATTGCATCGGAATTAAATATAAGAGACACAATGCCGACTTAAGTACAGGAAGACTGAGTCTCCCTACTGTGTATGTATGAGCGTTTCCTGTGTCACCAGTTTTACATTCGGATGAACCTCTGGAGGTAACTGTATCCCTTGGACCTTCCCATTGACGATGAAACACAGAAATTGCATCGGAATTAAATATAAGAGACACAATGCCGACTGAAGTACAGGAAGCCTGAGTCTTCCCAATGTCTATGTTTGGAGCGTTTCCTGTGTCATCAGTTTTACATTCCGATGCACCTCTGCGGGTTTACTGTATCCCTTGGACCTTCACAGTGTCGATGAAACACAGAAATTGCATAAAATTAAATATAAGAGACACAATGCCGAATTCATTTAAGGAAAACTGAGTCTTCTTAGGGTCTATGTTTTGACCGCTTCCTGTGTCACCAGTTTTACATTCCGATGCACCTCTGCAGGTTTACTGTATCCTTTGGACCTTCCCATTGACGACGAAACACAGAAATTGCATCGGATTTAAATATAAGAGACACAATGCCGACTTAAGTACTGGAAGACTGAGTAATCCTACTGTCTACGCCTTGATCGTTTCCTGTCTCACCAGTTTTACATTGCGATGCAGCTCTGCAGTTTTACTGTATCCATTGGACCTTCCCTTTGACGATGAAAGACAGATATTGCGTCGGAATTAAATATAAGAGACACAATGCCGACTTAAGTACAGGAAGAGTTTGTCTTTCTTCTGCCTATGTTTTGAGCGTTTCCTGTGTCGCCTGTTTTACATTCCGATGCACCTCTGCAGGTTTACTGTATCGCTTGGACCTTCCCATTGGCGATGAAACACAGAAATGGCATCGGAAATAAATATAAGAGACACAATGCCGACTGAAGTACAGGAAGACTGAGCCTTCCTACTGTCTATGTTTTGACCGCTTCCTGTCTCACCTGTTTTACATTCCGATGCACCTCTGCAGGTTTACTGTATCCCTTGGACCTTCCCATTGACGACGAAACACCGAAATTGCATCGGATTTAAATATAAGAGACACAATGCCGACATAAGTACTGGAAGACTGAGTAATCGTACTGTCTATGTCTTGATCGTTTCCTGTGTCACCAGTTTTACACTCTGATGAACCTCTGCATGTTTACTGTATCCATTGGACCTTCCCATTGACGATGAAACACAGCAATTGCATCGGAATTCAATATAACAGATACAATGCCGACTTAAGTGCAAGAAGATTGAGTCTTCCTACTGTCTATGTTTTGAGCGTTTCCTACGTCACCAGTTTTACATTCCGGTGCACCTCTGCAGGTTTACTGTATCCATTGGACCTTCCCATTGACGATGAAACACAGAAATTGCATCGGAATTAAATATAAGAGACACAACGCCGACTTAAGTACAAGAAAACTGAGTCTTCTTAAGGTCTATGCTTTGAGTGTTTCCCAAGTCACCAGTTTTACATTCCGATGCACCTCTGCAGGTTTACTGTGTCCCTTGGACCTCCCCATTGACGATGAAGCTCAGAAATTGCATCGGAAATAAATATAAGAGACGCAACGCCGACTTAAGTACAAGAAAACTAAGTCTTCCTACGATCTACGTTTTGAGCGTTTCCTGTGTCACCAGTTTCACATTACGATGCACCTCTGCAGGTTTACTGTATCCCTTGAACCTTCCCATTGACGATGAGATAGAAAAATTGCATCGGAATTAAATATAAGAGCCACAATGCAGACTTAAGTACAGGAAGACTGAGTCTTCCTACTGTCTATGATTTGAGCGTTTCCTGTGTCACCAGTTTTAGATTTCGATGCACCTCTGCAGGTTTACTGTTTCCCTTGGGCCTTCATAGTGACGATGAAACACAGAAATTGCATCGGAATTAAATATAAGAGACACAATGCCGACTTAAGTACAGGAAGACTGAGTCTTCTTCCGGTCTATGTTTTAGCTTTTCCTGCGTCATCAGTTTTTCATTCCGATGCGACTCTGCAGGTTTACTGTATCGCATGGACCTTCCCATTGACAATGAAACACAGAAATTGCATCGGAATTAAATATAAGAGACACAATGCCGACTTAAGTACAGGAAAACTGTGTCTTCTTACGGTCTATGTTTCGAACGTTTCCTGTGTCACCAGTTTTACATTCCGATCCACCTCTGGAGGTTTACTGTATCCCGTGGACCTTCCCATTGACGATTAAACACAGAAATTGCATCGGAATTAAATATAAGAGACACAATGCCGACATAAGTACAGGAAGCCTGAGTCTTCCCAATGTCTATGTTTTGAGCGTTTCCTGTGTCATCAGTTTTACATTCCGATGCATCTCTGCAGGTTTACTGTATCCCATGGACCTTCCCATTGACGATGAAACACAGAAAATGCATCGGAATTAAATATAAGAGACACAATGCCGACTTAAGTACAGGAAGACTGAGTCTTCCTACTGTCTATGTTTTAAGCGTTTCCCGTGTCACCAGTTTTACATTCCGATGCACCTCTGCAGGTTTATTGTATAAATTGGACCTTCCCATTGACGAAGAAACACAGAAATTGCATCGGAATTAAGTATAACAGACACAATGACGACTTAAGTACAGGAAGATTAAGTCTTCCTACTGTCTATGATTTGAGCGTTTACTGCGACACCAGTTTTACATTCCGATGCACCTCTGCAGGTTTACTGTATCCATTGGACCTTCCCATTAACGATGAAACACAGAAATTGCATCGGAATTACATATAAGGGACACAATGCCGACTTAAGTACAGGAAGACTGACTCTACTTCCAGTCATTGTTTTGATCGTTTCCTGCGTCATCAGTTTTAGATTCCGAAGCGACTCTGCAGGTTTACTGTATCCCATGGACCTTAACTTTGACGATGAAACACAGAAATTGCATCGGAATTAAATATAAGAGACACAATTCCGACTTAAGTACAGGAAAACTGTGTCTTCTTACGGTCTATGTTTCGAGCGTTTCCTGTTTCACCAGTTTTACATTCCGATTCACCTCTGGAGGTTTACTGTATCCCTTGGACCTTCCCATTGGCGATTAAACACAGAAATTGCATCGGAATTAAATATAAGAGACACAATGCCGACATAAGTACAGGAAGCCTGATTCTTCCCAATGTCTATGATTTGAGCATTTCCCGTGACATAAGTTTTACATTCCGATGCACCTCTGCAGGTTTACTGTATCCCATGGACCTTCCCATTGACGATGAAACACAGAAAATGCATCGGAATTAAAGATAAGAGACACAATGCCGACTTAAGTACAGGATGACTGAGTCTTCCTACTGTCTATGTTTTAAGCGTTTCCTGTGTCACCAGTTTTACATTCCGATGCACCTCTGCAGGTTTAATGTATCCATTGGACATTCCCATTGACGAAAAAACACAGAAATTGCATCGGAATTAAGTATAACAGACACAATGACGACTTAAGTACAGGAAGATTGAGTCTTCCTACTGTCATTGTTTTGAGCGTTTCCTGTGTCACCAGTTTTAGATTTCGATGCACCTCTGCAGGTTTACTGTTTCCCTTGGACCTTCATTTTGAAGATGAAACACAGAAATTGCATCGGAATTACATATAAGGGACACAATGCCGACTTAAGTACAGGAAGACTGAGTCTTCTTCCAGTCTATGCTCTGAGCGTTTCCTGCGTCATCAGTTTTACATTCCGATGCGACTCTGCAGGTTTACTGTATCCTACGGACCTTCCCATTGACGATGAAACACTGAAATTGCATCGGAATTAAATATAAGAGACACAATGCCGACTTAAGTACAGGAAAACTGTGTCTTCTTACGGTCTATGTTTCGAGCGTTTCCTGTGTCAGCAGTTTTACATTCCGATGCACTTCTGCAGGTTTACTGTGTCCCTTGGACCTTCCCATTGACGATGAAGCTCAGAAATTGCATCGGAAACAAAAATAAGAGACACAATGCCGACTTAAGTACATGGAGACTGAGCGTTTCCTGTGTCACCAGTTTTACATTCCGATGAACCTCTGCAGGTTTACTGTATCCTTTGGACCATCCCACTGACGACGAAACACAGAAATTGCATCGGATTTAAATATAAGAGACACAATGCCAACTTAAGTACTGGAAGACTGAGTAATCCTACTGTCTATGTCTTGATCGTTTCCTGTTTCAACAGTTTTACATTGCTATGCCACTCTGTAGTTTTACTGTATCCATTGGACCTTCCCATTGACGATGAAACACAGAAAAAGCATCGGAATTAAATATAACAGACACAATGCCGACCTAAGTACAGGAAGATTGAGTCTTCCTACTGTCTATGTTTTGAGCGTTTCCTGTGTCAGCAGTTTTACATTCCGATGCACTTCTGGAGGTTTACTGTATCCCTTTGACCTTCCCATTGACGATGAAACACAGAAATTACATCGGAATTAAGTATAAGAGACACAATGGCGACATAAGTACAGGAAGCCTGAGTCTTCCCAATGTCTATGTTTTGAGCGTTTCCTGTGTCATCAGTTTTACATTCCGATGCACCTCTGCAGGTTTACTATATCCCATGGACCTTCCCATTGACGATTAAACACAGAAAATGCATCGGAATTAAATATAAGAGACACAATGCCGACTTAAGTACAGGAAGACTGAGTCTTCCTACTGTCTATGTTTTTAGCGTTTTCTGTGTCACTAGTTTTACATTCCGATGCACCTCTGCAGGTTTAATGTATCGATTGGACCTTCCCATTGACGAAGAAACACAGAAATTGCATCGGAATTAAGTATAACAGACACAATGACGACTTAAGTACAGGAAGATTGAGTCTTCCTACTGTCTTTGTTTTGAGCGTTTCCTGTGTCATCAGTTTTAGATTTCGATGCACTTCTGCAGGTTTACTGTTTCCCTTGGACCTTCATTTTGACGATGAAACACAGAAATTGCATCGGAATTACATATAAGGGACACAATGCCGACTTAAGTACAGGAAGACTGAGTCTTCTTCCAGTCTATGTTCTGAGCGTTTCCTGCGTCATCAGTTTTACATTCCGATGCGACTCTGCAGGTTTACTGTATCCCACGGACTTTCCCATTGACGATGAAACACTGAAATTGCATCGGAATTAAATATAAGAGACACAATGCCGACTTAAGTACAAGAAAACTGAGTCTTCCTACGGTCTATGTTCTGAGCGTTTCCTGTGTCACCAGTTTTACATTCCGATGCACCTCTGCAGGTTTACTGTATCCCTTGGACCTTCACAGTGACGATGAAACACAGAAATTGCATCGGAATTAAATATAAGAGACACAATGCCGACTTGAGTACAGGAAGAGTTTGCCTTTCTACTGTCTATGTTTTGAGCATTTCCTGTGTCGCCAGTTTTACATTCCGATGCACCTCTGCAGGTTTACTGTATCCCTTGGACCTTCCCATTGACGACGAAACACAGAAATTGCATCGGATTTAAATATAAGAGACACAATGTCGACTTAAGTACTGGAAGACTGAGAAATCCTACTGTCTATGACTTGATCGTTTCCTGTCTCACCAGTTTTACATTGCGATGCACCTCTCTAGTTTTACTGTATCCTTTGGACCTTCCCATTGACGATGAAACACAGAAATAGCATCGGAATTAAATATAAGAGACACAATGCCGACTTAAGTACAGGAAGGCTGAGTCTTACTACTGTCTATGATTTGAGCGTTTCCTGTGACACCAGTTTTACATTCCGATGCACCTCTGCAGGTTTACTCTATCCATTGGACCTTCCCATTGACGATGAAACACAGAAATTGCATCGGAATTAAATATAACAGACACAATGCCGACTTAAGTACAGGAAGATTGAGTCTTCCTACTGTCTATGTTTTGAGCGTTTCCTGCGTCACCAGTTTTACATTCCGGTGCACCTCTGCAGGTTTACTCTGTTAAGTATAATAGACACAATGACGACGTAAGTACAGGAAGATTGAGTCTTCCTACTGTCTATGATATGAGCGTTTCCTGCGACACCAGTTTTACATTCCGATGCACCTCTGCAGGTTTACTGTATTTATTGGACCTTCCCATTGACGATGAAGCTCAGAAATTGCATCGGAAATAAATATAAGAGACACAATGCCAACTTAAGTACAGGAAGACTCAGCGTTTCCTGTGTCACCAGTTTTATATTCAGATGAACCTTTGCAGGTTTACTGTATCCCTTGGACCTCCCCATTGACGATGAAGCTCAACAATTGTATCGGAAATAAATATAAGAGACACAACGCCGACTTAAGTACAAGAAAACTGAGTCTTCCTAAGGTCTATGTTTTGAGCGTTTCCTGTGTCACCAGTTTTACATTCCGATGCACCTCTGCAGGTTTACTGTATCCCTTGGCCCTTCCCATTGACGATAAAACACAGAAATTGCATCGGAATTAAATATAAGAGACACAACGCCGACTTAAGTACAAGAAAACTGAGTCTTCTTAAGGTCTATGTTTTGAGCGTATCCCGTGTCACCAGTTATACATTCCGATGCACCTCTGCAGGTTTACTGTGTCCCTTGCACCTCCCCATTGACGATGAAGCTCAGAAATTGTATCGGAAATAAATATAAGAGACACAACGCCGACTTAAGAAACAAGAAAACTGAGTCGTCCTATGGTCTATGTTTTGAGCGTTTCCTGTGTCACCAGTTTTACATTCCAATGCACCTCTGCAGGTTTACTGTATCCCTTGAACCTTCCCATTGACGATGAAATAGAAAAATTGCATCTTAATTAAATATAAGAGACACAATGCCGACTTACGTACAGGAAGACTGAGACTTCCTACTGTCTATGTTTGAGCGTTTCCTGTGTCACCAGTTTTACATTCCGATGCACCTCTGGAGGTTAACTGTATCCCTTGGACCTTCCCATTGGCGATGAAACACAGAAATGGAATCGGAATTAAATACAAGAGACACAATGCCGACTGAAGTACAGGAAGACTGAGTCTTCCTACTGTCTATGATTTCAGCGTTTCCTGTGTCACCAGTTTTACATTCCGATGCACCTCTGGAGGTTTACTGTATCCCTTGGACCTTCCAATTGACGATGAAACACAGAAATTGCATCGGAATTAAATATAAGAGACACAATGCCGACTTAAGTACAGGAAGCCTGAGTCTTCCCAATTTCTATTTTTGAGCGTTTCCTGTGTCACCTGTTTTACATTCCGATGCACCTCTGAAGGTATACTGTATCCCATGGACCTTCCCATTGACGATGAAACACAGAAAATGCATCGGAATTAAATATAAGAGACACAATGCCGACTTAAGTACAGGAAGACTGAGTCTTCCTACTGTCTATGTTTTAAGCGTTTCCTGTGTCACCAGTTTTACATTCCGATGCAACTCTGCAGGTTTAATGTACCCATTGGACCTTCCCATTGACGAAGAAACACAGAAATTGCATCGGAATTAAGTATAACAGACACAATGACGACATAAGTACAGGAAGATTGAGACTTCCTACTGTCTATGTTTGAGCGTTTCCTGTGTCACCAGTTTTACATTCCGATGCACCTCTGGAGGTTAACTGTATCCCTTGGACCTTCCCATTGGCGATGAAACACAGAAATGGAATCGGAATTAAATACAAGAGACACAATGCCGACTGAAGTACAGGAAGACTGAGTCTTCCTACTGTCTATGATTTCAGCGTTTCCTGTGTCACCAGTTTTACATTCCGATGCACCTCTGGAGGTTTACTGTATCCTTTGGACCTTCCAATTGACGATGAAACACAGAAATTGCATCGGAATTAAATATAAGAGACACAACGCCGACTTAAGTACAAGAAAACTGAGTCTTCTTAAGGTCTATGTTTTGAGCGTATCCCGTGTCACCAGTTATACATTCCGATGCACCTCTGCAGGTTTACTATGTCCCTTGCACCTCCCCATTGACGATGAAGCTCAGAAATTGTATCGGAAATAAATATAAGAGACACAACGCCGACTTAAGAAACAAGAAAACTGAGTCGTCGTATGGTCTATGTTTTGAGCGTTTCCTGTGTCACCAGTTTTACATTCCAATGCACCTCTGCAGGTTTACTGTATCCCTTGAACCTTCCCATTGACGATGAAATAGAAAAATTGCATCGGAATTAAATATAAGAGACACAATGCCGACTTAAGTACAGGAAGACTGAGACTTCCTACTGTCTATGTTTGAGCGTTTCCTGTGTCACCAGTTTTACATTCCGATGCACCTCTGGAGGTTAACTGTATCCCTTGGACCTTCCCATTGGCGATGAAACACAGAAATGGAATCGCAATTAAATACAAGAGACACAATGCCGACTGAAGTACAGGAAGACTGAGTCTTCCTACTGTCTATGATTTCAGCATTTCCTGTGTCACCAGTTTTACATTCCGATGCACCTCTGGAGGTTTACTGTATCCCTTGGACCTTCCAATTGACGATGAAACACAGAAATTGCATCGGAATTAAATATAAGAGACACAATGCCGACTTAAGTACAGGAAGCCTGAGTCTTCCCAATGTCTATGTTTGAGCGTTTCCTGTGTCACCAGTTTTACATTCCGATGCACCTCTGAAGGTATACTGTATCCCATGGACCTTCCCATTGACGATGAAACACAGAAAATGCATCGGAATTAAATATAAGAGACACAATGCCGACTTAAGTACAGGAAGACTGAGTCTTCCTACTGTCTATGTTTTAAGCGTTTCCTGTGTCACCAGTTTTACATTCCGATGCACCTCTGCAGGTTTAATGTACCCATTGGACCTTCCCATTGACGAAGAAACACAGAAATTGCATCGGAATTAAGTATAACAGACACAATGACGACATAAGTACAGGAAGATTGAGACTTCCTACTGTCTATGTTTTGAGCGTTTCCTGTGTCACCACTTTTACATTCCGATGCACCCCTGCAGGTTTACTGTATCCCTTGAACCTTCCCATTGACGATGAAATAGAAAAATTGCATCGGAATTAAATATAAGAGACACAATGCCGACTTAAGTACAGGAAGACTGAGTCTTCCTACTGTCTATGTTTGAGCGTTTCCTGTGTCACCAGTTTTACATTCCGATGCACCTCTGGAGGTTAACTGTATCCCTTGGACCTTCCCATTGGCAATGAAACACAGAAATGGAATCGGAATTAAATACAAGAGACACAATGCCGACTGAAGTACAGGAAGACTGAGTCTTCCTACTGTCTATGATTTCAGCGTTTCCTGTGTCACCAGTTTTACATTCCGATGCACCTCTGGAGGTTTACTGTATCCCTTGGACCTTCCAATTGACGATGAAACACAGAAATTGCATCGGAATTAAATATAAGAGACACAATGCCGACTGAAGTACAGGAAGACTGAGTCTTCCTACTGTCTATGTTTTGAGCGTTTCCTGTGTCACCACTTTTACATTCCGATGCACCCCTGCAGGTTTACTGTATCCCTTGGACCTTCCCATTGACAATGAAACACAGAAATTGCATCGGAATTAAATATAAGAGACACAATGCCGACTTGAGTACAGGAAGAGTTTGCCTTTCTACTGTCTATGTTTTGAGCATTTCCTGTGTCGCCAGTTTTACATTCCGATGCACCTCTGCAGGTTTACTGTATCCCTTGGACCTTCCCATTGACGACGAAACACAGAAATTGCATCGGATTTACATATAAGAGACACAATGTCGACTTAAGTACTGGAAGACTGAGAAATCCTACTGTCTATGACTTGATCGTTTCCGGTCTCACCAGTTTTACATTGCGATGCACCTCTCTAGTTTTACTGTATCCATTGGACCTTCCAATGACGATGAAACACAGAAATAGCATCGGAATTAAATATAAGAGACACAATGCCGACTTAAGTACAGGAAGGCTGAGTCTTACTACTGTCTATGATTTGAGCGTTTCCTGTGTCACCAGTTTTGCATTCCGATGCACCTCTGCAGGTTTACTCTATCCATTGGACCTTCCCATTGACGATGAAACACAGAAATTGCATCGGAATTAAATATAACAGACACAATGCCGACTTAAGTACAGGAAGATTGAGTCTTCCTACTGTCTATGTTTTGAGCGTTTCCTGCGTCACCAGTTTTACATTCCGGTGCACCTCTGCAGGTTTACTCTTTTAAGTATAATAGACACAATGACGACGTAAGTACAGGAAGATTGAGTCTTCCTACTGTCTATGATATGAGCGTTTCCTGCGACACCAGTTTTACATTCCGATGCACCTCTGCAGGTTTACTGTATTTATTGGACCTTCCCATTGACGATGAAGCTCAGAAATTGCATCGGAAATAAATATAAGAGACACAATGCCGACTTAAGTACAGGAAGACACAGCGTTTCCTGTGTCACCAGTTTTATATTCAGATGAACCTTTGCAGGTTTACTGTATCCCTTGGACCTCCCCATTGACGATGAAGCTCAACAATTGTATCGGAAATAAATATAAGAGACACAACGCCGACTTAAGTACAAGAAAACTGAGTCATCCTAAGGTCTATGTTTTGAGCGTTTCCTGTGTCACCAGTTTTACATTCCGATGCACCTCTGCAGGTTTACTGTATCCCTTGGCCCTTCCCATTGACGATAAAACACAGAAATTGCATCGGAATTAAATATAAGAGACACAACGCCGACTTAAGTACAAGAAAACTGAGTCTTCTTAAGGTCTATGTTTTGAGCGTATCCCGTGTCACCAGTTATACATTCCGATGCACCTCTGCAGGTTTACTGTGTCCCTTGCACCTCCCCATTGACGATGAAGCTCAGAAATTGTATCGGAAATAAATATAAGAGACACAACGCCGACTTAAGTACAAGAAAACTGAGTCGTCCTATGGTCTATGTTTTGAGCGTTTCCTGTGTCTCCAGTTTTACATTCCAATGCACCTCTGCAGGTTTACTGTATCCCTTGAACCTTCCCATTGACGATGAAATAGAAAAATTGCATCGGAATTAAATATAAGAGACACAATGCCGACTTAAGTACAGGAAGACTGAGTCTTCCTACTGTCTATGTTTGAGCGTTTCCTGTGTCACCAGTTTTACATTCCGATGCTCCTCTGGAGGTTAACTGTATCCCTTGGACCTTCCCACTGGCGATGAAACACAGAAATGGAATCGGAATTAAATACAAGAGACACAACGCCGACTGAAGTACAGGAAGACTGAGTCTTCCTACTGTCTATGATTTCAGCGTTTCCTGTGTCACCAGTTTTACATTCCGATGCACCTCTGGAGGTTTACTGTATCCCTTGGACCTTCCAATTGACGATGAAACACAGAAATTGCATCGGAATTAAATATAAGAGACACAATGCCGACTTAAGTACAGGAAGCCTGAGTCTTCCCAATGTCTATGTTTGAGCGTTTCCTGTGTCACCAGTTTTACATTCCGATGCACCTCTGAAGGTATACTGTATCCCATGGACCTTCCCATTGACGATGAAACACAGAAAATGCATCGGAATTAAATATAAGAGACACAATGCCGACTTAAGTACAGGAAGACTGAGTCTTCCTACTGTCTATGTTTTAAGCGTTTCCTGTGTCACCAGTTTTACATTCCGATGCACCTCTGCAGGTTTAATGTACCCATTGGACTTTCCCATTGACGAAGAAACACAGAAATTGCATCGGAATTAAGTATAACAGACACAATGACGACATAAGTACAGGAAGATTGAGACTTCCTACTGTCTATGTTTTGAGCGTTTCCTGCGACACCAGTTTTACATTCCGATGCACCTCTGCAGGTTTACTGTATACATTCGACCTTCCCATTGACGATGAAACACAGAAATTGCATCGGAATTAAATATTAGAGACACAATGCCGACTTAAGTACAAGAAAACTGAGTCATCTTAAGGTCTATGTTTTTTGCCTTTCCCGTGTCACCAGTTGTACATTCCGATGCACCTCTGCAGGTTTACTGTGTACCTTGGACCTTCCCATTGACGATGAAGCTCATATATTGCATCGGAAATAAATATAAGAGACACAATGCCGACTTAAGTACAGGAAGACTGAGCGTTTCCTGTGTCACCAGTTTTACATTCCGATGAACCTTTGTAGGTTTACTGTATCCCTTGGACCTTCCCATTGACGATGAAACACAGAAATTGCATCGGAATTAAATATGAGAGGCACAATGTCGACTTAAGTACAGGAAGACTGAGTCTTCCTACTGTCTATGTTTTGAGGCTGTCCTGTGTCTCCAGTTTTACATTCCGGTGCACCTCTGCAGGTTTACTGTATCCCTTGGACCTTCACAGTGTCGATGAAACACAGAAATTGCATAAAATTAAATATAAGAGACACAATGCCGAATTCGTTTCAAGAAAATTGAGTCTTCTTAGGGTCTATGTTTTGACCGCTTCCTGTGTCACCAGTTTTACATTCCGATGCACCTCTGTAGTTTTACTGTATCCATTGGACCTTCCCATTGGCGATGAAACACAGCTAAAGCATCGGAATTAAATATAAGAGACTCAATACCGACATAAGTACAGGAAGGCTGAGTCTTCCTTCTGTCTATGTTTTGAGCGTTAACTGTGTCACCAGTTTTACATTCCGATGCACCTTTGCAGGTTTACTGTATCCATTGGACCTTCCCATTGACGATGAAACACAGAAATTGCATCGGAATTAAATATAAGAGACACAATGCCGACTTAAGTACAGGAAGAGTTTGTCTTTCTACTGTCTATGTTTTGATCGTTTCCTGTGTCACCAGTCTTACATTCCGTTGCACCCCTGCAGGTTTACTGTATCCCTTGAACCTTCCCATTGACAATGAAACACAGAAATTTCATCGGAATTAAATATAAGAGACACAATGCCGACTTAAGTACAGGAAGAGTTTGTCTTTCTACTGTCTATGTTTTGAGCGTTTCCTGTGTCACCAGTCTTACATTCCGATGCACCCCTGCAGGTTTACTGTATCCCTTGAACCTTCCCATTGACAATGAAACACAGAAATTTCATCGGAATTAAATATAAGAGACACAATGCCGACTTAAGTACAGGAAGAGTTTGTCTTTCTACTGTCTATGTTTTGAGCGTTTCCTGTGTCGCCAGTTTTACATTCTGTTGCACCTCTGCAGGTTTACTGTATCCCATGGACATTCCCATTGACGACGAAACACAGAAATTGCATCGGAATTAAATATAAGAGACACAATGCCGACTTAAGTACTGGAAGACTGAGTAATCCTACTGTCTATGCCTTGATCGTTTCCTGTCTCACCAGTTTTACATTGCGATGCACCTCTGTAGTTTTACTGTATCCATTGGACCTTCCCATTGACGATGAAACACAGCTAAAGCATCGGAATTAAATATAAGAGACTCAATACCGACATAAGTACAGGAAGGCTGAGTCTTCCTTCTGTCTATGTTTTGAGCGTTAACTGTGTCACCAGTTTTACATTCCGATGCACCTTTGCAGGTTTACTGTATCCATTGGACCTTCCCATTGACGATGAAACACAGAAATTGCATTGGAATTAAATATAACAGACACAATGCCGACTTAAATACAGGAAGATTGAGTCGTCCTACTGTCTATGTTTTGAGCGTTTCCCGCGTCAGCAGTTTTACATTCCGGTGCACCTCTGCAGGTTTACTATATCCATTGCACCTTCCCATTGACGATGAAACACAGAAATTGCATCGGAATTAAATATAAGAGACACAATGCTGACTTAAGTACAGGAAGAGTTTGTCTTTCTACTGTCTATGTTTTGATCGTTTCCTGTGTCACCAGTCTTACATTCCGTTGCACCCCTGCAGGTTTACTGTATCCCTTGAACCTTCCCATTGACAATGAAACACAGAAATTTCATCGGAATTAAATATAAGAGACACAATGCCGACTTAAGTACAGGAAGAGTTTGTCTTTCTACTGTCTATGTTTTGAGCGTTTCCTGTGTCACCAGTCTTACATTCCGATGCACCCCTGCAGGTTTACTGTATCCCTTGAACCTTCCCATTGACAATGAAACACAGAAATTTCATCGGAATTAAATATAAGAGACACAATGCCGACTTAAGTACAGGAAGAGTTTGTCTTTCTACTGTCTATGTTTTGAGCGTTTCCTGTGTCGCCAGTTTTACATTCTGTTGCACCTCTGCAGGTTTACTGTATCCCATGGACATTCCCATTGACGACGAAACACAGAAATTGCATCGGATTTAAATATAAGAGACACAATGGCGACTTAAGTACTGGAAGACTGAGTAATCCTACTGTCTATGACTTGATCGTTTCCTGTCTCACCAGTTTTACATTGCGATGTACCTCTGTAGTTTTACTGTATCCATTGGAACTTCCCATTGACGATGAAACACAGAAATATCATCGGAATTAAATATAACAGACACAATGCCGACTTAAGTACAGGAAGGCTGAGTCTTCCTACTGTCTATGATTTGAGCGTTTCCTGTGTCACCAGTTTTACATTCCGAAGCACCTCTGCAGATTTACTGTATCCATTGGACCTTCCCATTGACGATGAAACCTAGAAATTTCATCGGAATTAAATATAACAGACACAATGCCGACTAAAGTAAAGGAAGATTGAGTCTTCCTACTGTCTATGTTTTGAGCGTTTCCTGCGTCACCAGTTTTACATTCCGGTGCACCTCTGCAGGTTTACTGTATCCATTGGGCCATCCCATTGACGATGAAGCTCAGAAATTGCATCGGAAATAAATATAAGAGACTCAACGCCAACTTAAGTACAAGAAAACTGAGTCTTCCTACGGTCTATAATTTGAGCGTTTCCTGTGTCACCAGTTTTACATTCCGATGCACCTCTGCTGGTTTACTGTATCCCTTGAACCTTCCCATTGACGATGAAATAGAAAAATTGCATCGGAATTAAATATAAGAGACACAATGCCGACTTAAGTACAAAAAGACTGAGTCTTCCTACTGTCTATGTTTGAGCGTTTCCTGTGTCACCAGTTTTACATTCCGATGCACCTCTGGAGGTAACTGTATCCCTTGGACCTTCCCATTGGCGATGAAACACAGAAATGGCATCGGAATGAAATTCAAGAGACACAATGCCGACTGAAGTACAGGAAGACTGAGTCTTCCTACTGTCTATGATTTCAGCGTTTCCTGTGTCACCAGTTTTAGATTTCGATGCACCTCTGCAGGTTTACTGTTTCCCTTGGACCTTCACAGTGATGATGAAACACAGAAATTGCATCGGAATTAAATATAAGAGACACAATGCCGACTTAAGTACAGGAAGACTGAGTCTTCTTCCAGTCTATGTTTGAGCGTTTCCTGCGTCACCAGTTTTACATTCCGATGCACCTCTGCAGGTTTACTGTTTCCCATGGGCCTTCCCATTGACGATGTAACACAGAAATTGCATCGGAATTAAATACAAGAGACACAATGCCGACTTAAGTACATGAAAACTGCGTCTTCTTACGGTCTATGTTTCGAGCGTTTCCTGTGTCACCAGTTTTACATTCCGATGCACCTCTGGAGGTTTACTGTATCCCTTGGACCTTCCAATTGACGATGAAACACAGAAATTGCATCGGAATTAAATATAAGAGACACAATGCCGACTTAAGTACAGGAAGCCTGAGTCTTACCAATGTCTATGTTTGGAGCGTTTCCTGTGTCATCAGTTTTACATTCCGACGCACCTCTGCAGGTTTACTGTATCCCATGGACCTTCCCATGACCATGAAACACAGAAATTGCATCGGAATTAAATATAAGAGACTCAATGCCGACTTAAGTACAGGAAGACTGAGTCTTCCTACTGTCTATGTTTTAAGCGTTTCCTGTGTTACCAGTTTTACATTCCGATGCACCTCTGCAGGTTTAATGTATCCATTGGACCTTCCCATTGACGAAGAAACACAGAAATTGCATCGAAATTAAGTATAACAGACGCAATGACGACATAAGTACGGGAAGATTGAGTCTTCCTACTGTCTATGTTTTGAGCGTTTCCTGCTACACCATTTTTACATTCCGATGCACCTCTGCAGCTTTACTGTATTCATTGGACCTCCCATTGACGATGATACACAGAAATTGCATCGGAATTAAATATTAGACACACAATGCCGACTTAAGTACACGAAATCTGAGTCTTCTTAAGGTCTATATTTTGAGCGATTCCCGTGTCACCAGTTTTACATTCCGATGCACCTCTGCAGGTTTACTGTGTCCCTTGGACCTTCCCAATGACGATGAAGCTCAGAAATTGCATCGGAAATAAATATAAGAGACACAATGCCGACTTAAGTACAGGAAGACTGACCGTTTCCTGTGTCACCAATTTTACATACCGATGAACCTTTGCAGGTTTACTGTATCCATTGGACCTTCCCATTGACAATGAAACACAGAAATTGCATCGGAATTAAATATAAGAGACACAATGCCGACTTAGGTACAGGAAGACTGAGTCTTCCTACTGTCTATGCTGTAAGCGTTTCCTGTGTCACCTGTTTTACATTCCGATGCACCTCTGCAGGTTTAATGTATCCATTGGACCTTCCCATTGACGAAGAAACACATAAATTGCATCGGAATTAAGTATAACAGACACAATGACGACTTATGTACAGGAAGATTGAGTCTTCCTACTGTCTATGATTTGAGCGTTTCCTGCGACACCAGTTTTACATTCCGATGCACCTCTGCAGGTTCACTGTATTCATTTGACCTTCCCATTGACGATGAAACGCAGAAATTGCATCGGAATTAAATATTCGAGACACAATGCCGACTTAAGTACAAGAAAACTGAGTCTTCTTAAGGTCTATGTTTTTTGCGTTTCCCGTGTCACCAGTTTTACATTCCGATGCACCTCTGCAGGTTTACTGTGTCCCTTGGACTTTCCCATTGACGATGAAGCTCATATATTGCGTCGGAAATAAATATAAGAGACACAATGCCGACTTAAGTACAGGAAGACTGAGTCTTCCTACTGTCTATGTTTTGAGCCTTTCCTGTGTCACCAGTTTACATTCCGATGCACCTCTGCAGGTTTACTGTATCCCTTGGACCTTCACAGTGTCGATGAAACACAGATATTACATAAAATTAAATATAAGAGACACAATGCCGAATTCATTTCAAGAAAAATGAGTCTTCTTAGGGGCTATGTTTTGACCGCTTCCTGTGTCACCAGTTTTACATTCCGATGCACCTCTGCAGGTTTACTGTATCCTTTGGACCTTCCCATTGACGACGAAACAGAGAAATTGCATCGGATTTAAATATAAGAGACACAATGCCGACTTAAGTACTGGAAGACTGAGTAATCCTACTGTCTATGTCTTGATCGTTTCCTGTCTCACCAGTTTTACATTGCGATGCACCTCTGGAGTTTTACTGTATCCATTGGACTTCCCATTGACGATGAAACACAGAAAAAGCATCGGAATTAAATATAAGAGACACAATACCGACATAAGTACAGGAAGGCTGAGTCTTCCTACTGTCTATGTTTGAGCGTTTCCTGTGTCACCAGTTTTACATTCCGATGCACCTTTGCAGGTTTACTGTATCCATTGGACCTTCCCATTGACGATGAAACACAGAAATTGCATTGGAATTGAATATAACAGACACAATGCCGACTTAAGTACAGGAAGATTGAGTCTTCCTACTGTCTATGTTTTGAGCGTTTCCTGCGTCACCAGTTTTACATTCCGGTGCACCTCAGCAGGTTTACTGTATCCATTGGATCTTCCCATTGACGATGAAACACAGAAATTGCATCGGAATTTAATATAAGAGACACAACGCCGACTTAAGTACAAGAAAACTGAGTCTTCTTAAGATCTATGTTTTGAGCGTTCCCGTGTCACCAGTTTTACATTCCGATGCACCTCTGCAGGTTTACTGTGTCCCTTGGACCTCCCCATTGACGATGAAGCTGAGAAATTGCATCGGAAATAAATATAAGAGACTCACCCCCGATTTAAGTACAAGAAAACTGAGTCTTCCTACGGTCTATGTTTTGAGCGTTTCCTGTGTCACCAGTTTTACATTCCGATGCACCTCTGCAGGTTTACTGTATCCCTTGAAACTTCCCGTTGACGATGAAATAGAAAAATTGCATCGGAATTAAATATAAGAGACACAATGCCGACTTAAGTACAGGAAGACTGAGTCTTCCCAATGTCTATGTTTGGAGCGTTTCCTGTGTCATCAGTTTTACATTCCGATGCACCTCTGCAGGTTTACTGTATCCCTTGGACCTTCACAGTGTCGATGAAACACAGAAATTGCATAAAATTAAATATAAGAGACACAATGCCGAATTCATTTCAAGAAAACTGAGTCTTCTTAGGGTCTATGTTTTGACCGCTTCCTGTGTCACCAGTTTTACATTCCGATGCACCTCTGCAGGTTTACTGTATCCTTTGGACCTTCCCATTGACGACGAAACACAGAAATTGCATCGCATTTAAATATAAGAGACACAATGTCGACTTAAGTACTGGAAGACTGAGTAATCCTACTGTCTACGCCTTGATCGTTTCCTGTCTCACCAGTTTTACATTGCGATGCAGCTCTGCAGTTTTACTGTATCCATTGGACCTTCGCTTTGACGATGAAAGACAGAAATTGCGTCGGAATTAAATATAAGAGACACAATGCCGACTTAAGTACAGGAAGAGTTTGTCTTTCTACTGTCTATGTTTTGAGCGTTTCCTGTGTCGCCTGTTTTACATTCCGATGCACCTCTGCAGGTTTACTGTATCGTTTGGACCTTCCCATTGGCGATGAAACACAGAAATGGCATCCGAAATAAATATAAGAGACACAATGCCGACTGAAGTACAGGAAGACTGAGCCTTCCTACTGTCTATGTTTTGACCGCTTCCTGTCTCACCTGTTTTACATTCCGATGCACCTCTGCAGGTTTACTGTATCCCTTGGACCTTCCCATTGACGACGAAACACTGAAATTGCATCGGATTTAAATATAAGAGACACAATGCCGACATAAGTACTGGAAGACTGAGTAATCGTACTGTCTATGTCTTGATCGTTTCCTGTGTCACCAGTTTTACATTCCGATGAACCTCTGCAGGTTTACTGTATCCATTGGACCTTCCCATTGACGATGAAACACAGCAATTGCATCGGAATTCAATATAACAGATACAATGCCGACTTATGTACAAGAAGATTGAGTCTTCCTACTGCCTATGTTTTGAGCGTTTCCTACGTCACCAGTTTTACATTCCGGTGCACCTCTGCAGGTTTACTGTATCCATTGGACCTACCCATTGACGATGAAACACAGAAATTGCATCGGAATTAAATATAAGAGACACAACGCCGACTTAAGTACAAGAAAACTGAGTCTTCTTAAGGTCTATGCTTTGAGTGTTTCCCAAGTCACCAGTTTTACATTCCGATGCACCTCTGCAGGTTTACTGTGTCCCTTGGACCTCCCCATTGACGATGAAGCTCAGAAATTGCATCGGAAATAAATATAAGAGACGCAACGCCGACTTAAGTACAAGGAAACTAAGTCTTCCTACGGTCTACGTTTTGAGCGTTTCCTGTGTCACCATTTTCACATTCCGATGCACCTCTGCAGGTTTACTGTATCCCTTGAACCTTCCCATTGACGATGAAATAGAAAAATTGCATCGGAATTAAATATAAGAGACACAATGCCGACTTAAGTACAGGAAGACTGAGTCTTCCTACTGTCTATGTTTGAGCGTTTCCTGTGTCACCAGTTTTACATTCCGATGCACCTCTGCAGATTTACTGTATCCATTGGACCTTCCCATTGACGATGAAACCTAGAAATTGCATCGGAATTAAATATAACAGACACAATGCCGACTAAAGTAAAGGAAGTTTGAGTCTTCCTACTGTCTATGTTTTGAGCGTTTCCTGCGTCACCAGTTTTACATTCCGGTGCACCTCTGCAGGTTTACTGTATCCATTGGGCCATCCCTTTGACGATGAAACACAGAAATTGCATCGGAATTAAATATTAGAGACACGACGCCGACTTAAGAACAAGAAAACTGAGTCTTCTTAAGGTCTATGTTTTGAGCGTTCCCGTGTCACCAGTTTTACATTCCGATGCACCTCTGCAGGTTTACAGTGTCCCTTGGACCTCCCCATTGACGATGAAGCTCAGAAATTGCATCGGAAATAAATATAAGAGACTCAACGCCAACTTAAGTACAAGAAAAGTGAGTCTTCCTACGGGCTATAATTTGAGCGTTTCCTGTGTCACCAGTTTTACATTCCGATGCACCTCTGCTGGTTTACTGTATCCCTTGAACCTTCCCATTGACGATGAAATAGAAAAATTGCATCGGAATTAAATATAAGAGACACAATGCCGACTTAAGTACAAGAAGACTGAGTCTTCCTACTGTCTATGTTTAAGCGTTTCCTGTGTCACCAGTTTTACATTCCGATGCACCTCTGGAGGTAACTGTATCCCTTGGACCTTCCCATTGGCGATGAAACACAGAAATGGCATCGGAATGAAATACAAGAGACACAATGCCGACTGAAGTACAGGAAGACTGAGTCTTCCTACTGTCTATGATTTCAGCGTTTCCTGTGTCACCAGTTTTAGATTTCGATGTACCTCTGCAGGTTTACTGTTTCCCTTGGACCTTCACAGTGACGATGAAACACAGAAATTGCATCGGAATTAAATACAAGAGACACAATGCCGACTTAACTACATGAAAACTGCGTCTTCTTACGGTCTATGTTTCGAGCGTTTCCTGCGTCACCAGTTTTACATTCCGATGCACCTCTGCAGGTTTACTGTATCCCATGGACCTTCCCATTGACGATGAAACACAGCAATTGCATCGGAATTAAATACAAGAGACACAATGCCGACTTAAGTACATGAAAACTGCGTCTTCTTACGGTCTATGTTTCGAGCGTTTCCTGTGTCACCAGTTTTACATTCCGATGCACCTCTGCAGGTTTACTGTATTCATTGGACCTTCCCATTGACGATGATACACAAAAATTACATCGGAATTAAATATTAGAGACACAATGCCGACTTAATTACAGGAAGACTGAGTCTCCCTACTGTGTATGTTTGAGCGTTTCCTGTGTCACCAGTTTTACATTCGGATGAACCTCTGGAGGTAACTGTATCCCTTGGACCTTCCCATTGGCGATGAAACACAGAAATGGCATAGGAATTAAATACAAGAGACACAATGCCGACTGAAGTACAGGAAGACTGAGTCTTCTTCCAGTCTATGTTTTGAGCGTTTCCTGTGTCACCAGTTTTACATTCCGATGCACCTCAGGAGGTTTACTGTATCGCTTGGACCTTCCAATTGACGATGAAACACAGA